>NW_027646361.1:679047-1358094 GCF_951394435.1 Stenella coeruleoalba | reverse complement strand
ACCCTAACCCTAAACCTTCCCCGAAGCCTGACCCTCCCCCGTCCCCTAATCCTAACCCGTACGCTAACAATAACCCGCGCCCTCACACGCACGCTCCCCCTAAAGCGTTGCCGTACCCTCACCTGGACCCTAAACCGTCCCCGGTCCTAACCCTAACCCTAGCCCGAACCCTAACCCTAACCCTTCCCCGAAGCCTGACCCTCACCCGTCCCTTAATCCTAACCCGTACACTAACACTAACCCGCGCCCTCACACGCACGCTCCCCCTAAAGCGTTGCCGTACCCTCACCTGGACCCTAAACCGTCCCCATCCCCAACCCTAACCCTAGCCCGAACCCTAAACCTAACCCTTCCCCGAAGACTGACCCTCACACGTCCCCTAATCCTAACCCGTACGCTAACACTAACCCGCGCCCTCACACGCACGCTCCCCCTAAAGCGTTGCCGTACCCTCACCTGGACCCTAAACCGTCCCCGTCCCCTAACCCTAACCCTAGCCCGAACCCTAACCCTAACCCTTCCCCGAAGCCTGACCCTCACCCGTCCCCTAATCCTAACCCGTACGCTAACACTAACCCGCGCCCTCACACGCACGCTCCCCCTAAAGCGTTGCCGTACCCTCATGTGGACCCTAAGCCGTCCCCGGTCCTAACCCTAACCCTAGCTCGAACCCTAACCCTAACCCTTCCCCGAAGCCTGACCCTCACCCGTCCCCTAATCCTAACCCGTACGCTAACACTAACCCGCGCCCTCAAACGCATGCTCCCCCTAAAGCGTTGCCGTACCCTCACCTGGACCCTAAACCGTCCCCATCCCCTAACCCTAACCCTAGCCCGAACCCTAACCCTAACCCTTCCCTGAAGCCTGACCCTCACACGTCCCCTAATCCTAACCCATACGCTAACACTAACCCGCGCCCTCACACGCACGCTGCCCCTAAAGCGTTGCCGTACCCTCACCTGGACCCTAAACCGTCCCCGTCCCCTAACCCTAACCCTAGCCCGAACCCTAACCCTAACCCTTCCCCGAAGCCTGACCCTCCCCCGTCCCCTAATCCTAACCCGTACGCTAACACTAACCCGCGCCCTCACACGCACGCTCCCCGTAAAGCGTTGCCGTACCCTCACCTGGACCCTAAACCGTCCCCGGTCCTAACCCTAACCCTAGCGCGAACCCTAACCCTAACCCTTCCCCGAAGCCTGACCCTCACCCGTCCCCTAATCCTAACCCGTACCCTAACACTAACCCGCCCCGTCACACACACGCTCCCCCTAAAGCGTTGCCGTACCCTCACCTGGACCCTAAACCGTCCCCATCCCCTAACCCTAACCCTAGCCCGAACCCTAACCCTAACCCTTCCCCGAAGCCTGACTCTCACACGTCCCCAAATCCTAACCCGTACGCTAACACTAACCCGCGCCCTCACACGCACGCTCCCCCTAAAGCGTTGCCGTACCCTCACCTGGACCCTAAACCGTCCCCGTCCCCTAACCCTAACCCTAGCCCGAACCCTAACCCTAACCCTTCCCCGAAGCCTGACCCTCACCCGTCCCCTAATCCTAACCCGTACGCTAACACTAACCCACGCCCTCACACGCACGCTGCCCCTAAAGCGTTGCCGTACCCTCACCTGGACCCTAAACCGTCCCCGTCCCCTAACCCTAACCCTAGCCCGAACCCTAACCCTAACCCTTCCCCGAAGCCTGACCCTCACCCGTCCCCTAATCCTAAGCCGTACGCTAACACTAACGCGCGCCCTCACACGCACGCTCCCCCTAAAGCATTGCCGTACCCTCACCTGGACCCTAAACCGTCCCCGTCCCCTAACCCTAACACTAGCCCAAACCCTAACCCTAACACTTCCCCGAAGCCTGACCCTCACCCGTCCCCTAATCCTAACCCGTACGCTAACACTAACCCGCGCCCACACACGCACGCTCCCCCTAAAGCGTTGCCGTACCCTCACCTGGACCCTATACCGTCCCCGTCCCCTAACCCTAACCCTAGCCCGAACCCTAAACCTAACCCTTCCCCGAAGCCTGACCCTCAACCTTCCCCTAATCCTAACCCGTACGCTAACACTAACCCGCGCCCTCACACGCACGCTCCCCCTAAAGCGTTGCCGTACCCTCACCTGGACCCTAAACCGTCCCCGTCCCCTAACCCTAACCCTAGCCCGAACCCTAACCCTAACCCTTCCCCGAAGCCTGACCCTCACCCGTCCCCTAATCCTAACCCGTACGCTAACACTAACACACGCCCTCACACGCACGCTCACCCTAAAGCGTTGCCGTACCCTCACCTTGACCCTAAACCGTCCCCGTCCCCTAACCCTAACCCTAGCCCGAACCCTTACCCTAACACTTCCCCGAAGCCTGACCCTCACCCGTCCCCTAATCCTAACCCGTACGCTAACACTAACCCGCGCCCACACACGCACGCTCCCCCTAAAGCGTTGCCGTACCCTCACCTGGACCCTAAACCGTCCCCGTCCCCTAACCCTAACCCTAGCCCGAACCCTAACCCTAACCCTTCCCCGAAGCCTGACCCTCACCCGTCCCCTAATCCTAACCCGTACGCTAACACTAACCGACGCCCTCACACGCACGCTCCCCCTAAAGCGTTGCCGTACCCTCAGCTGGACCCTAAACCGTCCCCGTCCCCTAACCCTAACCCTAGCCCGAACCCTAACCCTAACCCTTCCCCGAAGCCTGACCCTCACCCGTCCCCTAATCCTAACCCGTACGCTAACACTAACCCGCGCCCTCACACGCACGCTCCCCCTAAAGCGTTGCCGTACCCTCACCTGGACCCTAAACCGACCCCGGTCCTGACCCTAACCCTAGCCCGAACCCTAACCCTAACCCTTCCCCGAAGCCTGACCCTCACCCGTCCCCTAATCCTAACCCGTACGCTAACACTACCCTGCGCCCTCACAGTCACGCTCCCCCTAAAGCGTTGGAGTACACTCACCTGGACCCTAAACCGTCCCCGTCCCCAAACCCTAACCCTAGCCCGAACCCTAACCCTAAACCTTCCCCGAAGCCTGACCCTCCCCCGTCCCCTAATCCTAACCCGTACGCTAACACTAACCCGCGCCCTCACACGCACGCTCCCCCTAAAGCGTTGCCGTACCCTCACCTGGACCCTAAACCGTCCCCGGTCCTAACCCTAACCCTAGCCCGAACCCTAACCCTAACCCTTCCCCGAAGCCTGACCCTCACCCGTCCCTTAATCCTAACCCGTACGCTAACACTAACCCGCGCCCTCACACGCACGCTCCCCCTAAAGCGTTGCCGTACCCTCACCTGGACCCTAAACCGTCCCCATCCCCAACCCTAACCCTAGCCCGAACCCTAAACCTAACCCTTCCCCGAAGACTGACCCTCACACGTCCCCTAATCCTAACCCGTACGCTAACACTAACCCGCGCCCTCACACGCACGCTCCCCCTAAAGCGTTGCCGTACCCTCACCTGGACCCTAAACCGTCCCCGTCCCCTAACCCTAACCCTAGCCCGAACCCTAACCCTAACCCTTCCCCGAAGCCTGACCCTCACCCGTCCCCTAATCCTAACCCGTACGCTAACACTAACCCGCGCCCTCACACGCACGCTCCCCCTAAAGCGTTGCCGTACCCTCATGTGGACCCTAAGCCGTCCCCGGTCCTAACCCTAACCCTAGCTCGAACCCTAACCCTAACCCTTCCCCGAAGCCTGACCCTCACCCGTCCCCTAATCCTAACCCGTACGCTAACACTAACACGCGCCCTCACACGCATGCTCCCCCTGAAGCGTTGCCGTACCCTCACCTGGACCCTAAACCGTCCCCATCCCCTAACCCTAACCCTAGCCCGAACCCTAACCCTAACCCTTCCCTGAAGCCTGACCCTCACACGTCCCCTAATCCTAACCCATACGCTAACACTAACCCGCGCCCTCACACGCACGCTGCCCCTAAAGCGTTGCCGTACCCTCACCTGGACCCTAAACCGTCCCCGTCCCCTAACCCTAACCCTAGCCCGAACCCTAACCCTAACCCTTCCCCGAAGCCTGACCCTCCCCCGTCCCCTAATCCTAACCCGTACGCTAACACTAACCCGCGCCCTCACACGCACGCTCCCCGTAAAGCCTTGCCGTACCCTCACCTGGACCCTAAACCGTCCCCGGTCCTAACCCTAACCCTAGCGCGAACCCTAACCCTAACCCTTCCCCGAAGCCTGACCCTCACCCGTCCCCGAATCCTAACCCGTACGCTAACACTAACCCGCCCCCTCACACACACGCTCCCCCTAAAGCGTTGCCGTACCCTCACCTGGACCCTAAACCGTCCCCATCCCCTAACCCTAACCCTAGCCCGAACCCTAACCCTAACCCTTCCCCGAAGCCTGACCCTCACCCGTCCCCTAATCCTAACCCGTACGCTAACACTAACCCACGCCCTCACACGCACGCTGCCCCTAAAGCGTTGCCGTACCCTCACCTGGACCCTAAACCGTCCACGTCCCCTAACCCTAACCCTAGCCCGAACCCTAACCCTAACCCTTCCCCGAAGCCTGACCCTCACCCGTCCCCTAATCCTAAGCCGTACGCTAACACTAACGCGCGCCCTCACACGCTCGCTCCCCCTAAAGCGTTGCCGTACCCTCACCTGGACCCTAAACCGTCCCCGTCCCCTAACCCTAACCCTAGCCCAAACCCTAACCCTAACACTTCCCCGAAGCCTGACCCTCACCCGTCCCCTAATCCTAACCCGTACGCTAACACTAACCCGCGCCCACACACGCACGCTCCCCCTAAAGCGTTGCCGTACCCTCACCTGGACCCTATACCGTCCCCGTCCCCTAACCCTAACCCTAGCCCGAACCCTAAACCTAACCCTTCCCCGAAGCCTGACCCTCAACCGTCCCCTAATCCTAACCCGTACGCTAACACTAACCCGCGCCCTCACACGCACGCTCCCCCTAAAGCGTTGCCGTACCCTCACCTGGACCCTAAACCGTCCCCGTCCCCTAACCCTAACCCTAGCCCGAACCCTAACCCTAACCCTTCCCCGAAGCCTGACCCTCACCCGTCCCCTAATCCTAACCCGTACGCTAACACTAACCCACGCCCTCACACGCACGCTCACCCTAAAGCGTTGCCGTACCCTCACCTGGACCCTAAACCGTCCCCGTCCCCTAACCCTAACCCTAGCCCGAACCCTAACCCTAACCCTTCCCCGAAGCCTGACCCTCACCCGTCCCCTAATCCTAACCCGTACGCTAACACTAACCCGCGCCCACACACGCACGCTCCCCCTAAAGCGTTGCCGTACCCTCACCTGGACCCTAAACCGTCCCCGTCCCCTAACCCTAACCCTAGCCCGAACCCTAACCCTAACCCTTCCCCGAAGCCTGACCCTCACCCGTCCCCTAATCCTAACCCGTACGCTAACACTAACCCACGCCCTCACACGCACGCTCCCCCTAAAGCGTTGCCGTACCCTCACCTGGACCCTAAACCGTCCCCGTCCCCTAACCCTAACCCTAGCCCGAACCCTAACCCTAACCCTTCCCCGAAGCCTGACCCTCACCCGTCCCCTAATCCTAACCCGTACGCTAACACTAACCCGCGCCCTCACACGCACGCTCCCCCTAAAGCGTTGCCGTACCCTCACCTGGACCCTAAACCGTCCCCGGTCCTAACCCTAACCCTAGCCCGAACCCTAACCCTAACACTTCCCCGAAGCCTGACCCTCACCCATCCCCTAATCCTAACCCGTACGCTAACACTAACCCGCGCCCTCACACGACGCTCCCCCTAAAGTGTTGCCGTACCCTCACCTGGACCCTAAACCGTCCCCATCCCCTAACCCTAACCCTAGCCCGAACCCTAACCCTAACCCTTCCCCGTAGCCTGACCCTCACACGTCCCCTAATCCTAACCCGTACGCTAACACTAACCCACGCCCTCACACGCACGCTCCCCCTAAAGCGTTGCCGTACCCTCACCTGGACCCTAAGCCGTCCCCGTCCCCTAACCCTAACCCTAGCCCGAACCATAACCCTAACCCTTCCCCGAAGCCTGACCCTCACCCGTCCCCTAATCCTAACCCGTACGCTAACACTAACCCGCGCCCTCACACGCACGCTCCCCGTAAAGCGTTGCCGTACCCTCACCTGGACCCTAAACCGTCCCCGGTCCTAACCCTAACCCTAGCCCGAACCCTAACCCTAACCCTTCCCCGAAGCCTGACCCTCACCCGTCCCCTAATCCTAACCCGTACGCTAACACTAACCCACGCCCTCACACGCACGCTCCCCCTAAAGCGTTGCCGTACCCTCAGCTGGACCCTAAACCGTCCCCGTCCCCTAACCCTAACCCTAGCCCGAACCCTAACCCTAACCCTTCCCCGAAGCCTGACCCTCACCCGTCCCCTAATCCTAACCCGTACGCTAACACTAACCCGCGCCCTCACACGCACGCTCCCCCTAAAGCGTTGCCGTACCTTCACCTGGACCCTAAACCGTCCCCGGTCCTAACCCTAACCCTAGCCCGAACCCTAACCCTAACCCTTCCCCGAAGCCTGACCCTCACCCGTCCCCTAATCCTAACCCGTACGCTAACACTACCCCGCGCCCTCACAGTCACGCTCCCCCTAAAGCGTTGGAGTACACTCACCTGGACCCTAAACCGTCCCCGTCCCCAAACCCTAACCCTAGCCCGAACCCTAACCCTAAACCTTCCCCGAAGCCTGACCCTCCCCCGTCCCCTAATCCTAACCCGTACGCTAACACTAACCCGCGCCCTCACACGCACGCTCCCCCTAAAGCGTTGCCGTACCCTCACCTGGACCCTAAACCGTCCCCGGTCCTAACCCTAACCCTAGCCCGAACCCTAACCCTAACCCTTCCCCGAAGCCTGACCCTCACCCGTCCCTTAATCCTAACCCGTACGCTAACACTAACCCGCGCCCTCACACGCACGCTCCCCCTAAAGCGTTGCCGTACCCTCACCTGGACCCTAAACCGTCCCCATCCCCAACCCTAACCCTAGCCCGAACCCTAAACCTAACCCTTCCCCGAAGACTGACCCTCACACGTCCCCTAATCCTAACCCGTACGCTAACACTAACCCGCGCCCTCACACGCACGCTCCCCCTAAAGCGTTGCCGTACCCTCATGTGGACCCTAAGCCGTCCCCGGTCCTAACCCTAACCCTAGCTCGAACCCTAACCCTAACCCTTCCCCGAAGCCTGACCCTCACCCGTCCCCTAATCCTAACCCGTACGCTAACACTAACACGCGCCCTCACACGCATGCTCCCCCTAAAGCGTTGCCGTACCCTCACCTGGACCCTAAACCGTCCCCATCCCCTAACCCTAACCCTAGCCCGAACCCTAACCCTAACCCTTCCCTGAAGCCTGACCCTCACACGTCCCCTAATCCTAACCCATACGCTAACACTAACCCGCGCCCTCACACGCACGCTGCCCCTAAAGCGTTGCCGTACCCTCACCTGGACCCTAAACCGTCCCCGTCCCCTAACCCTAACCCTAGCCCGAACCCTAACCCTAACCCTTCCCCGAAGCCTGACCCTCCCCCGTCCCCTAATCCTAACCCGTACGCTAACACTAACCCGCGCCCTCACACGCACGCTCCCCGTAAAGCCTTGCCGTACCCTCACCTGGACCCTAAACCGTCCCCGGTCCTAACCCTAACCCTAGCGCGAACCCTAACCCTAACCCTTCCCCGAAGCCTGACCTTCACCCGTCCCCGAATCCTAACCCGTACGCTAACACTAACCCGCCCCCTCACACACACGCTCCCCCTAAAGCGTTGCCGTACCCTCACCTGGACCCTAAACCGTCCCCATCCCCTAACCCTAACCCTAGCCCGAACCCTAACCCTAACCCTTCCCCGAAGCCTGACCCTCACCCGTCCCCTAATCCTAACCCGTACGCTAACACTAACCCACGCCCTCACACGCACGCTGCCCCTAAAGCGTTGCCGTACCCTCACCTGGACCCTAAACCGTCCACGTCCCCTAACCCTAACCCTAGCCCGAACCCTAACCCTAACCCTTCCCCGAAGCCTGACCCTCACCCGTCCCCTAATCCTAAGCCGTACGCTAACACTAACGCGCGCCCTCACACGCACGCTCCCCCTAAAGCGTTGCCGTACCCTCACCTGGACCCTAAACCGTCCCCGTCCCCTAACCCTAACCCTAGCCCAAACCCTAACCCTAACACTTCCCCGAAGCCTGACCCTCACCCGTCCCCTAATCCTAACCCGTACGCTAACACTAACCCGCGCCCACACACGCACGCTCCCCCTAAAGCGTTGCCGTACCCTCACCTGGACCCTATACCGTCCCCGTCCCCTAACCCTAACCCTAGCCCGAACCCTAAACCTAACCCTTCCCCGAAGCCTGACCCTCAACCGTCCCCTAATCCTAACCCGTACGCTAACACTAACCCGCGCCCTCACACGCACGCTCCCCCTAAAGCGTTGCCGTACCCTCACCTGGACCCTAAACCGTCCCCGTCCCCTAACCCTAACCCTAGCCCGAACCCTAACCCTAACCCTTCCCCGAAGCCTGACCCTCACCCGTCCCCTAATCCTAACCCGTACGCTAACACTAACCCACGCCCTCACACGCACGCTCACCCTAAAGCGTTGCCGTACCCTCACCTGGACCCTAAACCGTCCCCGTCCCCTAACCCTAACCCTAGCCCGAACCCTAACCCTAACCCTTCCCCGAAGCCTGACCCTCACCCGTCCCCTAATCCTAACCCGTACGCTAACACTAACCCGCGCCCACACAAGCACGCTCCCCCTAAAGCGTTGCCGTACCCTCACCTGGACCCTAAACCGTCCCCGTCCCCTAACCCTAACCCTAGCCCGAACCCTAACCCTAACCCTTCCCCGAAGCCTGACCCTCACCCGTCCCCTAATCCTAACCCGTACGCTAACACTAACCCACGCCCTCACACGCACGCTCCCCCTAAAGCGTTGCCGTACCCTCACCTGGACCCTAAACCGTCCCCGTCCCCTAACCCTAACCCTAGCCCGAACCCTAACCCTAACCCTTCCCCGAAGCCTGACCCTCACCCGTCCCCTAATCCTAACCCGTACGCTAACACTAACCCGCGCCCTCACACGCACGCTCCCCCTAAAGCGTTGCCGTACCCTCACCTGGACCCTAAACCGTCCCCGGTCCTAACCCTAACCCTAGCCCGAACCCTAACCCTAACACTTCCCCGAAGCCTGACCCTCACCCATCCCCTAATCCTAACCCGTACGCTAACACTAACCCGCGCCCTCACACGACGCTCCCCCTAAAGTGTTGCCGTACCCTCACCTGGACCCTAAACCGTCCCCATCCCCTAACCCTAACCCTAGCCCGAACCCTAACCCTAACCCTTCCCCGTAGCCTGACCCTCACACGTCCCCTAATCCTAACCCGTACGCTAACACTAACCCACGCCCTCACACGCACGCTCCCCCTAAAGCGTTGCCGTACCCTCACCTGGACCCTAAGCCGTCCCCGTCCCCTAACCCTAACCCTAGCCCGAACCATAACCCTAACCCTTCCCCGAAGCCTGACCCTCACCCGTCCCCTAATCCTAACCCGTACGCTAACACTAACCCGCGCCCTCACACGCACGCTCCCCGTAAAGCGTTGCCGTACCCTCACCTTGACCCTAAACCGTCCCCGGTCCTAACCCTAACCCTAGCCCGAACCCTAACCCTAACCCTTCCCCGAAGCCTGACCCTCACCCGTCCCCTAATCCTAACCCGTACGCTAACACTAACCCGCGCCCTCACACGCACGCTCCCCCTAAAGCGTTGCCGTACCCTCACCTGGACCCTAAACCGTCCCCGTCCCCTAACCCTAACCCTAGCCCGAACCCTAACCCTAACCCTTCCCCGAAGCCTGACCCTCACCCGTCCCCTAATCCTAACCCGTACGCTAACACTAACCCACGCCCTCACACGCACGCTGCCCCTAAAGCGTTGCCGTACCCTCACCTGGACCCTAAACCGTCCCCGTCCCCTAACCCTAACCCTAGCCCGAACCATAACCCTAACCCTTCCCCGAAGCCTGACCCTCACCCGTCCCCTAATCCTAACCCGTACGCTAACACTAACACGCGCCCTCACACGCACGCTGCCCCTAAAGCGTTGCCGTACCCTCACCTGGACCCTAAACCGTCCCCGGTCCTAACCCTAACCCTAGCCCGAACCCTAACCCTAACCCTTCCCTGAAGCCTGACCCTCACCCGTCCCCTAATCCTAACCCGTACGCTAACACTAACCCGCGCCCTCACACGCACGCTCCCCCTAAAGCGTTGCCGTACCCTCACCTGGACCCTAAACCGTCCCCATCCCCTAACCCTAACCGTAGCCCGAACCCTAACCCTAACCCTTCCCCGAAGCCTGACCCTCACACATCCCCTAATCCTAACCCGTACGCTAACACTAACCCAAGCCCTCACACGCACGCTCCCCCTAAAGCATTGCCTTACCCTCACCTGGACCCTAAACCGTCCCCGTCCCCTAACGGTAACCCTAGCCCGAACCCTAACCCTAACCCTTCCCCGAAGCCTGACCCTCACCCGTCCCCTAATCCTAACCCGTACGCTAACACTAACCCGCGCCCTCACACGCACGCTGCCCCTAAAGCGTTGCCGTACCCTCACATGGACCCTAAACCGTCCCCGTCCCCTAACCCTAACCCCAGCCCGAACCCTAACCCTAACCCTTCCCCGAAGCCTGGCCCTCACCCGTCCCCTAATCCTAACCCGTATGCTAACACTAACCCGCGCCCTCACACGCACACTCCCCCTAAAGCATTGCCGTACCCTTACCTGGACCCTAAACCGTCCCCGGTCGTAACCTTAACCCTAGCCCGAACCCTAACCCTAACCCTTCCCCGAAGCCTGACCCTCACCCGTCCCCTAATCCTAACCCGTACGCTAACACTAACCCGCGCCCTCACACGCACGCTCCCCCTAAAGCGTTGCCGTACCCTCACCTGGACCCTAAACCGTCCCCATAACCTAACCCTAACCCTAGCCCGAACCCTAACCCTAACCCTTCCCCGAAGCCTGACCCTCACACGTCCCCTAATCCTAACCCGTACGCTAACACTAACCCGCACCCTCACACGCACGCTGCCCCTAAAGCGTTGCCGTACCCTCACCTGGACCCTAAACCGTCCCCGTCCCCTAACCCTAACCCTAGCCCGAACCCTAACCCTAACCCTTCCCCGAAGCCTGACCCTCCCCCGTCCCCTAATCCTAACCCGTACGCTAACACTAACCCGCGCCCTCACACGCACGCTCCCCCTAAAGCGTTGCCGTACCCTCACCTGGACCCTAAACCGTCCCCGGTCCTAACCCTAACCCTAGCCCGAACCCTAACCCTAACCCTTCCCCGAAGCCTGACCCTCACCCGTCCCCTAATCCTAACCCGTACGCTAACACTAACCCGCGCCCTCACACGACGCTCCCCCTAAAGTGTTGCCGTAACCTCACCTGGACCCTAAACCGTCCCCATCCCCTAACCCTAACCCTAGCCCGAACCCTAACCCTAACCCTTCCCCGAAGCCTGACCCTCACACGTCCCCTAATCCTAACCCGTACGCTAACACTAACCCACGCCCTCACACGCACGCTCCCCCTAAAGCGTTGCCGTACCCTCACCTGGACCCTAAGCCGTCCCCGTCCCCTAACCCTAACCCTAGCCCGAACCATAACCCTAACCCTTCCCCGAAGCCTGACCCTCACCCGTCCCCTAATCCTAACCCGTACGCTAACACTAACCCGCGCCCTCACACGCACGCTCCCCCTAAAGCGTTGCCGTACCCTCACCTGGACCCTAAACCGTCCCCGGTCCTAACCCTAACCCTAGCCCGAACCCTAACCCTAACCCTTCCCCGAAGCCTGACCCTCACCCGTCCCCTAATCCTAACCCGTACGCTAACACTAACCCGCGCCCTCACACGCACGCTCCCCCTAAAGGGTTGCCGTACCCTCACCTGGACCCTAAACCGTCCCCATCCCCTAACCCTAACCGTAGCCCGAACCCTAACCCTAACCCTTCCCCGAAGCCTGACCCTCACACATCCCCTAATCCTAACCCGTACGCTAACACTAACCCACGCCCTCACACGCACGCTCCCCCTAGAGCGTTGCCGTACCCTCACCTGGACCCTAAACCATCCCCGTCCCCTATCGGTAACCCTAGCCCGAACCCTATCCCTAACCCTTCCCCGAAGCCTGACCCTCACCCGTCCCCTAATCCTAACCCGTACGCTAACACTAACACGCGCCCTCACACGCACGCTCCCCCTAAAGTGTTGCCGTACCCTCACCTGGACCCTAAACCGTCCCCGGTCCTAACCCTAACCCTAGCCCGAACCCTAACCCTAACCCTTCCCCGAAGCCTGACCCTCACCCGTCCCCTAATCCTAACCCGTACGCTAACACTAACCCGCGCCCTCACACGCACGCTCCCCCTAAAGCGTTGCCGTACCCTCACCTGGACCCTAAACCGTCCCCATCCCCTAACCCTAACCGTAGCCCGAACCCTAACCCTAACCCTTCCCCGAAGCCTGACCCTCACACATCCCCTAATCCTAACCCGTACGCTAACACTAACCCACGCCCTCACACGCACGCTCCCCCTAGAGCGTTGCCGTACCCTCACCTGGACCCTAAACCATCCCCGTCCCCTATCGGTAACCCTAGCCCGAACCCTATCCCTAACCCTTCCCCGAAGCCTGACCCTCACCCGTCCCCTAATCCTAACCCGTACGGTAACACTAACACGCGCCCTCACACGCACGCTCCCCCTAAAGTGTTGCCGTACCCTCACCTGGACCCTAAACCGTCCCCGGTCCTAACCCTAACCCTAGCCCGAACCCTAACCCTAACCCTTCCCCGAAGCCTGACCCTCACCCGTCCCCTAATCCTAACCCGTACGCTAACACTAACCCGCGCCCTCACACGCACGCTCCCCCTAAAGCGTTGCCGTACCCTCACCTGGACCCTAAACCGTCCCCATCCCCTAACCCTAACCGTAGCCCGAACCCTAACCCTAACCCTTCCCCGAAGCCTGACCCTCACACGTCCCCTAATCCTAACCCGTACGCTAACACTAACCCGCGCCCTCACACGCACGCTGCCCCTAAAGCGTTGCCGTACCCTCACATGGACACTAAACCGTCCCCGTCCCCTAACCCTAACCCTAGCCCGAACCCTAACCCTAACCCTTCCCCGAAGCCTGACCCTCACCCATCCCCTAATCCTAACCCGTACGCTAACACTAACCCGCGCCCTCACACGCACGCTCCCCCTAAAGCGTTGCCGTACCCTCACGTGGACCCTAAGCCGTCCCCGGTCCTAACCCTAACCCTAGCCCGAACCCTAACCCTAACCCTTCCCCGAAGCCTGACCCTCACCCGTCCCCTAATCCTAACCCGTACGCTAACACTAACCCGCGCCCTCACACGCACGCTCCCCCTAAAGCGTTGCCGTACCCTCACCTGGACCCTAAACCGTCCCCGTCCCCTAACCCTAACCCTAGCCCGAACCCTAACCCTAACCCTTCCCCGAAGCCTGACCCTCCCCCGTCCCCTAATCCTAACCCGTACGCTAACACTAACCCGCGCCCTCACACGCACGCTCCCCGTAAAGCGTTGCCGTACCCTCACCTGGACCCTAAACCGTCCCCGGTCCTAACCTTAACCCTAGCGCGAACCCTAACCCTAACCCTTCCCCGAAGCCTGACCCTCACCCGTCCCCTAATCCTAACCCGTACGCTAACACTAACCCGCGCCCTCACACGCACGCTCCCCCTAAAGCGTTGCCGTACCCTCACATGGACCCTAAACCGTCCCCATCCCCTAACCCTAACCCTAGCCCGAACCCTAACCCTAACCCTTCCCCGAAGCCTGACTCTCACACGTCCCCTAATCCTAACCCGTACGCTAACACTAACCCGCGCCCTCACACGCACGCTCCCCCTAAAGCGTTGCCGTACCCTCACCTGGACCCTAAACCGTCCCCGTCCCCTAAACCTAACCCTAGCCCGAACCCTAACCCTAACCCTTCCCCGAAGCCTGACCCTCACCCGTCCCCTAATCCTAACCGGTACGCTAACACTAACCCGCGCCCTCACACGCACGCTCCCCCTAAAGCGTTGCCGTACCCTCACCTGGACCCTAAACCGTCCCCGTCCCCTAACCCTAACACTAGCCCGAACCCTAACCCTAACCCTTCCCCGAAGCCTGACCCTCACCCGTCCCCTAATCCTAACCCGTACGCTAACACTAACCCACGCCCTCACACGCACGCTCCCCCTAAAGCGTTGCCGTACCCTCACCTGGACCCTAAACCGTCCCCGTCCCCTAACCCTAACCCTAGCCCGAACCCTAACCCTAACCCTTCCCCGAAGCCTGACCCTCACCCGTCCCCTAATCCTAACCCGTACGCTAACACTAACCCGCGCCCTCACACGCACGCTCCCCCTAAAGCGTTGCCGTACCCTCACCTGGACCCTAAACCGTCCCCGGTCCTAACCCTAACCCTAGCCCGAAACCTAACCCTAACCCTTCCCCGAAGCCTGACCCTCACCCGTCCCCTAATCCTAACCCGTACGCTAACACTAACCCGCGCCCTCACACGCACGCTCTCCCTAAAGCGTTGCCGTACCCTCACCTGGACCCTAAACCATCCCCATCCCCTAACCCTAACCCTAGCCCGAACCCTAACCCTAACCCTTCCCCGAAGCCTGACCCTCACACGTCCCCTAATCCTAACCCGTACGCTAACACTAACCCGCGCCCTCACACGCACGCTCCCCCTAAAGCGTTGCCGTACCCTCACCTGGACCCTAAATCGTCCCCGTCCCCTAACCCTAACCCTAGCCCGAACCATAACCCTAACCCTTCCCCGAAGCCTGACCCTCACCCGTCCCCTAATCCTAACCCGTACGCTAACACTAACACGCGCCCTCACACGCACGCTGCCCCTAAAGCGTTGCCGTACCCTCACCTGGACCCTAAACCGTCCCCGGTCCTAACCCTAACCCTAGCCCGAACCCTAACCCTAACCCTTCCCCGAAGCCTGACCCTCACCCGTCCCCTAATCCTAACCCGTACGCTAACACTAACCCGCGCCCTCACACGCACGCTCCCCCTAAAGCGTTGCCGTACCCTCACCTGGACCCTAAACCGTCCCCATACCCTAACCCTAACCGTAGCCCGAACCCTAACCCTAACCCTTCCCCGAAGCCTGACCCTCACACATCCCCTAATCCTAACCCGTACGCTAACACTAACCCACGCCCTCACACGCACGCTCCCCCTAAAGCGTTGCCGTACCCTCACCTGGACCCTAAACCGTCCCCGTCCCCTAACGGTAACCCTAGCCCGAACCCTAACCCTAAACCTTCCCCGAAGCCTGACCCTCACCCGTCCCCTAATCCTAACCCGTACGCTAACACTAACCCGCGCCCTCACACGCACGCTGCCCCTAAAGCGTTGCCGTACCCTCACATGGACCCTAAACCGTCCCCGTCCCCTAACCCTAACCCCAGCCCGAACCCTAACCCTAACCCTTCCCCGAAGCCTGACCCTCACCCGTCCCCTAATCCTAACCCGTATGCTAACACTAACCCGCGCCCTCACACGCACACTCCCCCTAAAGCATTGCCGTACCCTTACCTGGACCCTAAACCGTCCCCGGTCGTAACCTTAACCCTAGCCCGAACCCTAACCCTAACCCTTCCCCGAAGCCTGACCCTCACGCGTCCCCTAATCCTAACCCGTACGCTAACACTAACCCGCGCCCTCACACGCACGCTCCCCCTAAAGCGTTGCCGTACCCTCACCTGGACCCTAAACCGTCCCCATAACCTAACCCTAACCCTAGCCCGAACCCTAACCCTAACCCTTCCCCGAAGCCTGACCCTCACACGTCCCCTAATCCTAAACCGTACGCTAACACTAACCCGCACCCTCACACGCACACTGCCCCTAAAGCGTTGCCGTACCCTCACCTGGACCCTAAACCATCCCCGTCCCCTAACCCTAACCCTAGCCCGAACCCTAACCCTAACCCTTCCCCGAAGCCTGACCCTCCCCCGTCCCCTAATCCTAACCCGTACGCTAACACTAACCCGCGCCCTCACACGCACGCTCCCCCTAAAGCGTTGCCGTACCCTCACCTGGACCCTAAACCGTCCCCGGTCCTAACCCTAACCCTAGCCCGAACCCTAACCCTAACCCTTCCCCGAAGCCTGACCCTCACCCGTCCCCTAATCCTAACCCGTACGCTAACACTAACCCGCGCCCTCACACGCACGCTCCCCCTAAAGCGTTGCCGTACCCTCACCTGGACCCTAAACCGTCCCCATCCCCTAACCCTAACCCTAGCCCGAACCCTAACCCTAACCCTTCCCCGAAGCCTGACTCTCACACGTCCCCTAATCCTAACCCGTACGCTAACACTAACCCGCGCCCTCACACGCACGCTCCCCCTAAAGCGTTGCCGTACCCTCACCTGGTCCCTAAACCGTCCCCGTCCCCTAACCCTAACCCTAGCCCGAACCCTAACCCTAACCCTTCCCCGAAGCCTGACCCTCACACGTCCCCTAATCCTCACCCGTACGGTAACACTAACCCGCGCCCTCACACGCTCTCTCCTCCTAAAGCATTGCCGTACCCTCACCTGGACCCTAAACCGTCCCCGTCCCTTAACCCTAACTCTAGCCCGAACCCTAACCCTAACCCTTCCCCGAAGCCTGACCCTCACCCGTCCCCTAATCCTAACCCGTATGCTAACACTACCCCGCGCCCTCACACGCACGCTTCCCCTAAAGCGTTGCCGTACCCTCACCTGGACCCTAAACCGTCCCCGTCCCCTAACCCTAACACTTCCCTGAAGCCTGACCCTCACCCGTCCCCTAATCCTAAACCGTACGCTAACACTAACCCGCGCCCTCACACGCACGCTCCCCCTAAAGCGTTGCCGTACCCTCACCTGGACCCTAAACCGTCCCTGTCCCCTAACCCTAACTCTAGCCCGAACCCTAACCCTAACCCTTCCCCGAAGGCTGACTCTCAACTTTCCCCTAATCCTAACCCGTACGCTAACACTAACCCGCACCCTCACACGCACGCTCCCCCTAAAGCGTTTCCGTACCCTCACCTGGACCCTAAACCGTCCCCGTCCCCTAACCCTAACCCTAGCCCGAACCCTAACCCTAACCCTTCCCCGAAGCCTGACCCTCACCCGTCGCCTAATCCTAACCCGTACGCTAACACTAACCCGCGCCCTCACACGCACGCTTCCCCTAAAGCGTTGCTGTACCCTCACCTGGACCCTAAACCGTCCCCGGTCCTAACCCTAACCCTAGCCCGAACCCTAACCCTAACCCTTCCCCGAAGCCTGACCCTCACCCCTCCCCTAATCCTAACCCGTACGCTAACACTAACCCGCGCCCTCACACGCACGCTCCCCCTAAAGCGTTGCTGTACCCTCACCTGGACCCTAAACCGTCCCCGGTCCTAACCCTAACCCTAGCCCGAACCCTAACCCTAACCCTTCCCCGAAGCCTGACCCTGCCCCGTCCCCTAATCCTAACCCGTACGCTAACACTAACCCGCGTCCTCACACGCACGCTCCCCCTAAAGCGTTGCCGTACCCTCACCTGGACCCTAAACCGTCCCCGGTCCTAACCCTAACCCTAGCCCAAACCCTAACCCTAACCCTTCCCCGAAGCCTGACCCTCACCCGTCCCCTAATCCTGACCCGTACGCTAACACTAACCCGCGCCCTCACACGCACGCTCCCCCTAAAACGTTGCCGTACCCTCACCTGGACCCTAAACCGTCCCCGTCCCCTAACCCTAACCCTAGCCCGAACCCTAACCCTAACCCTTCCCCGAAGCCTGACCCTCACCCGTCCCCTAATCCTAACCCGTACGCTAACACTAACCCGCGCCCTCACACGCACGCTCCCCCTAAAGCGTTGCCGTACCCTCACCTGGACCCTAAACCGTCCCCGTCCCCTAACCCTAACCCTAGCCCGAACCCTAACCCTAACCCTTCCCCGAAGCCTGACCCTCACCCGTCCCCTAATCCTAACCCGTACGCTAACACTAACCCACGCCCTCACACGCACGCTCCCCCTAAAGCGTTGCCGTACCCTCACCTGGACCCTAAACCGTCCCCGGTCCTAACCCTAACCCTAGCCCGAACCCTAACCCTAACCCTTCCCCGAAGCCTGACCCTCACCCGTCCCCTAATCCTAACACGTACGCTAACACTAACCCGCGCCCTCACACGCACGCTCCCCCTAAAGCGTTGCCGTACCCTCACCTGGACCCTAAACCGTCCCCATCCCCTAACCCTAACCCTAGCCCGAACCCTAACCCTAACCCTTCCCCGAAGCCTGACCCTCCCCCGTCCCCTAATCCTAACCCGTACGCTAACACTAACCCGCGCCCTCACACGCACGCTCCCCCTAAAGCGTTGCCGTACCCTCACCTGGACCCTAAACCGTCCCCGTCCCCTAACCCTAACCCTAGCCCGAACCCTAACCCTAACCCTTCCCCGAAGCCTGACTCTCACTCGTCCCCTAATCCTAACCCGTACGCTAACACTAACACGCGCCCTCACACGCACGCTCCCCCTAAAGCGTTGCCGTACCCTCACCTGGACCCTAAACCGTCCCCGGTCCTAACCCTAACCCTAGCCCGAACCCTAACCCTAACCCTTCCCCGAAGCCTGACCCTCACCCGTCCCCTAATCCTAACCCGTACTCTAACACTACCCCGCGCCCTCACACGCACGCTCCCCCTAAAGCGTTGCCGTACCCTCACCTGGACCCTAAACCGTCCCCATCCCCTAACCCTAACCGTAGCCCGAACCCTAACCCTAACCCTTCCCCGAAGCCTGACCCTCACACGTCCCCTAATCCTAACCCGTACGCTAACACTAACCCGCGCCCTCACACGCACGCTGCCCCTAAAGCGTTGCCGTACCCTCACCTGGAACCTAAACCGTCCCCGTCCCCTAACCCTAACCCTAGCCCGAATCCTAACCCTAACCCTTCCCCGAAGCCTGACCCTCCCCCGTCCCCTAATCCTAACCCGTACGCTAACACTAACCCACGCCCTCACATGCACGCTCCCCCTAAAGCGTTGCCGTACCCTCACCTGGACCCTAAACCGTCCCCGGTCCTAACACTAACCCTAGCCCGAACCCTAACCCTAACCCTTCCCCGAAGCCTGACCCTCACCCGTCCCCTAATCCTAACCCGTACGCTAACACTAACCCGCGTCCTCACACGCACGCTCCCCCTAAAGCGTTGCCGTACACTCACCTGGACCCTAAACCGTCCCCATCCCCTAACCCTAACCGTAGCCCGAACCCTAACCCTAAGCCTTCCCCGAAGCCTGACTCTCACACGTCCCCTAATCCTAACCCGTACGCTAACACTAACCCGCGCCCTCACACGCACGCTCCCCCTAAAGCGTTGCCGTACCCTCACCTGGACCCTAAACCGTCCCCGTCCCCTAACCCTAACCCTAACCCTTCCCCGAAGGCTGACCCTCACCTTTCCCCTAATCCTAACCCGTACGCTAACACTAACCCGCGCCCTCACACGCACGCTCCCCCTAAAGCGTTGCCGTACCCTCACATGGACCCTAAACCGTCCCCGTCCCCTAACCGTAACCCTAGCCCGAACACTAACCCTAACCCTTCCCCGAAGCCTGACCCTCACCCGTCCCAAAATCCTAACCCGTACGCTAACACTAACCCGCGCCCTCACACGCACGCTCCCCCTAAAGCGTTGCCGTACGCTCACCTGGACCCTAAACCGTCCCCGTCCCCTAACCCTAACCCTAGCCCGAACCCTAACCCTAACCCTTTCCCGAAGCCTGACCCTCACACGTCCCCTAATCCTAACCCGTACGCTAACACTAACCCGCGCCCTCACACGCACGCTCCCCCTAAAGCGTTGCCGTACCCTCACCTGGACCCTAAACCGTCCCCGTCCCCTAAGCCTAACCCTAGCCCGAACCCTAACCCTAACCCTTACCCGAAGCCTGACCCTCACCCGTCCCCTAATCCTAACCCGTACGCTAACACTAACCCGCGCCCTCACACGCACGCTCCCCCTAAAGCGTTGCCGTACCCTCACCTGGACCCTAAACCGTCCCCGTCCCCTAACCCTAACCCTAGCCCGAACCCTAACCCTAACCCTTCCCCGAAGCCTGACCCTCTCCCGTCCCCTAATCCTAACCCGTACGCTAACACTAACCGGCACCCTCACACGCACGCTCCCCCTAAAGCGTTGCCGTACCCTCACCTGGACCCTAAACCGTCCCCGTCCCCTAACCCTAACCCTAGCCCGAACCCTAACCCTAACCCTTCCCCGAAGCCTGACCCTCACCCGTCCCCTAATCCTAACCCGTACGCTAACACTAACCCGCGCCCTCACACGCACGCTCCCCCTAAAGTGTTGCCGTACCCTCACCTGGACCCTAAACCGTCCCCATCCCCTAAACCTAACCCTAGCCCGAACCCTAACCCTAACCCTTCCCCGAAGCCTCACCCTCACCCGTCCCCTAACCCTAACCCGTACGCTAACACTAACCCGCGCCCTAACACGCACGCTCCCCCTAAAGCGTTGCCGTACCCTCACCTGGACCCTAAACCGTCCCCGTCCCCTAACCCTAACCCTAGCCCGAACCCTAACCCTAACCCTTCCCCGAAGCCTGACCCTCACCCGTCCCCTAATCCTAAGCCGTACGCTAACACTAACCCGTGCCCTCACACGCAAGCTCCCCCTAAAGCGTTGCCGTACCCTCACCTGGACCCTAAACCGTTCCCGTCCCCTAACCCTAACCCTAGCCCGAACCCTAACCCTAACACTTCCCCGAAGCCTGACCCTCACCCGTCCCCTAATCCTAACCCGTACGCTAACACTAACCCGCGCCCTCACACACACGCTCCCCCAAAAGCGTTGCCATACCCTCACCTGGACCCTAAACCGTCCCCGTCCCCTAACCCTAACCCTAGCCCGAACCCTAACCCTAACCCTTCCCCGAAGCCTGACCCTCACCCGTCCCCTAATCCTAACCCGTACGCTAACACTAACCCACGCCCTCACACGCACGCTCCCCCTAAAGCGTTGCCGTACCCTCACTTGGACCCTAAACCGTCCCCGTCGCCTAACCCTAACCCTAACCCTTCCCCGAAGGCTGACCCTCACCTTTCCCCTAATCCTAACCCGTACGCTAACACTAACCCGCACCCTCACACGCACGCTCCCCCTAAAGCGTTGCCGTATCCTCACCTGGACCCTAAACCGTCCCCGTCCCCTAACCGTAACCCTAGCCCGAACCCTAACCCTAACCCTTCCCCGAAGCCTGACCCTCACACGTCCCCTAATCCTAACCCGTACGCTAACACTAACCCGCGCCCTCACACGCACGCTCCCCCTAAAGCGTTGCCGTACGCTCACCTGGACCCTAAACCGTCCCCGTCCCCTAACCCTAACCATAGCCCGAACCCTAACCCTAACCCTTTCCCGAAGCCTGACCCTCACACGTCCCCTAATCCTAACCCGTACGCTAACACTAACCCGCGCCCTCACACGCACGCTCCCCCTAAAGCGTTGCCGTACCCTCACCTGGACCCTAAACCGTCCCCGTCCCCTAAGCCTAACCCTAGCCCGAACCCTAACCCTAACCCTTCCCCGAAGCCTGACCCTCACCCGTCCCCTAATCCTAAGCCGTACGCTAACACTAACCCGTGCCCTCACACGCAAGCTCCCCCTAAAGCGTTGCCGTACCCTCACCTGGACCCTAAACCGTTCCCGTCCCCTAACCCTAACCCTAGCCCGAACCCTAACCCTAACACTTCCCCGAAGCCTGACCCTCACCCGTCCCCTAATCCTAACCCGTACGCTAACACTAACCCGCGCCCTCACACACACGCTCCCCCAAAAGCGTTGCCATACCCTCACCTGGACCCTAAACCGTCCCCGTCCCCTAACCCTAACCCTAGCCCGAACCCTAACCCTAACCCTTCCCCGAAGCCTGACCCTCACCCGTCCCCTAATCCTAACCCGTACGCTAACACTAACCCACGCCCTCACACGCACGCTCCCCCTAAAGCGTTGCCGTACCCTCACCTGGTCCCTAAACCGTCCCCGTCCCCTAACCCTAACCCTAGCCCGAACCCTAACCCTAACCCTTCCCCGAAGCCTGACCCTCACACGTCCCCTAATCCTCACCCGTACGCTAACACTAACCCGCGCCCTCACACGCTCTCTCCTCCTAAAGCATTGCCGTACCCTCACCTGGACCCTAAACCGTCCCCGTCCCCTAACCCTAACCCTAGCCCGAACTCTAACCCTAACCCTTCCCCGAAGCCTGACCCTCACCCGTCCCCTAATCCTAACCCGTACGCTAACACTAACCCGCGCCCTCACACGCACGCTCCCCCTAAAGCGTTGCCGTACCCTCACCTGTACCCTAAACCGTCCCCGGTCCTAACCCTAACCCTAGCCCGAAACCTAACCCTAACCCTTCCCCGAAGCCTGACCCTCACCCGTCCCCTAATCCTAACCCGTACGCTAACACTAACCCGCGCCCTCACACGCACGCTCCCCCTAAAGCGTTGCCGTACCCTCACCTGGACCCTAAACCGTCCCCATCCCCTAACCCTAAACCTAGCCCGAACCCTAACCCTAACCCTTCCCCGAAGCCTGACCCTCACACGTCCCCTAATCCTAACCCATACGCTAACACTAACCCGCGCCCTCACACGCACGCTGCCCCTAAAGCGTTGCCGTACCCTCACCTGGACCCTAAACCGTCCCCGTCCCCTAACCCTAACCCTAGCCCGAACCCTAACCCTAACCCTTCCCCGAAGCCTGACCCTCCCCCGTCCCCTAATCCTAACCCGTACGCTAACACTAACCCGCGCCCTCACACGCACGCTCCCCGTAAAGCGTTGCCGTACCCTCACCTGGACCCTAAACCGTCCCCGGTCCTAACCCTAACCCTAGCGCGAACCCTAACCCTAACCCTTCCCCGAAGCCTGACCCTCACCCGTCCCCTAATCCTAACCCGTACGCTAACACTAACCCGCCCCCTCACACACACGCTCCCCCTAAAGCGTTGCCGTACCCTCACCTGGACCCTAAACCGTCCCCATCCCCTAACCCTAACCCTAGCCCGAACCCTAACCCTAACCCTTCCCCGAAGCCTGACTCTCACACGTCCCCTAATCCTAACCCGTACGCTAACACTAACCCGCGCCCTCACACGCACGCTCCCCCTAAAGCGTTGCCGTACCCTCACCTGGACCCTAAACCGTCCCCGTCCCCTAACCCTAACCCTAGCCCGAACCCTAACCCTAACCCTTCCCCGAAGCCTGACCCTCACCCGTCCCCTAATCCTAACCCGTACGCTAACACTAACCCACGCCCTCACACGCACGCTGCCCCTAAAGCGTTGCCGTAGCCTCACCTGGACCCTAAACCGTCCCCGTCCCCTAACCCTAACCCTAGCCCGAACCCTAACCCTAACCCTTCCCCGAAGCCTGACCCTCACCCGTCCCCTAATCCTAAGCCGTACGCTAACACTAACGCGCGCCCTCACACGCACGCTCCCCCTAAAGCGTTGCCGTACCCTCACCTGGACCCTAAACCGTCCCCATCCCCTAACCCTAACCCTAGCCCAAACCCTAACCCTAACACTTCCCCGAAGCCTGACCCTCACCCGTCCCCTAATCCTAAACCGTACGCTAACACTAACCCGCGCCCACACACGCACGCTCCCCCTAAAGCGTTGCCGTACCCTCACCTGGACCCTATACCGTCCCCGTCCCCTAACCCTAACCCTAGCCCGAACCCTAAACCTAACCCTTCCCCGAAGCCTGACCCTCAACCGTCCCCTAATCCTAACCCGTACGCTAACACTAACCCGCGCCCTCACACGCACGCTCCCCCTAAAGCGTTGCCGTACCCTCACCTGGACCCTAAACCGTCCCCGTCCCCTAACCCTAACCCTAGCCCGAACCCTAACCCTAACACTTCCCAGAAGCCTGACCCTCACCCGTCCCCTAATCCTAACCCGTACGCTAACACTAACCCACGCCCTCACACGCACGCTCACCCTAAAGCGTTGCCGTACCCTCACCTGGACCCTAAACCGTCCCCGTCCCCTAACCCTAACCCTAGCCCGAACCCTAACCCTAACCCTTCCCCGAAGCCTGACCCTCACCCGTCCCCTAATCCTAACCCGTACGCTAACACTAACCCGCGCCCACACACGCACGCTCCCCCTAAAGCGTTGCCGTACCCTCACCTGGACCCTAAACCGTCCCCGTCCCCTAACCCTAACCCTAGCCCGAACCCTAACCCTAACCCTTCCCCGAAGCCTGACCCTCACCCGTCCCCTAATCCTAACCCGTACGCTAACACTAACCCACGCCCTCACACGCACGCTCCCCCTAAAGCGTTGCCGTACCCTCACCTGGACCCTAAACCGTCCCCGTCCCCTAACCCTAACCCTAGCCCGAACCCTAACCCTAACCCTTCCCCGAAGCCTGACCCTCACCCGTCCCCTAATCCTAACCCGTACGCTAACACTAACCCGCGCCCACACACGCACGCTCCCCCTAAAGCGTTGCCGTACCCTCACCTGGACCCTAAACCGTCCCCGGTCCTAACCCTAACCCTAGCCCGAACCCTAACCCTAACACTTCCCCGAAGCCTGACCCTCACCCATCCCCTAATCCTAACCCGTACGCTAACACTAACCCGCGCCCTCACACGACGCTCCCCCTAAAGTGTTGCCGTACCCTCACCTGGACCCTAAACCGTCCCCATCCCCTAACCCTAACCCTAGCCCGAACCCTAACACTAACCCTTCCCCGAAGCCTGACCCTCACACGTCCCCTAATCCTAACCCGTACGCTAACACTAACCCACGCCCTCACACGCACGCTCCCCCTAAAGCGTTGCCGTACCCTCACCTGGACCCTAAGCCGTCCCCGTCCCCTAACCCTAAACCTAGCCCGAACCATAACCCTAACCCTTCCCCGAAGCCTGACCCTCACCCGTCCCCTAATCCTAACCCGTACGCTAACACTAACCCGCGCCCTCACACGCACGCTCCCCGTAAAGCGTTGCCGTACCCTCACCTGGACCCTAAACCGTCCCCGGTCCTAACCCTAACCCTAGCGCGAACCCTAACCCTAACCCTTCCCCAAAGCCTGACCCTCACCCGTCCCCTAATCCTAACCCGTACGCTAACACTAACCCGCCCCCTCACACACAAGCTCCCCCTAAAGCGTTGCCGTACCCTCACCTGGACCCTAAACCGTCCCCATCCCCTAACCCTAACCCTAGCCCGAACCCTAACCCTAACCCTTCCCCGAAGCCTGACTCTCACACGTCCCCTAATCCTAACCCGTACGCTAACACTAACCCGCGCCCTCACACGCACGCTCCCCCTAAAGCGTTGCCGTACCCTCACCTGGACCCTAAACCGTCCCCGTCCCCTAATCCTAACCCTTCCCTGAAGCCTGACCCTCACCCGTCCCCTATTCCTAACCCGTACGCTAACACTAACCCGCGCCCTCACACGCACGCTCCCCCTAAAGCGTTGCCGTACCCTCACCTGGACCCTAAACCGTCCCCGTCCCCTAACCCTAACTCTAGCCCGAACCCTAACCCTAACCCTTCCCCGAAGGCTGACTCTCACCTTTCCCCTAATCCTAACCCGTACGCTAACACTAACCCGCGCCCTCACACGCACGCTCCCCCTAAAGCGTTGCCGTACCCTCACCTGGACCCTAAACCGTCCCCGTCCCCTAACCGTAACCCTAGCCCGAACCCTAACCCTAACCCTTCCCCGAAGCCTGACCCTCACCCGTCCCCTAATCCTAACCCGTACGCTAACACTAACCCACGCCCTCACACGCACGCTCACCCTAAAGCGTTGCCGTACCCTCACCTGGACCCTAAACCGTCCCCGTCCCCTAACCCTAACCCTAGCCCGAACCCTAACCCTAACCCTTCCCCGAAGCCTGACCCTCACCCGTCCCCTAATCCTAACCCGTACGCTAACACTAACCCGCGCCCACACACGCACGCTCCCCCTAAAGCGTTGCCGTACCCTCACCTGGACCCTAAACCGTCCCCGTCCCCTAACCCTAACCCTAGCCCGAACCCTAACCCTAACCCTTCCCCGAAGCCTGACCCTCACCCGTCCCCTAATCCTAACCCGTACGCTAACACTAACCCACGCCCTCACACGCACGCTCCCCCTAAAGCGTTGCCGTACCCTCACCTGGACCCTAAACCGTCCCCGTCCCCTAACCCTAACCCTAGCCCGAACCCTAACCCTAACCCTTCCCCGAAGCCTGACCCTCACCCGTCCCCTAATCCTAACCCGTACGCTAACACTAACCCGCGCCCTCACACGCACGCTCCCCCTAAAGCGTTGCCGTACCCTCACCTGGACCCTAAACCGTCCCCGGTCCTAACCCTAACCCTAGCCCGAACCCTAACCCTAACACTTCCCCGAAGCCTGACCCTCACCCATCCCCTAATCCTAACCCGTACGCTAACACTAACCCGCGCCCTCACACGACGCTCACCCTAAAGTGTTGCCGTACCCTCACCTGGACCCTAAACCGTCCCCATCCCCTAACCCTAACCCTAGCCCGAACCCTAACCCTAACCCTTCCACGTAGCCTGACCCTCACACGTCCCCTAATCCTAACCCGTACGCTAACACTAACCCACGCCCTCACACGCACGCTCCCCCTAAAGCGTTGCCGTACCCTCACCTGGACCCTAAGCCGTCCCCGTCCCCTAACCCTAACCCTAGCCCGAACCATAACCCTAACCCTTCCCCGAAGCCTGACCCTCACCCGTCCCCTAATCCTAACCCGTACGCTAACACTAACCCGCGCCCTCACACGCACGCTCCCCCTAAAGCGTTGCCGTACCCTCACCTGGACCCTAAACCGTCCCCGGTCCTAACCCTAACCCTAGCCCGAACCCTAACCCTAACCCTTCCCCGAAGCCTGACCCTCACCCGTCCCCTAACCTAACCCGTACGCTAACACTAACCCGCGCCCTCACACGCACGCTCCCCCTAAAGCGTTGCCGTACCCTCACCTGGACCCTAAACCGTCCCCGTCCCCTAACCCTAACCCTAGCCCGAACCCTAACCCTAACCCTTCCCCGAAGCCTGACCCTCACCCGTCCCCTAATCCTAACCCGTACGCTAACACTAACCCACGCCCTCACACGCACGCTGCCCCTAAAGCGTTGCCGTACCCTCACCTGGACCCTAAACCGTCCCCGTCCCCTAACCCTAACCCTAGCCCGAACCATAACCCTAACCCTTCCCCGAAGCCTGACCCTCACCCGTCCCCTAATCCTAACCCGTACGCTAACACTAACACGCGCCCTCACACGCACGCTGCCCCTAAAGCGTTGCCGTACCCTCACCTGGACCCTAAACCGTCCCCGGTCCTAACCCTAACCCTAGCCCGAACCCTAACCCTAACCCTTCCCCGAAGCCTGACCCTCACCCGTCCCCTAATCCTAACCCGTACGCTAACACTAACCCGCGCCCTCACACGCACGCTCCCCCTAAAGCGTTGCCGTACCCTCACCTGGACCCTAAACCGTCCCCATCCCCTAACCCTAACCGTAGCCCGAACCCTAACCCTAACCCTTCCCCGAAGCCTGACCCTCACACATCCCCTAATCCTAACCCGTACGCTAACACTAACCCACGCCCTCACACGCACCTTCCCCCTAAAGCATTGCCTTACCCTCACCTGGACCCTAAACCGTCCCCGTCCCCTAACGGTAACCCTAGCCCGAACCCTAACCCTAACCCTTCCCCGAAGCCTGACCCTCACCCGTCCCCTAATCCTAACCCGTACGCTAACACTAACCCGCGCCCTCACACGCACGCTGCCCCTAAAGCGTTGCCGTACCCTCACATGGACCCTAAACCGTCCCCGTCCCCTAACCCTAACCCCAGCCCGAACCCTAACCCTAACCCTTCCCCGAAGCCTGACCCTCACCCGTCCCCTAATCCTAACCCGTATGCTAACACTAACCCGCGCCCTCACACGCACACTCCCCCTAAAGCATTGCCGTACCCTTACCTGGACCCTAAACCGTCCCCGGTCGTAACCTTAACCCTAGCCCGAACCCTAACCCTAACCCTTCCCCGAAGCCTGACCCTCACCCGTCCCCTAATCCTAACCCGTACGCTAACACTAACCCGCGCCCTCACACGCACGCTCCCCCTAAAGCGTTGCCGTACCCTCACCTGGACCCTAAACCGTCCCCATAACCTAACCCTAACCCTAGCCCGAACCCTAACCCTAACCCTTCCCCGAAGCCTGACTCTCACACGTCCCCTAATCCTAACCCGTACGCTAACACTAACCCGCGCCCTCACACGCACGCTCCCCCTAAAGCGTTGCCGTACCCTCACCTGGACCCTAAACCGTCCCCGTCCCCTAACCCTAACCCTAGCCCGAACCCTAACCCTAAACCTTCCCCGAAGCCTGACCCTCACCCGTCCCCTAATCCTAACCCGTACGCTAACACTAACCCACGCCCTCACACGCACGCTGCCCCTAAAGCGTTGCCGTACCCTCACCTGGACCCTAAACCGTCCCCGTCCCCTAACCCTAACCCTAGCCCGAACCCTAACCCTAACCCTTCCCCGAAGCCTGACCCTCACCCGTCCCCTAATCCTAAGCCGTACGCTAACACTAACGCGCGCCCTCACACGCACGCTCCCCCTAAAGCGTTGCCGTACCCTCACCTGGACCCTAAACCGTCCCCGTCCCCTAACCCTAACCCTAGCCCAAACCCTAACCCTAACCCTTCCCCGAAGCCTGACCCTCAACCGTCCCCTAATCCTAACCCGTACGCTAACACTAACCCGCGCCCTCACACGCACGCTCCCCCTAAAGCGTTGCCGTACCCTCACCTGGACCCTAAACCGTCCCCGTCCCCTAACCCTAACCCTAGCCCGAACCCTAACCCTAACCCTTCCCCGAAGCCTGACCCTCACCCGTCCCCTAATCCTAACCCGTACGCTAACACTAACCCACGCCCTCACACGCACGCTCACCCTAAAGCTTTGCCGTACCCTCACCTGGACCCTAAACCGTCCCCGTCCCCTAACCCTAACCCTAGCCCGAACCCTAACCCTAACCCTTCCCCGAAGCCTGACCCTCACCCGTCCCCTAATCCTAACCCGTACGCTAACACTAACCCGCGCCCACACACGCACGCTCCCCCTAAAGCGTTGCCGTACCCTCACCTGGACCCTAAACCGTCCCCGTCCCCTAACCCTAACCCTAGCCCGAACCCTAACCCTAACCCTTCCCCGAAGCCTGACCCTCACCCGTCCCCTAATCCTAACCCGTACGCTAACACTAACCCACGCCCTCACACGCACGCTCCCCCTAAAGCGTTGCCGTACCCTCACCTGGACCCTAAACCGTCCCCGTCCCCTAACCCTAACCCTAGCCCGAACCCTAACCCTAACCCTTCCCCGAAGCCTGACCCTCACCCGTCCCCTAATCCTAACCCGTACGCTAACACTAACCCGCGCCCTCACACGCACGCTCCCCCTAAAGCGTTGCCGTACCCTCACCTGGACCCTAAACCGTCCCCGGTCCTAACCCTAACCCTAGCCCGAACCCTAACCCTAACACTTCCCCGAAGCCTGACCCTCACCCATCCCCTAATCCTAACCCGTACGCTAACACTAACCCGCGCCCTCACACGACGCTCCCCCTAAAGTGTTGCCGTACCCTCACCTGGACCCTAAACCGTCCCCATCCCCTAACCCTAACCCTAGCCCGAACCCTAACCCTAACCCTTCCCCGTAGCCTGACCCTCACACGTCCCCTAATCCTAACCCGTACGCTAACACTAACCCACGCCCTCACACGCACGCTCCCCCTAAAGCGTTGCCGTACCCTCACCTGGACCCTAAGCCGTCCCCGTCCCCTAACCCTAACCCTAGCCCGAACCATAACCCTAACCCTTCCCCGAAGCCTGACCCTCACCCGTCCCCTAATCCTAACCCGTACGCTAACACTAACCCGCGCCCTCACACGCACGCTCCCCCTAAAGCGTTGCCGTACCCTCACCTGGACCCTAAACCGTCCCCGGTCCTAACCCTAACCCTAGCCCGAACCCTAACCCTAACCCTTCCCCGAAGCCTGACCCTCACCCGTCCCCTAATCCTAACCCGTACGCTAACACTAACCCGCGCCCTCACACGCACGCTCCCCCTAAAGCGTTGCCGTACCCTCACCTGGACCCTAAACCGTCCCCGTCCCCTAACCCTAACCCTAGCCCGAACCCTAACCCTAACCCTTCCCCGAAGCCTGACCCTCACCCGTCCCCTAATCCTAACCCGTACGCTAACACTAACCCACGCCCTCACACGCACGCTGCCCCTAAAGCGTTGCCGTACCCTCACCTGGACCCTAAACCGTCCCCGTCCCCTAACCCTAACCCTAGCCTGAACCATAACCCTAACCCTTCCCCGAAGCCTGACCCTCACCCGTCCCCTAATCCTAACCCGTACGCTAACACTAACACGCGCCCTCACACGCACGCTGCCCCTAAAGCGTTGCCGTACCCTCACCTGCACCCTAAACCGTCCCCGGTCCTAACCCTAACCCTAGCCCGAACCCTAACCCTAACCCTTCCCCGAAGCCTGACCCTCACCCGTCCCCTAATCCTAACCCGTACGCTAACACTAACCCGCGCCCTCACACGCACGCTCCCCCTAAAGCGTTGCCGTACCCTCACCTGGACCCTAAACCGTCCCCATCCCCTAACCCTAACCGTAGCCCGAACCCTAACCCTAACCCTTCCCCGAAGCCTGACCCTCACACATCCCCTAATCCTAACCCGTACGCTAACACTAACCCACGCCCTCACACGCACGCTCCCCCTAAAGCATTGCCTTACCCTCACCTGGACCCTAAACCGTCCCCGTCCCCTAACGGTAACCCTAGCCCGAACCCTAACCCTAACCCTTCCCCGAAGCCTGACCCTCACCCGTCCCCTAATCCTAACCCGTACGCTAACACTAACCCGCGCCCTCACACGCACGCTGCCCCTAAAGCGTTGCCGTACCATCACATGGACCCTAAACCGTCCCCGTCCCCTAACCCTAACCCCAGCCCGAACCCTAACCCTAACCCTTCCCCGAAGCCTGACCCTCACCCGTCCCCTAATCCTAACCCGTATGCTAACACTAACCCGCGCCCTCACACGCACACTCCCCCTAAAGCATTGCCGTACCCTTACCTGGACCCTAAACCGTCCCCGGTCGTAACCTTAACCCTAGCCCGAACCCTAACCCTAACCCTTCCCCGAAGCCTGACCCTCACCCGTCCCCTAATCCTAACCCGTACGCTAACACTAACCCGCGCCCTCACACGCACGCTCCCCCTAAAGCGTTGCCGTACCCTCACCTGGACCCTAAACCGTCCCCATAACCTAACCCTAACCCTAGCCCGAACCCTAACCCTAACCCTTCCCCGAAGCCTGACCCTCACACGTCCCCTAATCCTAACCCGTACGCTAACACTAACCCGCACCCTCACACGCACGCTGCCCCTAAAGCGTTGCCGTACCCTCACCTGGACCCCAAACCGTCCCCGTCCCCTAACCCTAACCCTAGCCCGAACCCTAACCCAAACCCTTCCCCGAAGCCTGACCCTCCCCCGTCCCCTAATCCTAACCCGTACGCTAACACTAACCCGCGCCCTCACACGCACGCTCCCCCTAAAGCGTTGCCGTACCCTCACCTGGACCCTAAACCGTCCCCGGTCCTAACCCTAACCCTAGCCCGAACCCTAACCCTAACCCTTCCCCGAAGCCTGACCCTCACCCGTCCCCTAATCCTAACCCGTACGCTAACACTAACCCGCGCCCTCACACGCACGCTCCCCCTAAAGCGTTGCCGTACCCTCACCTGGACCCTAAACCGTCCCCATCTCCTAACCCTAACCCTAGCCCGAACCCTAACCCTAACCCTTCCCCGAAGCCTGACTCTCACACGTCCCCTAATCCTAACCCGTACGCTAACACTAACCCGCGCCCTCACACACACGCTCCCCCTAAAGCGTTGCCGTACCCTCACCTGGTCCCTAAACCGTCCCCGTCCCCTAACCCTAACCCTAGCCCGAACCCTAACCCTAACCCTTCCCCGAAGCCTGACCCTCACACGTCCCCTAATCCTCACCCGTACGCTAACACTAACCCGCGCCCTCACACGCTCTCTCCTCCTAAAGCATTGCCGTACCCTCACCTGGACCCTAAACCGTCCCCGTCCCCTAACCCTAACCCTAGCCCGAACTCTAACCCTAACCCTTCCCCGAAGCCTGACCCTCACCCGTCCCCTAATCCTAACCCGTACGCTAACACTAACCCGCGCCCTCACACGCACACTCCCCCTAAAGCGTTGCCGTACCCTCACCTGTACCCTAAACCGTCCCCGGTCCTAACCCTAACCCTAGCCCGAAACCTAACCCTAACCCTTCCCCGAAGCCTGACCCTCACCCGTCCCCTAATCCTAACCCGTACGCTAACACTAACCCGCGCCCTCACACGCACGCTCCCCCTAAAGCGTTGCCGTACCCTCACCTGGACCCTAAACCGTCCCCATCCCCTAACCCTAAACCTAGCCCGAACCCTAACCCTAACCCTTCTCCGAAGCCTGACCCTCACACGTCCCCTAATCCTAACCCATACGCTAACACTAACCCGCGCCCTCACACGCACGCTGCCCCTAAAGCGTTGCCGTACCCTCACCTGGACCCTAAACCGTCCCCGTCCCCTAACCCTAACCCTAGCCCGAACCCTAACCCCAACCCTTCCCCGAAGCCTGACCCTCCCCCGTCCCCTAATCCTAACCCGTACGCTAACACTAACCCGCGCCCTCACACGCACGCTCCCCGTAAAGCGTTGCCGTACCCTCACCTGGACCCTAAACCGTCCCCGGTCCTAACCCTAACCCTAGCGCGAACCCTAACCCTAACCCTTCCCCGAAGCCTGACCCTCACCCGTCCCTTAATCCTAACCCGTACGCTAACACTAACCCGCCCCCTCACACACACGCTCCCCCTAAAGCGTTGCCGTACCCTCACCTGGACCCTAAACCGTCCCCATCCCCTAACCCTAACCCTAGCCCGAACCCTAACCCTAAACCTTCCCCGAAGCCTGACTCTCACACGTCCCCTAATCCTAACCCGTACGCTAACACTAACCCGCGCCCTCACACGCACGCTCCCCCTAAAGCGTTGCCGTACCCTCACCTGGACCCTAAACCGTCCCCGTCCCCTAACCCTAACACTAGCCCGAACCCTAACCCTAACCCTTCCCCGAAGCCTGACCCTCACCCGTCCCCTAATCCTAACCCGTACGCTAACACTAACCCACGCCCTCACACGCACGCTGCCCCTAAAGCGTTGCCGTACCCTCACCTGGACCCTAAACCGTCCCCGTCCCCTAACCCTAACCCTAGCCCGAACCCTAACCCTAACCCTTCCCCGAAGCCTGACCCTCACCCGTCCCCTAATCCTAAGCCGTACGCTAACACTAACGCGCGCCCTCACACGCACGCTCCCCCTAAAGCGTTGCCGTACCCTCACCTGGACCCTAAACCGTCCCCATCCCCTAACCCTAACCCTAGCCCAAACCCTAACCCTAACACTTCCCCGAAGCCTGACCCTCACCCGTCCCCTAATCCTAAACCGTACGCTAACACTAACCCGCGCCCACACACGCACGCTCCCCCTAAAGCGTTGCCGTACCCTCACCTGGACCCTATACCGTCCCCGTCCCCTAACCCTAACCCTAGCCCGAACCCTAAACCTAACCCTTCCCCGAAGCCTGACCCTCAACCGTCCCCTAATCCTAACCCGTACGCTAACACTAACCCGCGCCCTCACACGCACGCTCCCCCTAAAGCGTTGCCGTACCCTCACCTGGACCCTAAACCGTCCCCGTCCCCTAACCCTAACCCTAGCCCGAACCCTAACCCTAACACTTCCCCGAAGCCTGACCCTCACCCGTCCCCTAATCCTAACCCGTACGCTAACACTAACCCACGCCCTCACACGCACGCTCACCCTAAAGCGTTGCCGTACCCTCACCTGGACCCTAAACCGTCCCCGTCCCCTAACCCTAACCCTAGCCCGAACCCTAACCCTAACCCTTCCCCGAAGCCTGACCCTCACCCGTCCCCTAATCCTAACCCGTACGCTAACACTAACCCGCGCCCACACACGCACGCTCCCCCTAAAGCGTTGCCGTACCCTCACCTGGACCCTAAACCGTCCCCGTCCCCTAACCCTAACCCTAGCCCGAACCCTAACCCTAACCCTTCCCCGAAGCCTGACTCTCACACGTCCCCTAATCCTAACCCGTACGCTAACACTAACCCGCGCCCTCACACACACGCTCCCCCTAAAGCGTTGCCGTACCCTCACCTGGTCCCTAAACCGTCCCCGTCCCCTAACCCTAACCCTAGCCCGAACCCTAACCCTAACCCTTCCCCGAAGCCTGACCCTCACACGTCCCCTAATCCTCACCCGTACGCTAACACTAACCCGCGCCCTCACACGCTCTCTCCTCCTAAAGCATTGCCGTACCCTCACCTGGACCCTAAACCGTCCCCGTCCCCTAACCCTAACCCTAGCCCGAACTCTAACCCTAACCCTTCCCCGAAGCCTGACCCTCACCCGTCCCCTAATCCTAACCCGTACGCTAACACTAACCCGCGCCCTCACACGCACGCTCCCCCTAAAGCGTTGCCGTACCCTCACCTGTACCCTAAACCGTCCCCGGTCCTAACCCTAACCCTAGCCCGAAACCTAACCCTAACCCTTCCCCGAAGCCTGACCCTCACCCGTCCCCTAATCCTAACCCGTACGCTAACACTAACCCGCGCCCTCACACGCACGCTCCCCCTAAAGCGTTGCCGTACCCTCACCTGGACCCTAAACCGTCCCCATCCCCTAACCCTAAACCTAGCCCGAACCCTAACCCTAACCCTTCCCCGAAGCCTGACCCTCACACGTCCCCTAATCCTAACCCATACGCTAACACTAACCCGCGCCCTCACACGCACGCTGCCCCTAAAGCGTTGCCGTACCCTCACCTGGACCCTAAACCGTCCCCGTCCCCTAACCCTAACCCTAGCCCGAACCCTAACCCTAACCCTTCCCCGAAGCCTGACCCTCCCCCGTCCCCTAATCCTAACCCGTACGCTAACACTAACCCGCGCCCTCACACGCACGCTCCCCGTAAAGCGTTGCCGTACCCTCACCTGGACCCTAAACCGTCCCCGGTCCTAACCCTAACCCTAGCGCGAACCCTAACCCTAACCCTTCCCCGAAGCCTGACCCTCACCCGTCCCCTAATCCTAACCCGTACGCTAACACTAACCCGCCCCCTCACACACACGCTCCCCCTAAAGCGTTGCCGTACCCTCACCTGGACCCTAAACCGTCCCCATCCCCTAACCCTAACCCTAGCCCGAACCCTAACCCTAACCCTTCCCCGAAGCCTGACTCTCACACGTCCCCTAATCCTAACCCGTACGCTAACACTAACCCGCGCCCTCACACGCACGCTCCCCCTAAAGCGTTGCCGTACCCTCACCTGGACCCTAAACCGTCCCCGTCCCCTAACCCTAACCCTAGCCCGAACCCTAACCCTATCCCTTCCCCGAAGCCTGACCCTCACCCGTCCCCTAATCCTAACCCGTACGCTAACACTAACCCACGCCCTCACACGCACGCTGCCCCTAAAGCGTTGCCGTACCCTCACCTGGACCCTAAACCGTCCCCGTCCCCTAACCCTAACCCTAGCCCGAACCCTAACCCTAACCCTTCCCCGAAGCCTGACCCTCACCCGTCCCCTAATCCTAAGCCGTACGCTAACACTAACGCGCGCCCTCACACGCACGCTCCCCCTAAAGCGTTGCCGTACCCTCACCTGGACCCTAAACCGTCCCCATCCCCTAACCCTAACCCTAGCCCAAACCCTAACCCTAACACTTCCCCGAAGCCTGACCCTCACCCGTCCCCTAATCCTAAACCGTACGCTAACACTAACCCGCGCCCACACACGCACGCTCCCCCTAAAGCGTTGCCGTACCCTCACCTGGACCCTATACCGTCCCCGTCCCCTAACCCTAACCCTAGCCCGAACCCTAAACCTAACCCTTCCCCGAAGCCTGACCCTCAACCGTCCCCTAATCCTAACCCGTACGCTAACACTAACCCGCGCCCTCACACGCACGCTCCCCCTAAAGCGTTGCCGTACCCTCACCTGGACCCTAAACCGTCCCCGTCCCCTAACCCTAACCCTAGCCCGAACCCTAACCCTAACACTTCCCCGAAGCCTGACCCTCACCCGTCCCCTAATCCTAACCCGTACGCTAACACTAACCCACGCCCTCACACGCACGCTCACCCTAAAGCGTTGCCGTACCCTCACCTGGACCCTAAACCGTCCCCGTCCCCTAACCCTAACCCTAGCCCTAACCCTAACCCTAACCCTTCCCCGAAGCCTGACCCTCACCCGTCCCCTAATCCTAACCCGTACGCTAACACTAACCCGCGCCCACACACGCACGCTCCCCCTAAAGCGTTGCCGTACCCTCACCTGGACCCTAAACCGTCCCCGTCCCCTAACCCTAACCCTAGCCCGAACCCTAACCCTAACCCTTCCCCGAAGCCTGACCCTCACCCGTCCCCTAATCCTAACCCGTACGCTAACACTAACCCACGCCCTCACACGCACGCTCCCCCTAAAGCGTTGCCGTACCCTCACCTGGACCCTAAACCGTCCCCGTCCCCTAACCCTAACCCTAGCCCGAACCCTAACCCTAACCCTTCCCCGAAGCCTGACCCTCACCCGTCCCCTAATCCTAACCCGTACGCTAACACTAACCCGCGCCCACACACGCACGCTCCCCCTAAAGCGTTGCCGTACCCTCACCTGGACCCTAAACCGTCCCCGGTCCTAACCCTAACCCTAGCCCGAATCCTAACCCTAACACTTCCCCGAAGCCTGACCCTCACCCATCCCCTAATCCTAACCCGTACGCTAACACTAACCCGCGCCCTCACACGACGCTCCCCCTAAAGTGTTGCCGTACCCTCACCTGGACCCTAAACCGTCCCCATCCCCTAACCCTAACCCTAGCCCGAACCCTAACCCTAACCCTTCCCCGAAGCCTGACCCTCACACGTCCCCTAATCCTAACCCGTACGCTAACACTAACCCACGCCCTCACACGCACGCTCCCCCTAAAGCGTTGCCGTACCCTCACCTGGACCCTAAACCGTCCCCGTCCCCTAACCCTAAACCTAGCCCGAACCATAACCCTAACCCTTCCCCGAAGCCTGACCCTCACCCGTCCCCTAATCCTAACCCGTACGCTAACACTAACCCGCGCCCTCACACGCACGCTCCCCGTAAAGCGTTGCCGTACCCTCACCTGGACCCTAAACCGTCCCCGGTCCTAACCCTAACCCTAGCGCGAACCCTAACCCTAACCCTTCCCCGAAGCCTGACCCTCACCCGTCCCCTAATCCTAACCCGTACGCTAACACTAACCCGCCCCCTCACACACACGCTCCCCCTAAAGCGTTGCCGTACCCTCACCTGGACCCTAAACCGTCCCCATCCCCTAACCCTAACCCTAGCCCGAACCCTAACCCTAACCCTTCCCCGAAGCCTGACTCTCACACGTCCCCTAATCCTAACCCGTACGCTAACACTAACCCGCGCCCTCACACGCACGCTCCCCCTAAAGCGTTGCCGTACCCTCACCTGGACCCTAAACCGTCCCCGTCCCCTAATCCTAACCCTTCCCTGAAGCCTGACCCTCACCCGTCCCCTATTCCTAACCCGTACGCTAACACTAACCCGCGCCCTCACACGCACGCTCCCCCTAAAGCGTTGCCGTACCCTCACCTGGACCCTAAACCGTCCCCGTCCCCTAACCCTAACTCTAGCCCGAACCCTAACCCTAACCCTTCCCCGAAGGCTGACTCTCACCTTTCCCCTAATCCTAACCCGTACGCTAACACTAACCCGCGCCCTCACACGCACGCTCCCCCTAAAGCGTTGCCGTACCCTCACCTGGACCCTAAACCGTCCCCGTCCCCTAACCGTAACCCTAGCCCGAACCCTAACCCTAACCCTTCCCCGAAGCCTGACCCTCACCCGTCCCCTAATCCTAACCCGTACGCTAACACTAACCCACGCCCTCACACGCACGCTCACCCTAAAGCGTTGCCGTACCCTCACCTGGACCCTAAACCGTCCCCGTCCCCTAACCCTAACCTTAGCCCGAACCCTAACCCTAACCCTTCCCCGAAGCCTGACCCTCACCCGTCCCCTAATCCTAACCCGTACGCTAACACTAACCCGCGCCCACACACGCACGCTCCCCCTAAAGCGTTGCCGTACCCTCACCTGGACCCTAAACCGTCCCCGTCCCCTAACCCTAACCCTAGCCCGAACCCTAACCCTAACCCTTCCCCGAAGCCTGACCCTCACCCGTCCCCTAATCCTAACCCGTACGCTAACACTAACCCACGCCCTCACACGCACGCTCCCCCTAAAGCGTTGCCGTACCCTCACCTGGACCCTAAACCGTCCCCGTCCCCTAACCCTAACCCTAGCCCGAACCCTAACCCTAACCCTTCCCCGAAGCCTGACCCTCACCCGTCCCCTAATCCTAACCCGTACGCTAACACTAACCCGCGCCCTCACACGCACGCTCCCCCTAAAGCGTTGCCGTACCCTCACCTGGACCCTAAACCGTCCCCGGTCCTAACCCTAACCCTAGCCCGAACCCTAACCCTAACACTTCCCCGAAGCCTGACCCTCACCCGTCCCCTAATCCTAACCCGTACACTAACACTAACCCGCGCCCTCACACGACGCTCCCCCTAAAGTGTTGCCGTACCCTCACCTGGACCCTAAACCGTCCCCATCCCCTAACCCTAACCCTAGCCCGAACCCTAACCCTAACCCTTCCCCGTAGCCTGACCCTCACACGTCCCCTAATCCTAACCCGTACGCTAACACTAACCCACGCCCTCACACGCACGCTCCCCCTAAAGCGTTGCCGTACCCTCACCTGGACCCTAAGCCGTCCCCGTCCCCTAACCCTAACCCTAGCCCGAACCATAACCCTAACCCTTCCCCGAAGCCTGACCCTCACCCGTCCCCTAATCCTAACCCGTACGCTAACACTAACCCGCGCCCTCACACGCACGCTCCCCCTAAAGCGTTGCCGTACCCTCACCTGGACCCTAAACCGTCCCCGGTCCTAACCCTAACCCTAGCCCGTACCCTAACCCTAACCCTTCCCCGAAGCCTGACCCTCACCCGTCCCCTAATCCTAACCCGTACGCTAACACTAACCCGCGCCCTCACACGCACGCTCCCCCTAAAGCGTTGCCGTACCCTCACCTGGACCCTAAACCGTCCCCGTCCCCTAACCCTAACCCTAGCCCGAACCCTAACCCTAACCCTTCCCCGAAGCCTGACCCTCACCCGTCCCCTAATCCTAACCCGTACGCTAACACTAACCCACGCCCTCACACGCACGCTGCCCCTAAAGCGTTGCCGTACCCTCACCTGGACCCTAAACCGTCCCCGTCCCCTAACCCTAACCCTAGCCCGAACCATAACCCTAACCCTTCCCCGAAGCCTGACCCTCACCCGTCCCCTAATCCTAACCCGTACGCTAACACTAACACGCGCCCTCACACGCACGCTGCCCCTAAAGCGTTGCCGTACCCTCACCTGGACCCTAAACCGTCCCCGGTCCTAACCCTAACCCTAGCCCGAACCCTAACCCTAACCCTTCCCCGAAGCCTGACCCTCCCCCGTCCCCTAATCCTAACCCGTACGCTAACACTAACCCGCGCCCTCACACGCACGCTCCCCCTAAAGCGTTGCCGTACCCTCACCTGGACCCTAAACCGTCCCCATCCCCTAACCCTAACCGTAGCCCGAACCCTAACCCTAACCCTTCCCCGAAGCCTGACCCTCACACATCCCCTAATCCTAACCCGTACGCTAACACTAACCCACGCCCTCACACGCACGCTCCCCCTAAAGCATTGCCTTACCCTCACCTGGACCCTAAACCGTCCCCGTCCCCTAACGGTAACCCTAGCCCGAACCCTAACCCTAACCCTTCCCCGAAGCCTGACCCTCACCCGTCCCCTAATCCTAACCCGTACGCTAACACTAACCCGCGCCCTCACACGCACGCTGCCCCTAAAGCGTTGCCGTACCCTCACATGGACCCTAAACCGTCCCCGTCCCCTAACCCTAACCCCAGCCCGAACCCTAACCCTAACCCTTCCCCGAAGCCTGACCCTCACCCGTCCCCTAATCCTAACCCGTATGCTAACACTAACCCGCGCCCTCACACGCACACTCCCCCTAAAGCATTGCCGTACCCTTACCTGGACCCTAAACCGTCCCCGGTCGTAACCTTAACCCTAGCCCGAACCCTAACCCTAACCCTTCCCCGAAGCCTGACCCTCACCCGTCCCCTAATCCTAACCCGTACGCTAACACTAACCCGCGCCCTCACACGCACGCTCCCCCTAAAGCGTTGCCGTACCCTCACCTGGACCCTAAACCGTCCCCATAACCTAACCCTAACCCTAGCCCGAACCCTAACCCTAACCCTTCCCCGAAGCCTGACCCTCACACGTCCCCTAATCCTAACCCGTACGCTAACACTAACCCGCACCCTCACACGCACGCTGCCCCTAAAGCGTTGCCGTACCCTCACCTGGACCCTAAACCGTCCCCGGTCCTAACCCTAACCCTAGCCCGAACCCTAACCCTAACCCTTCCCCGAAGCCTGACCCTCACCCGTCCCCTAATCCTAACCCGTACGCTAACACTAACCCGCGCCCTCACACGCACGCTCCCCCTAAAGCGTTGCCGTACCCTCACCTGGACCCTAAACCGTCCCCGTCCCCTAACCCTAACCCTAGCCCGAACCCTAACCCTAACCCTTCCCCGAAGCCTGACCCTCACCCGTCCCCTAATCCTAACCCGTACGCTAACACTAACCCACGCCCTCACACGCACGCTGCCCCTAAAGCGTTGCCGTACCCTCACCTGGACCCTAAACCGTCCCCGTCCCCTAACCCTAACCCTAGCCCGAACCATAACCCTAACCCTTCCCCGAAGCCTGACCCTCACCCGTCCCCTAATCCTAACCCGTACGCTAACACTAACACGCGCCCTCACACGCACGCTGCCCCTAAAGCGTTGCCGTACCCTCACCTGGACCCTAAACCGTCCCCGGTCCTAACCCTAACCCTAGCCCGAACCCTAACCCTAACCCTTCCCCGAAGCCTGACCCTCACCCGTCCCCTAATCCTAACCCGTACGCTAACACTAACCCGCGCCCTCACACGCACGCTCCCCCTAAAGCGTTGCCGTACCCTCACCTGGACCCTAAACCGTCCCCATCCCCTAACCCTAACCGTAGCCCGAACCCTAACCCTAACCCTTCCCCGAAGCCTGACCCTCACACATCCCCTAATCCTAACCCGTACGCTAACACTAACCCACGCCCTCACACGCACGCTCCCCCTAAAGCATTGCCTTACCCTCACCTGGACCCTAAACCGTCCCCGTCCCCTAACGGTAACCCTAGCCCGAACCCTAACCCTAACCCTTCCCCGAAGCCTGACCCTCACCCGTCCCCTAATCCTAACCCGTACGCTAACACTAACCCGCGCCCTCACACGCACGCTGCCCCTAAAGCGTTGCCGTACCCTCACATGGACCCTAAACCGTCCCCGTCCCCTAACCCTAACCCCAGCCCGAACCCTAACCCTAACCCTTCCCCGAAGCCTGACCCTCACCCGTCCCCTAATCCTAACCCGTATGCTAACACTAACCCGCGCCCTCACACGCACACTCCCCCTAAAGCATTGCCGTACCCTTACCTGGACCCTAAACCGTCCCCGGTCGTAACCTTAACCCTAGCCCGAACCCTAACCCTAACCCTTCCCCGAAGCCTGACCCTCACCCGTCCCCTAATACTAACCCGTACGCTAACACTAACCCGCGCCCTCACACGCACGCTCCCCCTAAAGCGTTGCCGTACCCTCACCTGGACCCTAAACCGTCCCCATAACCTAACCCTAACCCTAGCCCGAACCCTAACCCTAACCCTTCCCCGAAGCCTGACTCTCACACGTCCCCTAATCCTAACCCGTACGCTAACACTAACCCGCGCCCTCACACGCACGCTCCCCCTAAAGCGTTGCCGTACCCTCACCTGGACCCTAAACCGTCCCCGTCCCCTAACCCTAACCCTAGCCCGAACCCTAACCCTAAACCTTCCCCGAAGCCTGACCCTCACCCGTCCCCTAATCCTAACCCGTACGCTAACACTAACCCACGCCCTCACACGCACGCTGCCCCTAAAGCGTTGCCGTACCCTCACCTGGACCCTAAACCGTCCCCGTCCCCTAACCCTAACCCTAGCCCGAACCCTAACCCTAACCCTTCCCCGAAGCCTGACCCTCACCCGTCCCCTAATCCTAAGCCGTACGCTAACACTAACGCGCGCCCTCACACGCACGCTCCCCCTAAAGCGTTGCCGTACCCTCACCTGGACCCTAAACCGTCCCCGTCCCCTAACCCTAACCCTAGCCCAAACCCTAACCCTAACACTTCCCCGAAGCCTGACCCTCACCCGTCCCCTAATCCTAACCCGTACGCTAACACTAACCCGCGCCCACACACGCACGCTCCCCCTAAAGCGTTGCCGTACCCTCACCTGGACCCTATACCGTCCCCGTCCCCTAACCCTAACCCTAGCCCGAACCCTAAACCTAACCCTTCCCCGAAGCCTGACCCTCAACCGTCCCCTAATCCTAACCCGTACGCTAACACTAACCCGCGCCCTCACACGCACGCTCCCCCTAAAGCGTTGCCGTACCCTCACCTGGACCCTAAACCGTCCCCGTCCCCTAACCCTAACCCTAGCCCGAACCCTAACCCTAACCCTTCCCCGAAGCCTGACCCTCACCCGTCCCCTAATCCTAACCCGTACGCTAACACTAACCCACGCCCTCACACGCACGCTCACCCTAAAGCGTTGCCGTACCCTCACCTGGACCCTAAACCGTCCCCGTCCCCTAACCCTAACCCTAGCCCGAACCCTAACCCTAACCCTTCCCCGAAGCCTGACCCTCACCCGTCCCCTAATCCTAACCCGTACGCTAACACTAACCCGCGCCCACACACGCACGCTCCCCCTAAAGCGTTGCCGTACCCTCACCTGGACCCTAAACCGTCCCCGTCCCCTAACCCTAACCCTAGCCCGAACCCTAACCCTAACCCTTCCCCGAAGCCTGACCCTCACCCGTCCCCTAATCCTAACCCGTACGCTAACACTAACCCACGCCCTCACACGCACGCTCACCCTAAAGCGTTGCCGTACCCTCACCTGGACCCTAAACCGTCCCCGTCCCCTAACCCTAACCCTAGCCCGAACCCTAACCCTAACCCTTCCCCGAAGCCTGACCCTCACCCGTCCCCTAATCCTAACCCGTACGCTAACACTAACCCGCGCCCTCACACGCACGCTCCCCCTAAAGCGTTGCCGTACCCTCACCTGGACCCTAAACCGTCCCCGGTCCTAACCCTAACCCTAGCCCGAACCCTAACCCTAACACTTCCCCGAAGCCTGACCCTCACCCATCCCCTAATCCTAACCCGTACGCTAACACTAACCCGCGCCCTCACACGACGCTCCCCCTAAAGTGTTGCCGTACCCTCACCTGGACCCTAAACCGTCCCCATCCCCTAACCCTAACCCTAGCCCGAACCCTAACCCTAACCCTTCCCCGTAGCCTGACCCTCACACGTCCCCTAATCCTAACCCGTACGCTAACACTAACCCACGCCCTCACACGCACGCTCCCCCTAAAGCGTTGCCGTACCCTCACCTGGACCCTAAGCCGTCCCCGTCCCCTAACCCTAACCCTAGCCCGAACCATAACCCTAACCCTTCCCCGAAGCCTGACCCTCACCCGTCCCCTAATCCTAACCCGTACGCTAACACTAACCCGCGCCCTCACACGCACGCTCCCCCTAAAGCGTTGCCGTACCCTCACCTGGACCCTAAACCGTCCCCGGTCCTAACCCTAACCCTAGCCCGAACCCTAACCCTAACCCTTCCCCGAAGCCTGACCCTCACCCGTCCCCTAATCCTAACCCGTACGCTAACACTAACCCGCGCCCTCACACGCACGCTCCCCCTAAAGCGTTGCCGTACCCTCACCTGGACCCTAAACCGTCCCCGTCCCCTAACCCTAACCCTAGCCCGAACCCTAACCCTAACCCTTCCCCGAAGCCTGACCCTCACCCGTCCCCTAATCCTAACCCGTACGCTAACACTAACCCACGCCCTCACACGCACGCTGCCCCTAAAGCGTTGCCGTACCCTCACCTGGACCCTAAACCGTCCCCGTCCCCTAACCCTAACCCTAGCCCGAACCATAACCCTAACCCTTCCCCGAAGCCTGACCCTCACCCGTCCCCTAATCCTAACCCGTACGCTAACACTAACAAGCGCCCTCACACGCACGCTGCACCTAAAGCGTTGCCGTACCCTCACCTGGACCCTAAACCGTCCCCGGTCCTAACCCTAACCCTAGCCCGAACCCTAACCCTAACCCTTCCCCGAAGCCTGACCCTCACCCGTCCCCTAATCCTAACCCGTACGCTAACACTAACCCGCGCCCTCACACGCACGCTCCCCCTAAAGCGTTGCCGTACCCTCACCTGGACCCTAAACCGTCCCCATCCCCTAACCCTAACCGTAGCCCGAACCCTAACCCTAACCCTTCCCCGAAGCCTGACCCTCACACATCCCCTAATCCTAACCCGTACGCTAACACTAACCCACGCCCTCACACGCACGCTCCCCCTAAAGCATTGCCTTACCCTCACCTGGACCCTAAACCGTCCCCGTCCCCTAACGGTAACCCTAGCCCGAACCCTAACCCTAACCCTTCCCCGAAGCCTGACCCTCACCCGTCCCCTAATCCTAACCCGTACGCTAACACTAACCCGCGCCCTCACACGCACGCTGCCCCTAAAGCGTTGTCGTACCCTCACATGGACCCTAAACCGTCCCCGTCCCCTAACCCTAACCCCAGCCCGAACCCTAACCCTAACCCTTCCCCGAAGCCTGACCCTCACCCGTCCCCTAATCCTAACCCGTATGCTAACACTAACCCGCGCCCTCACACGCACACTCCCCCTAAAGCATTGCCGTACCCTTACCTGGACCCTAAACCGTCCCCGGTCGTAACCTTAACCCTAGCCCGAACCCTAACCCTAACCCTTCCCCGAAGCCTGACCCTCACCCGTCCCCTAATCCTAACCCGTACGCTAACACTAACCCGCGCCCTCACACGCACGCTCCCCCTAAAGCGTTGCCGTACCCTCACCTGGACCCTAAACCGTCCCCATAACCTAACCCTAACCCTAGCCCGAACCCTAACCCTAACCCTTCCCCGAAGCCTGACCCTCACACGTCCCCTAATCCTAACCCGTACGCTAACACTAACCCGCACCCTCACACGCACGCTGCCCCTAAAGCGTTGCCGTACCCTCACCTGGACCCTAAACCGTCCCCGTCCCCTAACCCTAACCCTAGCCCGAACCCTAACCCTAACCCTTCCCCGAAGCCTGACCCTCCCCCGTCCCCTAATCCTAACCCGTACGCTAACACTAACCCGCGCCCTCACACGCACGCTCCCCCTAAAGCGTTGCCGTACCCTCACCTGGACCCTAAACCGTCCCCGGTCCTAACCCTAACCCTAGCCCGAACCCTAACCCTAACCCTTCCCCGAAGCCTGACCCTCACCCGTCCCCTAATCCTAACCCGTACGCTAACACTAACCCGCGCCCTCACACGCACGCTCCCCCTAAAGCGTTGCCGTACCCTCACCTGGACCCTAAACCGTCCCCATCCCCTAACCCTAACCCTAGCCCGAACCCTAACCCTAACCCTTCCCCGAAGCCTGACTCTCACACGTCCCCTAATCCTAACCCGTACGCTAACACTAACCCGCGCCCTCACACACACGCTCCCCCTAAAGCGTTGCCGTACCCTCACCTGGTCCCTAAACCGTCCCCGTCCCCTAACCCTAACCCTAGCCCGAACCCTAACCCTAACCCTTCCCCGAAGCCTGACCCTCACACGTCCCCTAATCCTCACCCGTACGCTAACACTAACCCACGCCCTCACACGCTCTCTCCTCCTAAAGCATTGCCGTACCCTCACCTGGACCCTAAACCGTCCCCGTCCCCTAACCCTAACCCTAGCCCGAACTCTAACCCTAACCCTTCCCCGAAGCCTGACCCTCACCCGTCCCCTAATCCTAACCCGTACGCTAACACTAACCCGCGCCCTCACACGCACACTCCCCCTAAAGCGTTGCCGTACCCTCACCTGGACCCTAAACCGTCCCCATCCCCTAACCCTAAACCTAGCCCGAACCCTAACCCTAACCCTTCCCCGAAGCCTGACCCTCACACGTCCCCTAATCCTAACCCATACGCTAACACTAACCCGCGCCCTCACACGCACGCTGCCCCTAAAGCGTTGCCGTACCCTCACCTGGACCCTAAACCGTCCCCGTCCCCTAACCCTAACCCTAGCCCGAACCCTAACCCCAACCCTTCCCCGAAGCCTGACCCTCCCCCGTCCCCTAATCCTAACCCGTACGCTAACACTAACCCGCGCCCTCACACGCACGCTCCCCGTAAAGCGTTGCCGTACCCTCACCTGGACCCTAAACCGTCCCCGTCCCCTAACCCTAACCCTAGCCCGAACCCTAACCCTAAACCTTCCCCGAAGCCTGACTCTCACACGTCCCCTAATCCTAACCCGTACGCTAACACTAACCCGCGCCCTCACACACACGCTCCCCCTAAAGCGTTGCCGTACCCTCAACTGGTCCCTAAACCGTCCCCGTCCCCTAACCCTAACCCTAGCCCGAACCCTAACCCTAACCCTTCCCCGAAGCCTGACCCTCACACGTCCCCTAATCCTCACCCGTACGCTAACACTAACCCGCGCCCTCACACGCTCTCTCCTCCTAAAGCATTGCCGTACCCTCACCTGGACCCTAAACCGTCCCCGTCCCCTAACCCTAACCCTAGCCCGAACTCTAACCCTAACCCTTCCCCGAAGCCTGACCCTCACCCGTCCCCTAATCCTAACCCGTACGCTAACACTAACCCGCGCCCTCACACGCACGCTCCCCCTAAAGCGTTGCCGTACCCTCACCTGTACCCTAAACCGTCCCCGGTCCTAACCCTAACCCTAGCCCGAAACCTAACCCTAACCCTTCCCCGAAGCCTGACCCTCACCCGTCCCCTAATCCTAACCCGTACGCTAACACTAACCCGCGCCCTCACACGCACGCTCCCCCTAAAGCGTTGCCGTACCCTCACCTGGACCCTAAACCGTCCCCATCCCCTAACCCTAAACCTAGCCCGAACCCTAACCCTAACCCTTCCCCGAAGCCTGACCCTCACACGTCCCCTAATCCTAACCCATACGCTAACACTAACCCGCGCCCTCACACGCACGCTGCCCCTAAAGCGTTGCCGTACCCTCACCTGGACCCTAAACCGTCCCCGTCCCCTAACCCTAACCCTAGCCCGAACCCTAACCCTAATCCTTCCCCGAAGCCTGACCCTCCCCCGTCCCCTAATCCTAACCCGTACGCTAACACTAACCCGCGCCCTCACACGCACGCTCCCCGTAAAGCGTTGCCGTACCCTCACCTGGACCCTAAACCGTCCCCGGTCCTAACCCTAACCCTAGCGCGAACCCTAACCCTAACCCTTCCCCGAAGCCTGACCCTCACCCGTCCCCTAATCCTAACCCGTACGCTAACACTAACCCGCCCCCTCACACACACGCTCCCCCTAAAGCGTTGCCGTACCCTCACCTGGACCCTAAACCGTCCCCATCCCCTAACCCTAACCCTAGCCCGAACCCTAACCCTAACCCTTCCCCGAAGCCTGACTCTCACACGTCCCCTAATCCTAACCCGTACGCTAACACTAACCCGCGCCCTCACACGCACGCTCCCCCTAAAGCGTTGCCGTACCCTCACCTGGACCCTAAACCGTCCCCGTCCCCTAACCCTAACCCTAGCCCGAACCCTAACCCTAACCCTTCCCCGAAGCCTGACCCTCACCCGTCCCCTAATCCTAACCCGTACGCTAACACTAACCCACGCCCTCACACGCACGCTGCCCCTAAAGCGTTGCCGTACCCTCACCTGGACCCTAAACCGTCCCCGTCCCCTAATCCTAACCCTTCCCTGAAGCCTGACCCTCACCCGTCCCCTATTCCTAACCCGTACGCTAACACTAACCCGCGCCCTCACACGCACGCTCCCCCTAAAGCGTTGCCGTACCCTCACCTGGACCCTAAACAGTCCCCGTCCCCTAACCCTAACTCTAGCCCGAACCCTAACCCTAACCCTTCCCCGAAGGCTGACTCTCACCTTTCCCCTAATCCTAACCCGTACGCTAACACTAACCCGCGCCCTCACACGCACGCTCCCCCTAAAGCGTTGCCGTACCCTCACCTGGACCCTAAACCGTCCCCGTCCCCTAACCGTAACCCTAGCCCGAACCCTAACCCTAACCCTTCCCCGAAGCCTGACCCTCACCCGTCCCCTAATCCTAACCCGTACGCTAACACTAACCCACGCCCTCACACGCACGCTCACCCTAAAGCGTTGCCGTACCCTCACCTGGACCCTAAACCGTCCCCGTCCCCTAACCCTAACCCTAGCCCGAACCCTAACCCTAACCCTTCCCCGAAGCCTGACCCTCACCCGTCCCCTAATCCTAACCCGTACGCTAACACTAACCCGCGCCCACACACGCACGCTCCCCCTAAAGCGTTGCCGTACCCTCACCTGGACCCTAAACCGTCCCCGTCCCCTAACCCTAACCCTAGCCCGAACCCTAACCCTAACCCTTCCCCGAAGCCTGACCCTCACCCGTCCCCTAATCCTAACCCGTACGCTAACACTAACCCACGCCCTCACACGCACGCTCCCCCTAAAGCGTTGCCGTACCCTCACCTGGACCCTAAACCGTCCCCGTCCCCTAACCCTAACCCTAGCCCGAACCCTAACCCTAACCCTTCCCCGAAGCCTGACCCTCACCCGTCCCCTAATCCTAACCCGTACGCTAACACTAACCCGCGCCCTCACACGCACGCTCCCCCTAAAGCGTTGCCGTACCCTCACCTGGACCCTAAACCGTCCCCGGTCCTAACCCTAACCCTAGCCCGAACCCTAACCCTAACACTTCCCCGAAGCCTGACCCTCACCCATCCCCTAATCCTAACCCGTACGCTAACACTAACCCGCGCCCTCACACGACGCTCCCCCTAAAGTGTTGCCGTACCCTCACCTGGACCCTAAACCGTCCCCATCCCCTAACCCTAACCCTAGCCCGAACCCTAACCCTAACCCTTCCCCGTAGCCTGACCCTCACACGTCCCCTAATCCTAACCCGTACGCTAACACTAACCCACGCCCTCACACGCACGCTCCCCCTAAAGCGTTGCCGTACCCTCACCTGGACCCTAAGCCGTCCCCGTCCCCTAACCCTAACCCTAGCCCGAACCATAACCCTAACCCTTCCCCGAAGCCTGACCCTCACCCGTCCCCTAATCCTAACCCGTACGCTAACACTAACCCGCGCCCTCACACGCACGCTCCCCCTAAAGCGTTGCCGTACCCTCACCTGGACCCTAAACCGTCCCCGGTCCTAACCCTAACCCTAGCCCGAACCCTAACCCTAACCCTTCCCCGAAGCCTGACCCTCACCCGTCCCCTAATCCTAACCCGTACGCTAACACTAACCCGCGCCCTCACACGCACGCTCCCCCTAAAGCGTTGCCGTACCCTCACCTGGACCCTAAACCGTCCCCGTCCCCTAACCCTAACCCTAGCCCGAACCCTAACCCTAACCCTTCCCCGAAGCCTGACCCTCACCCGTCCCCTAATCCTAACCCGTACGCTAACACTAACCCACGCCCTCACACGCACGCTGCCCCTAAAGCGTTGCCGTACCCTCACCTGGACCCTAAACCGTCCCCGTCCCCTAACCCTAACCCTAGCCCGAACCATAACCCTAACCCTTCCCCGAAGCCTGACCCTCACCCGTCCCCTAATCCTAACCCGTACGCTAACACTAACACGCGCCCTCACACGCACGCTGCACCTAAAGCGTTGCCGTACCCTCACCTGGACCCTAAACCGTCCCCGGTCCTAACCCTAACCCTAGCCCGAACCCTAACCCTAACCCTTCCCCGAACCCTGACCCTCACCCGTCCCCTAATCCTAACCCGTACGCTAACACTAACCCGCGCCCTCACACGCACGCTCCCCCTAAAGCGTTGCCGTACCCTCACCTGGACCCTAAACCGTCCCCATCCCCTAACCCTAACCGTAGCCCGAACCCTAACCCTAACCCTTCCCCGAAGCCTGACCCTCACACATCCCCTAATCCTAACCCGTACGCTAACACTAACCCACGCCCTCACACGCACGCTCCCCCTAAAGCATTGCCTTACCCTCACCTGGACCCTAAACCGTCCCCGTCCCCTAACGGTAACCCTAGCCCGAACCCTAACCCTAACCCTTCCCCGAAGCCTGACCCTCACCCGTCCCCTAATCCTAACCCGTACGCTAACACTAACCCGCGCCCTCACACGCACGCTGCCCCTAAAGCGTTGCCGTACCCTCACATGGACCCTAAACCGTCCCCGTCCCCTAACCCTAACCCCAGCCCGAACCCTAACCCTAACCCTTCCCCGAAGCCTGACCCTCACCCGTCCCCTAATCCTAACCCGTATGCTAACACTAACCCGCGCCCTCACACGCACACTCCCCCTAAAGCATTGCCGTACCCTTACCTGGACCCTAAACCGTCCCCGGTCGTAACCTTAACCCTAGCCCGAACCCTAACCCTAACCCTTCCCCGAAGCCTGACCCTCACCCGTCCCCTAATCCTAACCCGTACGCTAACACTAACCCGCGCCCTCACACGCACGCTCCCCCTAAAGCGTTGCCGTACCCTCACCTGGACCCTAAACCGTCCCCATAACCTAACCCTAACCCTAGCCCGAACCCTAACCCTAACCCTTCCCCGAAGCCTGACCCTCACACGTCCCCTAATCCTAACCCGTACGCTAACACTAACCCGCACCCTCACACGCACGCTGCCCCTAAAGCGTTGCCGTACCCTCACCTGGACCCTAAACCGTCCCCGTCCCCTAACCCTAACCCTAGCCCGAACCCTAACCCTAACCCTTCCCCGAAGCCTGACCCTCCCCCGTCCCCTAATCCTAACCCGTACGCTAACACTAACCCGCGCCCTCACACGCACGCTCCCCCTAAAGCGTTGCCGTACCCTCACCTGTACCCTAAACCGTCCCCGGTCCTAACCCTAACCCTAGCCCGAAACCTAACCCTAACCCTTCCCCGAAGCCTGACCCTCACCCGTCCCCTAATCCTAACCCGTACGCTAACACTAACCCGCGCCCTCACACGCACGCTCCCCCTAAAGCGTTGCCGTACCCTCACCTGGACCCTAAACCGTCCCCATCCCCTAACCCTAAACCTAGCCCGAACCCTAACCCTAACCCTTCCCCGAAGCCTGACCCTCACACGTCCCCTAATCCTAACCCATACGCTAACACTAACCCGCGCCCTCACACGCACGCTGCCCCTAAAGCGTTGCCGTACCCTCACCTGGACCCTAAACCGTCCCCGTCCCCTAACCCTAACCCTAGCCCGAACCCTAACCCTAACCCTTCCCCGAAGCCTGACCCTCACCCGTCCCCTAATCCTAACCCGTACGCTAACACTAACCCACGCCCTCACACGCACGCTGCCCCTAAAGCGTTGCCGTACCCTCACCTGGACCCTAAACCGTCCCCGTCCCCTAACCCTAACCCTAGCCCGAACCCTAACCCTAACCCTTCCCCGAAGCCTGACCCTCACCCGTCCCCTAATCCTAAGCCGTACGCTAACACTAACGCGCGCCCTCACACGCACGCTCCCCCTAAAGCGTTGCCGTACCCTCACCTGGACCCTAAACCGTCCCCATCCCCTAACCCTAACCCTAGCCCAAACCCTAACCCTAACACTTCCCCGAAGCCTGACCCTCACCCGTCCCCTAATCCTAAACCGTACGCTAACACTAACCCGCGCCCACACACGCACGCTCCCCCTAAAGCGTTGCCGTACCCTCACCTGGACCCTATACCGTCCCCGTCCCCTAACCCTAACCCTAGCCCGAACCCTAAACCTAACCCTTCCCCGAAGCCTGACCCTCAACCGTCCCCTAATCCTAACCCGTACGCTAACACTAACCCGCGCCCTCACACGCACGCTCCCCCTAAAGCGTTGCCGTACCCTCACCTGGACCCTAAACCGTCCCCGTCCCCTAACCCTAACCCTAGCCCGAACCCTAACCCTAACACTTCCCCGAAGCCTGACCCTCACCCGTCCCCTAATCCTAACCCGTACGCTAACACTAACCCACGCCCTCACACGCACGCTCACCCTAAAGCGTTGCCGTACCCTCACCTGGACCCTAAACCGTCCCCGTCCCCTAACCCTAACCCTAGCCCGAACCCTAACCCTAACCCTTCCCCGAAGCCTGACCCTCACCCGTCCCCTAATCCTAACCCGTACGCTAACACTAACCCGCGCCCACACACGCACGCTCCCCCTAAAGCGTTGCCGTACCCTCACCTGGACCCTAAACCGTCCCCGTCCCCTAACCCTAACCCTAGCCCGAACCCTAACCCTAACCCTTCCCCGAAGCCTGACCCTCACCCGTCCCCTAATCCTAACCCGTACGCTAACACTAACCCACGCCCTCACACGCACGCTCCCCCTAAAGCGTTGCCGTACCCTCACCTGGACCCTAAACCGTCCCCGTCCCCTAACCCTAACCCTAGCCCGAACCCTAACCCTAACCCTTCCCCGAAGCCTGACCCTCACCCGTCCCCTAATCCTAACCCGTACGCTAACACTAACCCGCGCCCACACACGCACGCTCCCCCTAAAGCGTTGCCGTACCCTCACCTGGACCCTAAACCGTCCCCGGTCCTAACCCTAACCCTAGCCCGAACCCTAACCCTAACACTTCCCCGAAGCCTGACCCTCACCCATCCCCTAATCCTAACCCGTACGCTAACACTGACCCGCGCCCTCACACGACGCTCCCCCTAAAGTGTTGCCGTACCCTCACCTGGACCCTAAACCGTCCCCATCCCCTAACCCTAACCCTAGCCCGAACCCTAACCCTAACCCTTCCCCGAAGCCTGACCCTCACACGTCCCCTAATCCTAACCCGTACGCTAACACTAACCCACGCCCTCACACGCACGCTCCCCCTAAAGCGTTGCCGTACCCTCACCTGGACCCTAAGCCGTCCCCGTCCCCTAACCCTAAACCTAGCCCGAACCATAACCCTAACCCTTCCCCGAAGCCTGACCCTCACCCGTCCCCTAATCCTAACCCGTACGCTAACACTAACCCGCGCCCTCACACGCACGCTCCCCGTAAAGCGTTGCCGTACCCTCACCTGGACCCTAAACCGTCCCCGGTCCTAACCCTAACCCTAGCGCGAACCCTAACCCTAACCCTTCCCCGAAGCCTGACCCTCACCCGTCCCCTAATCCTAACCCGTACGCTAACACTAACCCGCCCCCTCACACACACGCTCCCCCTAAAGCGTTGCCGTACCCTCACCTGGACCCTAAACCGTCCCCATCCCCTAACCCTAACCCTAGCCCGAACCCTAACCCTAACCCTTCCCTGAAGCCTGACTCTCACACGTCCCCTAATCCTAACCCGTACGCTAACACTAACCCGCGCCCTCACACGCACGCTCCCCCTAAAGCGTTGCCGTACCCTCACCTGGACCCTAAACCGTCCCCGTCCCCTAACCGTAACCCTAGCCCGAACCCTAACCCTAACCCTTCCCCGAAGCCTGACCCTCACCCGTCCACTAATCCTAACCCGTACGCTAACACTAACCTGCGCCCTCACACGCACTCTCCCCCTAAAGCGTTGCCGTACCCTCACCTGGACCCTAAACCGTCCCCGTCCCCTAACCCTAACCCTAGCCCGAACCCTAACCCTAACCCTTCCCCGAAGCCTGACCCTCACCCGTCCCCTAATCCTAACCCGTACGCTAACACTAACCCGCGCCCTCACACGCACGCTCCCCCTAAAGCGTTGCCGTACCCTCACGTGGACCCTAAGCCGTCCCCGGTCCTAACCCTAACCCTAGCCCGAACCCTAACCCTAACCCTTCCCCGAAGCCTGACCCTCACCCGTCCCCTAATCCTAACCCGTACGCTAACACTAACCCGCGCCCTCACACTCACGCTCCCCCTAAAGCGTTGCCGTACCCTCACCTGGACCCTAAACCGTCCCCATCCCCTAACCCTAACCCTAGCCCGAACCCTAACCCTAACCCTTCCCCGAAGCCTGACCCTCACACGTCCCCTAATCCTAACCCGTACGCTAACACTAACCCGCGCCCTCACACGCACGCTGCCCCTAAAGCGTTGCCGTACCCTCACCTGGACCCTAAACCGTCCCCGTCCCCTAACCCTAACCCTAGCCCGAACCCTAACCCTAACCCTTCCCCGAAGCCTGACCCTCCCCCGTCCCCTAATCCTAACCCGTACGCTAACAGTAACCCGCGCCCTCACACGCACGCTCCCCGTAAAGCGTTGCCGTACCCTCACCTGGACCCTAAACCGTCCCCGGTCCTAACCTTAACCCTAGCGCGAACCCTAACCCTAACCCTTCCCCGAAGCCTGACCCTCACCCGTCCCCTAATCCTAACCCGTACGCTAACACTAACCCGCGCCCTCACACGCACGCTCCCCCTAAAGCGTTGCCGTACCCTCACCTGGACCCTAAACCGTCCCCATCCCCTAACCCTAACCCTAGCCCGAACCCTAACCCTAACCCTTCCCCGAAGCCTGACTCTCACACGTCCCCTAATCCTAACCCGTACGCTAACACTAACCCGCGCCCTCACACGCACGCTCCCCCTAAAGCGTTGCCGTACCCTCACCTGGACCCTAAACCGTCCCCGTCCCCTAAACCTAACCCTAGCCCGAACCCTAACCCTAACCCTTCCCCGAAGCCTGACCCTCACCCGTCCCCTAATCCTAACCGGTACGCTAACACTAACCCGCGCCCTCACACGCACGCTCCCCTAAAGCGTTGCCGTACCCTCACCTGGACCCTAAACCGTCCCCGTCCCCTAACCCTAACCCTAGCCCGAACCCTAACCCTAACCCTTCCCCGAAGCCTGACCCTCACCCGTCCCCTAATCCTAACCCGTACGCTAACACTAACCCACGCCCTCACACGCACGCTCCCCCTAAAGCATTGCCGTACCCTCACCTGGACCCTAAACCGTCCCCGTCCCCTAACCCTAACCCTAGCCCGAACCCTAACCCTAACCCTTCCCCGAAGCCTGACCCTCACCCGTCCCCTAATCCTAACCCGTACGCTAACACTAACCCGCGCCCTCACACGCACGCTCCCCCTAAAGCGTTGCCGTACCCTCACCTGGACCCTAAACCGTCCCCGGTCCTAACCCTAACCCTAGCCCGAAACCTAACCCTAACCCTTCCCCGAAGCCTGACCCTCACCCGTCCCCTAATCCTAACCCGTACGCTAACACTAACCCGCGCCCTCACACGCACGCTCTCCCTAAAGCGTTGCCGTACCCTCACCTGGACCCTAAACCATCTCCATCCCCTAACCCTAACCCTAGCCCGAACCCTAACCCTAACCCTTCCCCGAAGCCTGACCCTCACACGTCCCCTAATCCTAACCCGTACGCTAACACTAACCCGCGCCCTCACACGCACGCTCCCCCTAAAGCGTTGCCGTACCCTCACCTGGACCCTAAACCGTCCCCATCCCCTAACCCTAACCGTAGCCCGAACCCTAACCCTAACCCTTCCCCGAAGCCTGACCCTCACACATCCCCTAATCCTAACCCGTACGCTAACACTAACCCACGCCCTCACACGCACGCTCCCCCTAAAGCGTTGCCGTACCCTCACCTGGACCCTAAACCGTCCCCGTCCCCTAACGGTAACCCTAGCCCGAACCCTAACCCTAACCCTTCCCCGAAGCCTGACCCTCACCCGTCCCCTAATCCTAACCCGTACGCTAACACTAACCCGCGCCCTCACACGCACGCTGCCCCTAAAGCGTTGCCGTACCCTCACATGGACCCTAAACCGTCCCCGTCCCCTAACCCTAACCCCAGCCCGAACACTAACCCTAACCCTTCCCCGAAGCCTGACCCTCACCCGTCCCCTAATCCTAACCCGTATGCTAACACTAACCCGCGCTCTCACACGCACACTCCCCCTAAAGCATTGCCGTACCCTTACCTGGACCCTACACCGTCCCCGGTCGTAACCTTAACCCTAGCCCGAACCCTAACCCTAACCCTTCCCCGAAGCCTGACCCTCACCCGTCCCCTAATCCTAACCCGTACGCTAACACTAACCCGCGCCCTCACACGCACGCTCCCCCTAAAGCGTTGCCGTACCCTCACCTGGACCCTAAACCGTCCCCATAACCTAACCCTAACCCTGGCCCGAACCCTAACCCTAACCCTTCCCCGAAGCCTGACCCTCACACGTCCCCTAATCCTAACCCGTACGCTAACACTAACCCGCACCCTCACACGCACACTGCCCGTAAAGCGTTGCCGTACCCTCACCTGGACCCTAAACCGTCCCCGTCCCCTAACCCTAACCCTAGCCCGAACCCTAACCCTAACCCTTCCCCGAAGCCTGACCCTCCCCCGTCCCCTAATCCTAACCCGTACGCTAACACTAACCCGCGCCCTCACACGCACGCTCCCCCTAAAGCGTTGCCGTACCCTCACCTGGACCCTAAACCGTCCCCGGTCCTAACCCTAACCCTAGCCCGAACCCTAACCCTAACCCTTCCCCGAAGCCTGACCCTCACCCGTCCCCTAATCCTAACCCGTACGCTAACACTAACCCGCGCCCTCACACGCACGCTCCCCCTAAAGCGTTGCCGTACCCTCACCTGGACCCTAAACCGTCCCCATCCCCTAACCCTAACCCTAGCCCGAACCCTAACCCTAACCCTTCCCCGAAGCCTGACCCTCACACGTCCCCTAATCCTCACCCGTACGCTAACACTAACCCGCGCCCTCACACGCACGCTTCCCCTAAAGCGTTGCCGTACCCTCACCTGGACCCTAAACCGTCCCCGTCCCCTAACCCTAACACTTCCCTGAAGCCTGACCCTCACCCGTCCCCTAATCCTAAACCGTACGCTAACACTAACCCGCGCCCTCACACGCACGCTCCCCCTAAAGCGTTGCCGTACCCTCACCTGGACCCTAAACCGTCCCTGTCCCCTAACCCTAACTCTAGCCCGAACCCTAACCGTAACCCTTCCCCGAAGGCTGACTCTCAACTTTCCCCTAATCCTAACCCGTACGCTAACACTAACCCGCGCCCTCACACGCACGCTCCCCCTAAAGCGTTGCCGTACCCTCACCTGGACCCTAAACCGTCCCCGTCCCCTAACCGTAACCCTAGCGCGAACCCTAACCCTAACCCTTCCCCGAAGCCTGACCCTCACCCGTCCCCTAATCCTAACCCGTACGCTTACACTAACCCGCGCCCTCACACGCACGCTCCCCCTAAAGCGTTGCCGAACCCTCACCTGGACCCTAAACCGTCCCCATCCCCTAACCCTAACCCTAGCCCGAACCCAAACCCTAACCCTTCCCCGAAGCCTGACTCTCACACGTCCCCTAATCCTAACCCGTACGCTAACACTAACCCGCGCCCTCACACGCACGCTCCCCCTAAAGCGTTGCCGTACCCTCACCAGGACCCTAAACCGTCCCCGTCCCCTAACCCTAACCCTAGCCCGAACCCTAACCCTAACCCTTCCCCGAAGCCTGACCCTCACCCGTCCCCTAATCCTAACCCGTACGCTAACACTAACCCACGCCCTCACACGCACGCTCCCCCTAAAGCGTTGCCGTACCCTCACCTGGACCCTAAACCGTCCCCGTCCCCTAACCCTAACCCTAGCCCGAACCCTAACCCTAACCCTTCCCCGAAGCCTGACCCTCACCCGTCCCCTAATCCTAACCCGTACGCTAACACTAACCCGCTCCCTCACACGCACGCTCCCCCTAAAGCGTTGCCGTACCCTCACTTGTACCCTAAACCGTCCCCGGTCCTAACCCTAACCCTAGGCCGAAACCTAACCCTAACCCTTCCCCGAAGCCTGACCCTCACCCGTCCCCTAATCCTAACCCGTACGCTAACACTAACCCGCGCCCTCACACGCACGCTCCACCTAAAGCGTTGCCGTACCCTCACCTGGACCCTAAACCGTCCCCATCCCCTAACCCTAACCCTAGCCCGAACCCTAACCCTAACCCTTCCCCGAAGCCTGACCCTCACACGTCCCCTAATCCTAACCCGTACGCTAACACTAACCCACGCCCTCACACGCACGCTCCCCCTAAAGCGTTGCCGTACCCTCACCTGGACCCTAAACCGTCCCCGTCCCCTAACCCTAACCCTAGCCCGAACCATAAACCTAACCCTTCCCCGAAGCCTGACCCTCACCCGTCCCCTAATCCTAACCCGTACGCTAACACTAACACGCGCCCTCACACGCACGCTGCCCCTAAAGCGTTGCCGTACCCTCACCTGGACCCTAAACAGTCCCCGGTCCTAACCCTAACCCTAGCCCGAACCCTAACCCTAACACTTCCCCGAAGCCTGACCCTCACCCGTCCCCTAATCCTAACCCGTACGCTAACACTAACCCGCGCCCTCACACGCACGCTCCCCCTAAAGCGTTGCCGTACCCTCACCTGGACCCTAAACCGTCCCCATCCCCTAACCCTAACCGTAGCCCGAACCCTAACCCTAACCCTTCCCCGAAGCCTGACCCTCACACATCCCCTAATCCTAACCCGTACGCTAACACTAACCCACGCCCTCACACGCACGCTCCCCCTAAAGCGTTGCCGTACCCTCACCTGGACCCTAAACCGTCCCCGTCCCCTAACCCTAACACTAGCCCGAACCCTAACCCTAACCCTTCCCCGAAGCCTGACCCTCACCCGTCCCCTAATCCTAACCCGTACGCTAACACTAACCCGCGCCCTCACACGCACGCTGCCCCTAAAGCGTTGCCGTACCCTCACATGGACCCTAAACCGTCCCCGTCCCCTAACCCTAACCCTAGCCCGAACCCTAACCCTAACCCTTCCCCGAAGCCTGACCCTCACCCGTCCCCTAATCCTAACCCGTACGCTAACACTAACCCGCGCCCTCACACGCACACTCCCCCTAAAGCATTGCCGTACCCTTACCTGGACCCTAAACCGTCCCCGGTCGTAACCTTAACCCTAGCCCGAACCCTAACCCTAACCCTTCCCCGAAGCCTGACCCTCACCCGTCCCCTAATCCTAACCCGTACGCTAACACTAACCCGCGCCCTCACACGCACGCTCCCCCTAAAGCGTTGCCGTACCCTCACCTGGACCCTAAACCGTCCCCATACCCTAACCCTAACCCTAGCCCGAACCCTAACCCTAACCCTTCCCCGAAGCCTGACCCTCACACGTCCCCTAATCCTAACCCGTACGCTAACACTAACCCGCACCCTCACACGCACGCTGCCCCTAAAGCGTTGCCGTACCCTCACCTGGACCCTAAACCGTCCCCGTCCCCTAACCCTAACCCTAGCCCGAACCCTAACCCTAACCCTTCCCCGAAGCCTGACCCTCCCCCGACCCTAATCCTAACCCGTACGCTAACACTAACCCGCGCCCTCACACGCACGCTCCCCCTAAAGCGTTGCCGTACCCTCACCTGGACCCTAAACCGTCCCCGGTCCTAACCCTAACCCTAGCCCGAACCCTAACCCTAACCCTTCCCCGAAGCCTGACCCTCACCCGTCCCCTAATCCTAACCCGTACGCTAACACTAACCCGCGCCCTCACACGCACGCTCCCCCTAAAGCGTTGCCGTACCCTCACCTGGACCCTAAACCGTCCCCATCCCCTAACCCTAACCCTAGCCCGAACCCTAACCCTAACCCTTCCCCGAAGCCTGACTCTCACACGTCCCCTAATCCTAACCCGTACGCTAACACTAACCCGCGCCCTCACACGCATGCTCCCCCTAAAGCGTTGCCGTACCCTCACCTGGTCCCTAAACCGTCCCCGTCCCCTAACCCTAACCCTAGCCCGAACCCTAACCCTAACCCTTCCCCGAAGCCTGACACTCACACATCCCCTAATCCTCACCCGTACGCTAACACTAACCCGCGCCCTCACACGCTCTCTCCTCCTAAAGCATTGCCGTACCCTCACCTGGACCCTAAACCGTCCCCGTCCCTTAACCCTAACTCTAGCCCGAACCCTAACCCTAACCCTTCCCCGAAGCCTGACCCTCACCCGTCCCCTAATCCTAACCCGTATGCTAACACTACCCCGCGGCCTCACACGCACGCTTCCCCTAAAGCGTTGCCGTACCCTCACCTGGACCCTAAACCGTCCCCGTCCCCTAACCCTAACACTTCCCTGAAGCCTGACCCTCACCCGTCCCCTAATCCTAAACCGTACGCTAACACTAACCCGCGCCCTCACACGCACGCTCCCCCTAAAGCATTGCCGTACCCTCACCTGGACCCTAAACCGTCCCTGTCCCCTAACCCTAACTCTAGCCCGAACCCTAGACCTAACCCTTCCCCGAAGCCTGACCCTCACCCGTCCCCTAATCCTAACCCGTACGCTAACACTAACCCACGCCCTCACACGCACGCTCCCCCTAAAGCGTTGCCGTACCCTCACCTGGACCCTAAACCGTCCCCGTCCCCTAACCCTAACCCTAGCCCGAACCCTAACCCTAACCCTTCCCCGAAGCCTGACCCTCACCCGTCCCCTAATCCTAACCCGTACGCTAACACTAACCCGCGCCCTCACACGCACGCTCCCCCTAAAGCGTTGCCGTACCCTCACCTGGACCCTAAACCGTCCCCGGTCCTAACCCTAACCCTAGCCCGAACCCTAACCCTAACACTTCCCCGAAGCCTGACCCTCACCCATCCCCTAATCCTAACCCGTACGCTAACACTAACCCGCGCCCTCACACGACGCTCCCCCTAAAGTGTTGCCGTAACCTCACCTGGACCCTAAACCGTCCCCATCCCCTAACCCTAACCCTAGCCCGAACCCTAACCCTAACCCTTCCCCGAAGCCTGACCCTCACACGTCCCCTAATCCTAACCCGTACGCTAACACTAACCCACGCCCTCACACGCACGCTCCCCCTAAAGCGTTGCCGTACCCTCACCTGGACCCTAAGCCGTCCCCGTCCCCTAACCCTAACCCTAGCCCGAACCATAACCCTAACCCTTCCCCGAAGCCTGACCCTCACCCGTCCCCTAATCCTAACCCGTACGCTAACACTAACCCGCGCCCTCACACGCACGCTCCCCCTAAAGCGTTGCCGTACCCTCACCTGGACCCTAAACCGTCCCCGGTCCTAACCCTAACCCTAGCCCGAACCCTAACCCTAACCCTTCCCCGAAGCCTGACCCTCACCCGTCCCCTAATCCTAACCCGTACGCTAACACTAACCCGCGCCCTCACACGCACGCTCCCCCTAAAGGGTTGCCGTACCCTCACCTGGACCCTAAACCGTCCCCATCCCCTAACCCTAACCGTAGCCCGAACCCTAACCCTAACCCTTCCCCGAAGCCTGACCCTCACACATCCCCTAATCCTAACCCGTACGCTAACACTAACCCACGCCCTCACACGCACGCTCCCCCTAGAGCGTTGCCGTACCCTCACCTGGACCCTAAACCATCCCCGTCCCCGATCGGTAACCCTAGCCCGAATCCTATCCCTAACCCTTCCCCGAAGCCTGACCCTCACCCGTCCCCTAATCCTAACCCGTACGCTAACACTAACACGCGCCCTCACACGCACGCTCCCCCTAAAGTGTTGCCGTACCCTCACCTGGACCCTAAACCGTCCCCGGTCCTAACCCTAACCCTAGCCCGAACCCTAACCCTAACCCTTCCCCGAAGCCTGACCCTCACCCGTCCCCTAATCCTAACCCGTACGCTAACACTAACCCGCGCCCTCACACGCACGCTCCCCCTAAAGCGTTGCCGTACCCTCACCTGGACCCTAAACCGTCCCCATCCCCTAACCCTAACCGTAGCCCGAACCCTAACCCTAACCCTTCCCCGAAGCCTGACCCTCACACATCCCCTAATCCTAACCCGTACGCTAACACTAACCCACGCCCTCACACGCACGCTCCCCCTAGAGCGTTGCCGTACCCTCACCTGGACCCTAAACCATCCCCGTCCCCTATCGGTAACCCTAGCCCGAACCCTATCCCTAACCCTTCCCCGAAGCCTGACCCTCACCCGTCCCCTAATCCTAACCCGTACGCTAACACTAACACGCGCCCTCACACGCACGCTCCCCCTAAAGTGTTGCCGTACCCTCACCTGGACCCTAAACCGTCCCCGGTCCTAACCCTAACCCTAGCCCGAACCCTAACCCTAACCCTTCCCCGAAGCCTGACCCTCACCCGTCCCCTAATCCTAACCCGTACGCTAACACTAACCCGCGCCCTCACACGCACGCTCCCCCTAAAGCGTTGCCGTACCCTCACCTGGACCCTAAACCGTCCCCATCCCCTAACCCTAACCGTAGCCCGAACCCTAACCTTAACCCTTCCCCGAAGCCTGACCCTCACACGTCCCCTAATCCTAACCCGTACGCTAACACTAACCCGCGCCCTCACACGCACGCTGCCCCTAAAGCGTTGCCGTACCCTCACATGGACACTAAACCGTCCCCGTCCCCTAACCCTAACCCTAGCCCGAACCCTAACCCTAACCCTTCCCCGAAGCCTGACCCTCCCCCGTCCCCTAATCCTAACCCGTACGCTAACACTAACCCGCGCCCTCACACGCACGCTCCCCCTAAAGCATTGCCGTACCCTTACCTGGACCCTAAACCGTCCCCGGTCCTAACCTTAACCCTAGCCCGTACCCTAACCCTAACCCTTCCCCGAAGCCTGACCCTCACCCGTCCCCTAATCCTAACCCGTACGCTAACACTAACCCGCGCCCTCACACGCACGCTCACCCTAAAGCGTTGCCGTACCCTCACCTGGACCCTAAACCGTCCCCATCCCCTAACCCTAACCCTAGCCCGAACCCTAACCCTAACCCTTCCCCGAAGCCTGACCCTCACACGTCCCCTAATCCTAACCCGTACGCTAACACTAACCCGCACCCTCACACGCACGCTGCCCCTAAAGCGTTGCCGTACCCTCACCTGGACCCTAAACCGTCCCCGTCCCCTAACCCTAACCCTAGCCCGAACCCTAACCCTAACCCTTCCCCGAAGCCTGACCCTCCCCCGTCCCCTAATCCTAACCCGTACGCTAACACTAACCCGCGCCCTCACACGCACGCTCCCCCTAAAGCGTTGCCGTACCCTCACCTGGACCCTAAACCGTCCCCGGTCCTAACCCTAACCGTAGCCCGAACCCTAACCCTAACCCTTCCCCGAAGCCTGACCCTCACCCGTCCCCTAATCCTAACCCGTACGCTAACACTAATCCGCGCCCTCACACGCACGCTGCCCCTAAAGCGTTGCCGTACCCTCACCTGGACCCTAAACCGTCCCCGTCCCCTAATCCTAACCCTTCCCTGAAGCCTGACCCTCACCCGTCCCCTATTCCTAACCCGTACGCTAACACTAACCCGCGCCCTCACACGCACGCTCCCCCTAAAGCGTTGCCGTACCCTCACCTGGACCCTAAACCGTCCCCGTCCCCTAACCCTAACTCTAGCCCGAACCCTAACCCTAACCCTTCCCCGAAGGCTGACTCTCACCTTTCCCCTAATCCTAACCCGTACGCTAACACTAACCCGCGCCCTCACACGCACGCTCCCCCTAAAGCGTTGCCGTACCCTCACCTGGACCCTAAACCGTCCCCGTCCCCTAACCGTAACCCTAGCCCGAACCCTAACCCTAACCCTTCCCCGAAGCCTGACCCTCACCCGTCCCCTAATCCTAACCCGTACGCTAACACTAACCTGCGCCCTCACACGCACGCTCCCCCTAAAGCGTTGCCGTACCCTCACCTGGACCCTAAACCGTCCCCGTCCCCTAACCCTAACCCTAGCCCGAACCCTAACCCTAACCCTTCCCCGAAGCCTGACCCTCACCCGTCCCCTAATCCTAACCCGTACGCTAACACTAACCCGCACCCTCACACGCACGCTCCCCCTAAAGCGTTGCCGTACCCTCACCTGGACCCTAAACCGTCCCCGTCCCCTAACCCTAACCCTAGCCCGAACCCTAACCCTAACCCTTCCCCGAAGCCTGATCCTCCCGCGTCCCCTAATACTAACCCGTACGCTAACACTAACCCGCGCCCTCACACGCACGCTCCCCCTAAAGCATTGCCGTACCCTCACCTGGACCCTAAACCGTCCCCGTCCCCTAACCCTAACCCTAGCCCTAACCCTAACCCTAACCCTTCCCCGAAGCCTGACCCTCACCCGTCCCCTAATCCTAACCCGTACGCTAACACTAACCCGCGCCCTCACACGCACGCTCCCCCTAAAGCGTTGCCGTACCCTCACGTGGACCCTAAGCCGTCCCCGGTCCTAACCCTAACCCTAGCCCGAACCCTAACCCTAACCCTTCCCCGAAGCCTGACCCTCACCCGTCCCCTAATCCTAACCCGTACGCTAACACTAACCCGCGCCCTCACACGCACGCTCCCCCTAAAGCGTTGCCGTACCCTCACCTGGACCCTAAACCGTCCCCATCCCCTAACCCTAACCCTAGCCCGAACCCTAACCCTAACCCTTCCCCGAAGCCTGACCCTCACACGTCCCCTAATCCTAACCCATACGCTAACACTAACCCGCGCCCTCACACGCACGCTGCCCCTAAAGCGTTGCCGTACCCTCACCTGGACCCTAAACCGTCCCCGTCCCCTAACCCTAACCCTAGCCCGAACCCTAACCCTAACCCTTCCCCGAAGCCTGACCCTCCCCCGTCCCCTAATCCTAACCCGTACGCTAACACTAACCCGCGCCCTCACACGCACGCTCCCCGTAAAGCGTTGCCGTACCCTCACCTGGACCCTAAACCGTCCCCGGTCCTAACCTTAACCCTAGCGCGAACCCTAACCCTAACCCTTCCCCGAAGCCTGACCCTCACCCGTCCCCTAATCCTAACCCGTACGCTAACACTAAACCGCGCCCTCACACGCACGCTCCCCCTAAAGCGTTGCCGTACCCTCACCTGGACCCTAAACCGTCCCCATCCCCTAACCCTAACCCTAGCCCGAACCCTAACCCTAACCCTTCCCCGAAGCCTGACTCTCACACGTCCCCTAATCCTAACCCGTACGCTAACACTAACCCGCGCCCTCACACGCACGCTCCCCCTAAAGCCTTGCCGTACCCTCACCTGGACCCTAAACCGTCCCCGTCCCCTAAACCTAACCCTAGCCTGAACCCTAACCCTAACCCTTCCCCGAAGCCTGACCCTCACCCGTCCCCTAATCCTAACCGGTACGCTAACACTAACCCGCGCCCTCACACGCACGCTCCCCCTAAAGCGTTGCCGTACCCTCACCTGGACCCTAAACCGTCCCCGTCCCCTAACCCTAACACTAGCCCGAACCCTAACCCTAACCCTTCCCCGAAGCCTGACCCTCACCCGTCCCCTAATCCTAACCCGTACGCTAACGCTAACCCACGCCCTCACACGCACGCTCCCCCTAAAGCGTTGCCGTACCCTCACCTGGACCCTAAACCGTCCCCGTCCCCTAACCCTAACCCTAGCCCGAACCCTAACCCTAACCCTTCCCCGAAGCCTGACCCTCACCCGTCCCCTAATCCTAACCCGTACGCTAACACTAACCCGCGCCCTCACACGCACGCTCCCCCTAAAGCGTTGCCGTACCCTCACCTGGACCCTAAACCGTCCCCGGTCCTAACCCTAACCCTAGCCCGAAACCTAACCCTAACCCTTCCCCGAAGCCTGACCCTCACCCGTCCCCTAATCCTAACCCGTACGCTAACACTAACCCGCGCCCTCACACACACGCTCTCCCTAAAGCGTTGCCGTACCCTCACCTGGACCCTAAACCATCCCCATCCCCTAACCCTAACCCTAGCCCGAACCCTAACCCTAACCCTTCCCCGAAGCCTGACCCTCACACGTCCCCTAATCCTAACCCGTACGCTAACACTAACCCGCGCCCTCACACGCACGCTCCCCCTAAAGCGTTGCCGTACCCTCACCTGGACCCTAAATCGTCCCCGTCCCCTAACCCTAACCCTAGCCCGAACCATAACCCTAACCCTTCCCCGAAGCCTGACCCTCACCCGTCCCCTAATCCTAACCCGTACGCTAACACTAACACGCGCCCTCACACGCACGCTGCCCCTAAAGCGTTGCCGAACCCTCACCTGGACCCTAAACCGTCCCCGGTCCTAACCCTAACCCTAGCCCGAACCCTAACCCTAACCCTTCCCCGAAGCCTGACCCTCACCCGTCCCCTAATCCTAACCCGTACGCTAACACTAACCCGCGCCCTCACACGCACGCTCCCCCTAAAGCGTTGCCGTACCCTCACCTGGACCCTAAACCGTCCCCATACCCTAACCCTAACCGTAGCCCGAACCCTAACCCTAACCCTTCCCCGAAGCCTGACCCTCACACATCCCCTAATCCTAACCCGTACGCTAACACTAACCCACGCCCTCACACGCACGCTCCCCCTAAAGCGTTGCCGTACCCTCACCTGGACCCTAAACCGTCCCCGTCCCCTAACGGTAACCCTAGCCCGAACCCTAACCCTAAACCTTCCCCGAAGCCTGACCCTCACCCGTCCCCTAATCCTAACCCGTACGCTAACACTAACCCGCGCCCTCACACGCACGCTGCCCCTAAAGCGTTGCCGTACCCTCACATGGACCCTAAACCGTCCCCGTCCCCTAACCCTAACCCCAGCCCGAACCCTAACCCTAACCCTTCCCCGAAGCCTGACCCTCACCCGTCCCCTAATCCTAACCCGTATGCTAACACTAACCCGCGCCCTCACACGCACGCTCCCCCTAAAGCGTTGCCGTACCCTCACCTGGACCCTAAACCGTCCCCGTCCCCTAACCCTAACCCTAGCCCGAACCCTAACCCTAACCCTTCCCCGAAGCCTGATCCTCCCGCGTCCCCTAATACTAACCCGTACGCTAACAGTAACCCGCGCCCTCACACGCACGCTCCCCCTAAAGCATTGCCGTACCCTCACCTGGACCCTAAACCGTCCCCGTCCCCTAACCCTAACCCTAGCCCGAACCCTAACCCTAACCCTTCCCCGAAGCCTGACCCTCACCCGTCCCCTAATCCTAACCCGTACGCTAACACTAACCCGTGCCCTCACACGCACGCTCCCCCTAAAGCGTTGCCGTACCCTCACGTGGACCCTAAGCCGTCCCCGGTCCTAACCCTAACCCTAGCCCGAACCCTAACCCTAACCCTTCCCCGAAGCCTGACCCTCACCCGTCCCCTAATCCTAACCCGTACGCTAACACTAACCCGCGCCCTCACACGCACGCTCCCCCTAAAGCGTTGCCGTACCCTCACCTGGACCCTAAACCGTCCCCATCCCCTAACCCTAACCCTAGCCCGAACCCTAACCCTAACCCTTCCCCGAAGCCTGACCCTCACACGTCCCCTAATCCTAACCCGTACGCTAACACTAACCCGCGCCCTCACACGCACGCTGCCCCTAAAGCGTTGCCGTACCCTCACCTGGACCCTAAACCGTCCCCGTCCCCTAACCCTAACCCTAGCCCGAACCCTAACCCTAACCCTTCCCCGAAGCCTGACCCTCCCCCGTCCCCTAATCCTAACCCGTACGCTAACACTAACCCGCGCCCTCACACGCACGCTCCCCCTAAAGCGTTGCCGTACCCTCACCTGGACCCTAAACCGTCCCCGGTCCTAACCCTAACCCTAGCCCGAACCCTAACCCTAACCCTTCCCCGAAGCCTGACCCTCACCCGTCCCCTAATCCTAACCCGTACGCTAACACTAACCCGCGCCCTCACACGCACGCTCCCCGTAAAGCGTTGCCGTACCCTCACCTGGACCCTAAACCGTCCCCATCCCCTAACCCTAACCCTAGCCCGAACCCTAACCCTAACCCTTCCCCGAAGCCTGACCCTCACACGTCCCCTAATCCTCACCCGTACGCTAACACTAACCCGCGCCCTCACACGCTCTCTCCTCCTAAAGCATTGCCGTACCCTCACCTGGACCCTAAACCGTCCCCGTCCCTTAACCCTAACTCTAGCCCGAACCCTAACCCTAACCCTTCCCCGAAGCCTGACCCTCACCCGTCCCCTAATCCTAACCCGTATGCTAACACTACCCCGCGCCCTCACACGCACGCTTCCCCTAAAGCGTTGCCGTACCCTCACCTGGACCCTAAACCGTCCCCGTCCCCTAACCCTAACACTTCCCTGAAGCCTGACCCTCACCCGTCCCCTAATCCTAAACCGTACGCTAACACTAACCCGCGCCCTCACACGCACGCTCCCCCTAAAGCGTTGCCGTACCCTCACCTGGACCCTAAACCGTCCCTGTCCCCTAACCCTAACTCTAGCCCGAACCCTAACCGTAACCCTTCCCCGAAGGCTGACTCTCAACTTTCCCCTAATCCTAACCCGTACGCTAACACTAACCCGCGCCCTCACACGCACGCTCCCCCTAAAGCGTTGCCGTACCCTCACCTGGACCCTAAACCGTCCCCGTCCCCTAACCGTAACCCTAGCGCGAACCCTAACCCTAACCCTTCCCCGAAGCCTGACCCTCACCCGTCCCCTAATCCTAACCCGTACGCTTACACTAACCCGCGCCCTCACACGCACGCTCCCCCTAAAGCGTTGCCGTACCCTCACCTGGACCCTAAACCGTCCCCATCCCCTAACCCTAACCCTAGCCCGAACCCTAACCCTAACCCTTCCCCGAAGCCTGACTCTCACACGTCCCCTAATCCTAACCCGTACGCTAACACTAACCCGCGCCCTCACACGCACGCTCCCCCTAAAGCGTTGCCGTACCCTCACCAGGACCCTAAACCGTCCCCGTCCCCTAACCCTAACCCTAGCCCGAACCCTAACCCTAACCCTTCCCCGAAGCCTGACCCTCACCCGTCCCCTAATCCTAACCCGTACGCTAACACTAACCCACGCCCTCACACGCACGCTCCCCCTAAAGCGTTGCCGTACCCTCACCTGGACCCTAAACCGTCCCCGTCCCCTAACCCTAACCCTAGCCCGAACCCTAACCCTAACCCTTCCCCGAAGCCTGACCCTCACCCGTCCCCTAATCCTAACCCGTACGCTAACACTAACCCGCGCCCTCACACGCACGCTCCCCCTAAAGCGTTGCCGTACCCTCACTTGTACCCTAAACCGTCCCCGGTCCTAACCCTAACCCTAGGCCGAAACCTAACCCTAACCCTTCCCCGAAGCCTGACCCTCACCCGTCCCCTAATCCTAACCCGTACGCTAACACTAACCCGCGCCCTCACACGCACGCTCCACCTAAAGCGTTGCCGTACCCTCACCTGGACCCTAAACCGTCCCCATCCCCTAACCCTAACCCTAGCCCGAACCCTAACCCTAACCCTTCCCCGAAGCCTGACCCTCACACGTCCCCTAATCCTAACCCGTACGCTAACACTAACCCACGCCCTCACACGCACGCTCCCCCTAAAGCGTTGCCGTACCCTCACCTGGACCCTAAACCGTCCCCGTCCCCTAACCCTAACCCTAGCCCGAACCATAACCCTAACCCTTCCCCGAAGCCTGACCCTCACCCGTCCCCTAATCCTAACCCGTACGCTAACACTAACACGCGCCCTCACACGCACGCTGCCCCTAAAGCGTTGCCGTACCCTCACCTGGACCCTAAACCGTCCCCGGTCCTAACCCTAACCCTAGCCCGAACCCTAACCCTAACCCTTCCCCGAAGCCTGACCCTCACCCGTCCCCTAATCCTAACCCGTACGCTAACACTAACCCGCGCCCTCACACGCACGCTCCCCCTAAAGCATTGCCGTACCCTCACCTGGACCCTAAACCGTCCCCATCCCCTAACCCTAACCGTAGCCCGAACCCTAACCCTAACCCTTCCCCGAAGCCTGACCCTCACACATCCCCTAATCCTAACCCGTACGCTAACACTAACCCACGCCCTCACACGCACGCTCCCCCTAAAGCGTTGCCGTACCCTCACCTGGACCCTAAACCGTCCCCGTCCCCTAACGGTAACCCTAGCCCGAACCCTAACCCTAACCCTTCCCCGAAGCCTGACCCTCACCCGTCCCCTAATCCTAACCCGTACGCTAACACTAACCCGCGCCCTCACACGCACGCTGCCCCTAAAGCGTTGCCGTACCCTCACATGGACCCTAAACCGTCCCCGTCCCCTAACCCTAACCCTAGCCCGAACCCTAACCCTAACCCTTCCCCGAAGCCTGACCCTCACCCGTCCCCTAATCCTAACCCGTACGCTAACACTAACCCGCGCCCTCACACACACACTCCCCCTAAAGCATTGCCGTACCCTTACCTGGACCCTAAACCGTCCCCGGTCGTAACCTTAACCCTAGCCCGAACCCTAACCCTAACCCTTCCCCGAAGCCTGACCCTCACCCGTCCCCTAATCCTAACCCGTACGCTAACACTAACCCGCGCCCTCACACGCACGCTCCCCCTAAAGCGTTGCCGTACCCTCACCTGGACCCTAAACCGTCCCCATACCCTAACCCTAACCCTAGCCCGAACCCTAACCCTAACCCTTCCCCGAAGCCTGACCCTCACACGTCCCCTAATCCTAACCCGTACGCTAACACTAACCCGCGCCCTCACACGCACGCTGCCCCTAAAGCGTTGCCGTACCCTCACCTGGACCCTAAACCGTCCCCGTCCCCAAACCCTAACCCTAGCCCGAACCCTAACCCTAACCCTTCCCCGAAGCCTGACCCTCCCCCGACCATAATCCTAACCCGTACGCTAACACTAACCCGTGCCCTCACACGCACGCTCCCCCTAAAGCGTTGCCGTACCCTCACCTGGACCCTAAACCGTCCCCGGTCCTAACCCTAACCCTAGCCCGAACCCTAACCCTAACCCTTCCCCGAAGCCTGACCCTCACCCGTCCCCTAATCCTAACCCGTACGCTAACACTAACCCGCGCCCTCACACGCACGCTCCCCCTAAAGCGTTGCCGTACCCTCACCTGGACCCTAAACCGTCCCCATCCCCTAACCCTAACCCTAGCCCGAACCCTAACCCTAACCCTTCCCCGAAGCCTGACTCTCACACGTCCCCTAATCCTAACCCGTACGCTAACACTAACCCGCGCCCTCACACGCATGCTCCCCCTAAAGCGTTGCCGTACCCTCACCTGGTCCCTAAACCGTCCCCGTCCCCTAACCCTAACCCTAGCCCGAACCCTAACCCTAACCCTTCCCCGAAGCCTGACACTCACACATCCCCTAATCCTCACCCGTACACTAACACTAACCCGCGCCCTCACACGCTCTCTCCTCCTAAAGCATTGCCGTACCCTCACCTGGACCCTAAACCGTCCCCGTCCCTTAACCCTAACTCTAGCCCGAACCCTAACCCTAACCCTTCCCCGAAGCCTGACCCTCACCCGTCCCCTAATCCTAACCCGTATGCTAACACTACCCCGCGGCCTCACACGCACGCTTCCCCTAAAGCGTTGCCGTACCCTCACCTGGACCCTAAACCGTCCCCGTCCCCTAACCCTAACACTTCCCTGAAGCCTGACCCTCACCCGTCCCCTAATCCTAAACCGTACGCTAACACTAACCCGCGCCCTCACACGCACGCTCCCCCTAAAGCATTGCCGTACCCTCACCTGGACCCTAAACCGTCCCTGTCCCCTAACCCTAACTCTAGCCCGAACCCTAGACCTAACCCTTCCCCGAAGCCTGACCCTCACCCGTCCCCTAATCCTAACCCGTACGCTAACACTAACCCACGCCCTCACACGCACGCTCCCCCTAAAGCGTTGCCGTACCCTCACCTGGACCCTAAACCGTCCCCGTCCCCTAACCCTAACCCTAGCCCGAACCCTAACCCTAACCCTTCCCCGAAGCCTGACCCTCACCCGTCCCCTAATCCTAACCCGTACGCTAACACTAACCCGCGCCCTCACACGCACGCTCCCCCTAAAGCGTTGCCGTACCCTCACCTGGACCCTAAACCGTCCCCGGTCCTAACCCTAACCCTAGCCCGAACCCTAACCCTAACACTTCCCCGAAGCCTGACCCTCACCCATCCCCTAATCCTAACCCGTACGCTAACACTAACCCGCGCCCTCACACGACGCTCCCCCTAAAGTGTTGCCGTAACCTCACCTGGACCCTAAACCGTCCCCATCCCCTAACCCTAACCCTAGCCCGAACCCTAACCCTAACCCTTCCCCGAAGCCTGACCCTCACACGTCCCCTAATCCTAACCCGTACGCTAACACTAACCCACGCCCTCACACGCACGCTCCCCCTAAAGCGTTGCCGTACCCTCACCTGGACCCTAAGCCGTCCCCGTCCCCTAACCCTAACCCTAGCCCGAACCATAACCCTAACCCTTCCCCGAAGCCTGACCCTCACCCGTCCCCTAATCCTAACCCGTACGCTAACACTAACCCGCGCCCTCACACGCACGCTCCCCCTAAAGCGTTGCCGTACCCTCACCTGGACCCTAAACCGTCCCCGGTCCTAACCCTAACCCTAGCCCGAACCCTAACCCTAACCCTTCCCCGAAGCCTGACCCTCACCCGTCCCCTAATCCTAACCCGTACGCTAACACTAACCCGCGCCCTCACACGCACGCTCCCCCTAAAGGGTTGCCGTACCCTCACCTGGACCCTAAACCGTCCCCATCCCCTAACCCTAACCGTAGCCCGAACCCTAACCCTAACCCTTCCCCGAAGCCTGACCCTCACACATCCCCTAATCCTAACCCGTACGCTAACACTAACCCACGCCCTCACACGCACGCTCCCCCTAGAGCGTTGCCGTACCCTCACCTGGACCCTAAACCATCCCCGTCCCCTATCGGTAACCCTAGCCCGAACCCTATCCCTAACCCTTCCCCGAAGCCTGACCCTCACCCGTCCCCTAATCCTAACCCGTACGCTAACACTAACACGCGCCCTCACACGCACGCTCCCCCTAAAGTGTTGCCGTACCCTCACCTGGACCCTAAACCGTCCCCGGTCCTAACCCTAACCCTAGCCCGAACCCTAACCCTAACCCTTCCCCGAAGCCTGACCCTCACCCGTCCCCTAATCCTAACCCGTACGCTAACACTAACCCGCGCCCTCACACGCACGCTCCCCCTAAAGCGTTGCCGTACCCTCACCTGGACCCTAAACCGTCCCCATCCCCTAACCCTAACCGTAGCCCGAACCCTAACCCTAACCCTTCCCCGAAGCCTGACCCTCACACATCCCCTAATCCTAACCCGTACGCTAACACTAACCCACGCCCTCACACGCACGCTCCCCCTAGAGCGTTGCCGTACCCTCACCTGGACCCTAAACCATCCCCGTCCCCTATCGGTAACCCTAGCCCGAACCCTATCCCTAACCCTTCCCCGAAGCCTGACCCTCACCCGTCCCCTAATCCTAACCCGTACGCTAACACTAACACGCGCCCTCACACGCACGCTCCCCCTAAAGTGTTGCCGTACCCTCACCTGGACCCTAAACCGTCCCCGGTCCTAACCCTAACCCTAGCCCGAACCCTAACCCTAACCCTTCCCCGAAGCCTGACCCTCACCCGTCCCCTAATCCTAACCCGTACGCTAACACTAACCCGCGCCCTCACACGCACGCTCCCCCTAAAGCGTTGCCGTACCCTCACCTGGACCCTAAACCGTCCCCATCCCCTAACCCTAACCGTAGCCCGAACCCTAACCCTAACCCTTCCCCGAAGCCTGACCCTCACACGTCCCCTAATCCTAACCCGTACGCTAACACTAACCCGCGCCCTCACACGCACGCTGCCCCTAAAGCGTTGCCGTACCCTCACATGGACACTAAACCGTCCCCGTCCCCTAACCCTAACCCTAGCCCGAACCCTAACCCTAACCCTTCCCCGAAGCCTGACCCTCCCCCGTCCCCTAATCCTAACCCGTACGCTAACACTAACCCGCGCCCTCACACGCACGCTCCTCCTAAAGCATTGCCGTACCCTTACCTGGACCCTAAACCGTCCCCGGTCCTAACCTTAACCCTAGCCCGTACCCTAACCCTAACCCTTCCCCGAAGCCTGACCCTCACCCGTCCCCTAATCCTAACCCGTACGCTAACACTAACCCGCGCCCTCACACGCACGCTCACCCTAAAGCGTTGCCGTACCCTCACCTGGACCCTAAACCGTCCCCATCCCCTAACCCTAACCCTAGCCCGAACCCTAACCCTAACCCTTCCCCGAAGCCTGACCCTCACACGTCCCCTAATCCTAACCCGTACGCTAACACTAACCCGCACCCTCACACGCACGCTGCCCCTAAAGCGTTGCCGTACCCTCACCTGGACCCTAAACCGTCCCCGTCCCCTAACCCTAACCCTAGCCCGAACCCTAACCCTAACCCTTCCCCGAAGCCTGACCCTCCCCCGTCCCCTAATCCTAACCCGTACGCTAACACTAACCCGCGCCCTCACACGCACGCTCCCCCTAAAGCGTTGCCGTACCCTCACCTGGACCCTAAACCGTCCCCGGTCCTAACCCTAACCGTAGCCCGAACCCTAACCCTAACCCTTCCCCGAAGCCTGACCCTCACCCGTCCCCTAATCCTAACCCGTACGCTAACACTAACCCGCGCCCTCACACGCACGCTGCCCCTAAAGCGTTGCCGTACCCTCACCTGGACCCTAAACCGTCCCCGTCCCCTAATCCTAACCCTTCCCTGAAGCCTGACCCTCACCCGTCCCCTATTCCTAACCCGTACGCTAACACTAACCCGCGCCCTCACACGCACGCTCCCCCTAAAGCGTTGCCGTACCCTCACCTGGACCCTAAACCGTCCCCGTCCCCTAACCCTAACTCTAGCCCGAACCCTAACCCTAACCCTTCCCCGAAGGCTGACTCTCACCTTTCCCCTAATCCTAACCCGTACGCTAACACTAACCCGCGCCCTCACACGCACGCTCCCCCTAAAGCGTTGCCGTACCCTCACCTGGACCCTAAACCGTCCCCGTCCCCTAACCGTAAACCTAGCCCGAACCCTAACCCTAACCCTTCCCCGAAGCCTGACCCTCACCCGTCCCCTAATCCTAACCCGTACGCTAACACTAACCTGCGCCCTCACACGCACGCTCCCCCTAAAGCGTTGCCGTACCCTCACCTGGACCCTAAACCGTCCCCGTCCCCTAACCCTAACCCTAGCCCGAACCCTAACCCTAACCCTTCCCCGAAGCCTGACCCTCACCCGTCCCCTAATCCTAACCCGTACGCTAACACTAACCCGCACCCTCACACGCACGCTCCCCCTAAAGCGTTGCCGTACCCTCACCTGGACCCTAAACCGTCCCCGTCCCGTAACCCTAACCCTAGCCCGAACCCTAACCCTAACCCTTCCCCGAAGCCTGATCCTCCCGCGTCCCCTAATACTAACCCGTACGCTAACACTAACCCGCGCCCTCACACGCACGCTCCCCCTAAAGCATTGCCGTACCCTCACCTGGACCCTAAACCGTCCCCGTCCCCTAACCCTAACCCTAGCCCGAACCCTAACCCTAACCCTTCCCCGAAGCCTGTCCCTCACCCGTCCCCTAATCCTAACCCGTACGCTAACACTAACCCGCGCCCTCACACGCACGCTCCCCCTAAAGCGTTGCCGTACCCTCACGTGGACCCTAAGCCGTCCCCGGTCCTAACCCTAACCCTAGCCCGAACCCTAACCCTAACCCTTCCCCGAAGCCTGACCCTCACCCGTCCCCTAATCCTAACCCGTACGCTAACACTAACCCGCGCCCTCACACGCACGCTCCCCCTAAAGCGTTGCCGTACCCTCACCTGGACCCTAAACCGTCCCCATCCCCTAACCCTAACCCTAGCCCGAACCCTAACCCTAACCCTTCCCCGAAGCCTGACCCTCACACGTCCCCTAATCCTAACCCATACGCTAACACTAACCCGCGCCCTCACACGCACGCTGCCCCTAAAGCGTTGCCGTACCCTCACCTGGACCCTAAACCGTCCCCGTCCCCTAACCCTAACCCTAGCCCGAACCCTAACCCTAACCCTTCCCCGAAGCCTGACCCTCCCCCGTCCCCTAATCCTAACCCGTACGCTAACACTAACCCGCGCCCTCACACGCACGCTCCCCGTAAAGCGTTGCCGTACCCTCACCTGGACCCTAAACCGTCCCCGGTCCTAACCTTAACCCTAGAGCGAACCCTAACCCTAACCCTTCCCCGAAGCCTGACCCTCACCCGTCCCCTAATCCTAACCCGTACGCTAACACTAACCCGCGCCCTCACACGCACGCTCCCCCTAAAGCGTTGCCGTACCCTCACCTGGACCCTAAACCGTCCCCATCCCCTAACCCTAACCCTAGCCCGAACCCTAACCCTAACCCTTCCCCGAAGCCTGACTCTCACACGTCCCCTAATCCTAACCCGTACGCTAACACTAACCCGCGCCCTCACACGCACGCTCCCCCTAAAGCGTTGCCGTACCCTCACCTGGACCCTAAACCGTCCCCGTCCCCTAACGGTAACCCTAGCCCGAACCCTAACCCTAACCCTTCCCCGAAGCCTGACCCTCACCCGTCCCCTAATCCTAACCCGTACGCTAACACTAACCCGCGCCCTCACACGCACGCTGCCCCTAAAGCGTTGCCGTACCCTCACATGGACACTAAACCGTCCCCGTCCCCTAACCCTAACCCTAGCCCGAACCCTAACCCTAACCCTTCCCCGAAGCCTGACCCTCCCCCGTCCCCTAATCCTAACCCGTACGCTAACACTAACCCGCGCCCTCACACGCACGCTGCCCCTAAAGCGTTGCCGTACCCTCACATGGACACTAAACCGTCCCCGTCCCCTAACCCTAACCCTAGCCCGAACCCTAACCCTAACCCTTCCCCGAAGCCTGACCCTCCCCCGTCCCCTAATCCTAACCCGTACGCTAACACTAACCCGCGCCCTCACACGCACGCTCCTCCTAAAGCATTGCCGTACCCTTACCTGGACCCTAAACCGTCCCCGGTCCTAACCTTAACCCTAGCCCGTACCCTAACCCTAACCCTTCCCCGAAGCCTGACCCTCACCCGTCCCCTAATCCTAACCCGTACGCTAACACTAACCCGCGCCCTCACACGCACGCTCACCCTAAAGCGTTGCCGTACCCTCACCTGGACCCTAAACCGTCCCCATCCCCTAACCCTAACCCTAGCCCGAACCCTAACCCTAACCCTTCCCCGAAGCCTGACCCTCACACGTCCCCTAATCCTAACCCGTACGCTAACACTAACCCGCACCCTCACACGCACGCTGCCCCTAAAGCGTTGCCGTACCCTCACCTGGACCCTAAACCGTCCCCGTCCCCTAACCCTAACCCTAGCCCGAACCCTAACCCTAACCCTTCCCCGAAGCCTGACCCTCCCCCGTCCCCTAATCCTAACCCGTACGCTAACACTAACCCGCGCCCTCACACGCACGCTCCCCCTAAAGCGTTGCCGTACCCTCACCTGGACCCTAAACCGTCCCCGGTCCTAACCCTAACCGTAGCCCGAACCCTAACCCTAACCCTTCCCCGAAGCCTGACCCTCACCCGTCCCCTAATCCTAACCCGTACGCTAACACTAACCCGCGCCCTCACACGCACGCTGCCCCTAAAGCGTTGCCGTACCCTCACCTGGACCCTAAACCGTCCCCGTCCCCTAATCCTAACCCTTCCCTGAAGCCTGACCCTCACCCGTCCCCTATTCCTAACCCGTACGCTAACACTAACCCGCGCCCTCACACGCACGCTCCCCCTAAAGCGTTGCCGTACCCTCACCTGGACCCTAAACCGTCCCCGTCCCCTAACCCTAACTCTAGCCCGAACCCTAACCCTAACCCTTCCCCGAAGGCTGACTCTCACCTTTCCCCTAATCCTAACCCGTACGCTAACACTAACCCGCGCCCTCACACGCACGCTCCCCCTAAAGCGTTGCCGTACCCTCACCTGGACCCTAAACCGTCCCCGTCCCCTAACCGTAAACCTAGCCCGAACCCTAACCCTAACCCTTCCCCGAAGCCTGACCCTCACCCGTCCCCTAATCCTAACCCGTACGCTAACACTAACCTGCGCCCTCACACGCACGCTCCCCCTAAAGCGTTGCCGTACCCTCACCTGGACCCTAAACCGTCCCCGTCCCCTAACCCTAACCCTAGCCCGAACCCTAACCCTAACCCTTCCCCGAAGCCTGACCCTCACCCGTCCCCTAATCCTAACCCGTACGCTAACACTAACCCGCACCCTCACACGCACGCTCCCCCTAAAGCGTTGCCGTACCCTCACCTGGACCCTAAACCGTCCCCGTCCCGTAACCCTAACCCTAGCCCGAACCCTAACCCTAACCCTTCCCCGAAGCCTGATCCTCCCGCGTCCCCTAATACTAACCCGTACGCTAACACTAACCCGCGCCCTCACACGCACGCTCCCCCTAAAGCATTGCCGTACCCTCACCTGGACCCTAAACCGTCCCCGTCCCCTAACCCTAACCCTAGCCCGAACCCTAACCCTAACCCTTCCCCGAAGCCTGTCCCTCACCCGTCCCCTAATCCTAACCCGTACGCTAACACTAACCCGCGCCCTCACACGCACGCTCCCCCTAAAGCGTTGCCGTACCCTCACGTGGACCCTAAGCCGTCCCCGGTCCTAACCCTAACCCTAGCCCGAACCCTAACCCTAACCCTTCCCCGAAGCCTGACCCTCACCCGTCCCCTAATCCTAACCCGTACGCTAACACTAACCCGCGCCCTCACACGCACGCTCCCCCTAAAGCGTTGCCGTACCCTCACCTGGACCCTAAACCGTCCCCATCCCCTAACCCTAACCCTAGCCCGAACCCTAACCCTAACCCTTCCCCGAAGCCTGACCCTCACACGTCCCCTAATCCTAACCCATACGCTAACACTAACCCGCGCCCTCACACGCACGCTGCCCCTAAAGCGTTGCCGTACCCTCACCTGGACCCTAAACCGTCCCCGTCCCCTAACCCTAACCCTAGCCCGAACCCTAACCCTAACCCTTCCCCGAAGCCTGACCCTCCCCCGTCCCCTAATCCTAACCCGTACGCTAACACTAACCCGCGCCCTCACACGCACGCTCCCCGTAAAGCGTTGCCGTACCCTCACCTGGACCCTAAACCGTCCCCGGTCCTAACCTTAACCCTAGAGCGAACCCTAACCCTAACCCTTCCCCGAAGCCTGACCCTCACCCGTCCCCTAATCCTAACCCGTACGCTAACACTAACCCGCGCCCTCACACGCACGCTCCCCCTAAAGCGTTGCCGTACCCTCACCTGGACCCTAAACCGTCCCCATCCCCTAACCCTAACCCTAGCCCGAACCCTAACCCTAACCCTTCCCCGAAGCCTGACTCTCACACGTCCCCTAATCCTAACCCGTACGCTAACACTAACCCGCGCCCTCACACGCACGCTCCCCCTAAAGCGTTGCCGTACCCTCACCTGGACCCTAAACCGTCCCCGTCCCCTAACGGTAACCCTAGCCCGAACCCTAACCCTAACCCTTCCCCGAAGCCTGACCCTCACCCGTCCCCTAATCCTAACCCGTACGCTAACACTAACCCGCGCCCTCACACGCACGCTGCCCCTAAAGCGTTGCCGTACCCTCACATGGACCCTAAACCGTCCCCGTCCCCTAACCCTAACCCTAGCCCGAACCCTAACCCTAACCCTTCCCCGAAGCCTGACCCTCACCCGTCCCCTAATCCTAACCCGTACGCTAACACTAACCCGCGCCCTCACACACACACTCCCCCTAAAGCATTGCCGTACCCTTACCTGGACCCTAAACCGTCCCCGGTCGTAACCTTAACCCTAGCCCGAACCCTAACCCTAACCCTTCCCCGAAGCCTGACCCTCACCCGTCCCCTAATCCTAACCCGTACGCTAACACTAACCCGCGCCCTCACACGCACGCTCCCCCTAAAGCGTTGCCGTACCCTCACCTGGACCCTAAACCGTCCCCATACCCTAACCCTAACCCTAGCCCGAACCCTAACCCTAACCCTTCCCCGAAGCCTGACCCTCACACGTCCCCTAATCCTAACCCGTACGCTAACACTAACCCGCACCCTCACACGCACGCTGCCCCTAAAGCGTTGCCGTACCCTCACCTGGACCCTAAACCGTCCCCGTCCCCTAACCCTAACCCTAGCCCGAACCCTAACCCTAACCCTTCCCCGAAGCCTGACCCTCCCCCGACCCTAATCCTAACCAGTACGCTAACACTAACCCGCGCCCTCACACGCACGCTCCCCCTAAAGCGTTGCCGTACCCTCACCTGGACCCTAAACCGTCCCCGGTCCTAACCCTAACCCTAGCCCGAACCCTAACCCTAACCCTTCCCCGAAGCCTGACCCTCACCCGTCCCCTAATCCTAACCCGTACGCTAACACTAACCCGCGCCCTCACACGCACGCTCCCCCTAAAGCGTTGCCGTACCCTCACCTGGACCCTAAACCGCCCCCATCCCCTAACCCTAACCCTAGCCCGAACCCTAACCCTAACCCTTCCCCGAAGCCTGACTCTCACACGTCCCCTAATCCTAACCCGTACGCTAACACTAACCCGCGCCCTCACACGCATGCTCCCCCTAAAGCGTTGCCGTACCCTCACCTGGTCCCTAAACCGTCCCCGTCCCCTAACCCTAACCCTAGCCCGAACCCTAACCCTAACCCTTCCCCGAAGCCTGACACTCACACATCCCCTAATCCTCACCCGTACACTAACACTAACCCGCGCCCTCACACGCTCTCTCCTCCTAAAGCATTGCCGTACCCTCACCTGGACCCTAAACCGTCCCCGTCCCTTAACCCTAACTCTAGCCCGAACCCTAACCCTAACCCTTCCCCGAAGCCTGACCCTCACCCGTCCCCTAATCCTAACCCGTATGCTAACACTACCCCGCGGCCTCACACGCACGCTTCCCCTAAAGCGTTGCCGTACCCTCACCTGGACCCTAAACCGTCCCCGTCCCCTAACCCTAACACTTCCCTGAAGCCTGACCCTCACCCGTCCCCTAATCCTAAACCGTACGCTAACACTAACCCGCGCCCTCACACGCACGCTCCCCCTAAAGCATTGCCGTACCCTCACCTGGACCCTAAACCGTCCCTGTCCCCTAACCCTAACCCTAGCCCGAACCCTAACCCTAACCCTTCCCCGAAGCCTGACTCTCACACGTCCCCTAATCCTAACCCGTACGCTAACACTAACCCGTGCCCTCACACGCACGCTCCCCATAAAGCGTTGCCGTACCCTCACCTGGACCCTAAACCGTCCCCGTCCCCTAACCCTAACCCTAGCCCGTACCCTAACCCTAACCCTTCCCCGAAGGCTGACCCTCACCCGTCCCCTAATCCTAACCCGTACGCTAACACTAACCCGCGCCCTCACACGCACGCTCCCCCTAAAGCTTTGCCGTACCCTCACCTGGACTCTAAACCGTCCCCGTCCCCTAACCCTAAACCTAGACCGAACCCTAACCCTAACACTTCACCGAAGCCTGACTCTCACCCGTCCCCTAATCCTAACCCGTACGCTAACACTAACCTGCGCCCTCACACGCACGCTCCCCCTAAAGCGTTGCCGTACCCTCACCTGGACCCTAAACTGTCCCCGTCACCTAACCCTAACCCTAGCCCGAACCCTAACCCTAACCCTTCCCCGAAGCCTGACCCTCACCCGTCCCCTAATCCTAACCCGTACGCTAACACTAACCCGCGCCCTCACATGCACGCTCCCCCTAAAGCGTTGCCGTACCCTCACCTGGACCCTAAACCGTCCCCGTCCCCTAACCCTAACCCTAGCCCGAACCCTAACCCTAACCCTTCCCCGAAGCCTGACCCTCACCCGTCCCCTAATCCTAACCCGTACGCTAACACTAACCCGCGCCCTCACACACATGCTCCCCCTAAAGCGTTGCCGTACCCTCACCTGGACCCTAAAGCATCCCCGTCCCCTTACCCTAACCCTAGCCCGAACCCTAACCCTAACCCTTCCCCGAAGCCTGACCCTCACCCGTCCCCTAATCCTAACCCGTACGCTAACACTATCCCGCGCCCTCACACGCACGCTCACCCTAAAGCGTTGCCGTACCCTCACCTGGACCCTAAACCGTCCCCGTCCCCTAACCATAACCCTAGCCCGAACCCTTACCCTAAACCTTCCCCGAAGCCTGACCCTCACCCGTCCCCTAATCCTAACCCGTACGCTAACACTAACCCGCGCCCTCACACACACGCTCCACCTAAAGCGTTGCCGTACCCTCACCTGGACCCTAAACCGTCCCCGTCCCCTAACCCTAACCCTAGCCCGAACCCTAACCCTAACCCTTCCCCGAAGCCTAACCCTCACCCGTCCCCTAATCCTAACCCGTACGCTAACACTAACCCACGCCCTCACACGCACGCTCCCCCTAAAGCGTTGCCGTACCCTCACCTGGACCCTAAACCGTCCCCGTCCCCTAACCCTAACCCTAGCCTGAACCCTAACCCTAACCCTTCCCCGAAGCCTGACCCTCTCCCGTCCCCTAATCCTAACCCGTACGCTAACACTAACCCGCGCCCTCACACGCACGCTCCCCCTAAAGCGTTGCCGTTCCCTCACCTGGACCCTAAACCGTCCCCGTCCCCTAAACCTAACCCTAGCCCGAACCCTAACCCTCACCCTTCCCCGAAGCCTCACCCTCACCTGTCCCCTAATCCTAACCCGTACGCTAACACTAACCCGCGCCCTCACACGCACGCTCCCCCTAAAGCGTTGCCATACCCTCACCTGGACCCTAAACCGTCCCCGTCCCTTAAACCTAACCCTAGCCCGAACCCTAACCCTAACCCTTCCCCGAAGCCGCACCCTCACCCGTCCCCTAATCCTAACACGTACGCTAACACTAACCCGCGCCCTCACACGCACGCTCACCCTAAAGCGTTGCCGTACTCTCACCTGGACCCTAAACCGTCCCCGTCCCCTAACCATAACCCTAGCCCGAACCCTTACCCTAACCCTTCCCCGAAGCCTGACCCTCACCCGTCCCCTAATCCTAACCCGTACGCGAACACTAACCCGCGCCCTCACACGCACGCTCCCCCTAAAGCGTTGCCGTACCCTCACCTGGACCCTAAACCGTCCCCGTCCCCTAACCCTAACCCTAGCCCGAACCCTAACACTAACACTTCCCCGAAGCCTGACCCTCACCCGTCCCCTAATCCTAACCCGTACGCTAACACTAACCCACGCCCTCACACGCACGCTCCCCCTAAAGCGTTGCCGTACCCTCACCTGGACCCTAAACCGTCCCCGTCCCCTAACCCTAACCCTAGCCCGAACCCTAACCCTAACCCTTCCCCGAAGCCTGACCCTCACCCGTCCCCTAATCCTAACCCGTACGCTAACACTAACCCGCGCCCTCACACGCACGCTCCCCCTAAAGCGTTGCCGTACCCTCACCTGGACCCTAAACCGTCCCCGGTCCTAACCCTAACCCTAGCCCGAACCCTAACCCTAACCCTTCCCCGAAGCCTGACCCTCACCCGTTCCCTAATCCTAACCCGTACGCTAACACTACCCCGCGCCCTCACACGCACGCTCCCCCTAAAGCGTTGCCGTACCCTCACCTGGACCCTAAACCGTCCCCGTCCCCTAACCCTAACCCTAACCCTTCCCCAAAGGCTGACCCTCACCTTTCCCCTAATCCTAACCCGTACGCTAACACTAACCCGCGCCCTCACACGCACTCTCCCCCTAAAGCGTTGCCGTACCCTCACCTGGACCCTAAACCGTCCCCGTCCCCTAACCGTAACCCTAGCCCGAACCCTAACCCTAACCCTTCCCCGAAGCCTGACCCTCAACCGTCCCCTAATCCTAAACCGTACGCTAACGCTAACCCGCGCCCTCACACGCACGCTCCCCCTAAAGCGTTGCCGTACGCTCACCTGGACCCTAAACCGTCCCCGTCCCCTAACCCTAACCCTAGCCTGAACCCTAACCCTAACCCTTTCCCGAAGCCTGACCCTCACACGTCCCCTAATCCTAACCCGTACGCTAACACTAACCCGCGCTCTCACACGCACGCTCCCCCTAAAGCGTTGCCGTACCCTCACCTGGACCCTAAACCGTCCCCGTCCCCTAACCCTAACCCTAGCCCGAACCCTAACCCTAACACTTCCCCGAAGCCTGACCCTCACCCGTCCCCTAATCCTAACCCGTACGCTAACACTAACCCGCGCTCTCACATGCACGCTCCCCCTAAAGCGTTGCCGTACCCTCACCTGGACCCTAAACCGTCCCCGTCCCCTAACCCTAACCCTAGCCCGAACCCTAACCCTAACCCTTCCCCGAAGCCTGACCCTCACCCGTCCCCTAATCCTAATCCGTACGCTAACACTAACCCATGCCCTCACACGCACGCTCCCCCTAAAGCGTTGCCGTACCCTCACCCGGACCCTAAAGCGTCCCCATCCCCTAACCCTAACCCTAGCCCGAACCCTAACCCTAACCCTTCCCCGAAGCCTGACCCTCACCCGTCCCCTAATCCTAACCCGTACGCTAACACTAACCCGCGCCCTCACACGCACGCTCCCCCTAAAGCGTTGCCGTACCCTCACCTGGACCCTAAACCGTCCCCGTCCCCTAACCCTAACCCTAGCCCGAACCCTAACCCTAACACTTCCCCGAAGCCTGACTCTCACACGTCCCCTAATCCTAACCCGTACGCTAACACTAACCCGTGCCCTCACACGCACGCTCCCCATAAAGCGTTGCCGTACCCTCACCTGGACCCTAAACCGTCCCCGTCCCCTAACCCTAACCCTAGCCCGTACCCTAACCCTAACCCTTCCCCGAAGGCTGACCCTCACCCGTCCCCTAATCCTAACCCGTACGCTAACACTAACCCGCGCCCTCACACGCACGCTCCCCCTAAAGCTTTGCCGTACCCTCACCTGGACCCTAAACCGTCCCCGTCCCCTAACCCTAAACCTAGACCGAACCCTAACCCTAACACTTCACCGAAGCCTGACCCTCACCCGTCCCCTAATCCTAACCCGTACGCTAACACTAACCTGCGCCCTCACACGCACGCTCCCCCTAAAGCGTTGCCGTACCCTCACCTGGACCCTAAACCGTCCCCGTCACCTAACCCTAACCCTAGCCCGAACCCTAACCCTAACCCTTCCCCGAAGCCTGACTCTCACACGTCCCCTAATCCTAACCCGTACGCTAACACTAACCCGCGCCCTCACACGCACGCTCCCCATAAAGCGTTGCCGTACCCTCACCTGGACCCTAAACCGTCCCCGTCCCCTAACCCTAACCCTAGCCCGAACCCTAACCCTAACCCTTCCCCGAAGCCTGACCCTCACCCGTCCCCTAATCCTAACCCGTACGCTAACACTAACCCGCGCCCTCACACGCATGCTCCCCCTAAAGCGTTGCCGTACCCTCACCTGGACCCTAAACCGTCCCCGTCCCCTAACCCTAACCCTAACCCTTCCCCGAAAGCTGACCCTCCCCTTTCCCCTAATCCTAACCCGTACGCTAACACTAACCCGCGCCCTCACACGCACGCTCCCCCTAAAGCGTTGCCGTACCCTCACCTGGACCCTAAACCGTCCCCGTCCCCTAACCCTAACCCTAGCCCGAACCCTAACACTAACCCTTCCCCGAAGCCTGACCCTCACCCGTCCCCTAATCCTAACCCGTACGCTAACACTAACCCACGCCCTCACACGCACGCTCCCCCTAAAGCGTTGCCGTACCCTCACCTGGACCCTAAACCGTCCCCGTCCCCTAACCCTAACCCTAGCCCGAACCCTAACCCTAACCCTTCCCCGAAGCCTGACCCTCACCCGTCCCCTAATCCTAACCCGTACGCTAACACTAACCCGCGCCCTCACACGCACGCTCCCCCTAAAGCGTTGCCGTACCCTCACCTGGACCCTAAACCGTCCCCGGTCCTAACCCTAACCCTAGCCCGAACCCTAACCCTAACACTTCCCCGAAGCCTGACCCTCACCCGTTCCCTAATCCTAACCCGTACGCTAACACTACCCCGCGCCCTCACACGCACGCTCCCCCTAAAGCGTTGCCGTACCCTCACCTGGACCCTAAACCGTCCCCGTCCCCTAACCCTAACCCTAACCCTTCCCCAAAGGCTGACCCTCACCTTTCCCCTAATCCTAACCCGTACGCTAACACTAACCCGCGCCCTCACACGCACTCTCCCCCTAAAGCGTTGCCGTACCCTCACCTGGACCCTAAACCGTCCCCGTCCCCTAACCGTAAACCTAGCCCGAACCCTAACCCTAACCCTTCCCCGAAGCCTCACCATCACCCGTCCCCTAACCCTAACCCGTACGCTAACACTAACCCGCGCCCTCACACGCACGCTCCCCCTAAAGCGTTGCCGTACCCTCACCTGGACCCTAAACCGTCCCCATCCCCTAACCCTAACCCTAGCCCGAACCCTAACCCTAACCCTTCCCCGAAGCCTGACACTCACCCGTCCCCTAATCCTGAGCCGTACGCTAACACTAACCCGTGCCCTCACACGCACGCTCCCCCTAAAGCGTTGCCGTACCCTCACCTGGACCCTAAACCGTCCCCATCCCCTAACCCTAACCCGAACCCTAACCCTAACACTTCCCCGAAGCCTGACCCTCACCCGTCCCCTAATCCTAACCCGTACGCTAACACTAACCCGCGCCCTCACACGCACGCTCCCCCTAAAGCGTTGCCGTACCCTCACCTGGACCCTAAACCGTCCCCGTCCCCTAACCCTAACCCTAGCCCTAACCCTAACTCTAACACTTCCCCGAAGCCTGACCCTCACCCGTCCCCTAATCCTAACCCGTACGCTAACACTAACCCGTGCCCTCACACGCACGCTCCCCCTAAAGCGTTGCCGTACCCTCACCCGGACCCTAAACCGTCCCCGTCCCCTAACCCTAACCCTAGCCCGAACCCTAAACCTAACCCTTCCCCGAAGCCTGACCCTCACCCGTCCCCTAATCCTAACCCGTACGCTAACACTAACCCGCGCCCTCACACGCACGCTCCCCCTAAAGCGTTGCCGTACCCTCACCTGGACCCTAAACCGTCCCCGTCCCCTAACCCTAACCCTAGCCCGAACCCTAACCCTAACCCTTCCCCGAAGCCTGACTCTCACACGTCCCCTAATCCTAACCCGTACGCTAACACTAACCCGCGCCCTCACACGCACGCTCCCCATAAAGCGTTGCCGTACCCTCACCTGGACCCTAAACCGTCCCCGTCCCCTAACCCTAACCCTAGACCGAACCCTAACCCTAACCCTTCCCTGAAGCCTGACCCTCACCCGTCCCCTAATCCTAACCCGTACGCTAACACTAACCCGCGCCCTCACACGCATGCTCCCCCTAAAGCGTTGCCGTACCCTCACCTGGACCCTAAACCGTCCCCGTCCCCTAACCCTAACCCTAACCCTTCCCCGAAAGCTGACCCTCCCCTTTCCCCTAATCCTAACCCGTACGCTAACACTAACCCGCGCCCTCACACGCACGCTCCCCCTAAAGCGTTGCCGTACCCTCACCTGGACCCTAAACCGTCCCCGTACCCTAACCCTAACCCTAGCCCAAACCCTAACCCTAACCCTTCCCCGAAGCCTGACCCTCACCCGTCCCCTAATCCTAACCCGTACGCTAACACTAACCCGCGCCCTCACACGCACGCTCCCCCTAAAGCGTTGCCGTACCCTCACCTGGACCCTAAACCGTCCCCGTCCCCTAACCCTAACCCTAGCCGAACCCTAACCCTAACCCTTCCCCGAAGCCTGACCCTCACCCGTCCCCTAATCCTAACCCGTACGCTAACACTATCCCGCGCCCTCACACGCACGCTCCCCCTAAAGCGTTGCCGTACCCTCACCTGGACCCTAAACCGTCCCCGTCCCCTAACCCTAACCCTAGCCCGAACCCTAACCCTAACCCTTCCCCGAAGCCTGACCCTCACCCGTCCCCTAATCCTATCCCGTACGCTAACACTAACCCGTGCCCTCACACGCACGCTCCCCCTAAAGCGTTGCCGTACCCTGTCTTGGACCCTAAACCGTCCCCGTCCCCTAACCCTAACCCTAGCCCGAACCCTAACCCTAACCCTTCCCCGAAGCATGACCCTCACCCGTACCCTAATCCTAACCCGTACACTAACACTAACCCGCGCCCTCACACGCACGCTCCCCCTAAAGCGTTGCTGTACCCTCACCTGGACCCTAAACCGTCCCCGGTCCTAACCCTAACCCTAGCCCGAACCCTAACCCTAACCCTTCCCCGAAGCCTGACCCTCACCCGTCCCCTAATCCTAACCCGTACGCTAACACTAACCCGCGCCCTCACACACACGCTCCCACTAAAGCGTTGCCGTACCCTCACCTGGACCCTAAACCGTCCCCATCCCCTAACCCTAACCCTAGCCCGAACCCTAACCCTAACCCTTCCCCGAAGCCTGACCCTCACCCGTCCCCTAATCCTAACCCGTACGCTAACACTAACCCGCGCCCTCACACACACGCTCCCCCTAAAGCGTTGCCGTACCCTCACCTGGATCCTAAACCGTCCCCATCCCCTAACCCTAACCCTAGCCCGAACCCTAACCTTAACCCTTCCCCGAAGCCTGACCCTCACCCGTCCCCTAATCCTAACCCGTACGCTAACACTAACCCGCGCCCTCACACGCACGCTCCCCCTAAAGCGTTGCCGTACCCTCACCTGGACCCTAAACCGTCCCCATCCCCTAACCCTAACCCTAGCCCGAACCCTAACCCTTACCCTTCCCCGAAGCCTGACCCTCACCCGTCCCCTAATCCTAACCCGTACGCTAACACTAACCCACGCCCTCACACGCACGCTCCCCCTAAAGCGTTGCCGTACCCTCACCTGGACCCTAAACCGTCCCCGTCCCCTAACCCTAACCCTAGCCCGAACCCTAACACTAACCCTTCCCCGAAGCCTGACCCTCAACCGTCCCCTACTCCTAACCCGTACGCTAACACTAAACCGCGCCCTCACACGCACGCTCCCCCTAAAGCGTTGCCGTACCCTCACCTGGACCCTAAACCGTCCCCGTCCCCTAACCCTAACCCTAGCCCGAACCCTAACCCTAACCCTTCCCCGAAGCCTGACCCTCACCCGTCCCCTAATCCTAACCCGTACGCTAACACTAACCCGCGCCCTCACACGCACGCTCCCCCTAAAGTGTTGCCGTACCCTCACCTGGACCCTAAACCGTCCCCGTCCCCTAACCCTAACCCTAGCCCGAACCCTAACCCTAACCCTTCCCCGAAGCCTGACCCTCACCCGTCCCATAATCCTAACCCGTACGCTAACACTACCCCGCGCCCTCACACGCACGCTCCCCCTAAAGCGTTGCCTTACCCTCACCTGGACCCTAAACCGTCCCCGTCCCCTAACCCTAACCCTAGCCCGAACCCTAACCCTAACCCTTCCCCGAAGCCTGACCCTCACCCGTCCCCTAATCCTAACCCGTACACTAACACTAACCCGCGCCCTCACACGCACGCTCCCCCTAAAGCGTTGCTGTACCCTCACCTGGACCCTAAACCGTCCCCGGTCCTAACCCTAACCCTAGCCCGAACCCTAACCCTAACCCTTCCCCGAAGCCTGACCCTCACCCGTCCCCTAAACCTAACCCGTACGCTAACACTAACCCGCGCCCTCACACACACGCTCCCACTAAAGCGTTGCCGTACCCTCACCTGGACCCTAAACCGTCCCCATCCCCTAACCCTAACCCTAGCCCGAACCCTAACCCTAACCCTTCCCCGAAGCCTGACCCTCACCCGTCCCCTAATCCTAACCCGTACGCTAACACTAACCCGCGCCCTCACACACACGCTCCCCCTAAAGCGTTGCCATACCCTCACCTGGATCCTAAACCGTCCCCATCCCCTAACCCTAACCCTAGCCCGAACCCTAACCTTAACCCTTCCCCGAAGCCTGACCCTCACCCGTCCCCTAATCCTAACCCGTACGCTAACACTAACCCGCGCCCTCACACGCACGCTCCCCCTAAAGCGTTGCCGTACCCTCACCTGGACCCTAAACCGTCCCCATCCCCTAACCCTAACCCTAGCCCGAACCCTAACCCTTACCCTTCCCCGAAGCCTGACCCTCACCCGTCCCCTAATCCTAACCCGTACGCTAACACTAACCCACGCCCTCACACGCACGCTCCCCCTAAAGCGTTGCCGTACCCTCACCTGGACCCTAAACCGTCCCCGTCCCCTAACCCTAACCCTAGCCCGAACCCTAACACTAACCCTTCCCCGAAGCCTGACCCTCAACCGTCCCCTACTCCTAACCCGTACGCTAACACTAAACCGCGCCCTCACACGCACGCTCCCCCTAAAGCGTTGCCGTACCCTCACCTGGACCCTAAACCGTCCCCGTCCCCTAACCCTAACCCTAGCCCGAACCCTAACCCTAACCCTTCCCCGAAGCCTGACCCTCACCCGTCCCCTAATCCTAACCCGTACGCTAACACTAACCCGCGCCCTCACACGCACGCTCCCCCTAAAGCGTTGCCGAACCCTCACCTGGACCCTAAACCGTCCCCGTCCGCTAACCCTAACCCTAGCCCGAACCCTAACCCTAACGCTTCCCCGAAGCCTGAACCTCACCCGTCACCTAATCCTAACACGTACGCTAACACTAACCCGCGCCCTCACACGCACGCTCCCCCTAAAGCGTTGCCGTACCCTCACCTGGACCCTAAACCGTCCCCGTCCCCTAACCCTAACCCTAGCCCGAACCCTAACCCTAACCCTTCCCCGAAGCCTGACCCTCACCCGTCCCCTGATCCTAATCCTTACGCTAACACTAACCCGCGCCCTCACACGCACGCTCCCCCTAAAGCGTTGCCGTATCCTCACCTGGACCCTAAACCGTCCCCATCCCCTAACCCTAACGCTAGCCCGAACCCTAACCCTAACCCTTCCCCGAAGCCTGACCCTCACCCGTCCCCTAATCCTAACCCGTACGCTAACACTAACCCGCGCTCTCACACGCACGCTCCCCCTAAAGCGTTGCCGTACCCTCACCTGGACCCTAAACCGTCCCCGTCCCCTAACCCTAACCCTAGCCCGAACCCTAACCCTAACCCTTCCCCGAAGCCTGACCCTCACCCGTCCCATAATCCTAACCCGTACGCTAACACTACCCCGCGCCCTCACACGCACGCTCCCCCTAAAGCGTTGCCTTACCCTCACCTGGACCGTAAACCATCCCCGTGCCCTAACCCTAACCCTAGCCCGAACCCTAAACCTAACCCTTCCCCGAAGCCTGACCCTCACCCGTCCCCTAATCCTAACCCGTACACTAACACTAACCCGCGCCCTCACACGCACGCTCCCCCTAAAGCGTTGCCGTACCCTCACCTGGACCCTAAACCGTCCCCGTCCCCTAACCCTAACCCTAGCCCGAACCCTAACCCTAACCCTTCCCCGAAGCCTGACTCTCACACGTCCCCTAATCCTAACCCGTACGCTAACACTAACCCGCGCCCTCACACGCACGCTCCCCATAAAGCGTTGCCGTACCCTCACCTGGACCCTAAACCGTCCCCGTCCCCTAACCCTAACCCTAGCCCGAACCCTAACCCTAACCCTTCCCCGAAGCCTGACCCTCACCCGTCCCCTAATCCTAACCCGTACGCTAACACTAACCCGCGCCCTCACACGCATGCTCCCCCTAAAGCGTTGCCGTACCCTCACCTGGACCCTAAACCGTCCCCGTCCCCTAACCCTAACCCTAACCCTTCCCCGAAAGCTGACCCTCCCCTTTCCCCTAATCCTAACCCGTACGCTAACACTAACCCGCGCCCTCACACGCACGCTCCCCCTAAAGCGTTGCCGTACCCTCACCTGGACCCTAAACCGTCCCCGTCCCCTAACCCTAACCCTAGCCCGAACCCTAACACTAACCCTTCCCCGAAGCCTGACCCTCACCCGTCCCCTAATCCTAACCCGTACGCTAACACTAACCCACGCCGTCACACGCACGCTCCCCCTAAAGCGTTGCCGTACCCTCACCTGGACCCTAAACCGTCCCCGTCCCCTAACCCTAACCCTAGCCCGAACCCTAACCCTAACCCTTCCCCGAAGCCTGACCCTCACCCGTCCCCTAATCCTAACCCGTACGCTAACACTAACCCGCGCCCTCACACGCACGCTCCCCCTAAAGCGTTGCCGTACCCTCACCTGGACCCTAAACCGTCCCCGGTCCTAACCCTAACCCTAGCCCGAACCCTAACCCTAACACTTCCCCGAAGCCTGACCCTCACCCGTTCCCTAATCCTAACCCGTACGCTAACACTACCCCGCGCCCTCACACGCACGCTCCCCCTAAAGCGTTGCCGTACCCTCACCTGGACCCTAAACCGTCCCCGTCCCCTAACCCTAACCCTAACCCTTCCCCAAAGGCTGACCCTCACCTTTCCCCTAATCCTAACCCGTACGCTAACACTAACCCGCGCCCTCACACGCACTCTCCCCCTAAAGCGTTGCCGTACCCTCACCTGGACCCTAAACCGTCCCCGTCCCCTAACCGTAACCCTAGCCCGAACCCTAACCCTAACCCTTCCCCGAAGCCTGACCCTCACCCGTCCCCTAATCCTAAACCGTACGCTAACACTAACCCGCGCCCTCACACGCACGCTCCCCCTAAAGCGTTGCCGTACGCTCACCTGGACCCTAAACCGTCCCCGTCCCCTAACCCTAACCCTAGCCTGAACCCTAACCCTAACCCTTTCCCGAAGCCTGACCCTCACACGTCCCCTAATCCTAACCCGTACGCTAACACTAACCCGCGCCCTCACACGCACGCTCCCCCTAAAGCGTTGCCGTACCCTCACCTGGACCCTAAACCGTCCCCGTCCCCTAACCCTAACCCTAGCCCGAACCCTAACCCTAACCCTTCCCCGAAGCCTGACCCTCACCCGTCCCCTAATCCTAACCCGTACGCTAACACTAACCCGCGCCCTCAACGCACGCTCCCCCTAAAGCGTTGCCGTACCCTCACCTGGACCCTAAACCGTCCCCGTCCCCTAACCCTAACCCTAGCCCGAACCCTAACCCTAACCCTTCCCCGAAGCCTGACCCTCTCCCGTCCCCTAATCCTAACCCGTACGCTAACACTAACCCGCACCCTCACACGCACGCTCCCCCTAAAGCGTTGCCGTACCCTCACCTGGACCCTAAACCGTCCCCGTCCCCTAACCCTAACCCTAGCCCGAACCCTAACCCTAACCCTTCCCCGAAGCCTGACCCTCCCCCGTCCCCTAATCCTAACCCGTACGCTAACACTAACCCGCGCCCTCACACGCACGCTCCCCCTAAAGCGTTGCCGTACCCTCACCTGGACCCTAAACCGTCCCCGTCCCCTAAACCTAACCCTAGCCCGAACCCTAACCCTAACCCTTCCCCGAAGCCTCACCATCACCCGTCCCCTAACCCTAACCCGTACGCTAACACTAACCCGCGCCCTCACACGCACGCTCCCCCTAAAGCGTTGCCGTACCCTCACCTGGACCCTAAACCGTCCCCATCCCCTAACCCTAACCCTAGCCCGAACCCTAACCCTAACCCTTCCCCGAAGCCTGACACTCACCCGTCCCCTAATCTTAAGCCGTACGCTAACACTAACCCGTGCCCTCACACGCACGCTCCCCCTAAAGCGTTGCCGTACCCTCACCTGGACCCTAAACCGTCCCCGTCCCCTAACCCTAACCCGAACCCTAACCCTAACACTTCCCCGAAGCCTGACCCTCACCCGTTCCCTAATCCTAACCCGTACGCTAACACTAACCCGCGCCCTCACACGCACGCTCCCCCTAAAGCGTTGCCGTACCCTCACCTGGACCCTAAACCGTCCCCGTCCCCTAACCCTAACCCTAGCCCGAACCCTAACTCTAACACTTCCCCGAAGCCTGACCCTCACCCGTCCCCTAATCCTAACCCGTACGCTAACACTAACCCGTGCCCTCACACGCACGCTCCCCCTAAAGCGTTGCCGTACCCTCACCCGGACCCTAAACCGTCCCCGTCCCCTAACCCTAACCCTAGCCCGAACCCTAACCCTAACCCTTCCCCGAAGCCTGACGCTCACCCGTCCCCTAATCCTAACCCGTACGCTAACACTAACCCGCGCCCTCACACGCACGCTCCCCCTAAAGCGTTGCCGTACCCTCACCTGGACCCTAAACCGTCCCCGTCCCCTAACCCTAACCCTAGCCCGAACCCTAACCCTAACCCTTCCCCGAAGCCTGACTCTCACACGTCCCCTAATCCTAACCCGTACGCTAACACTAACCCGCGCCCTCACACGCACGCTCCCCATAAAGCGTTGCCGTACCCTCACCTGGACCCTAAACCGTCCCCGTCCCCTAACCCTAACCCTAGACCGAACCCTAACCCTAACCCTTCCCCGAAGCCTGACCCTCACCCGTCCCCTAATCCTAACCCGTACGCTAACACTAACCCGCGCCCTCACACGCATGCTCCCCCTAAAGCGTTGCCGTACCCTCACCTGGACCCTAAACCGTCCCCGTCCCCTAACCCTAACCCTAACCCTTCCCCGAAAGCTGACCCTCCCCTTTCCCCTAATCCTAACCCGTACGCTAACACTAACCCGCGCCCTCACACGCACGCTCCCCCTAAAGCGTTGCCGTACCCTCACCTGGACCCTAAACCGTCCCCGTCCCCTAACCCTAACCCTAACCCGAACCCTAACCCTAACCCTTCCCCGAAGCCTGACCCTCACCCGTCCCCTAATCCTAACCCGTACGCTAACACTAACCCGCGCCCTCACACGCACGCTCCCCCTAAAGCGTTGCCGTACCCTCACCTGGACCCTAAACCGTCCCCGTCCCCTAACCCTAACCCTAGCCCGAACCCTAATCCTTCCCCGAAGCCTGACCCTCACCCGTCCCCTAATCCTATCCCGTACGCTAACATTAACCCGCGCCCTCACACGCACGCTCACCCTAAAGCGTTGCCGTACCCTCACCTGGACCCTAAACCGTCCCCGTCCCCTAACCCTAACCCTAGCCCGAACCCTTACCCTAACCCTTCCCCGAAGCCTGACCCTCACCCGTCCCCTAATCCTAACCCGTACGCTAACACTAACCCGCGCCCTCACACGTACGCTCCCCCTAAAGCGTTGCCGTACCCTCACCTGGACCCTAAACCGTCCCCGTCCCCTAACCCTAACCCTAGCCCGAACCCTAACCCTAACCCTTCCCCGAAGCCTGACCCTCACCCGTCCCCTAATCCTAACCCGTACGCTAACACTAACCCGCGCCCTCACACGCACGCTCCCCCTAAAGCGTTGCCGTACCCTCACCTGGACCCTAAACCGTCCCCGTCCCCTAACCCTAACCCGAACCCTAACCCTAACCCTTCCCCGAAGCCTGACCCTCACCCGTCCCCTAATCCTAACCCGTACGCTAAACTAACCCGCGCCCTCACACGCACGCTCCCCCTAAAGCGTTGCTGTACCCTCACCTGGACCCTAAACCGTCCCCGTCCCCTAACCCTAGCCCGAACCCTAACCCTAACCCTTCCCCGAAGCCTGACCCTCACTCGTCCCATAATCCTAACCCGTACGCTAACACTACCCCGCGCCCTCACAGGCACACTCCCCCTAAAGCGTTGCCGTACACTCACCTGGACCCTAAACCGTCCCCGTCCCCTAACCCTAACCCTAGCCCGAACCCTAACCCTAACCCTTCCCCGAAGCCTGACCCTCCCCCGTCCCCTAATCCTAACCCGTACGCTAACACTAACCCGCGCCCTCACACGCACGCTCCCCCTAAAGCGTTGCCGTACCCTCACCTGGACCCTAAACCGTCCCCGGTCCTAACCCTAACCCTAGCCCGAACCCTAACCCTAACCCTTCCCCGAAGCCTGACCCTCAACCGTCACTTAATCCTAACCCGTGCGCTAACACTAACCCGCGCCCTCACACGCACGCTCCCCCTAAAGCGTTGCCGTACCCTCACCTGGACCCTAAACCGTCCCCATCCTCTAACCCTAACCCTAGCCCGAACCCTAACCCTAACCCTTCCCCGAAGCCTGACCCTCACACGTCCCCTAATCCTAACCCGTACGCTAACACTAACCCGCGCCCTCACACGCACGCTCCCCCTAAAGCGTTGCCGTACCCTCACCTGGACCCTAAACCGTCCCCATCCTCTAACCCTAACCCTAGCTCGAACCCTAACCCTAACCCTTCCCCGAAGCCTGACCCTCACACGTCCCCTAATCCTAACCCGTACGCTAACACTAACCCGCGCCCTCACACGCACGCTCCCCCTAAAGCGTTTCCGTACCCTCACCTGGACCCTAAACCGTCCCCGTCCCCTAACCCTAACCCTAGCCCGAACCCTAACGCTAACCCTTCCCCGAAGCATGACCCTCACCCGTCCCCTAATCCTAACCCGTACGCTAACACTAACCCGCGCCCTCACACGCACGCTCCCCCTAAAGCGTTGCCGTACCCTCTCTTGGACCCTAAACCGTCCCCGTCCCCTAACCCTAACCCTAGCCCGAACCCTAACCCTAACCCTTCCCCGAAGCATGACCCTCACCCGTACCCTAATCCTAACCCGTACGCTAACACTAACTCGCGCCCTCACACGCACGCTCTCCCTAAAGCGTTGCCGTACCCTCACCTGGACCCGAAACCGTGCCCGTCCCCTAACCCTAACCCTAGCCCGAACCCTAACCCTAACCCTTCCCCGAAGCCTGACCCTCACCCTTCCCCTAATCCTAACCCGTACGCTAACACTAACCCGCGCCCTCACACGCACGCTCCCCATAAAGCGTTGCCGTACCCTCACCTGGACCCTAAATCGTCCCCGTCCCCGTCCCCTAACCCTAGCCGAACCCTAACCCTAACCCTTCCCCGAAGCCTGACCCTCACCCGTCCCCTAATCCTAACCCGTACGCTAACACTAACCCGCGCCCTCACACGCACGCTCCCCCTAAAGCGTTGCCGTACCCTCACCTGGACCCTAAACCGTCCCCGTCCCCTAACCCTAACCCTAGCCCGAACCCTAACCCTAACCCTTCCCCGAAGCCTGACCCTCACCCGTCCCCTAATCCTAAGCCGTACGCTAACACTAACCCGCGCCCTCACACGCACGCTCCCCCTAAAGTGTTGCCGTACCCTCACCTGGACCCTAAACCGTCCCCGTCCCCTAACCCTAACCCTAGCCCGAACCCTAACCCTAACCCTTCCCCGAAGCCTGACCCTCACCCGTCCCATAATCCTAACCCGTACGCTAACACTACCCCGCGCCCTCACACGCACGCTCCCCCTAAAGCGTTGCCTTACCCTCACCTGGACCCTAAACCGTCCCCGTCCCCTAACCCTAACCCTAGCCCGAACCCTAACCCTAACCCTTCCCCGAAGCCTGACCCTCACCCGTCCCCTAATCCTAACCCGTACACTAACACTAACCCGCGCCCTCACACGCACGCTCCCCCTAAAGCGTTGCTGTACCCTCACCTGGACCCTAAACCGTCCCCGGTCCTAACCCTAACCCTAGCCCGAACCCTAACCCTAACCCTTCCCCGAAGCCTGACCCTCACCCGTCCCCTAATCCTAACCCGTACGCTAACACTAACCCGCGCCCTCACACACACGCTCCCACTAAAGCGTTGCCGTACCCTCACCTGGACCCTAAACCGTCCCCATCCCCTAACCCTAACCCTAGCCCGAACCCTAACCCTAACCCTTCCCCGAAGCCTGACCCTCACCCGTCCCCTAATCCTAACCCGTACGCTAACACTAACCCGCGCCCTCAAACACACGCTCCCCCTAAAGCGTTGCCGTACCCTCACCTGGACCCTAAACCGTCCCCATCCCCTAACCCTAACCCTAGCCCGAACCCTAACCTTAACCCTTCCCCGAAGCCTGACCCTCACCCGTCCCCTAATCCTAACCCGTACGCTAACACTAACCCGCGCCCTCACACGCACGCTCCCCCTAAAGCGTTGCCGTACCCTCACCTGGACCCTAAACCGTCCCCATCCCCTAACCCTAACCCTAGCCCGAACCCTAACCCTTCCCCTTCCCCGAAGCCTGACCCTCACCCGTCCCCTAATCCTAACCCGTACGCTAACACTAACCCACGCCCTCACACGCACGCTCCCCCTAAAGCGTTGCCGTACCCTCACCTGGACCCTAAACCGTCCCCGTCCCCTAACCCTAACCCTAGCCCGAACCCTAACACTAACCCTTCCCCGAAGCCTGACCCTCAACCGTCCCCTACTCCTAACCCGTACGCTAACACTAAACCGCGCCCTCACACGCACGCTCCCCCTAAAGTGTTGCCGTACCCTCACCTGGACCCTAAACCGTCCCCGTCCCCTAACCCTAACCCTAGCCCGAACCCTAACCCTAACCCTTCCCCGAAGCCTGACCCTCACCCGTCCCCTAATCCTAACCCGTACGCTAACACTAACCCGCGCCCTCACACGCACGCTCCCCCTAAAGCGTTGCCGTACCCTCACCTGGACCCTAAACCGTCCCCGTCCCCTAACCATAACCCTAGCCCGAACCCTAACCCTAACGCTTCCCCGAAGCCTGAACCTCACCCGTCACCTAATCCTAACACGTACGCTAACACTAACCCGCGCCCTCACACGCACGCTCCCCCTAAAGCGTTGCCGTACCCTCACCTGGACCCTAAACCGTCCCCGTCCCCTAACCCTAACCCTAGCCCGAACCCTAACCCTAACCCTTCCCCGAAGCCTGACCCTCACCCGTCCCCTGATCCTAATCCTTACGCTAACACTAACCCGCGCCCTCACACGCACGCTCCCCCTAAAGCGTTGCCGTATCCTCACCTGGACCCTAAACCGTCCCCATCCCCTAACCCTAACCCTAGCCCGAACCCTAACCCTAACCCTTCCCCGAAGCCTGACCCTCACCCGTCCCCTAATCCTAACCCGTACGCTAACACTAACCCGCGCTCTCACACGCACGCTCCCCCTAAAGCGTTGCCGTACCCTCACCTGGACCCTAAACCGTCCCCGTCCCCTAACCCTAACCCTAGCCCGAACCCTAACCCTAACCCTTCCCCGAAGCCTGACCCTCACCCGTCCCATAATCCTAACCCGTACGCTAACACTACCCCGCGCCCTCACACGCACGCTCCCCCTAAAGCGTTGCCTTACCCTCACCTGGACCGTAAACCATCCCCGTGCCCTAACCCTAACCCTAGCCCGAACCCTAACCCTAACCCTTCCCCGAAGCCTGACCCTCACCCGTCCCCTAATCCTAACCCGTACGCTAACACTAACCCGCGCCCTCACACGCACGCTCCCCCTAAAGCGTTGCCGTACCCTCACCTGGACCCTAAACCGTCCCCATCCCCTAACCCTAACCCTAGTCCGAACCCTAACCCTAACCCTTCCCCGAAGCCTGACCCTCACCCGTCCCCTAATCCTAACCCGTACGCTAACACTAACCCGCGCCCTCACACGCACGCTCCCCCTAAAGCGTTGCCGTACCCTCACCTGGACCCTAAACCATCCCCATCCCCTAACCCTAACCCTAGCCCGAACCCTAACCCTTACCCTTCCCCGAAGCCTGACCCTCACCCGTCCCCTTATCCTAACCCGTACGCTAACACTAACCCTCGCCCTCACACGCACGCTCCCCCTAAAGCGTTGCCGTACCCTCACCTGGACCCTAAACCGTCCCCGTCCCCTAACCCTAACCCTAGCCCGAACCCTAACACTAACCCTTCCCCGAAGCCTGACCCTCAACCGTCCCCTACTCCTAACCCGTACGCTAACACTAACCCACACACACTCCCCCTAAAGCTTTGCCGTACCCTCACCTGGACTCTAAACCGTCCCTGTCCCGTAACCCTAACCCTAGCCCGACCCCTAACCCTAACACTTCCCCGAACCCTGACCCTCACCCGTCCCCTAATCCTAACCCGTACGCTAACACTAACCCGCGCCCTCACACGCACGCTCCCCCTAAAGCGTTACCGTATCCTCACCTGGACCCTAAACCATCCCCGTCACCTAACCCTACCCCTAGCCCGAACCCTAACCCTAAAACTTACCCGAAGCCTGACCCTCGCCCGTCCCCTAATCCTAACCCGTACGCTAACACTAACCCGCGCCCTCACATGCACGCTCCCCCTAAAGCGTTGCCGTACCCTCACCTGGACCCTAAACCGTACCCGTCCCCTAACCCTAACCCTAGCCCGAACCCTAACCCTAACCCTTCCCAGAAGCCTGACCCTCACCCGTCCCCTAATCCTAACACGTACGCTAACACTAACCCGCGCCCTCACACGCACGCTCCCCCTAAAGCGTTGCTGTACCCTCACCTGGATCCTAAACCGTCCCCGGTCCTAACCCTAACCCTAGCCCGAACCCTAACCCTAACCCTTCCCCGAAGCCTGACCCTCACCCGTCCCCTAATCCTAACCCGTACGCTAACACTAACCCGCGCCCTCACACACACGCTCCCCCTAAAGAGTTGCCGTACCCTCACCTGGACCCTAAACCGTCCCCGTCCCCTAACCCTAAACCTAGCCCGAACCCTAACCCTAACCCTTCCCCGAAGCCTGACCCTCACCCGTCCCCTAATCCTAACCCGTACACTAACACTAACCCGCGCCCTCACACGCACGCTCCCCCTAAAGCGTTGCCGTACCCTCACCTGGACCCTAAACCGTCCCCATCCCCTACCCCTAACCCTAGTCCGAACCCTAACCCTAACCCTTCCCCGAAGCCTGACCCTCACCCGTCCCCTAATCCTAACCCGTACGCTAACACTAACCCGCGCCCTCACACGCACGCTCCCCCTAAAGCGTTGCCGTACCCTCACCTGGACCCTAAACCGTCCCCGTCCCCTAACCCTAACCCTAGCCCGAACCCTAACCCTAACCCTTCCCCGAAGCCTGACCCTCACCCGTCCCCTAATCCTAACCCGTACGCTAACACTAACCCGCGCCCTCACACGCACGCTCCCCCTAAAGCGTTGCCGTACCCTCACCTGGACCCTAAACCATCCCCATCCCCTAACCCTAACCCTAGCCCGAACCCTAACCCTTACCCTTCCCCGAAGCCTGACCCTCACCCGTCCCCTAATCCTAACCCGTACGCTAACACTAACCCTCGCCCTCACACGCACGCTCCCCCTAAAGCGTTGCCGTACCCTCACCTGGACCCTAAACCGTCCCCGTACCCTAACCCTAACCCTAGCCCGAACCCTAACACTAACACTTCCCCGAAGCCTGACCCTCAACCGTCCCCTACTCCTAACCCGTACGCTAACACTAACCCACGCCCTCACACACACGCTCCCCCTGAAGCTTTGCCGTACCCTCACCTGGACTCTAAACCGTCCCTGTCCCGTAACCCTAACCCTAGCCCGACCCCTAACCCTAACACTTCCCCGAACCCTGACCCTCACCCGTCCCCTAATCCTAACCCGTACGCTAACACTAACCTGCGCCCTCACACGCACGCTCCCCCTAAAGCGTTACCGTATCCTCACCTGGACCCTAAACCATCCCCGTCCCCTAACCCTACCCCTAGACCGAACCCTAACCCTAACACTTCCCCGAAGCCTGACCCTCGCCCGTCCCCTAATCCTAACCCGTACGCTAACACTAACCCGCGCCCTCACACGCACGCTCCCCCTAAAGCGTTGCCGTACCCTCACCTGGACCCTAAACCGTCCCCATCCCCTAACCCTAACCCTAGCCCGAACCCTAACCCTTACCCTTCCCCGAAGCCTGACCCTCACCCGTCCCCTAATCCTAACCCGTACGCTAACACTAACCCTCGCCCTCATACGCACGCTCCCCCTAAAGCGTTGCCGTACCCTCACCTGGACCCTAAACCGTCCCCGTCCCCTAACCCTAACCCTAGCCCGAACCCTAACACTAACCCTTCCCCGAAGCCTGACCCTCAACCGTCCCCTACTCCTAACCCGTACGCTAACACTAACCCACGCCCTCACACACACGCTCCCCCTAAAGCTTTGCCGTACCCTCACCTGGACTCTAAACCGTCCCTGTCCCGTAACCCTAACCCTAGCCCGACCCCTAACCCTAACACTTCCCCGAACCCTGACCCTCACCCGTCCCCTAATCCTAACCCGTACGCTAACACTAACCCGCGCCCTCACACGCACGCTCCCCCTAAAGCGTTACCGTATCCTCACCTGGACCCTAAACCATCCCCGTCCCCTAACCCTAACCCTAGCCCGAACCCTAACCCTAACACTTCCTCGAAGCCTGACACTCGACCGTCCCCTAATCCTAACCCGTACGCTAACACTAACCCGCGCCCTCACATGCACGCTCCCCCTAAAGCGTTGCCGTACCCTCACCTGGACCCTAAACCGTACCCGTCCCCTAACCCTAACCCTAGCCCGAACCCTAACCCTAACCCTTCCCCGAAGCCTGACCCTCACCCGTCCCCTAATCCTAACACGTACGCTAACACTAACCCACGCCCTCACACGCACGCTCCCCCTAAAGCGTTGCCGTACCCTCACCTGGACCCTAAACCGTCCCCGTCCCATAACCCTAACCCTAGCCCGAACCCTAACCCGAACCCTTCCCCGAAGCCTGACCCTCACCCGTCCCCTAATCCTAAGCCGTACGCTAACACTAACGCGCGCCCTCACACGCACGCTCCCCCTAAAGCGTTGCCGTACCCTCACCTGGACCCTAAACCATCCCCGTCCCCTAACCCTAACCCTAGCCCGAACCCTAACCCTAACCCTTCCCCGAAGCCTGACCCTCACCCGTCCCCTAATCCTAACCCGTACGCTAACACTAACCCGCGCCCTCACACGCACGCTCCCCCTAAAGCGTTGCCGTACCCTCACCTGGACCGTAAACCGTCCCCGTCCCCTAACCCTAACCCTAGCCCGAACCCTAACCCTAACCCTTCCCTGAAGCCTGACCCTCACCCGTCCCCTAATCCTAACCCGTACGCTAACACTAACCCGCGCCCTCACACGCACACTCCCCCTAAAGCGTTGCCATACCCTCACCTGGACCCTAAACAGTCCCCATTCCCTAACCCTAACCCTAGCCCGAACCCTAACCCTAACCCTTCCCCGAAGCCTGACCCTCACCCGTCCCCTAATCCTAACCCGTATGATAACACTAACCTGCGCTCTCACACGCACGCTCCCCCTAAAGCGTTGCCGTACCCTCACCTGGACCCTAAACCGTCCCCGTCCCCTAACCCTTACCCTAGCCCGAACCCTAAACCTAACCCTTCCCCGAAGCCTGACCCTCACCCGTCCCATAATCCTAACCCGTACGCTAACATTACCCCGCGCCCTCACACGCACGCTCCCCCTAAAGCGTTGCCGTACCCTCACCTGAACCCTAAACCGTCCCCGTCCCCTAACCCTAACCCTAGCCCGAACCCTAACCCTAACCCTTCCCCGAAGCCTGACCCTCACCCGTCCCCTAATCCTAACCCGTACGCTAACACTAACCCGCGCCCTCACACGCACGCTCCCCCTAAAGTGTTGCCGTACCCTCACATGGACCCTAAACCGTCCCCGGTCCTAACCCTAACCCTAGCCCGAACCCTAACCCTAACCCTTCCCCGAAGCCTGACCCTCACCCGTCCCCTAATCCTAACCCGTACGCTAACACTAACCCGCGCCCTCACACGCACGCTCCCCCTAAAGCGTTGCGTACCCTCACCTGGACCCTAAACCGTCCCCATCCCCTAACCCTAACCCTAGCCCGAACCCTAACCCTAACCCTTCCCCGAAGCCTGACCCTCACACGTCCCCTAATCCTAACCCGTACGCTAACACTAACCCGTGCCCTCACACGCACGCTGCCCCTAAAGCGTTGCCGTACCCTCACCTGGACCCTAAACCGTCCCCGTCCCCTAACCCTAACCCTAGCCCGAACCCTAACCCTAACCCTTCCCCGAAGCCTGACCCTCCCCCGTCCCCTAATCCTAACCCGTACGCTAACACTAACCCGCGCCCTCACACGCACGCTCCCCCTAAAGCGTTGCCGTACCCTCACCTGGACCCTAAACCGTCCCCGGTCCTAACCCTAACCCTAGCCCGAACCCTAACCCTAACCCTTCCCCGAAGCCTGACCCTCACCCGTCCCCTAATCCTAACCCGTACGCTAACACTAACCCGCGCCCTCACACGCACGCTCCCCCTAAAGCGTTGCCGTACCCTCACCTGGACCCTAAACCGTCCCCATCCCCTAAACCTAACCCTAGCCCGAACCCTAACCCTAACCCTTCCCCGAAGCCTGACTCTCACACATCCCCTAATCCTAACCCGTACGCTAACACTAACCCGCGCCCTCACACGCACGCTCCCCCTAAAGCGTTGCCGTACCCTCACCTGGACCCTAAACCGTCCCCGTCCCCTAACCCTAACCCTAGCCCGAACCCTAACCCTAACCCTTCCCCGAAGCCTGACCCTCACCCGTCCCCAAATCCTAAGCCGTACGCTAACACTAACGCGCGCCCTCACACGCACGCTCCCCCTAAAGCGTTGCCGTACCCTCACCTGGACCCTAAACCGTCCCCGTCCCATAACCCTAACCCTAGCCCGAACCCTAACCCTAACACTTCCCCGAAGCCTGACCCTCACCCGTCCCCTAATCCTAACCCGTACGCTAACACTAACCCGCGCCCTCACACGCACGCTCCCCCTAAAGCGTTGCCGTACCCTCACCTGTACCCTATACAGTCCCCGTCCCCTAACCCTAACCCTAGCCCGAACCCTAAACCTAACCCTTCCCCGAAGCCTGACCCTCACCCGTCTCCTAATCCTAACCCGTACGCTAACACTAACCCGTGCCCTCACACGCACGCTCCCCCTAAAGCGTTGCCGTCCCCTCACCTGGACCCTAAACCGTCCCCGTCCCCTAACCCTAACCCTAGCCCGAACCCTAACCCTAACCCTTCCCCGAAGCCTGACCCTCACCCGTCCCCTAATCGTAACCCGTACGCTAACACTAACCCGCGCCCTCACACGCACGCTCACGCTAAAGCGTTGCCGTACCCTCACCTGGACCCTAAACCGTCCCCGTCCCCTAACCCTAACCCTAGCCCGAACCCTTACCCTAACCCTTCCCCGAAGCCTGACCCTCACCCGTCCCCTAATCCTAACCCGTACGCTAACACTAACCCGCGCCCTCACACGCACGCTCCCCCTAAAGGGTTGCCGTACCCTCACCTGGACCCTAAACCGTCCCCGTCCCCTAACCCTAACCCTAGCCCGAACCCTAACCCTAACCCTTCCCCGAAGCCTGACCCTCACCCGTCCCCTAATCCTAACCCGTACGCTAACACTAACCCACGCCCTCACACGCACGCTCCCCCTAAAGCGTTGCCGTACCCTCACCTGGACCCTAAACCGTCCCCGTCCCCTAACCCTAACCCTAGCCCGAACCCTAACCCTAACCCTTCCCCGAAGCCTGACCCTCACCCGTCCCCTAATCCTAACCCGTACGCTAACACTAACCCGCGCCCTCACACGCACGCTCCCCCTAAAGCGTTGCCGTACCCTCACCTGGACCCTCAACCGTCCCCGGTCCTAACCCTAACCCTAGCCCGAACCCTAACCCTAAACCTTCCCCGAAGCCTGACCCTCACCTGTCCCCTAATCCTAACCCGTACGCTAACACTAACCCGCGCCCTCACACGCACGCTCCCCCTAAAGCGTTTCCGTACCCTCACCTGGACCCTAAACCGTCCCCGTCCCCTAACCCTAACCCTAGCCCGAACCCTAACCCTAACCCTTCCCCGAAGCCTGACCCTCACCCGTCCCCTAATCCTAACCCGTACGCTAACACTAACATGCGCCCTCACACGCACGCTCCCCCTAAAGCGTTGCCGTACCCTCACCTGGACCCTAAACCGTCCCCGGTCCTAACCCTAACCCTAGCCCGAACCCTAACCCTAACCCTTCCCCGAAGCCTGACCCTCACCCGTCCCCTAATCCTAACCCGTACGCTAACACTAACCCGCGCCCTCACACGCACGCTCCCCCTAAAGCGTTGCCGTACCCTCACCTGGACCCTAAACCGTCCCCATCCCCTAACCCTAACCGTAGCCCGAACCCTAACCCTAAACCTTCCCCGAAGCCTGACCCTCACACGTCCCCTAATCCTAACCCGTACGCTAACACTAAACCACGCCCTCACACGCACGCTCCCCCTAAAGCGTTGCCGTACCCTCACCTGGACCCTAAACCGTCCCCGTCCCCTAACCCTAACCCTAGCCCGAACCCTAACCCTAACCCTTCCCCGAAGCCTGACCCTCACACGTCCCCTAATCCTAACCCGTACGCTAACACTAACCCGCGCCCTCACACGCACGCTCCCCCTAAAGCGTTGCCGTACCCTCACCTGGACCCTAAACCGTCCCCGTCCCCTAACCCTAACCCTAGCCCGAACCCTAAACCTAACCCTTCCCCGAAGCCTGACCCTCACCCGTCCCCTAATCCTAACCTGTACGCTAACACGAACACGCGCCCTCACACGCACGCTCCCCCTAAAGCGTTGCCGTACCCTCACCTGGACCCTAAACCATCCCCGTCCCCTAACCCTAACCCTAGCCCGAACCCTAACCCTAACCCTTCCCCGAAGCCTGACCCTCACCCGTCCCCTAATCCTAACCCGTACGCTAACACTAACCCGCGCCCTCACACGCACGCTCCCCCTAAAGCTTTGCCGTACCCTCACCTGGACCCTAAACCGTCCCCGTCCCCTAACCCTAACCGTAGCCCGAACCCTAACCCTAAACCTTCCCCGAAGCCTGACCCTCACACGTCCCCTAATTCTAACCCGTACGCTAACACTAAACCACGCCCTCACACGCACGCTCCCCCTAAAGCGTTGCCGTACCCTCACCTGGACCCTAAACCGTCCCCGTCCCCTAACCCTAACCCTAGCCCGAACCCTATCCCTAACCCTTCCCCGAAGCCTGACCCTCACACGTCCCCTAATCCTAACCCGTACGCTAACACTAACCCGCGCCCTCACACGCACGCTCCCCCTAAAGCGTTGCCGTACCCTCACCTGGACCCTAAACCGTCCCCGTCCCCTAACCCTAACCCTAGCCCGAACCCTAACCCTAACCCTTCCCCGAAGCCTGACCCTCACCCGTCCCCTAATCCTAACCTGTACGCTAACACGAACACGCGCCCTCACACGCACGCTCCCCCTAAAGCGTTGCCGTACCCTCACCTGGACCCTAAACCATCCCCGTCCCCTAACCCTAACCCTAGCCCGAACCCTAACCCTAACCCTTCCCCGAAGCCTGACCCTCACCCGTCCCCTAATCCTAACCCGTACGCTAACACTAACCCGCGCCCTCACACGCACGCTCCCCCTAAAGCTTTGCCGTACCCTCACCTGGACCCTAAACCGTCCCCGTCCCCTAACCCTAACCCTAGCCCGAACCCTAACCCTAACCCTTCCCCGAACCCTGACCCTAACCCGTCCCCTAATCCTAACCCGTACGCTAACACTAACCCGTGCCTTCACACGCACGCTCCCCCTAAAGCGTTGCCGTACCCTCACCTGGACCCGAAACCATCCCCGTCCCCTAACCCTAACCCTAGCCCGAACCCTAACCCTAACCCTTCCCCGAAGCCTGACCCTCACCCGTCACCTAATCCTAAGCCATACGCTAACACTAACGCGCGCCCTCACACGCACGCTCCCCATAAAGCGTTGCCGTACCCTCACCTGGACCCTAAACCGTCCCCGTCCCCTAACCCTAACCCTAGCCCGAACCCTAACCCTAACCCTTCCCCGAAGCCTGACCCTCACCCGTCTCCTAATCCAAACCCGTACGCTAACACTAACCCGCGCCCTCACACGCACGCTCCCCCTAAAGCGTTGCCGTACCCTCACCTGGACCCTAAACCGTCCCCGTCCCCTAACCCTAACCCTAGCCCGAACCCTAACCCTAACCCTTCCCCGAAGCCTGACCCTCACCCGTCCCGTAATCCTAAACCGTATGCTAACACTAACCCGCGCCCTCACACGCACGCTCCCCCTAAAGCGTTGCCGTACCCTCACCTGGACCCTAAACCGTCCCCATCCCCTAACCCTAAACCTAGCCCGAACCCTAACCCTAACCCTTCCCCGAAGCCTGACCCTCACCCGTCCCCTAATCCTAACCCGTACGCTAACACTAACCCGCGCTCTCACACGCACGCTCCCCCTAAAGCATTGCCGTACCCTCACCTGGACCCTAAACCGTCCCCGTCCCCTAACCCTAACCCTAGCCCGAACCCTAACCCGAACCCTTCCCCGAAGCCTGACCCTCACCCGTCCCCTAATCCTAACCCGTACGCTAACACTACCCCGCGCCCTCACACGCACGCTCCCCCTAAAGCGTTGCCTTACCCTCACCTGGACCCTAAACCGTCCCCGTCCCCTAAACCTAACCCTAGCCCGAACCCTAACCCTGACCCTTCCCCGAAGCCTGACCCTCACCCGTCCCCTAATCCTAACCCGTACACTAACACTAACCCGCGCCCTCACACGCAAGCTCCCCCTAAAGCGTTGCCGTACCCTCACCTGGACCCTAAACCGTCCCCGGTCCTAACCCTAACCCTAGCCCGAACCCTAACCCTAACCCTTCCCCGAAGCCTGACCCTCACCCGTCCCCTAATCCTAACCCGTACGCTAACACTAACCCGCGCCCTCACACACACGCTCCCCCTAAAGCGTTGCCGTACCCTCACCTGAACCCTAAACCGTCCCCGTCCCCTAACCCTAACCCTAGCCCGAACCCTAACCCTAACCCTTCCCCGAAGCCTGACCCTCACCCGTCCCCTAATCCTAACCCGTACGCTAACACTAACCCGCGCCCTCACACGCACGCTCCCCCTAAAGCGTTGCCGTACCCTCACCTGGACCCTAAACCGTCCCCATCCCCTAACCCTAACCCTAGCCCGAACCCTAACCCTAACCCTTCCCCGAAGCCTGACCCTCACCCGTCCCCTAATCCTAACCCGTACGCTAACACTAACCCGCGCCCTCACACGCACGCTCCCCCTAAAGCGTTGCCGTACCCTCACCTGGACCCTAAACCGTCCCCGTCCCCTAACCCTAACCCTAGCCCGAACCCTAACCCTTCCCCTTCCCCGAAGCCTGACCCTCACCCGTCCCCTAATCCTAACCCGTACGCTAACACTAACCCTCGTCCTCACACACACGCTCCCCCTAAAGCGTTGCCGTACCCTCACCTTGACCCTAAACCGTCCCCGTCCCCTAACCCTAACCCTAGCCCGAACCCTAACACTAACCCTTCCCCGAATCCTGACCCTCAACCGTCCCCTACTCCTAACCCGTACGCTAACACTAACCCACGCCCTCACACACACGCTCCCCCTAAAGCTTTGCCGTACCCTCACCTGGACTCTAAACCGTCCCTGTCCCGTAACCCTAACCCTAGCCCGACCCCTAACCCTAACCCTTCCCCGAACCCTGACCCTCACCCGTCCCGTAATCCTAACCCGTACGCTAACACTAACCCGCGCCCTCACACGCACGCTCCCCCTAAAGCGTTGCCGTATCCTCACCTGGACCCTAAACCGTCCCCGTCCCCTAACCCTACCCCTAGCCCGAACCCTAACCCTAACCCTTCCCCGAAGCCTGACCCTCACCCGTCCCCTAATCCTAACCCGTACGCTAACACTAACCCGCGCCCTCACACGCACGCTCCCCCTAAAGCGTTGCAGTACCCTCTCCTGGACCCTAAACCGTCCCCGTCCCCTAACCCTAACCCTAGCCCGAACCCTAACCCTAACCCTTCCCCGAAGCCTGACCCTCACCCGTCCCATAATCCTAACCCGTACGCTAACACTACCCCGCGCCCTCACACGCACGCTCCCCCTAAAGCGTTGCCTTACCCTCACCTGGACCCTAAACCGTCCCCGTCCCCTAAACCTAACCCTAGCCCGAACCCTAACCCTAACCCTTCCCGAAGCCTGACCCTCACCCGTCCCCTAATCCTAACCCGTACGCTAACACTAACCCGCGCCCTCACACGCACGCTCCCCCTAAAGCGTTGCCGTACCCTCACCTTGACCCTATACCGTCCCCGTCCCCTAACCCTAACCCTAGCCCGAACCCTAAACCTAACCCTTCCCCGAAGCCTGACCCTCACCCGTCCCCTAATCCTAACCCGTACGCTAACACTAACCCGCGCCCTCACACGAACGCTCCCCCTAAAGCGTTGCCGTACCCTCACCTGGACCCTAAACCGTCCCCGTCCCATAACCCTAACCCTAGCCCGACCCCTAACCCTAACCATTCCCCGAAGCCTGACCCTCACCCGTCCCCTAATCCTAACCCGTACGCTAACACTATCCCACGCCCTCACACGCACGCTCACCCTAAAGCGTTGCCGTACCCTCACCTGGACCCTAAACCGTCCCCGTCCCCTAACCCTAACCCTAGCCCGAACCCTAACCCTAACACTTCCCCGAAGCCTGACCCTCCCCCGTCCCCTAATCCTAACCCGTACGCTAACACTAACCCGCGCCCTCACACGCACGCTCCCCCTAAAGCGTTGCCGTACCCTCACCTGGACCCTAAACCGTCCCCGGTCCTAACCTTAACCCTAGCCCGAACCCTAACCCTAACCCTTCCCCGAAGCCTGACCCTCACCCGTCCCCTAATCCTAACCCGTACGCTAACACTAACCCGCGCCCTCACACGCACGCTCCCCCTAAAGCGTTGCCGTACCCTCACCTGGACCCTAAACCGTCCCCATACCCTAAACCTAACCCTAGCCCGAACCCTAACCCTAACCCTTCCCCGAAGCCTGACCCTCACACGTCCCCTAATCCTAACCCGTACGCTAACACTAACCCGCACCCTCACACGCACGCTGCCCCTAAAGCGTTGCCGTACCCTCACCTGGACCGTAAACCGTCCCCGTCCCCTAACCCTAACCCTAGCCCGAACCCTAACCCTAACCCTTCTCCGAAGCCTGACCCTCACCCGTCCCCTAATCCTAACCCGTACGCTAACACTAACCCGCGCCGTCACACGCAAGCTCCCCCTAAAGCGTTGCCGTACCGTCACTTGGACCCTAAACCGTCCCCGTCCCCTAACCCTAACCCTAGCCCGAACCCTAACCCTAACCCTTCCCCGAAGCCTGACCCTCACCCGTCCCCTAATCCTAACCCGTACGCTAACACTAACCCGCGCCCTCACACGCACGCTCTCCCTAAAGCTTTGCCGTACCCTCACCTGGACCCTAAACCGTCCCCGTCCCCTAACCCTAACCCTAGCCCGAACCCTAACCCTAACCCTTCCCCGAAGCCTGACCCTCACCCGTCCCCTAATCCTAACCCATACGCTAACACTAACCCGCGCCCTCACATGCACGCTCCCCCTAAAGCATTGCCGTACCCTCACCTGGACCCTAAACCGTCCCCGTCCCCTAACCCTAACCCTAGTCCGAACCCTAACATTAACCCTTCCCCGAAGCCTGACCCTCACCCGTCCCCTAATCCTAACCCGTACGCTAACACTAACCCGCGCCCTCACACGCACGCTCCCCCTAAAGCATTGCCGTACCCTCACCTGGACCCTAAACCGTCCCCGTCCCCTAACCCTAACCCTAGCCCGAACCCTAACCCTTACCCTTCCCCGAAGCCTGACCCTCACCCGTCCCCTAATCCTAACCCGTACGCTAACACTAACCCTCGTCCTCACACACACGCTCCCCCTAAAGCGTTGCCGTACCCTCACCTTGACCCTAAACCGTCCCCGTCCCCTAACCCTAACCCTAGCCCGAACCCTAACACTAACCCTTCCCCGAATCCTGACCCTCAACCGTCCCCTACTCCTAACCCGTACGCTAACACTAACCCACGCCCTCACACACACGCTCCCCCTAAAGCTTTGCCGTACCCTCACCTGGACTCTAAACCGTCCCTGTCCCGTAACCCTAACCCTAGCCCGACCCCTAACCCTAACCCTCCCCCGAACCCTGACCCTCACCCGTCCCCTAATCCTAACCCGTACGCTAACACTAACCCGCGCCCTCACACGCACGCACCCCTAAAGCGTTGCCGTATCCTCACCTGGACCCTAAACCGTCCCCGTCCCCTAACCCTACCCCTAGCCCGAACCCTAACCCTAACCCTTCCCCGAAGCCTGACCCTCACCCGTCCCCTAATCCTAACCCGTACGCTAACACTAACCCGCGCCCTCACACGCACGCTCCCCCTAAAGCGTTGCCGTACCCTCACCTGGACCCTAAACCGTCCCCGTCCCCTAACCCTAACCCTAGCCCGAACCCTAACCCTAACCCTTCCCCGAAGCCTGACCCTCACCCGTCCCATAATCCTAACCCGTACGCTAACACTACCCCGCGCCCTCACACGCACGCTCCCCCTAAAGCGTTGCCTTACCTTCACCTGGACCCTAAACCGTCCCCGTCCCCTAACCCTAACCCTAGCCCGAACCCTAACCCTAACCCTTCCCGAAGCCTGACCCTCACCCGTCCCCTAATCCTAACCCGTACGCTAACACTAACCCGCGCCCTCACACGCACGCTCCCCCTAAAGCGTTGCCGTACCCTCACCTGGACCCTATACCGTCCCCGTCCCCTAACCCTAACCCTAGCCCGAACCCTAAACCTAACCCTTCCCCGAAGCCTGACCCTCACCCGTCCCCTAATCCTAACCCGTACGCTAACACTAACCCGCGCCCTCACACGAACGCTCCCCCTAAAGCGTTGCCGTACCCTCACCTGGACCCTAAACCGTCCCCGTCCCATAACCCTAACCCTAGCCCGACCCCTAACCCTAACCATTCCCCGAAGCCTGACCCTCACCCGTCCCCTAATCCTAACCCGTACGCTAACACTATCCCACGCCCTCACACGCACGCTCACCCTAAAGCGTTGCCGTACCCTCACCTGGACCCTAAACCGTCCCCGTCCCCTAACCCTAACCCTAGCCCGAACCCTAACCCTAACACTTCCCCGAAGCCTGACCCTCCCCCGTCCCCTAATCCTAACCCGTACGCTAACACTAACCCGCGCCCTCACACGCACGCTCCCCCTAAAGCGTTGCCGTACCCTCACCTGGACCCTAAACCGTCCCCGGTCCTAACCTTAACCCTAGCCCGAACCCTAACCCTAACCCTTCCCCGAAGCCTGACCCTCACCCGTCCCCTAATCCTAACCCGTACGCTAACACTAACCCGCGCCCTCACACGCACGCTCCCCCTAAAGCGTTGCCGTACCCTCACCTGGACCCTAAACCGTCCCCATACCCTAAACCTAACCCTAGCCCGAACCCTAACCCTAACCCTTCCCCGAAGCCTGACCCTCACACGTCCCCTAATCCTAACCCGTACGCTAACACTAACCCGCACCCTCACACGCACGCTGCCCCTAAAGCGTTGCCGTACCCTCACCTGGACCGTAAACCGTCCCCGTCCCCTAACCCTAACCCTAGCCCGAACCCTAACCCTAACCCTTCCCCGAAGCCTGACCCTCACCCGTCCCCTAATCCTAACCCGTACGCTAACACTAACCCGCGCCGTCACACGCAAGCTCCCCCTAAAGCGTTGCCGTACCGTCACCTGGACCCTAAACCGTCCCCGTCCCCTAACCCTAACCCTAGCCCGGACCCTAACCCTAACCCTTCCCCGAAGCCTGACCCTCACCCGTCCCCTAATCCTAACCCGTACGCTAACACTAACCCGCGCCCTCACACGCACGCTCTCCCTAAAGCTTTGCCGTACCCTCACCTGGACCCTAAACCGTCCCCGTCCCCTAACCCTAACCCTAGCCCGAACCCTAACCCTAACCCTTCCCCGAAGCCTGACCCTCACCCGTCCCCTAATCCTAACCCATACGCTAACACTAACCCGCGCCCTCACATGCACGCTCCCCCTAAAGCATTGCCGTACCCTCACCTGGACCCTAAACCGTCCCCGTCCCCTAACCCTAACCCTAGTCCGAACCCTAACATTAACCCTTCCCCGAAGCCTGACCCTCACCCGTCCCCTAATCCTAACCCGTACGCTAACACTAACCCGCGCCCTCACACGCACGCTCCCCCTAAAGCATTGCCGTACCCTCACCTGGACCCTAAACCGTCCCCGTCCCCTAACCCTAACCCTAGCCCGAACCCTAACCCTAACCCTTCCCTGAAGCCTGACCCTCACCCGTCCCCTAATCCTAACCCGTACGCTAACACTAACCCGCGCCCTCACACGCACGATCCTCCTAAAGCGTTGCCGTACCCTCACCTGGACCCTAAACCGTCCCCGTCCCCTAACCCTAACCCTAGCCCGAACCCTAACCCTAACCCTTCCCCGAAGCCTGACCCTCACCCGTCCCCTAATCCTAAGCCGTACGCTAACACTAACGCGCGCCCTCACACGCACGCTCCCCCTAAAGCGTTGCCGTACCCTCACCTGGACCCTAAACCGTCCCCGTCCCCTAACCCTAACCCTAGCCCGAACCCTAACCCTAACCCTTCCCCGAAGCCTGACCCTCACCCGTCCCCTAATCCTAACCCGTACGCTAACACTAACCCGCGCCCTCACACGCACGCTCTCCCTAAAGCGTTGCCGTACCCTCACCTGGACCCTAAGCCGTCCCCGTCCCCTAACCCTAACCCTAGCCCGAACCCTTACCCTAACCCTTCCCCGAAGCCTGACCCTCACCCGTCCCCTAATCCTAACCCGTACGCTAACACTAACCCGCGCCCTCACACGCACGCTCCCCCTAAAGCTTTGCCGTACCCTCACCTGGACCCTAAACCGTCCCCGTCCCCTAACCCTAACCCTAGCCCGAACCCTAACCCTAATCCTTCCCCGAAGGCTGACCCTCACCCGTCCCCTAATCCTACACCGTACGCTAACACTAACCCGTGCCCTCACATGCACGCTCCCCCTAAAGCGTTGCCGTACCCTCACCTGGACCCTAAACCGTCCCCATCCCCTAACCCTAACCCTAGCCCGAACCCTAACCCTAACCCTTCCCCGAAGCCTGACCCTCACCCGTCCCCTAATCCTAACCCGTACGCTAACACTAACCCGCGCCCTCACACGCACGCTCCCCCTAAAGCATTGCCGTACCCTCACCTGGACCCTAAACCGTCCCCGTCCCCTAACCCTAACCCTAGCCCGAACCCTAACCCTATCCCTTCCCCGAAGCCTGACCCTCACCCGTCCCCTAATCCTAACCCGTACGCTAACACTAACCCTCGCCCTCACATGCATGCTCCCCCTAAAGCGTTGCCGTACCCTCACCTGGACCCTAAACCGTCCCCATCCCCTAACCCTAACCCTAGCCCGAACCCTAACCCTTACCCTTCCCCGAAGCCTGACCCTCACCCGTCCCCTAATCCTAACCCGTACGCTAACACTAACCCTCGCCCTCACATGCACGCTCCCCCTAAAGCGTTGCCGTACCCTCACCTGGACCCTAAACCGTCCCCATCCCCTAACCCTAACCCTAGCCTGAACCCTAACACTAACCCTTCCCTGAAGCCTGACCCTCAACCGTCCCCTACTCCTAACCAGTACGCTAACACTAACCCACGCCCTCACACACACGCTCCCCCTAAAGCTTTGCCGTACCCTCACCTGGACTCTAAACCGTCCCTGTCCCGTAAACCTAACCCTAGCCCGACCCCTAACCCTAACCCTTCCCCGAACCCTGACCCTCACCCATCCCCTAATCCTAACCCGTACGCTAACACTAACCCGCGCCCTCACACGCACGCTCCCCCTAAAGCGTTGCCGTATCCTCACCTGGACCCTAAACCGTCCCCGTCCCCTAACCCTACCCCTAGCCCGAACCCTAACCCTAACACTTCCCCGAAGCCTGACCCTCGCCCGTCCCCTAATCCTAACCCGTACGCTAACACTAACCCGCGCCCACACACGCACCCTCCCCCTAAAGCGTTGCCGTACCCTCACCTGGACCCTAAACCGTCCCCGTCCCCTAAGCCTAACCCTAGCCCGAACCCTAACCCTAACCCTTCCCCGAAGCGTGACCCTCACCCTTCCCTTAATCCTAACCCGTACACTAACACTAACCCGCGCCCTCACACGCACGCTCCCCCTAAAGCGTTGCCGTAACCTCACCTGGACACTAAACCGTCCCCATCCCCTAACCCTAACCCTAGCCTGAACCCTAACCCTAACCCTTCCCCGAAGCCTGACCCGCACCCGTTCCCTAATCCTAAGCCGTAAGTAACACTAACCCGCGCCCTCACACGCACTCTCCCCCTAAAGTGTTGCCGTACCCTCACCTGCACCATAAACCATCCCCGTCCCCTAACCCTAACCCTAGCCCGAAACCTAACCCTAACCCTTCCCCGAAGCCTGACCCTCACCCGTCCCCTAATCCTAACCCGTACGCTAACACTAACCCGCGCCGTCACACGCAAGCTCCCCCTAAAGCGTTGCCGTACCGTCACCTGGACCCTAAACCGTCCCCGTCCCCTAACCCTAACCCTAGCCCGAACCCTAACCCTAACACTTCCCCGAAGCCTGACCCTCACCCGTCCCCTAATCCTAACCCGTACGCTAACACTAACCCGCGCCCTCACACGCACGCTCCCCCTAAAGCGTTGCCGTACCCTCACCTGGACCCTATACCGTCCCCGTCCCCTAACCCTAACCCTAGCCCGAACCCTAAACCTAACCCTTCCCCGAAGCCTGACCCTCACCCGTCCCCTAATCCTAACCCGTACGCTAACACTAACCCGCGCCCTCACACGCACGCTGCCCCTAAAGCGTTGCCGTACCCTCACCTGGACCCTAAACCGTCCCCGTCCCATAACCCTAACCCTAGCCCGACCCCTAACCCTAACCATTCCCCGAAGCCTGACCCTCACCCGTCCCCTAATCCTAACCCGTACGCTAACACTATCCCACGCCCTCACACGCACGCTCACCCTAAAGCGTTGCCGTACCCTCACCTGGACCCTAAACCGTCCCCGTCCCCTAACCCTAACCCTAGCCCGAACCCTAACCCTAACCCTTTCCCGAAGCCTGACCCTCCCCCGTCCCCTAATCCTAACCCGTACGCTAACACTAACCCGCGCCCTCACACGCACGCTCCCCCTAAAGCGTTGCCGTACCCTCACCTGGACCCTAAACCGTCCCCGGTCCTAACCTTAACCCTAGCCCGAACCCTAACCCTAACCCTTCCCCGAAGCCTGACCCTCACCCGTCCCCTAATCCTAACCCGTACGCTAACACTAACCCGCGCCCTCACACGCACGCTCCCCCTAAAGCGTTGCCGTACCCTCACCTGGACCCTAAACCGTCCCCATACCCTAAACCTAACCCTAGCCCGAACCCTAACCCTAACCCTTCCCCGAAGCCTGACCCTCACACGTCCCCTAATCCTAACCCGTACGCTAACACTAACCCGCACCCTCACACGCACGCTGCCCCTAAAGCGTTGCCGTACCCTCACCTGGACCCTAAACCGTCCCCGTCCCCTAACCCTAACCCTAGCCCGAACCCTAACCCTAACCCTTCCCCGAAGCCTGACCCTCACCCGTCCCCTAATCCTAACCCGTACGCTAACACTAACCCGCGCCGTCACACGCAAGCTCCCCCTAAAGCGTTGCCGTACCGTCACCTGGACCCTAAACCGTCCCCGTCCCCTAACCCTAACCCTAGCCCGAACCCTAACCCTAACCCTTCCCCGAAGCCTGACCCTCACCCGTCCCCTAATCCTAACCCGTACGCTAACACTAACCCGCGCCCTCACACGCACGCTCTCCCTAAAGCTTTGCCGTACCCTCACCTGGACCCTAAACCGTCCCCGTCCCCTAACCCTAACCCTAGCCCGAACCCTAACCCTAACCCTTCCCCGAAGCCTGACCCTCACCCGTCCCCTAATCCTAACCCGTACGCTAACACTAACCCGCGCCCTCACATGCACGCTCCCCCTAAAGCATTGCCGTACCCTCACCTGGACCCTAAACCGTCCCCGTCCCCTAACCCTAACCCTAGTCCGAACCCTAACATTAACCCTTCCCCGAAGCCTGACCCTCACCCGTCCCCTAATCCTAACCCGTACGCTAACACTAACCCGCGCCCTCACACGCACGCTCCCCCTAAAGCGTTGCCGTACCCTCACCTGGACCCTAAACCGTCCCCGTCCCCTAACCCTAAGCCTAGCCCGAACCCTAAACCTAACACTTCCCCGAAGCCTGACCCTCACCCGTCCCCTAATCCTAACCCGTACGCTAACACTAACCCGCGCCCTCACACGCACACTGCCCCTAAAGCGTTGCCGTACCCTCACCTGGACCCTAAACCGTCCCCGTCCCCTAACCCTAACCCTAGCCCGAACCCTAACCCTAACCCTTCCCCGAAGCCTGACCCTCACCCGTCCCCTAATCCTAAGCCGTACGCTAACACTAACGCGCGCCCTCACACGCACGCTCCCCCTAAAGCGTTGCCGTACCCTCACCTGGACCCTAAACCGTCCCCGTCCCCTAACCCTAACCCTAGCCCGAACCCTAACCCTAACCCTTCCCCGAAGCCTGACCCTCACCCGTCCCCTAATCCTAACCCGTACGCTAACACTAACCCGCGCCCTCACACGCACGCTCCCCCTAAAGCGTTGCCGTACCCTCACCTGGACCCTAAGCCGTCCCCGTCCCCTAACCCTAACCCTAGCCCGAACCCTTACCCTAACCCTTCCCCGAAGCCTGACCCTCACCCGTCCCCTAATCCTAACCCGTACGCTAACACTAACCCGCGCCCTCACACGCACGCTCCCCCTAAAGCGTTGCCGTACCCTCACCTGGACCCTAAACCGTCCCCGTCCCCTAACCCTAACCCTAGCCCGAACCCTAACCCTAACACTTCCCCGAAGCCTGACCCTCACCCGTCCCCTAATCCTAAGCCGTACGCTAACACTAACGCGCGCCCTCACACGCACGCTCCCCCTAAAGCCTTGCCGTACCCTCACCTGGACCCTAAACCGTCCCCGTCCCCTAACCCTAACCCTAGCCCGAACCCTAACCCTAACCCTTCCCCGAAGCCTGACCCTCACCCGTCCCCTAATCCTAACCCGTACGCTAACACTAACCCGCGCCCTCACACGCACGCTCACCCTAAAGCGTTGCCGTACCCTCACCTGGACACTAAACCGTCCCCGTCCCCTAACCCTAACCCTAGGCCGAACCCTTACCCTAACCCTTCCCCGAAGCCTGACCCTCACCCGTCCCCTAATCCTAACCCGTACGCTAACACTAAACTACGCCCTCACACGCACGCTCCCCCTAAAGCGTTGCCGTACCCTCACCTGGACCCTAAACCGTCCCCGTCCCCTAACCCTAACCCTAGCCCGAACCCTTACCCTAACCCTTCCCCGAAGCCTGACCCTCACCCGTCCCCTAATCCTAACCCGTACGCTAACACTAACCCGCGCCCTCACACGCACGCTCACCCTAAAGCGTTGCCGTACCCTCACCTGGACCCTAAACCGTCCCCGTCCCCTAACCCTAACCCTAGCCCGAACCCTTACCCTAACCCTTCCCCGAAGCCTGACCCTCACCCGTCCCCTAATCCTAACCCGTACGCTAACACTAACCCACGCCCTCACACGCACGCTCCCCCTAAAGCGTTGCCGTACCCTCACCTGGACCCTAAACCGTCCCCGTCCCCTAACCCTAACCCTAGCCCGAACCCTAACCCTAACCCTTCCCCGAAGCCTGACCCTCACCCGTCCCCTAATCCTAACCCGTACGCTAACACTAACCCACGCCCTCACACGCACGCTCCCCCTAAAGCGTTGCCGTACCCTCACCTGGACCCTAAACCGTCCCCGTCCCCTAACCCTAACCCTAGCCCGAACCCTAACCCTAACCCTTCCCCGAAGCCTGACCCTCACCCGTCCCCTAATCCTAACCCGTACGCTAACACTAACACGCGCCCTCACACGCACGCTCCCCCTAAAGTGTAGCCGTACCCTCACCTGGACCCTAAACCGTCCCCGTCCCCTAACCCTAACCCTAGCCCGAACCCTAACCCTAACCCTTCCCCGAAGCCTGACCCTCACCCGTACCATAATCCTAACCCGTACGCTAACACTACCCCGCGCCCTCACAGTCACGCTCCCCCTAAAGCGTTGCTGTACACTCACCTGGACCCTAAACCGTCCCCGTCCCCAAACCCTAACCCTAGCCCGAACCCTAACCCTAACCCTTCCCCGAAGCCTGACCCTCACCCGTCCCCTAATCCTAACCCGTACGCTAACACTAACCCGCGCCCTCACACGCACGCTCCCCCTAAAGCGTTGCCGTACCCTCACCTGGACCCAAAACCGTCCCAATCCCCTAACCCTAACCGTAGCCCGAACCCTAACCCTAACCCTTCCCCGAAGCCTGACCCTCACACGTCCCCTAATCCTAACCCGTACGCTAACACTAACCCGCGCCCTCACACGCACGCTGCCCCTAAAGCGTTGCCGTACCCTCACATGGACCCTAAACCGTCCCCGTCCCCTAACCCTAACCCTAGCCCGAACCCTAACCCTAACCCTTCCCCGAAGCCTGACCCTCCCCCGTCCCCTAATCCTAACCCGTACGCTAACACTAACCCGCGCCCTCACACGCACGCTCCCCCTAAAGCGTTGCCGTACCCTCACCTGGTCCCTAAACCGTCCCCGTCCCCTAACCCTAACCCTAGCCCGAACCCTAACCCTAAACCTTCCCCGAAGCCTGACCCTCACACGTCCCCTAATCCTCACCCGTACGCTAACACTAACCCGCGCCCTCACACGCTCTCTCCGCCTAAAGCATTGCCGTACCCTCACCTGGACCCTAAACCGTCCCCGTCCCTTAACCCTAACTCTAGCCCGAACCCTAACCCTAAACCTTCCCCGAAGCCTGACCCTCACCCGTCCCCTAATCCTAACCCGTACGCTAACACTACCCCGCGCCCTCACACGCACGCTTCCCCTAAAGCGTTGCCGTACCCTCACCTGGACCCTAAACCGTCCCCGTCCCCTAACCCTAACCCTTCCCTGAAGCCTGACCCTCACCAGTCCCTTAATCCTAACCCGTACGCTAACACTAACCCGCGCCCTCACACGCACGTTCCCCCTAAAGCGTTGCCGTACCCTCACCTGGACCCTAAACCGTCCCCGTCCCCTAACCCTAACTCTAGCCCGAACCCTAACCCTAACCCTTCCCCGAAGGCTGACTCTCACCTTTCCCCTAATCCTAACCCGTACGCTAACACTAACCCGCGCCCTCACACGCACGCTCCCCCTAAAGCGTTGCCGTACCCTCACCTGGACCCTAAACAGTCCCCGTCCCCTAACCGTAACCCTAGCCCGAACCCTAACCCTAACCCTTCCCCGAAGCCTGACCCTCACCCGTCCCCTAATCCTAACCCGTACGCTTACACTAACCCGCGCCCTCACACGCACGCTCCCCCTAAAGCGTTGCCGTACCCTCACCTGGACCCTAAACCGTCCCCGTCCCCTAACCCTAACCCTAGCCCGAACCCTAACCCTAACCCTTCCCCGAAGCCTGACCCTCACCCGTCCCCTAATCCTAACGCGTACGCTAACACTAACCCGCGCCCTCACACGCACGCTCCCCCTAAAGCGTTGCCGTACCCTCACCTGGACCCTAAACCGTCCCCGTCCCCTAACCCTAACCCTAGCCCGAACCCTAACCCTAACCCTTCCCCGAAGCCTGACCCTCACCCGTCCCCTAATCCTAACCCGTACGCTAACACTAACCCGCGCCCTCACACGCACGCTTCCCCTAAAGCGTTGCTGTACCCTCACCTGGACCCTAAACCGTCCTCGGTCATAACCCTAACCCTAGCCCGAACCCTAACCCTAACCCTTCCCCGAAGCCTGACCCTCACCCCTCCCCTAATCCTAACCCGTACGCTAACACTAACACGCGCCCTCACACGCACGCTCCCCCTAAAGCGTTGCTGTACCCTCACCTGGACCCTAAACCGTCCCCGGTCCTAACCCTAACCCTAGCCCGAACCCTAACCCTAACCCTTCCCCGAAGCCTGACCCTCCCCCGTCCCCTAATCCTAACCCGTACGCTAACACTAACCCGCGTCCTCACACGCACGCTCCCCCTAAAGCGTTGCCGTACCCTCACCTGGACCCTAAACCGTCCCCGGTCCTAACCCTAACCCTAGCCCGAACCCTAACCCTAACCCTTCCCCGAAGCCTGACCCTCACCCGTCCCCTAATCCTAACCCGTACGCTAACACTAACCCGCGCCCTCACACGCACGCTCCCCCTAAAACGTTGCCGTACCCTCACCTGGACCCTAAACCGTCCCCGTCCCCTAACCCTAACCCTAGCCCGAACCCTAACCCTAACCCTTCCCCGAAGCCTGACCCTCACCCGTCCCCTAATCCTAACCCGTAAGCTAACACTAACCCTCGCTCTCACACGCACGCTCCCCCTAAAGCGTTGCCGTACCCTCACCTGGACCCTAAACCGTCCCCGTCCCCTAACCCTAACCCTAGCCCGAACCCTAACCCTAACCCTTCCCCGAAGCCTGACCCTCAACCGTCCCCTACTCCTAACCCGTACGCTAAAACTAACCCACGCCCTCACACACACGCTCCCCCTAAAGGTTTGCCGTACCCTCACCTGGACTCTAAACCGTCCCTGTCCCGTAACCCTAACCCTAGCCCGACCCCTAACCCTAACCCTTCCCCGAACCCTGACCCTCACCCGTCCCCTAATCCTAACCCGTACGCTAACACTAACCCGCGCCCTCACACGCACGATCCCCCTAAAGCGTTGCCGTACCCTCACCTGGTCCCTAAACCGTCCCCGTCCCCTAACCCTAACCCTAGCCCGAACCCTAACCCTAAACCTTCCCCGAAGCCTGACCCTCACACGTCCCCTAATCCTCACCCGTACGCTAACACTAACCCGCGCCCTCACACGCTCTCTCCGCCTAAAGCATTGCCGTACCCTCACCTGGACCCTAAACCGTCCCCGTCCCTTAACCCTAACTCTAGCCCGAACCCTAACCCTAACCCTTCCCCGAAGCCTGACCCTCACCCGTCCCCTAATCCTAACCCGTACGCTAACACTACCCCGCGCCCTCACACGCACGCTTCCCCTAAAGCGTTGCCGTACCCTAACCTGGACCCTAAACCGTCCCCGTCCCCTAACCCTAACCCTTCCCTGAAGCCTGACCCTCACCAGTCCCCTAATCCTAACCTGTACGCTAACACTAACCCGCACCCTCACACGCACGTTCCCCCTAAAGCGTTGCCGTACCCTCACCTGGACCCTAAACCGTCCATGTCCCCTAACCCTAACTCTAGCCCGAACCCTAACCCTAAGCCTTCCCCGAAGGCTGACTCTCACCTTTCCCCTAATCCTAACCCGTACGCTAACACTAACCCGCGCCCTCACACGCACGCTCCCCCTAAAGCGTTGCCGTACCCTCACCTGGACCCTAAACCGTCCCCGTCCCCTAACCGTAACCCTAGCCCGAACCCTAACCCTAACCCTTCCCCGAAGCCTGACCCTCACCCGTCCCCTAATCCTAACCCGTACGCTAACACTAACCTGCGCCCTCACACGCACGCTCCCCCTAAAGCGTTGCCGTACCCTCACCTGGACCCTAAACCGTCCCCGTCCCCTAACCCTAACCCTAGCCCGAACCCTAACCCTAACCCTTCCCCGAAGCCTGACCCTCACCCGTCCCCTAATCCTAACCCGTACGCTAACACTAACCCGCGCCCTCACACGCACGCTCCCCCTAAAGCGTTGCCGTACCCTCACCTGGACCCTAAACCGTCCCCGTCCCCTAACCCTAACCCTAGCCCGAACCCTAACCCTAACCCTTCCCCGAAGCCTGACCCTCACCCGTCCCCTAATCCTAACCCGTACGCTAACACTAACCCGCGCCCTCACACGCACGCTCCCCCTAAAGCGTTGCCATACCCTCACCTGGACCCTAAACCGTCCCCGTCCCCTAACCCTAACCCTAGCCTGAACCCTAACCCTAACTCTTCCCCGAAGCCTGACCCTCCCGCGTCCCCTAATACTAACCCGTACGCTAACACTAACCGGCGCCCTCACACGCACGCTCCCCCTAAAGCGTTGCCGTACCCTCACCTGGACCCTAAACCGTCCCCGTTCCCTAACCCTAACCCTAGCCCGAACCCTAACCCTAACCCTTCCCCGAAGCCTGACCCTCACCCGTCCCCTAATCCTAACCCGTACGCTAACACTAACCCGCGCCCTCACACACACGCTTCCCCTAAAGCGTTGCTGTACCCTCACCTGGACCCTAAACCGTCCCCGGTCCTAACCCTAACCCTAGCCCGAACCCTAACCCTAACCCTTCCCCGAAGCCTGACCCTCACCCCTCCCCTAATCCTAACCCGTACGCTAACACTAACCCGCGCCCTCACACGCACGCTCCCCCTAAAGCGTTGCCGTACCCTCACCTGGACCCTAAACCGTCCCCGGTCCTAACCCTAACCCTAGCCCGAACCCTAACCCTAACCCTTCCCCGAAGCCTGACCCTCCCCCGTCCCCTAATCCTAACCCGTACGCTAACACTAACCCGCGTCCTCACACGCACGCTCCCCCTAAAGCGTTGCCGTACCCTCACCTGGACCCTAAACCGTCCCCGGTCCTAACCCTAACCCTAGCCCGAACCCTAACCCTAACCCTTCCCCGAAGCCTGACCCTCACCCGTCCCCTAATCCTAACCCGTACGCTAACACTAACCCGCGCCCTCACACGCACGCTCCCCCTAAAACGTTGCCGAACCCTCACCTGGACCCTAAACCGTCCCCGTCCCCTAACCCTAACCCTAGCCCGAACCCTAACCCTAACACTTCCCCGAAGCCTGACACTCACCCGTCCCCTAATCCTAACCCGTAAGCTAACACTAACCCTCGCCCTCACACGCACGCTCCCCCTAAAGCGTTGCCGTACCCTCACCTGGACCCTAAACCGTCCCCGTCCCCTAACCCTAACCCTAGCCCGAACCCTAACCCTAACCCTTCCCCGAAGCCTGACCCTCAACCGTCCCCTACTCCTAACCCGTACGCTAACACTAACCCACGCCCTCACACACACGCTCCCCCTAAAGGTTTGCCGTACCCTCACCTGGACCCTAAACCGTCCCCGTCCCCTAACCCTAACTCTAGCCCGAACCATAACCCTAACCCTTCCCCGAAGCCTGACCCTCACCCGTCCCCTAATCCTAACCCGTACGCTAACACTAACCCGCGCCCTCACACGCTCGCTCCCCATAAAGCGTTGCCGTACCCTCACCTGGACCCTAAACCGTCCCCATCGCCTAACCCTAACCCTAGCCCGAACCCTAACCCTTACACTTCCCCGAAGCCTGACCCTCACCCGTCCCCTAATCCTAACCCGTACGCTAACACTAACCCTCGCCCTCACACGCACGCTCCCCCTAAAGCGTTGTCGTACCCTCACCTGGACCCTAAACCGTCCCCGTCCCCTAACCCTAACCCTAGCCCGAACCCTAACACTAACCCTTCCCCGAAGCCTGACCCTCAACCGTCCCCTACTCCTAACCCGTACGCTAACACTAACCCACGCCCTCACACACACGCTCCCCCTAAAGCATTGCCGTACCCTCACCTGGACTCTAAACCGTCCCTGTCCCGTAACCCTAACCCTAGCCCGACCCCTAACCCTAACCCTTCCCCGAACCCTGACCCTCACCCTTCCCCTAATCCTAACCCGTACGCTAACACTAACCCGCGCCCTCACACGCACGCTCCCCCTAAAGCGTTGCCGTACCCTCACCTGGACCCTAAACCATCCCCGTCCCCTAACCCTAACCCTAGCCCGAACCCTAACCCTAACCCTTCCCCGAAGCCTGACCCTCACTCGTCCCCTAATCCTAACCCGTACGCTAACACTAACCCGCGCACTCACACGCACACTCCCCATAAAGCGTTGCCGTACCCTCACCTGGACCCTAAACTGTCCCCGTCCCCTTACCCTAACCCTAGCCCGAACCCTAACCCTAACCCTTCCCCGAAGCCTGACCCTCGCCCGTCCCCTAATCCTAACCCGTACGCTAACACTAACCCGCGCCCTCACACGCACGCTCCCCCTAAAGCGTTGCCGTACCCTCACCTGGACCCTAAACCGTCCCCGTCCCCTAAGCCTAACCCTAGCCCGAACCCTAACCCTAACCATTCCCCGAAGCCTGACCCTCACCCGTCCCCTAATCCTAACCCGTACACTAACACTAACCCGCGCCCTCACACGCACGCTCCCCCTAAAGCGTTGCCGTACCCTCACCTGGACCCTAAACCGTCCCCGTCCCCTAACCCTAACCCTAGTCCGAACCCTAACCCTAAACCTTCCCCGAAACCTGACCCTCACCCGTCCCCTAATCCTAACCCGTACGCTAACACTAACCCGCGCCCTCACACGCACGCTCCCCCTAAAGCGTTGCCGTACCCTCACCTGGACCCTAAACCATCCCCGTCCCCTAACCCTAACCCTAGCCCGATCCCTAACCCTAACCCTTCCCCGAAGCCTGACCCTCACCCGTCCCCTAATCCTAACCCGTACGCTAACACTAACCCGTGCCCTCACACGCACGCTCCCCCTAAAGCGTTGCCGTACCCTCATCTGGACCCTAAACCGTCCCCGGTCCTAAACCTAACCCTAGCCCGAACCCTAACCCTAACCCTTCCCCGAAGCCTGACCCTCACCCGTCCCCTAATCCTAACCCGTACGCTAACACTAACCCGCGCCCTCACATGCACGCTCCCCCTAAAACGTTGCCGTACCCTCACCTGGACCCTAAACCGTCCCCGTCCCCTAACCCTAAACCTAGCCCGAACCCTAACCCTAACCCTTCCCCAAAGCCTGACCCTCACCCGTCCCCTAATCCTAACCCGTAAGCTAACACTAACCCTCGCCCTCACACGCACGCTCCCCCTAAAGCGTTGCCGTACCCTCACCTGGACCCTAAACCGTCCCCGTCCCCTAACCCTAACCCTAGCCCGAACCCTAACCCTAACCCTTCCCCGAAGCCTGACCCTCAACCGTCCCCTACTCCTAACCCGTACGCTAACACTAACCCACGCCCTCACACACACGCTCCCCCTAAAGCTTTGCCGTACCCTCACTTGGACTCTAAACCGTCCCTGTCCCGTAACCCTAACCCTAGACCGACCCCTAACCCTAACCCTTCCCCGAACCCTGACCCTCACCCGTCCCCTAATCCTAACCCGTACGCTAACACTAACCCGCGCCCTCACACGCACGCTCCCCCTAAAGCGTTGCCGTACCCTCACCTGGACCCTAAACCGTCCCCGTCCCCTAACCCTAACCCTAGCCCGAACCATAACCCTAACCCTTCCCCGAAGCCTGACCCTCACCCGTCCCCTAATCCTAACCCGTACGCTAACACTAACCCGCGCCCTCACACGCTCTCTCCGCCTAAAGCGTTGCCGTACCCTCACCTGGACCCTAAACCGTCCCCGTCCCCTAACCCTAACCCTAGCCCGAACCCTAACCCTAACCCTTCCCCAAAGCCTGACCCTCACCCGTCCCCTAATCCTAACCCGTACGCTAACACTAACCCGCGCCCTCACACGCACGCTCCCCCTAAAGCGTTGCCGTATCCTCACCTGGACGCTAAACCGTCCCCGTCACCTAACCATACCCCTAGCCTGAACCCTAACCCTAACACTTCCCCGAAGCCTGACCCTCGCCCGTCCCCTAATCCTAACCCGTACGCTAACACTAACCCGCGCCCTCACACGCACCCTCCCCCTAAAGCGTTGCCGTACCCTCACCTGGACCCTAAACCGTCCCCGTCCCCTAAGCCTAACCCTAGCCCGAACCCTAACCCTAACCCTTCCCCGAAGCCTGACCCTCACCCGTCCCTTAATCCTAACCCGTACACTAACACTAACCCACGCCCTCACACGCACGCTCCCCCTAAAGCGTTGCCGTACCCTCACCTGGACACTAAACCGTCCCCGTCCCCTAACCCTAACCCTAGCCTGAACCCTAACCCTAACCCTTCCCAAGCCTGACCCGCACACGTCCCCTAATCCTAAGCCGTAACTAACACTAACCCGCACTCTCACACGCACTCTCCCCGTAAAGCATTGCCGTACCCTCACCTGGACCCTAAACCATCCCCGTCCCCTAACCCTAACCCTAGCCCGAACCCTAACCCTAACCCTTCCCCGAAGCCTGACCCTCACTAGTCCCCTAATCCTAACCCGTACGCTAACACTAACCCGCGCACTCACACACACGTTCCCCATAAAGCGTTGCCGTACCATCACCTGGACCCTAAACTGTCCCCGTCCCCTTACCCTAACCCTAGCCCGAACCCTAACCCTAAAACTTCCCCGAAGCCTGACTCTCACCCGTCCCCTAATCCTAACCCGTACGCTAACACTACCCCGCGCCCTCACACGCACACTCCCGCTAAAGCATTGCCGTACCCTCACCTGGACCCTAAACCGTCCCCGCCCCTAACCCTAACCCTAGCCCGAACCCTAAACCTAACCCTTCCCCGAAGCCTGACCCTCACACGTCCCCTAATCCTAACCCGTACGCTAACACTAACCCGCCCCCTCACACGCACGCTCCCCCTAAAGCGTTGCCGTACCCTCACCTGGACCCTAAACCGTCCCCGTCCCCTAACCCTAACCCTAGCCCGAACCCTAACCCTAACCCTTCCCCGAAGCCTGACCCTCGCCCGTCCCCTAATCCTAACCCGTACGCTAACACTAACCCGCGCCCTCACACGCACGCTCCCCCTAAAGCGTTGCCGTACCCTCACCTGGACCCTAAACCGTCCCCGTCCCCTAAGCCTAACCCTAGCCCGAACCCTAACCCTACCCATTCCCCGAAGCCTGACCCTCACCCGTCCCCTAATCCTAACCCGTACACTAACACTAACCCGCGCCCTCACACGCACGCTCCCCCTAAAGCGTTGCCGTACCCTCACCTGGACCCTAAACCGTCCCCGTCCCCTAACCCTAACCCTAGCCCGAACCCTAACCCTAACCCTTCCCCGAAGCCTGACCCTCACCCGTCCCCTAATCCTAACCCGTACGCTAACACTAACCCGCGCCCTCACACGCACGCTCCCCCTAAAGCGTTGCCGTACCCTCAACTGGACCCTAAACCGTCCCCGTCCCCTAACCCTAACCCTAGCCCGAACCCTAACCCTAACCCTTCCCCGAAGCCTGACCCTCACCCGTCCCCTAATCCTAACCCGTACGTTAACACTAACCCGTGCTCTCACACGCACGCTCCCCCTAAAGCGTTGCCGTACCCTCACCTGGACCCTAAACCGTCCCCGTCCCCTAACCCTAACCCTAGCCCGAACCCTAACCCTAACCCTTCCCCGAAGCCTGACCCTCACCCGTCCCCTAATCCTAACCCGTACGCTAACACTAACCTGCGCCCTCACACGCACGCTCCCCCTAAAGCGTTGCCGTACCCTCACCTGGACCCTAAACCGTCCCCGTCCCCTAACCCTAACCCTAGTCCGAACCCTAACCCTAACCCTTCCCCGAAACCTGACCCTCACCCGTCCCCTAATCCTAACCCGTACGCTAACACTAACCCGCGCCCTCACACGCACGCTCCCCCTAAAGCGTTGCCGTACCCTCACCTGGACCCTAAACCGTCCCCGTCCCCTAACCCTAACCCTAGCCCGAACCCTAACCCTAACCCTTCCCCGAAGCCTGACCCTCACCCGTCCCCTAATCCTCACCCGTACGCTAACACTAACCCGCGCCCTCACACGCTCTCTCCGCCTAAAGCGTTGCCGTACCCTCACTTGGACCCTAAACCGTCCCCGTCCCCTAACCCTAACTCTAGCCCAAACCCTAACCCTAACCCTTCCCCGAAGCCTGACCCTCACCCGTCCCCTAATCCTAACCCGTACGCTAACACTAACCCGCGCCCTCACACGCACGCTCCCCCTAAAGCGTTGCCGTACCCTCACCTGGACCCTAAACCGTCCCCGTCCCCTAACCCTAACCCTAGCCCGAACCCTCACCCTAATCCTTCCCCGAAGCCTGACCCTCACCCGTCCCCTAATCCTAACCCGTACGCTAACACTACCCCGCGCCCTCACACGCACGCTTCCCCTAAAGCGTTGCCGTACCCTCACCTGGACCCTAAACCGTCCCCGTTCCCTAACCCTAACCCTAGCCCGAACCCTAACCCTAACCCTTCCCCGAAGCCTGACCCTCTCCCGTCCCCTAATCCTAACCCGTACGCTAACACTAACCGGCACCCTCACACGCACGCTCCCCCTAAAGCGTTGCCGTACCCTCACCTGGACCCTAAACCGTCCCCGTCCCCTAACCCTAACCCTAGCCCGAACCCTAACCCTAACCCTTCCCCGAAGCCTGACCCTCACCCGTCCCCTAATCCTAACCCGTACGCTAACACGAACCCGCGCCCTCACACGCACGCTCCCCCTAAAGCGTTGCCGTACCCTCACCTGGACCCTAAACTGTCCCCGTTCCCTAAACCTAACCCTAGCCCGAACCCTAACCCTAACCCTACCCCGAAGCCTCACCCTCACCCGTCCCCTAACCCTAACCCGTACGCTAACACTAACCCGCGCCCTCACACGCACGCTCCCCCTAAAGCGTTGCCGTACCCTCACCTGGACCCTAAACCGTCCCCGTCCCCTAACCCTAACCCTAGCCCGAACCCTAACCCTAACCCTTCCCCGAAGCCTGACCCTCACCCGTCCCCTAATCCTAAGCCTTACGCTAACACTAACCCGTGCCCTCACACGCACGCTCCCCCTAAAGCGTTGCCGTACCCTCACCTGGACCCTAAACCGTCCCCGTCCCCTAACCATAACCCTAGCCCGAACCCTAACCCTAACACTTCCCCGAAGCCTGACCCTCACACGTCCCCTAATCCTAACCCGTACGCTAACACTAACCCGCGCCCTCACACGCACGCTCCCCCTAAAGCGTTGCCGTACCCTCACCTGGACCCTAAACCGTCATCGTCCCCTAACCCTAACCCTAGCCCGAACCCTAACCCTAACCCTTCCCCGAAGCCTGACCCTCACCCGTCCCCTAATCCTAACCCGTACGCTAACACTAACCCACGCCCTCACACGCACGCTCCCCCTAAAGCGTTGCCGTACACTCACCTGGACCCTAAACCGTCCCCGTCCCCTAACCCTAACCCTAGCCCGAACCCTAACCCTAACCCTTCCCCGAAGCCTGACCCTCTCCCGTCCCCTAATCCTAACCCGTACGCTAACACTAACCCGCGCCCTCACACGCACGCTCCCCCTAAAGCGTTGCCGTTCCCTCACCTGGACCCTAAACCGTCCCCGTCCCCTAAACCTAACCCTAGCCCGAACTCTAACCCTCACCCTTCCCCGAAGCCTGACCCTCACCCGTCCCCTAATCCTAACCCGTACGCTAACACTAACCCGCGCCCTCACACGCATGCTCCCCCTAAAGCGTTGCCGTACCCTCACCTGGACCCTAAACCGTCCCCGTCCCCTTACCCTAACCCTAGCCCGAACCCTAACCCTAACCCTTCCCCGAAGCCTGACCCTCACCCGTCCCCTAATCCTAACCCGTACGCTAACACTAACCCGCGCCCTCACACGCACGCTCACCCTAAAGCGTTGCCGTACCCTCACCTGGACCCTAAACCGTCCCCGTCCCCTAACCATAACCCTAGCCCGAACCCTTACCCTAACCCTTCCCCGAAGCCTGACCCTCACCCGTCCCCTAATCCTAACCCGTACGCTAACACTAACCCGCGCCCTCACACACACGCTCCCCCTAAAGTGTTGCCGTACCCTCACCTGGACCCTAAACCGTCCCCGTCCCCTAACCCTAACCCTAGCCCGAACCCTAACCCTAACCCTTCCCCGAAGCCTGACCCTCACCCGTCCCCTAATCCTAACCCGTACGCTAACACTAACCCACGCCCTCACACGCACGCTCCCCCTAAAGCGTTGCCGTACCCTCACCTGGACCCTAAACCGTCCCCGTCCCCTAAACCTAACCCTAGCCCGAACCCTAACCCTAACCCTTCCCCGAAGCCTGACCCTCTCCCGTCCCCTAATCCTAATCCGTACGCTAACACTAACCCGCGCCCTCACACGCACGCTCCCCCTAAAGCGTTGCCATTCCCTCACCTGGACCCTAAACCGTCCCCGTCCCCTAAACCTAACCCTAGCCCGAACCCTAACCCTCACCCTTCCCCGAAGCCTGACCCTCACCCGTCTCCTAATCCTAACCCGTACGCTAACACTAACTCGCGCCCTCACACGCATGCTCCCCCTAAAGCGTTGCCGTACCCTCACCTGGACCCTAAACCGTCCCTGTCCCCTTACCCTAACCCTAGCCCGAACCCTAACCCTAACCCTTCCCCGAAGCCTGACCCTCACCCGTCCCCTAATCCTAACCCGTACGCTAACACTAACCCGCGCCCTCACACGCACGCTCACCCTAAAGCGTTGCCGTACCCTCACCTGGACCCTAAACTGTCCCCGTCCCCTAACCATAACCCTAGCCCGAACCCTTACCCTAACCCTTCCCCGAAGCCTGACCCTCACCCGTCCCCTAATCCTAACCCGTACGCTAACACTAACCCGCGCCCTCACACACACGCTCCCCCTAAAGCGTTGCCATACCCTCTCCTGGACCCTAAACCGTCCCCGTCCCCTAACCCTAACCCTAGCCCGAACCCTAACCCTAACCCTTCCCCGAAGCCTGACCCTCACCCGTCCCCTAATCCTAACCCGTACGCTAACACTAACCCACGCCCTCACACGCACGCTCCCCCTAAAGCGTTGCCGTACCCTCACCTGGACCCTAAACCGTCCCCGTCCCCTAACCCTAACCCTAGCCCGAACCCTAACCTAACCCTTCCCCGAAGCCTGACCCTCTCCCGTCCCCTAATCCTAACCCGTACGCTAACACTAACCCGCGCCCTCACACGCACGCTCCCCCTAAAGTGTTGCCGTTCCCTCACCTGGACCCTAAACCGTCCCCGTCCCCTAAACCTAACCCTAGCCCGAACCCTAACCCTCACCCTTCCCCGAAGCCTGACCCTCACCCGTCCCCTAATCCTAACCCGTACGCTAACACTAACCCGCGCCCTCACACGCACGCTCCCCCTAAAGCGTTGCCATACCCTCACCTGGACCCTAAACAGTCCCCGTCCCCTAAACCTAACCCTAGCCCGAACCCTAACCCTAACCCTTCCCCGAAGCCGCACCCTCACCCGTCCCCTAATCCTAACCCGTACGCTAACACTAACCTGCGCCCTCACACGCACGCTCCCCCTAAAGCGTTGCCGTACCCTCACCTGGACCCTAAACCGTCCCCGGCCCTAACCCTAACCCTAGCCCGAACCCTAACCCTAACCCTTCCCCGAAGCCTGACCCTCACCCGTCCCCTAATCATAACCCGTACGCTAACACTAACCCGCGCCCTCACACGCACGCTCCCCCTAAAGCGTTGCCGTACCCTCACCTGGACCCTAAACCGTCCCCAACCGCTAACCCTAACCCTAGCCCGAACCGTAACCCTAACCCTTCCCCGAAGCCTGACCCTCACACGTCCCCTAATCCTAACCCGTACGCTAACACTAACCCGCGCCCTCACACGCACGCTCCCCCTAAAGCGTTGCCGTACACTCACCTGGACCCTAAACCGTCCCCGTCCCCTAACCCTAACCCTAGCCCGAACCCTAACCCTAACCCTTCCCCGAAGCCTGACCCTCACCCGTCCCCTAATCCTAACCCGTACGCTAACACTAACACACGCCCTCACACGCACGCTCCCCCTAAAGCGTTGCTGTACCCTCACCTGGACCCTAAACCGTCCCCGGTCCTAACCCTAACCCTAGCCCGAACCCTAACCCTAACCCTTCCCCGAAGCCTGACCCTCACCCGTCCCCTAATCCTAACCCGTACGCTAACACTAACCCGCGCCCTCACACGCACGCTCCCCCTAAAGCGTTGCCGTACCCTCACCTGGACCCTAAACCGTCCCCATCCCCTAACCCTAACCGTAGCCCGAACCCTAACCCTAACCCTTCCCCGAAGCCTGACCCTCACACGTCCCCTAATCCTAACCCGTACGCTAACACTAACCCGCGCCCTCACACGCACGCTGCCCCTAAAGCGTTGCCGTACCCTCACCTGGACCCTAAACCGTCCCAGTCCCCTAACCCTAACCCTAGCCCGAATCCTAACCCTAACCCTTCCCCGAAGCCTGACCCTCCCCCGTCCCCTAATCCTAACCCGTACGCTAACACTAACCCGCTCCCTCACATGCACGCTCCCCCTAAAGCGTTCCCGTACCCTCACCTGGACCCTAAACCGTCCCCGGTCCTAACCCTAACCCTAGCCCGAACCCTAACCCTAACCCTTCCCCGAAGCCTGACCCTCACCCGTCCCCTAGTCCTAACCCGTACGCTAACACTAACCCGCGCTCTCACACGCACGCTCCCCCTAAAGCGTTGCCGTACACTCACCTGGACCCTAAACCGTCCCCATCCCCTAACCCTAACCGTAGCCCGAACCCTAACCCTAAGCCTTCCCCGAAGCCTGACTCTCACACGTCCCCTAATCCTAACCCGTACGCTAACACTAACCCGCGCCCTCACACGCACGCTCCCCCTAAAGCGTTGCCGTACCCTCACCTGGACCCTAAACCGTCCCCGTCCCCTAAACCTAACCCTAGCCCGAACCCTAACCCTAACCCTTCCCCGAAGCCTGACCCTCACACGTCCCCTAATCCTCACCCGTACGCTAACACTAACCCGCGCCCTCACACGCTCTCTCCGCCTAAAGCGTTGCCGTACCCTCACTTGAACCCTAAACCGTCCCCGTCCCCTAACCCTAACTCTAGCCCGAACCCTAACCCTAACCTTTCCCCGAAGCCTGACCCTCACCCGTCCCCTAATCCTAACCCGTACGCTAACACTAACCCGCGCCCTCACACGCACGCTCCCCCTAAAGCGTTGCCGTACCCTCACCTGGACCCTAAACCGTCCCCGTCCCCTAACCCTAACCCTAGCCCGAACCCTAACCCTAACCCTTCCCCGAAGCCTGACCCTCACCCGTCCCCTAATCCTAACCCGTACGCTAACACTACCCCGCGCCCTCACACGCACGCTTCCCCTAAAGCGTTGCCGTACCCTCACCTGGACCCTAAACCGTCCCCGTCCCCTAACCCTAAACCTAACCCTTCCCCAAAGGCTGACCCTCACTTTTCCCCTAATCCTAACCCGTACGCTAACACTAACCCGCGCCCTCACACGCACGCTCCCCCTAAAGCGTTGCCGTACCCTCACCTGGACCCTAAACCGTCCCCGTCCCCTAACCATAACCCTAGCCCGAACCCTAACCCTAACCCTTCCCCGAAACCTGACCCTCACCCGTCCCCTAATCCTAACCCGTACGCTAACACTAACCCGCGCCCTCACACGCACGCTCCCCCTAAAGCGTTGCCGTACGCTCACCTGGACCCTAAACCGTCCCCGTCCCATAACCCTAACCCTAGCCCGAACCCTAACCCTAACTCTTCCCCGAAGCCTGACCCTCACACGTCCCCTAATCCTAACCCGTACGCTAACACTAACCCACGCCCTCACACGCACGCTCCCCCTAAAGCGTTGCCGTACCCTCACCTGGACCCTAAACCGTCCCCGTCCCCTAACCCTAACCCTAGCCCAAACCCTAACCCTAACCCTTCCCCGAAGCCTGACCCTCACCCGTCCCCTAATCCTAACCCGTACGCTAACACTAACCCGCGCCCTCACACGCACGCTCCCCCTAAAGCGTTGCCGTACCCTCACCTGGACCCTAAACCGTCCCCGTCCCCTAACCCTAACCCTAGCCCGAACCCTAACCCTAACCCTTCCCCGAAGCCTGACCCTCTCCCGTCCCCTAATCCTAACCCGTACGCTAACACTAACCCGCACCCTCACACGCACGCTCCCCCTAAAGCATTGCCGTACCCTCACCTGGACCCTAAACCGTCCCCGTCCCCTAACCGTAACCCTAGCCCGAACCCTAACCCTAACCCTTCCCCGAAGCCTGACCCTCACCCGTCCCCTAATCCTAACCCGTACGCTAACACTAACCCGCGCCCTCACACGCACGCTCCCCCTAAAGCGTTGCCGTACGCTCACCTGGACCCTAAACCGTCCCCGTCCCCTAACCCTAACCCTAGCCCGAACCCTAACCCTAACCCTTCCCCGAAGCCTGACCCTCACCCGTCCCCTAATCCTAACCCGTACGCTAACACTAACCCGCGCCCTCACACGCACGCTCCCCCTAAAGCGTTGCCGTACCCTCACCTGGACCCTAAACCGTCCCCGTCCCCTAACCGTAACCCTAGCCCGAACCCTAACCCTAACCCTTCCCCGAAGCCTGACCCTCACCCGTCCCCTAATCCTAACCCGTACGCTAACACTAACCCGCGCCCTCACACGCACGCTCCCCCTAAAGCGTTGCCGTACGCTCACCTGGACCCTAAACCGTCCCCGTCCCCTAACCCTAACCCTAGCCCGAACCCTAACCCTAACCCTTCCCCGAAGCCTGACCCTCACACGTCCCCTAATCCTAACCCGTACGCTAACACTAACCCGCGCCCTCACACGCACGCTCCCCCTAAAGTGTTGCCGTACCCTCACCTGGACCCTAAACCGTCCCAGTCCCCTAACCCTAACCCTAGCCCGAACCCTAACCCTAACCCTTCCCCGAAGCCTGACCCTCACCCGTCCCCTAATCCTAACCCGTACGCTAACACTAACCCGCGCCCTCACACGCACGCTCCCCCTAAAGCGTTGCCGTACCCTCACCTGGACCCTAAACTGTCCCCGTCCCCTAACCCTAACCCTAGCCCGAACCCTAACCCTAACCCTTCCCCGAAGCCTGACCCTCTCCCGTCCCCTAATCCTAAACCGTACGCTAACACTAAACCGCACCCTCACACGCACGCTCCCCCTAAAGCGTTGCCGTACCCTCACCTGGACCCTAAACCGTCCCCGTCCCCTAACCCTAACCCTAGCCCGAACCCTAACCCTAACCCTTCCCCGAAGCCGCACCCTCACCCGTCCCCTAATCCTAACACGTACGCTAACACTAACCCACGCCCTCACACGCACGCTCCCCCTAAAGCGTTGCCGTACCCTCACCTGGACCCTAAACCGTCCCCGTCCCCTAACCCTAACCCTAGCCCGAACCCTAACTCTAACCCTTCCCCGAAGCCTGACCCTCACCCGTCCCCTAATCCTAACCCGTACGCTAACACTAACCCGCGCCCTCACACGCACGCTCCCCCTAAAGCGTTGCCGTACCCTCACCTGGACCCTAAACCGTCCCCGGTCCTAACCCTAACCCTAGCCCGAACCCTAACCCTAACCCTTCCCCGAAGCCTGACCCTCACCCGTCCCCTAATCCTAACCCGTACGCTAACACTAACCTGCGCCCTCACACGCACGCTCCCCCTAAAGCGTTGCCGTACCCTCACCTGGACCCTAAACCGTCCCCGTCCCCTAACCCTAACCCTAGCCCGAACCCTAACCCTAACCCTTCCCCGAAGCCTGACCCTCACCCGTCCCCTAATCCTCACCCGTACGCTAACACTAACCCGCGCCCTCACACGCTCTCTCCGCCTAAAGCGTTGCCGTACCCTCACCTGGACCCTAAACCGTCCCCGTCCCCTAACCCTAACTCTAGACCGAACCCTAACCCTAACCCTTCCCCGAAGCCTGACCCTCACCCGTCCCCTAATCCTAACCCGTACGCTAACACTAACCCGCGCCCTCACACGCACGCTCCCCCTAAAGCGTTGCCGTACCCTCACCTGGACCCTAAACCGTCCCCGTCCCCTAACCCTAACCCTAGCCCGAACCCTAACCCTAACCCTTCCCCGAAGCCTGACCCTCACCCGTCCCCTAATCCTAACCCGTACGCTAACACTACCCCGCGCCCTCACACGCACGCTTCCCCTAAAGCGTTGCCGTACCCTCACCTGGACCCTAAACCGTCCCCGTCCCCTAACCCTAACCCTAACCCTTCCCCGAAAGCTGACCCTCACCTTTCCCCTAATCCTAACCCGTACGCTAACACTAAACCGCGCCCTCACACGCACGCTCCCCCTAAAGCGTTGCCGTACCCTCACCTGGACCCTAAACCGTCCCCGTCCCCTAACCGTAACCCTAGCCCGAACCCTAACCCTAACCCTTCCCCGAAGCCTGACCCTCACCCGTCCCCTAATCCTAACCCGTACGCTAACACTAACGCGCGCCCTCACACGCACGCTCCCCCTAAAGCGTTGCCGTACCCTCACCTGGACCCTAAACCGTTCCCGTCCCCTAACCCTAACCCTAGCCCGAAACCTAACCCTAACCCTTCCCCAAAGCCTGACCCTCACACGTCCCCTAATCCTAACCCGTACGCTAACACTAACCCGCGCCCTCACACGCACGCTCCCCCTAAAGCGTTGCCGTACCCTCACCTGGACCCTAAACCGTCCCTGTCCCCTAAACCTAACCCTAGCCCGAACCCTAACCCTAACCCTTCCCCGAAGCCTCACCCTCACCCGTCCCCTAACCCTAACCCGTACGCTAACACTAACCCGTGCCCTCACACGCACGCTCCCCCTAAAGCGTTGCCGTACCCTCACCTGGACCCTAAACCGTCCCCGTCCCCTAACCCTAACCCTAGCCCGAACCCTAACCCTCACCCTTCCCCGAAGCCTGACCCTCACCCGTCCCCTAATCCTAACCCGTACGCTAACACTAACTCGCGCCCTCACACGCATGCTCCCCCTAAAGCGTTGCCGTACCCTCACCTGGACCCTAAACCGTCCCTGTCCCCTTACCCTAACCCTAGCCCGAACCCTAACCCTAACCCTTCCCCGAAGCCTGACCCTCACCCGTCCCCTAATCCTAACCCGTACGCTAACACTAACCCGCGCCCTCACACGCACGCTCACCCTAAAGCGTTGCCGTACCCTCACCTGGACCCTAAACTGTCCCCGTCCCCTAACCATAACCCTAGCCCGAACCCTTACCCTAACCCTTCCCCGAAGCCTGACCCTCACCCGTCCCCTAATCCTAACCCGTACGCTAACACTAACCCGCGCCCTCACACACACGCTCCCCCTAAAGCGTTGCCATACCCTCTCCTGGACCCTAAACCGTCCCCGTCCCCTAACCCTAACCCTAGCCCGAACCCTAACCCTAACCCTTCCCCGAAGCCTGACCCTCACCCGTCCCCTAATCCTAACCCGTACGCTAACACTAACCCACGCCCTCACACGCACGCTCCCCCTAAAGCGTTGCCGTACCCTCACCTGGACCCTAAACCGTCCCCGTCCCCTAACCCTAACCCTAGCCCGAACCCTAACCTAACCCTTCCCCGAAGCCTGACCCTCTCCCGTCCCCTAATCCTAACCCGTACGCTAACACTAACCCGCGCCCTCACACGCACGCTCCCCCTAAAGTGTTGCCGTTCCCTCACCTGGACCCTAAACCGTCCCCGTCCCCTAAACCTAACCCTAGCCCGAACCCTAACCCTCACCCTTCCCCGAAGCCTGACCCTCACCCGTCCCCTAATCCTAACCCGTACGCTAACACTAACCCGCGCCCTCACACGCACGCTCCCCCTAAAGCGTTGCCATACCCTCACCTGGACCCTAAACAGTCCCCGTCCCCTAAACCTAACCCTAGCCCGAACCCTAACCCTAACCCTTCCCCGAAGCCGCACCCTCACCCGTCCCCTAATCCTAACCCGTACGCTAACACTAACCTGCGCCCTCACACGCACGCTCCCCCTAAAGCGTTGCCGTACCCTCACCTGGACCCTAAACCGTCCCCGGCCCTAACCCTAACCCTAGCCCGAACCCTAACCCTAACCCTTCCCCGAAGCCTGACCCTCACCCGTCCCCTAATCATAACCCGTACGCTAACACTAACCCGCGCCCTCACACGCACGCTCCCCCTAAAGCGTTGCCGTACCCTCACCTGGACCCTAAACCGTCCCCAACCGCTAACCCTAACCCTAGCCCGAACCGTAACCCTAACCCTTCCCCGAAGCCTGACCCTCACACGTCCCCTAATCCTAACCCGTACGCTAACACTAACCCGCGCCCTCACACGCACGCTCCCCCTAAAGCGTTGCCGTACACTCACCTGGACCCTAAACCGTCCCCGTCCCCTAACCCTAACCCTAGCCCGAACCCTAACCCTAACCCTTCCCCGAAGCCTGACCCTCACCCGTCCCCTAATCCTAACCCGTACGCTAACACTAACACACGCCCTCACACGCACGCTCCCCCTAAAGCGTTGCTGTACCCTCACCTGGACCCTAAACCGTCCCCGGTCCTAACCCTAACCCTAGCCCGAACCCTAACCCTAACCCTTCCCCGAAGCCTGACCCTCACCCGTCCCCTAATCCTAACCCGTACGCTAACACTAACCCGCGCCCTCACACGCACGCTCCCCCTAAAGCGTTGCCGTACCCTCACCTGGACCCTAAACCGTCCCCATCCCCTAACCCTAACCGTAGCCCGAACCCTAACCCTAACCCTTCCCCGAAGCCTGACCCTCACACGTCCCCTAATCCTAACCCGTACGCTAACACTAACCCGCGCCCTCACACGCACGCTGCCCCTAAAGCGTTGCCGTACCCTCACCTGGACCCTAAACCGTCCCAGTCCCCTAACCCTAACCCTAGCCCGAATCCTAACCCTAACCCTTCCCCGAAGCCTGACCCTCCCCCGTCCCCTAATCCTAACCCGTACGCTAACACTAACCCGCTCCCTCACATGCACGCTCCCCCTAAAGCGTTCCCGTACCCTCACCTGGACCCTAAACCGTCCCCGGTCCTAACCCTAACCCTAGCCCGAACCCTAACCCTAACCCTTCCCCGAAGCCTGACCCTCACCCGTCCCCTAGTCCTAACCCGTACGCTAACACTAACCCGCGCTCTCACACGCACGCTCCCCCTAAAGCGTTGCCGTACACTCACCTGGACCCTAAACCGTCCCCATCCCCTAACCCTAACCGTAGCCCGAACCCTAACCCTAAGCCTTCCCCGAAGCCTGACTCTCACACGTCCCCTAATCCTAACCCGTACGCTAACACTAACCCGCGCCCTCACACGCACGCTCCCCCTAAAGCGTTGCCGTACCCTCACCTGGACCCTAAACCGTCCCCGTCCCCTAAACCTAACCCTAGCCCGAACCCTAACCCTAACCCTTCCCCGAAGCCTGACCCTCACACGTCCCCTAATCCTCACCCGTACGCTAACACTAACCCGCGCCCTCACACGCTCTCTCCGCCTAAAGCGTTGCCGTACCCTCACTTGAACCCTAAACCGTCCCCGTCCCCTAACCCTAACTCTAGCCCGAACCCTAACCCTAACCTTTCCCCGAAGCCTGACCCTCACCCGTCCCCTAATCCTAACCCGTACGCTAACACTAACCCGCGCCCTCACACGCACGCTCCCCCTAAAGCGTTGCCGTACCCTCACCTGGACCCTAAACCGTCCCCGTCCCCTAACCCTAACCCTAGCCCGAACCCTAACCCTAACCCTTCCCCGAAGCCTGACCCTCACCCGTCCCCTAATCCTAACCCGTACGCTAACACTACCCCGCGCCCTCACACGCACGCTTCCCCTAAAGCGTTGCCGTACCCTCACCTGGACCCTAAACCGTCCCCGTCCCCTAACCCTAAACCTAACCCTTCCCCAAAGGCTGACCCTCACTTTTCCCCTAATCCTAACCCGTACGCTAACACTAACCCGCGCCCTCACACGCACGCTCCCCCTAAAGCGTTGCCGTACCCTCACCTGGACCCTAAACCGTCCCCGTCCCCTAACCATAACCCTAGCCCGAACCCTAACCCTAACCCTTCCCCGAAACCTGACCCTCACCCGTCCCCTAATCCTAACCCGTACGCTAACACTAACCCGCGCCCTCACACGCACGCTCCCCCTAAAGCGTTGCCGTACGCTCACCTGGACCCTAAACCGTCCCCGTCCCATAACCCTAACCCTAGCCCGAACCCTAACCCTAACCCTTCCCCGAAGCCTGACCCTCACACGTCCCCTAATCCTAACCCGTACGCTAACACTAACCCACGCCCTCACACGCACGCTCCCCCTAAAGCGTTGCCGTACCCTCACCTGGACCCTAAACCGTCCCCGTCCCCTAACCCTAACCCTAGCCCAAACCCTAACCCTAACCCTTCCCCGAAGCCTGACCCTCACCCGTCCCCTAATCCTAACCCGTACGCTAACACTAACCCGCGCCCTCACACGCACGCTCCCCCTAAAGCGTTGCCGTACCCTCACCTGGACCCTAAACCGTCCCCGTCCCCTAACCCTAACCCTAGCCCGAACCCTAACCCTAACCCTTCCCCGAAGCCTGACCCTCTCCCGTCCCCTAATCCTAACCCGTACGCTAACACTAACCCGCACCCTCACACGCACGCTCCCCCTAAAGCATTGCCGTACCCTCACCTGGACCCTAAACCGTCCCCGTCCCCTAACCGTAACCCTAGCCCGAACCCTAACCCTAACCCTTCCCCGAAGCCTGACCCTCACCCGTCCCCTAATCCTAACCCGTACGCTAACACTAACCCGCGCCCTCACACGCACGCTCCCCCTAAAGCGTTGCCGTACGCTCACCTGGACCCTAAACCGTCCCCGTCCCCTAACCCTAACCCTAGCCCGAACCCTAACCCTAACCCTTCCCCGAAGCCTGACCCTCACCCGTCCCCTAATCCTAACCCGTACGCTAACACTAACCCGCGCCCTCACACGCACGCTCCCCCTAAAGCGTTGCCGTACCCTCACCTGGACCCTAAACCGTCCCCGTCCCCTAACCGTAACCCTAGCCCGAACCCTAACCCTAACCCTTCCCCGAAGCCTGACCCTCACCCGTCCCCTAATCCTAACCCGTACGCTAACACTAACCCGCGCCCTCACACGCACGCTCCCCCTAAAGCGTTGCCGTACGCTCACCTGGACCCTAAACCGTCCCCGTCCCCTAACCCTAACCCTAGCCCGAACCCTAACCCTAACCCTTCCCCGAAGCCTGACCCTCACACGTCCCCTAATCCTAACCCGTACGCTAACACTAACCCGCGCCCTCACACGCACGCTCCCCCTAAAGTGTTGCCGTACCCTCACCTGGACCCTAAACCGTCCCAGTCCCCTAACCCTAACCCTAGCCCGAACCCTAACCCTAAGCCTTCCCCGAAGCCTGACCCTCACCCGTCCCCTAATCCTAACCCGTACGCTAACACTAACCCGCGCCCTCACACGCACGCTCCCCCTAAAGCGTTGCCGTACCCTCACCTGGACCCTAAACCGTCCCCGTCCCCTAACCCTAACCCTAGCCCGAACCCTAACCCTAACCCTTCCCCGAAGCCTGACCCTCTCCCGTCCCCTAATCCTAAACCGTACGCTAACACTAAACCGCACCCTCACACGCACGCTCCCCCTAAAGCGTTGCCGTACCCTCACCTGGACCCTAAACCGTCCCCGTCCCCTAACCCTAACCCTAGCCCGAACCCTAACCCTAACCCTTCCCCGAAGCCGCACCCTCACCCGTCCCCTAATCCTAACACGTACGCTAACACTAACCCACGCCCTCACACGCACGCTCCCCCTAAAGCGTTGCCGTACCCTCACCTGGACCCTAAACCGTCCCCGTCCCCTAACCCTAACCCTAGCCCGAACCCTAACTCTAACCCTTCCCCGAAGCCTGACCCTCACCCGTCCCCTAATCCTAACCCGTACGCTAACACTAACCCGCGCCCTCACACGCACGCTCCCCCTAAAGCGTTGCCGTACCCTCACCTGGACCCTAAACCGTCCCCGGTCCTAACCCTAACCCTAGCCCGAACCCTAACCCTAACCCTTCCCCGAAGCCTGACCCTCACCCGTCCCCTAATCCTAACCCGTACGCTAACACTAACCTGCGCCCTCACACGCACGCTCCCCCTAAAGCGTTGCCGTACCCTCACCTGGACCCTAAACCGTCCCCGTCCCCTAACCCTAACCCTAGCCCGAACCCTAACCCTAACCCTTCCCCGAAGCCTGACCCTCACCCGTCCCCTAATCCTCACCCGTACGCTAACACTAACCCGCGCCCTCACACGCTCTCTCCGCCTAAAGCGTTGCCGTACCCTCACCTGGACCCTAAACCGTCCCCGTCCCCTAACCCTAACTCTAGACCGAACCCTAACCCTAACCCTTCCCCGAAGCCTGACCCTCACCCGTCCCCTAATCCTAACCCGTACGCTAACACTAACCCGCGCCCTCACACGCACGCTCCCCCTAAAGCGTTGCCGTACCCTCACCTGGACCCTAAACCGTCCCCGTCCCCTAACCCTAACCCTAGCCCGAACCCTAACCCTAACCCTTCCCCGAAGCCTGACCCTCACCCGTCCCCTAATCCTAACCCGTACGCTAACACTACCCCGCGCCCTCACACGCACGCTTCCCCTAAAGCGTTGCCGTACCCTCACCTGGACCCTAAACCGTCCCCGTCCCCTAACCCTAACCCTAACCCTTCCCCGAAAGCTGACCCTCACCTTTCCCCTAATCCTAACCCGTACGCTAACACTAAACCGCGCCCTCACACGCACGCTCCCCCTAAAGCGTTGCCGTACCCTCACCTGGACCCTAAACCGTCCCCGTCCCCTAACCGTAACCCTAGCCCGAACCCTAACCCTAACCCTTCCCCGAAGCCTGACCCTCACCCGTCCCCTAATCCTAACCCGTACGCTAACACTAACGCGCGCCCTCACACGCACGCTCCCCCTAAAGCGTTGCCGTACCCTCACCTGGACCCTAAACCGTTCCCGTCCCCTAACCCTAACCCTAGCCCGAACCCTAACCCTAACCCTTCCCCAAAGCCTGACCCTCACACGTCCCCTAATCCTAACCCGTACGCTAACACTAACCCGCGCCCTCACACGCACGCTCCCCCTAAAGCGTTGCCGTACCCTCACCTGGACCCTAAACCGTCCCTGTCCCCTAAACCTAACCCTAGCCCGAACCCTAACCCTAACCCTTCCCCGAAGCCTCACCCTCACCCGTCCCCTAACCCTAACCCGTACGCTAACACTAACCCGTGCCCTCACACGCACGCTCCCCCTAAAGCGTTGCCGTACCCTCACCTGGACCCTAAACCGTCCCCGTCCCCTAACCCTAACCCTAGCCCGAACCCTAACCCTAACCCTTCCCCGAAGCCTGACACTCACCCGTCCCCTAATCCTAAGCCGTACGCTAACACTAATGCGCGCCCTCACACGCACGCTCCCCCTAAAGCGTTGCCGTACCCTCACCTGGACCCTAAACCGTCCCCGTCCCCTAACCCTAACCCTAGCCCGAACCCTAACCCTAAAACTTCCCCGAAGCCTGACCCTCACCCGTCCCCTAATCCTAACCCGTACGCTAACACTAACCCGCGCCCTCACACGCACGCTCCCCCTAAAGCGTTGCCGTACCCTCACCTGGACTCTAAACCGTCCCCGTCCCCTAACCCTAACCCTTCCCCGAAGCCTGACCATCACCCGTCCCCTAATCCTAACCCGTACGCTAACACTAACCCGCGCCCTCACACGCACGCTCCCCCTAAAGCGTTGCCGTACCCTCACCTGGACCCTAAACCGTCCCCGTCCCCTAAACCTAACCCTAGCCCGAACCCTAACCCTTCCCCGAAGCCTGACTCTCAACCGTCCCCTAATCCTAACCCGTACGCTAACACTAACCCGCGCCTTCACACGCACGCTCCCCCTAAAGCATTGCCGTACCCTCACCTGGACCCTAAACCGTCCCCATCCCCTAACCCTAACCCTAGCCCGAACCCTAACCCTAACCCTTCCCCGAAGCCTGACCCTCACATGTCCCCTAATCCTAACACGTACGCTAACACTAAACCGCGCCCTCACACGCACGCTCCCCCTAAAGCGTTGCCGTACCCTCACCTGGACCCTAAACCGTCCCCGTCCCCTAACCCTAACCCTAGCCCGAACCCTAACCCTAACCCTTCCCCGAAGCCTGACCCTCACCCGTCCCGTAATCCTAACCCGTACGCTAACACTAACCCGTGCCCTCACACGCACGCTCCCCCTAAAGCGTTGCCGTACCCTCACCTGGACCCTAAACCGTCCCGGGTCCTAACCCTAACCCTAGTCCGAACCCTAACCCTAACACTTCCCCGAAGCCTGACCCTCACCCGTCCCCTAATCCTAACCCGTACGCTAACACTAACCCGCGCCCTCACACGCAGGCTCCCGCTAAAGCGTTGCCGTACCCTCACCTGGACCCTAACCGTCCCCATCCCCTTACCCTAACCCTAGCCCGAACCCTAACCCTAACCCTTCCCCGAAGCCTGACCCTCACACGTCCCCTAATCCTAACCCGTACGCTAACACGAACCCGCGCCCTCACACGCACGCTCCCCCTAAAGCGTTGCCGTACCCTCACCTGGACCCTAAACCGTCCCCGTCCCCTAACCCTAACCCTTCCCCGAAGCCTGACCCTCACCCGTCCCCTAATCCTAACCCGTACGCTAACACTAACCCGCGCCCTCACACGCACGCTCCCCCTAAAGCGTTGCCGTATCCTCACCTGGACCCTAAACCGTCCCCGTCCCCTAACCCTAACCCTAGCCCGAACGCTAACCCTTCCCCGAAGCCTGACCCTCACCCGTCCCCTAATCCTAACCCGTACGCTAACACTAACCCGCGCCCTCACACGCACGCTCACCCTAAAGCGTTGCCGTACCCTCACCTGGACCCTAAACCGTCCCCGTCCCCTAACCCTAACCCTAGCCCGAACCCTTACCCTAACCGTTCCCCGAAGCCTGACCCTCACCCGTCCCCTAATCCTAACCCATACGCTAACACTAACCCGCGCCCTCACACGTACGCTCCCCCTAAAGCGTTGCCGTACCCTCACCTGGAACCTAAACCGTCCCCGTCCCCTAACCCTAACCCTAGCCCGAACCCTAACCCTAACCCTTCCCCGAAGCCTGACCCTCACCCGTCCCCTAATCCTAACCCGTACGCTAACACTAACCCGCGCCCTCACACGCACGCTCCCCCTAAAGCGTTGCCGTACCCTCACCTGGACCCTAAACCGTCCCCATCCCCTAAACCTAACCCTAGCCCGAACCCTAACCCTAACCCTTCCCCGAAGCCTGACCCTCACACGTCCCCTAATCCTAACCCGAACGCTAACACGAACCCGCGCCCTCACACGCACGCTCCCCCTAAAGCGTTGCCGTACCCTCACCTGGACCCTAAACCGTCCCCGTCCCCTAACCCTAACCCTAGCCCGAACCCTAACCCTAACCCTTCCCCGAAACCTGACCCTCACCCGTCCCCTAATCCTAACCCGTACGTTAACACTACCCCGCGCCCTCACACGCACGCTTCCCCTAAAGCGTTGCCGTACGCTCACCTGGACCGTAAACCGTCCCCGTCCCCTAACCCTAACCCTAACCCTTCCCCGAAGCCTGACCCTCACCCGTCCCCTAATCCTAACCCGTACGCTAACACTAACCCACACCCTCACACGCACGCTCCCCCTAAAACGTTGCCGTACCCTCACCTGGACCCTAAACCGTCCCCATCCCCTAACCCTACGCCTAGCCTGAACCCTAACCCTAACCCTTCCCCGAAGCCTGACCCTCGCCCGTACCCTAATCCTAACCCGTACGCTAACACTAACCCGCGCCCTCACACGCACGCTCCCCCTAAAGCGTTGCCGTACCCTCACCTGGACCCTAAACCGTCCCCGTCCCCTAACCCTAACCCTAGCCCGAACCCTAACCCTAACCCTTCCCCGAAGCCTGACCCTCACCCGTCCCTTAATCCATACCCGTACACTGATAATAACCCGCGCCCTCACACGCACGCTCCACCTAAAGCGTTGCCGTACCCTCACCTGGACCCTAAACCGTCCCCGTCCCCTAACCCTAACCCTAGCCCGAACCCTAACCCTAACCCTTCCCCGAAGCCTGACCCTCACCCGTCCCCTAATCCTAACCCGTACGCTAACTCTAACCCGCGCTCTCACACGCACGCTCCCCCTAAAGCGTTGCCGTACCCGCACCTGGACCCTAAACCGTCCCCGTCCCCTAACCCTAACCCTAGCCCGAACCCTAACCCTGACCCTTCCCCGAAGCCTGACCCTCACCCGTCCCCTAATCCTAACCCGTACGCTAACACTAACCCGCACCCTCACACGCACGCTCCCCCTAAAGCATTGCCGTACCCTCACCTGGACCCTAAACCATCCCCGTCCCCTAACCCTAACCCTAGCCCGAACCCTAACCCTAACCCTTCCCCGAAACCTGACCCTCACCCGTCCCCTAATCCTAACCCGTATGCTAACACTAACCCGCGCCCTCACACGCACGCTCCCCCTAAAGCGTTGCCTTACCCTCACCTGGACCCTAAACAGTCCCCGTCCCGTAACCCTAAGCCTAGCCCGAACCCTATCCCTAACCCTTCCCCGAAGCCTGACCCTCACCCGTCCCGTAATCCTAACCCGTACGCTAACACTAACCCGCGCCCTCACACGCACGCTCCCCCTAAAGCGTTGCCGTACCCTCACCTGGACCCTAAACCGTCCCCGGTCCTAACCCTAACCCTAGCCCGAACCCTAACCCTAACACTTCCCCGAAGCCTGACCCTCACCCGTCCCCTAATCCTAACCCGTACGCTAACACTAACCCGCGCCCTCACACGCACGCTCCCCCTAAAGCATTGCCGTACCCTCACCTGGACCCTAACCGTACCCATCCCCTAACCCTAACCCTAGCCCGAACCCTAACCCTAACCCTTCCCCGAAGCCTGACCCTCACACGTCCCCTAATCCTAACCCGTACGCTAACACGAACCCGCGCCCTCACACGCACGCTCCCCCTAAAGCGTTGCCGTACCCTCACCTGGACCCTAAACCGTCCCCGTCCCCTAACCCTAACCCTTCCCCGAAGCCTGACCCTCACCCGTCCCCTAATCCTAACCCGTACGCTAACACTAACCCGCGCCCTCACACGCACGCTCCCCCTAAAGCGTTGCCGTATCCTCACCTGGACCCTAAACCGTCCCCGTCCCCTAACCCTAACCCTAGCCCGAACGCTAACCCTTCCCCGAAGCCTGACCCTCACCCGTCCCCTAATCCTAACCCGTACGCTAACACTAACCCGCGCCCTCACACGCACGCTCACCCTAAAGCGTTGCCGTACCCTCACCTGGACCCTAAACCGTCCCCGTCCCCTAACCCTAACCCTAGCCCGAACCCTTACCCTAACCGTTCCCCGAAGCCTGACCCTCACCCGTCCCCTAATCCTAACCCATACGCTAACACTAACCCGCGCCCTCACACGTACGCTCCCCCTAAAGCGTTGCCGTACCCTCACCTGGAACCTAAACCGTCCCCGTCCCCTAACCCTAACCCTAGCCCGAACCCTAACCCTAACCCTTCCCCGAAGCCTGACCCTCACCCGTCCCCTAATCCTAACCCGTACGCTAACACTAACCCGCGCCCTCACACGCACGCTCCCCCTAAAGCGTTGCCGTACCCTCACCTGGACCCTAAACCGTCCCCATCCCCTAAACCTAACCCTAGCCCGAACCCTAACCCTAACCCTTCCCCGAAGCCTGACCCTCACACGTCCCCTAATCCTAACCCGAACGCTAACACGAACCCGCGCCCTCACACGCACGCTCCCCCTAAAGCGTTGCCGTACCCTCACCTGGACCCTAAACCGTCCCCGTCCCCTAACCCTAACCCTAGCCCGAACCCTAACCCTAACCCTTCCCCGAAACCTGACCCTCACCCGTCCCCTAATCCTAACCCGTACGTTAACACTACCCCGCGCCCTCACACGCACGCTTCCCCTAAAGCGTTGCCGTACGCTCACCTGGACCGTAAACCGTCCCCGTCCCCTAACCCTAACCCTAACCCTTCCCCGAAGCCTGACCCTCACCCGTCCCCTAATCCTAACCCGTACGCTAACACTAACCCACACCCTCACACGCACGCTCCCCCTAAAACGTTGCCGTACCCTCACCTGGACCCTAAACCGTCCCCATCCCCTAACCCTACGCCTAGCCTGAACCCTAACCCTAACCCTTCCCCGAAGCCTGACCCTCGCCCGTACCCTAATCCTAACCCGTACGCTAACACTAACCCGCGCCCTCACACGCACGCTCCCCCTAAAGCGTTGCCGTACCCTCACCTGGACCCTAAACCGTCCCCGTCCCCTAACCCTAACCCTAGCCCGAACCCTAACCCTAACCCTTCCCCGAAGCCTGACCCTCACCCGTCCCTTAATCCATACCCGTACACTGATAATAACCCGCGCCCTCACACGCACGCTCCACCTAAAGCGTTGCCGTACCCTCACCTGGACCCTAAACCGTCCCCGTCCCCTAACCCTAACCCTAGCCCGAACCCTAACCCTAACCCTTCCCCGAAGCCTGACCCTCACCCGTCCCCTAATCCTAACCCGTACGCTAACTCTAACCCGCGCTCTCACACGCACGCTCCCCCTAAAGCGTTGCCGTACCCGCACCTGGACCCTAAACCGTCCCCGTCCCCTAACCCTAACCCTAGCCCGAACCCTAACCCTGACCCTTCCCCGAAGCCTGACCCTCACCCGTCCCCTAATCCTAACCCGTACGCTAACACTAACCCGCACCCTCACACGCACGCTCCCCCTAAAGCATTGCCGTACCCTCACCTGGACCCTAAACCATCCCCGTCCCCTAACCCTAACCCTAGCCCGAACCCTAACCCTAACCCTTCCCCGAAACCTGACCCTCACCCGTCCCCTAATCCTAACCCGTATGCTAACACTAACCCGCGCCCTCACACGCACGCTCCCCCTAAAGCGTTGCCTTACCCTCACCTGGACCCTAAACAGTCCCCGTCCCGTAACCCTAAGCCTAGCCCGAACCCTATCCCTAACCCTTCCCCGAAGCCTGACCCTCACCCGTCCCGTAATCCTAACCCGTACGCTAACACTAACCCGCGCCCTCACACGCACGCTCCCCCTAAAGCGTTGCCGTACCCTCACCTGGACCCTAAACCGTCCCCGGTCCTAACCCTAACCCTAGCCCGAACCCTAACCCTAACACTTCCCCGAAGCCTGACCCTCACCCGTCCCCTAATCCTAACCCGTACGCTAACACTAACCCGCGCCCTCACACGCACGCTCCCCCTAAAGCATTGCCGTACCCTCACCTGGACCCTAACCGTACCCATCCCCTAACCCTAACCCTAGCCCGAACCCTAACCCTAACCCTTCCCCGAAGCCTGACCCTCACACGTCCCCTAATCCTAACCCGTACGCTAACACGAACCCGCGCCCTCACACGCACGCTCCCCCTAAAGCGTTGCCGTACCCTCACCTGGACCCTAAACCGTCCCCGTCCCCTAACCCTAACCCTAGCCCGAACCCTAACCCTAAAACTTCCCCGAAGCCTGACCCTCACCCGTCCCCTAATCCTAACCCGTACGCTAACACTAACCCGCGCCCTCACACGCACGCTCCCCCTAAAGCGTTGCCGTACCCTCACCTGGACTCTAAACCGTCCCCGTCCCCTAACCCTAACCCTTCCCCGAAGCCTGACCATCACCCGTCCCCTAATCCTAACCCGTACGCTAACACTAACCCGCGCCCTCACACGCACGCTCCCCCTAAAGCGTTGCCGTACCCTCACCTGGACCCTAAACCGTCCCCGTCCCCTAAACCTAACCCTAGCCCGAACCCTAACCCTTCCCCGAAGCCTGACTCTCAACCGTCCCCTAATCCTAACCCGTACGCTAACACTAACCCGCGCCTTCACACGCACGCTCCCCCTAAAGCATTGCCGTACCCTCACCTGGACCCTAAACCGTCCCCATCCCCTAACCCTAACCCTAGCCCGAACCCTAACCCTAACCCTTCCCCGAAGCCTGACCCTCACATGTCCCCTAATCCTAACACGTACGCTAACACTAAACCGCGCCCTCACACGCACGCTCCCCCTAAAGCGTTGCCGTACCCTCACCTGGACCCTAAACCGTCCCCGTCCCCTAACCCTAACCCTAGCCCGAACCCTAACCCTAACCCTTCCCCGAAGCCTGACCCTCACCCGTCCCGTAATCCTAACCCGTACGCTAACACTAACCCGTGCCCTCACACGCACGCTCCCCCTAAAGCGTTGCCGTACCCTCACCTGGACCCTAAACCGTCCCGGGTCCTAACCCTAACCCTAGTCCGAACCCTAACCCTAACACTTCCCCGAAGCCTGACCCTCACCCGTCCCCTAATCCTAACCCGTACGCTAACACTAACCCGCGCCCTCACACGCAGGCTCCCGCTAAAGCGTTGCCGTACCCTCACCTGGACCCTAACCGTCCCCATCCCCTTACCCTAACCCTAGCCCGAACCCTAACCCTAACCCTTCCCCGAAGCCTGACCCTCACACGTCCCCTAATCCTAACCCGTACGCTAACACGAACCCGCGCCCTCACACGCACGCTCCCCCTAAAGCGTTGCCGTACCCTCACCTGGACCCTAAACCGTCCCCGTCCCCTAACCCTAACCCTTCCCCGAAGCCTGACCCTCACCCGTCCCCTAATCCTAACCCGTACGCTAACACTAACCCGCGCCCTCACACGCACGCTCCCCCTAAAGCGTTGCCGTATCCTCACCTGGACCCTAAACCGTCCCCGTCCCCTAACCCTAACCCTAGCCCGAACGCTAACCCTTCCCCGAAGCCTGACCCTCACCCGTCCCCTAATCCTAACCCGTACGCTAACACTAACCCGCGCCCTCACACGCACGCTCACCCTAAAGCGTTGCCGTACCCTCACCTGGACCCTAAACCGTCCCCGTCCCCTAACCCTAACCCTAGCCCGAACCCTTACCCTAACCGTTCCCCGAAGCCTGACCCTCACCCGTCCCCTAATCCTAACCCATACGCTAACACTAACCCGCGCCCTCACACGTACGCTCCCCCTAAAGCGTTGCCGTACCCTCACCTGGAACCTAAACCGTCCCCGTCCCCTAACCCTAACCCTAGCCCGAACCCTAACCCTAACCCTTCCCCGAAGCCTGACCCTCACCCGTCCCCTAATCCTAACCCGTACGCTAACACTAACCCGCGCCCTCACACGCACGCTCCCCCTAAAGCGTTGCCGTACCCTCACCTGGACCCTAAACCGTCCCCATCCCCTAAACCTAACCCTAGCCCGAACCCTAACCCTAACCCTTCCCCGAAGCCTGACCCTCACACGTCCCCTAATCCTAACCCGAACGCTAACACGAACCCGCGCCCTCACACGCACGCTCCCCCTAAAGCGTTGCCGTACCCTCACCTGGACCCTAAACCGTCCCCGTCCCCTAACCCTAACCCTAGCCCGAACCCTAACCCTAACCCTTCCCCGAAACCTGACCCTCACCCGTCCCCTAATCCTAACCCGTACGTTAACACTACCCCGCGCCCTCACACGCACGCTTCCCCTAAAGCGTTGCCGTACGCTCACCTGGACCGTAAACCGTCCCCGTCCCCTAACCCTAACCCTAACCCTTCCCCGAAGCCTGACCCTCACCCGTCCCCTAATCCTAACCCGTACGCTAACACTAACCCACACCCTCACACGCACGCTCCCCCTAAAACGTTGCCGTACCCTCACCTGGACCCTAAACCGTCCCCATCCCCTAACCCTACGCCTAGCCTGAACCCTAACCCTAACCCTTCCCCGAAGCCTGACCCTCGCCCGTACCCTAATCCTAACCCGTACGCTAACACTAACCCGCGCCCTCACACGCACGCTCCCCCTAAAGCGTTGCCGTACCCTCACCTGGACCCTAAACCGTCCCCGTCCCCTAACCCTAACCCTAGCCCGAACCCTAACCCTAACCCTTCCCCGAAGCCTGACCCTCACCCGTCCCTTAATCCATACCCGTACACTGATAATAACCCGCGCCCTCACACGCACGCTCCACCTAAAGCGTTGCCGTACCCTCACCTGGACCCTAAACCGTCCCCGTCCCCTAACCCTAACCCTAGCCCGAACCCTAACCCTAACCCTTCCCCGAAGCCTGACCCTCACCCGTCCCCTAATCCTAACCCGTACGCTAACTCTAACCCGCGCTCTCACACGCACGCTCCCCCTAAAGCGTTGCCGTACCCGCACCTGGACCCTAAACCGTCCCCGTCCCCTAACCCTAACCCTAGCCCGAACCCTAACCCTGACCCTTCCCCGAAGCCTGACCCTCACCCGTCCCCTAATCCTAACCCGTACGCTAACACTAACCCGCACCCTCACACGCACGCTCCCCCTAAAGCATTGCCGTACCCTCACCTGGACCCTAAACCATCCCCGTCCCCTAACCCTAACCCTAGCCCGAACCCTAACCCTAACCCTTCCCCGAAACCTGACCCTCACCCGTCCCCTAATCCTAACCCGTATGCTAACACTAACCCGCGCCCTCACACGCACGCTCCCCCTAAAGCGTTGCCTTACCCTCACCTGGACCCTAAACAGTCCCCGTCCCGTAACCCTAAGCCTAGCCCGAACCCTATCCCTAACCCTTCCCCGAAGCCTGACCCTCACCCGTCCCGTAATCCTAACCCGTACGCTAACACTAACCCGCGCCCTCACACGCACGCTCCCCCTAAAGCGTTGCCGTACCCTCACCTGGACCCTAAACCGTCCCCGGTCCTAACCCTAACCCTAGCCCGAACCCTAACCCTAACACTTCCCCGAAGCCTGACCCTCACCCGTCCCCTAATCCTAACCCGTACGCTAACACTAACCCGCGCCCTCACACGCACGCTCCCCCTAAAGCATTGCCGTACCCTCACCTGGACCCTAACCGTACCCATCCCCTAACCCTAACCCTAGCCCGAACCCTAACCCTAACCCTTCCCCGAAGCCTGACCCTCACACGTCCCCTAATCCTAACCCGTACGCTAACACGAACCCGCGCCCTCACACGCACGCTCCCCCTAAAGCGTTGCCGTACCCTCACCTGGACCCTAAACCGTCCCCGTCCCCTAACCCTAACCCTAGTCCGAACCCTAACGCTAACCCTTCCCCGAAGCCTGACCCTCCCCCGTCCCCTAATCCTAACCCGTACGCTAACACTAACCCGCGCCCTCACACGCACGCTCCCCGTAAAGCGTTGCCGTACCCTCACCTGGACCCTAAACCGTTCCCGGTCCTAACCCTAACCCTAGTCCGAACTCTACACCTAACCCTTCCCCGAAGCCTGACCCTCACCCGTCCCCTAATCCTAACCCGTACGCTAACACTAACCCGCGCCCTCACACGCACGCTCCCCCTAAAGCGTTGCCGTACCCTCACCTGGACCCTAAACCGTCCCCAACCCCTAACCCTAACCCTAGCCCGAACCCTAACCCTAACCCTTCCCCGAAGCCTGACCCTCACACGTCCCCTAATCCTAACCCGTACGCTAACACGAACCCGCGCCCTCACACGCACACTCCCCCTAAAGCGTTGCCGTACCCTCACCTGGACCCTAAACCGTCCCCGTCCCCTAACCCTAACCCTTCCCCGAAGCCTGACCCTCACCCGTCCCCTAATCCTAACCCGTACGCTAACACTAACCCGCACCCTCACACGCACGCTCCCCCTAAAGCGTTGCCGTACACTCACCTGGACCCTAAACCGTCCCCGTCCCCTAAACCTAACCCTAGCCCGAACCCTAACCCTAACCCTTCCCCGAAGCCTGACACTCACCCGTCCCCTAATCCTAAGCCGTACGCTAACACTAACGCGCGCCCTCACACGCACGCTCCCCCTAAAGCGTTGCCGTACCCTCACCTGGACCCTAAACCGTCCCCGTCCCCGAACCCTAACCCTAGCCCGAACCCTAACCCAAAAATTTCCCCGAAGCCTGACCCTCACCCGTCCCCTAATCCTAACCCGTACGCTAACACTAACCCGTGCCCTCACACGCACGCTCCCCCTAAAGCGTTGCCGTACCCTCACCTGGACCCTAAACCGTCCCCGTCCCCTAACCCTAACCCTTCCCCGAAGCCTGACCCTCCCCCGTCCCCTAATCCTAACCCGTACGCTAACACTAACCCGCGCCCTCACACGCACGCTCCCCCTAAAGCGTTGCCGTACCCTCACTGGACCCTAAACCGTCCCCGGTCCTAACCCTAACCCTAGCCCGAACCCTAACCCTAACCCTTCCCCGAAGCCTGACCCTCAACCGTCCCCTAATCCTAACCCGTACGCTAACACTAACCCGCGCCCTCACACGCACGCTCCCCCTAAAGCATTGCCGTACCCTCACCTGGACCCTAAACCGTCCCCATCCCCTAACACTAACCCTAGCCCGAACCCTAACCCTAACCCTTCCCCGAAGCCTGACCCTCACACGTCCCCTAATCCTAACCCGTACGCTAACACTACCCCGCGCCCTCACACGCACGCTCCCCCTAAAGCGTTGCCGTACCCTCACCTGGACCCTAAACCGTCCCCGTCCCCTAACCCTAGCCCAAACCCTAACACTAACCCTTACCCGAAGCCTGACCCTCACCCGTCCCCTAATCCTAACCCGTACGCTAACACTAACCCACGCCCTCACACGCACGCTCCCCCTAAAGCGTTGCCGTACCCTCACCTGGACCCTAAATTGTCCCCGTCCCCTAACCCTAAGCCTAGCCCGAACCCTAACCCTAACCCTTCCCCGAAGCCTGACCCTCACCCGTCCCCTAATCCTAACCCGTACGCTAACACTAACCCACGCCCTCACACGCACGCTCCCCCTAAAGCGTTGCCATACCCTCACCTGGACCCTAAACCGTCCCCGTCCCCTAACCCTAACCCTAGCCCGAACCATAACCCTAACCCTTCCCCGAAGCCTGACCCTCACCCGTCCCCTAATCCTAACCCGTACGCTAACACTAACCCGCGCCCTCACACGCACGCTCCCCCTAAAGCGTTGCCGTACCCTCACCTGGACCCTAAACCATCCCCATCCTCTAACCCTAACCCTAGCCCGAACCCTAACCCTAACCCTTCCCCGAAGCCTGACCCTCACCCGTCCCCTAATCCTAACCCGTACGCTAACACTAACCCACGTCCTCACACGCACGCTCCCCCTAAAGCGTTGCCGTACCCTCACCTGGACCCTAAACCGTCCCCGTCCCCTAACCCTAACCCTAGCCCGAACCCTAACCCTAACCCTTCCCCGAAGCCTGACCCTCACCCGTCCCCTAATCCTAACCCGTACGCTAACACTAACCTGCGCCCTCACACGCACGCTCCCCCTAAAGCGTTGCCGTACCCTCACCTGGACCCTAAACCGTCCCCGTCCCCTAACCCTAACCCTAGCCCGAACCCTAACCCTAACCCTTCCCCGAAGCCTGACCCTCACCTGTCCCCTAATCCTAAACCGTACGCTAACACTAACCCGTGCCCTCACACGTACGCTCCCCCTAAAGCCTTGCCGTACCCTCCCCTGGACCCTAAACCGTCCCCGTCCCCTAACCCTAAGCCTAGTCCGAACCCTAACCCTAACCCTTCCCCGAAGCCTGACCCTCACCTGTCCCCTAATCCTAACCCGTACGCTAAAACTAACCCGCGCGCTCACACGTACGCTCCCCCTAAAGCGTTGCCGTACCCTCCCCTGGACCCTAAACCGTCCCCGTCCCCTAACCCTAACCCTAGCCCGAACCCTCACCCTAACCCTTCCCCGAAGCCTGACCCTCACCCGTCCCGTAATCCTAACCCGTACGCTAACACTAACCCGCGCCCTCACACGTACGCACCCCCTAAAGCGTTGCCGTACCCTCCCCTGGACCCTAAACCGTCCCCATCCCCTAACCCTAACACTAGCCCTAACCCTAACTCTAACCCTTCCCCGAAGCGTGACCCTCACCCGTCCCCTAATCCTAACCCGTACGCTAACACTAACCCGCGCCCTCACACGTACGCGCCCCCTAAAGCGTTGCCGTACCCTCCCCTGGACCCAAAACCGTCCCCGTCCCCTAACCCTAACCCTAGCCCGAACCCTAATCCTAACCCTTCCCCGAAGCCTGACCCTCACCCGTCCCCTAACTCGTACGCGAACACTAACCCGCGCCCTCACACGTACGCTCCCCCTAAAGCGTTGTCGTACCCTCCCCTGGACCCTAAACCGTCCCTGTCCCCTAACCCTAACCCTAGCCCGAACCCTAACCCTAAGCCTTCCCCGAAGCCTGACCCTCACCCGTCCCCTAATCCTAACCCGTACGCTAACACTAACCCGCGCCCTCACACGTACGCTCCCCCTAAAGCGTTGCCGTATCCTCCCCTGGACCCTAAACCGTCCCCGTCCCCTAACCCTAGCCCGAACCCTAACCCTAACCCTTCCCCGAAGCCTGACCCTCACCCGTCCCCTAATGCTAACCCGTACGCTAACACTAACCCACGCCCTCACACGTACACTCCCCTAAAGCGTTGCCGTACCCTCCCCTGGACCCTAAACCGTCCCCGTCCCCTAACCCTAACCCTAGCCCGAACCCTAACCCTAACCCGTCCCCTAACCCATCTCCTAATCCTAACCCGTACGTTAACACTAACCCGCGCCCTCACACCTACACTCCCCCTAACGCGTTGTCGTACCCTCACCTGGACCCTAAACCGTTCCTGTCCCCTAACCCTAACCCTAACCCTATCCCTTACCTGAAGCCTTACCCTAACCCGTCCCCTAATCCTAACCCGTACGCTGACACTAACCCGTGCCCTCACACTTACGCTCACACTACACCATTGTCGTACCCTAACCTGTACCCTAAATCGTCCCCTAACCCTAACCCTAACCCTTACCCGAAGCCTTACCCTAACCCCTCTCCTAATCCTAACCTGTACGCTAACACTAACCCGTGCCCTCACACGTATGCTCACCATAAACCGTTGTCGGACCCTAACCTGTACCCTATACCGTCCCCGTCCCTTAACCTTAACCCTAACCCTTACCCAAAGCCTTACTGTAACCCGTCACCTAATCCTAGCCGATACGCTAACACTAACCCGTATCCTAACACGTACGCTCATCCTAAACCATTGTCGCACCCTAACCTGTACCCTAAACTGTCCCTCTCCCCTAACCCTAACCCTAACCCTAACCCTTACCTGAAGCCTTACCCTCACCCGTCCCGTAATCCTTACCCGTACGCTAACACTAAATCTTACCCTTACATGTACGCTATACCTAAACCGTTGTCGTACCCTAACCTGTACCCTAAACCATCCCCGTTCCCTAACCATAACCCTAACCCGAAACATTACCCTAACACTTACCCTAATCCTAAACGGTACACTAACACTGACCTGTACCCTAACACTTTCGCTCACCCTAAACCATTGTCGCATCCTAAAGCATACCCGTTCCCTAATGCTAACCTTAACCCTAACCCTAAACCCACTTATAGCACTATAGCTCAGGAAAATTAAAATAACAAGAAACAACCACTGCAAAGTTTAGGGCTGCTCTGTTTACAAGAGCCTCGACTACGGTACAAATTAAATATCCTTGAAAGAGAGAAATGGATAAAGAAGTTTTCGTACTTACGTACAATGGAATATCACTCAACAATGAAATCAATGTCGTCAGGCCCGTACAAGCATAATGAATGGATTTAGGTACGATGATTCAAAGGAAATAAGTCACACAGAAAAAGAAACTTATCATAAGATATCACTTATAGAGGGAATGTAAACTTGGCTACACATGAACTGAATTACAAAACAGAACAGAGTCTCACATTTAGAAAACAAACTTATGCTTTCTTAAGGGGAATGGTGAGTTGGGGTGCTGCGTAAAACCAGAGATTGAAATTAGCACAGATACTATTCCATAAGCCAAATATATAATAGACAAGATATACTCCTTGCTCAACGAATTAGACTCAACACCACCTATTCACCGCAGAGGAATATATCTGACAATAAGAATATTAAAACATATGTATCTATATGTCTCTGTAAGAGAATCAAGTGTGTGTAGAGCAGTATACACAGCCGTGAAAAATCAACTAAACCCCATTATTAAAATAAATTTCAAAAACAAAGACAGTGAAGGAGAGAAAGTTCTTAAATAATTCGTTCAGGGCTTGTGATGAAACTTGGATTTACCACATCTACACCCACAGCTGGGTGAGACATAAGGCAGGACATTTGGGGCTGAGAGGATTGGTGAGGTTCGGTGAGCAAATGCAGACCCTTTGAAGTAATACTGTATGCTACCCATTCCCTGGGTCCCAACTCTCCTGGTTTAAGGGATTCTTCCTACAGCTAAAACATGCATGGGAAACCCAGAGGATTGTACACCATGTGATCGGGCAACGTTTCTAAAACCCATCTCATTTTTTGTTCCCTGGTACACGGGTTCGCCATTCCAGACGCTTTACTAAACATCTCCCCACGTGGAGAGTCAGTGCCTTAAAACTCCTGTTTGGCACAGTTAGCAATTTCTGCGGAGGTTGAACGGGAATAGGGAGAACCAATGAGAGACTAGCTGTAGGTGTTTGGACGGTCACATTTCACTCTAATTTCCCACCAGGAAGAGGAATTAACAAAAGGCTCAGCGTGCCGTGATGAAACAAGATTAGGGCCTGAAGCAATCCTGCAGTTCTGCGGCCAGCGCACAAGAAAGCGAGTTGAAGAAAGGACCTCAGGGGCACTGTAATTCATAAACCTGCAGAGTTATAAATGACAGCTATCGTCCAAAAATATATTGAGGTAAGGCTGCGAAGAGGACTTGAAAGCATGGCACAATTGCAGGAAATATATTTCAGGAGGTAGATGGAAACTGCATTTAAAGCATATGAAAAGCGGCAGAACTTTGACAATGATGCACTTGGCCAAAAAGGGCGTATGCGTTTTTTTCCTGAATACATGCAGGAAAAAACGCATATGCTCTTTTTGTCCAAATAAGCAAGCCTGCAACGGAGATCTGCACTACAATGAAGTCTCACTTCCCACCGGTCAAAAGGGCGATCTGAAAAAAGTGTAAAAACCAGAAAGGCAGGACAGGCCATGGAGAACTGGGAGCCTTGTTATGCTGATGGGCGGGATGTAAATTGCCAACAGCCACTCTGGAGAAGTGTATGGTGTTTCCTGAAACCTCTAAAAAACAAAGCTACAGAGCCTAGGTTGCTTCCACTTATGGTCCTATAGCTTAGGAAAATTAAAATCAACAAGACACAGCCACCCCAAAGTTTAGGGCTGCTGTGTTTACAAGAACCTCGACTACGGTACAATTTAAATATCCCAGAAAGAGGAAAAGGGATAAAGAAGTTGTGGTACTTATGTACAATGGAATATCACTCAGCAATGAAATCAATATCATCAGGCCCATAGGAGCATAATGAGTGGATTTAGGTACGATGATTCTAAGGAAATAAGTCACACAGATAAAGAAACTTATCATAAGATATCACTTATAGAGGGAATGTAAACTTGGCTACACATGAACTGAATTACAAAACAGAACAGAGTCTCACATTTAGAAAACAAACATGTTTGCTTAAGGGGAAAGGTGAGTTGGGGTGCTGCATAAATCCAGAGATTGAAATGAGCACAGATACCGTTCCATAAGCCAAATATGTAATAGACAAGACCTACTCCTTGCTCAGCGAAGTGGACTCAACACCCCCTATTCACCGCAGAGGAATATATCTGACTAGTAAGAATCTTAAAATCTATGTATTTATATGTCTCCGTAAGAGAATCAAGTGTGTGTACAGACGCATAAACACAGCAGTGAAAATTAGCTCAACCCCATTATAAAAATAAACTTCAAAAACAAAACAGAAAGACAGTGAAAGAGAGAGAAATTCTTAAATAATTCGTTCAGGCTTGTGATGAAACCTGGATTTACCACATCTACACCCACAGCTGGGTGAGACATAAGGCTGGACACTTGGGGCTGAGAGAATTGGTGAGATTCGGTGAGCAAATGCAGACCCTTTGAAGTAGTACTGCGTGCTACCCATTCCATGGGTCCCAACTCTCCAGGTTTAAGGGATTCTTCCTACAGCTAAAACATGCGTGGGAAACCCAGAGGATGGTCCACAGTGTGATTGGGCAAGGTTTCTAAAACGCATCTCATTATTCGTCCTCTGGTACTCGGGTTCGCCATTCCAGACGCTTTAGTAACAATCTCCCCACTTGGAGAGTCAGTGCTTGTAACCTCCTGTTTGGCACACTCTGCAATTTCTGCGGAGGATGAACGGGAATAGGGAGAACCAATGAGAGACTAGCTGTAGTTGTTTGGACGGGCACATTTCACTCTAATTTCCCACCAAGAAGAAGAATTAACCAAAGGCTCAGTGTGCCACGCTGGAACCAGATTAGGGCCTGAAGCAATCCTGCCGTTTTGCGTCCAGCTCACAAAAAAGCGAGTTGGAAAAAGGAGCTCAGGGTCACTGCAATTCACAAACTTGCAGAGTTATAAAGGACAACTATCGTCCAAAAATATATTGAGGTAAGGCTGCGAAGAGGACTTGAAAGCAAGGCACAATTGCAGGAAACAGATTTCAGGAGGTAGATTGGAATTGCATTTAAAGCATATGAAAAGCGGCAGAACTTCGACAATGATGCACTTGGCCAAAAAATGCATATGCGTTTTTTCCTGAATATATCCAGGAAAAAACGCATACGGCCATTTTTGCCAACCAAGGAAGCGTGCAATGGAAATCCGCACTACAATGAAGTCTCACTTCCCACCGGTCAAATGGGCCATCTGAAAAAAGTGTAAAATCCAGAAAGGCAGGACAGGCCATGGAGAACTGGGAGCCTTGTTAGGCTGATGGGCGGGATGTAAATGGCCAACAGCCACTCTGGAGAAGTGTATGGTGTTTCCTGAAACATCTAAAAAACAAAGCTACAGAGACTCGGGCACTTCCACTTATGGTCCTATAGCTTAGGGAAATTAAAATCAAAAAGACACAGCCACCCCAAAGTTTAGGGCTGCTGTGTTTACAAGAACCTCGACAACGGAACAACTTAAATATCCCAGAAAGAGAAAAATGGATAAAGAAGTTGTGGTACTTACATACAATGGAATATCACTCCGCAATGAAATCAATGTCATCAGGCCCGTAGCAGCATAATGAGTGGATTTAGGTTCGATGATTCTGAGTGAAATAAGTCACACAGAAAAAGAAACTAGTCATAAGATAACACTTATAGAGGGAATGTAAACTTGGCTACACATGAACTGAATTACAAAACAGAACAGAGTCTCACATTTAGAAAACCAACTTATGCTTGCTTAAGGCGAAAGGTGAGTTGGGGTGCTGCATAAATCCAGAGATTGAAATGAGCACAGATACCGTTCCATAAGCCAGTAATAGACAAGATATACTCCTTGTTCAACGAAGTGGACTCAACACCCCCTATTCACCGCAGAGGAATATATCTGAGTAGTAAGAATCTTAAAACCTATGTATTTATATGTCTCCGTAAGAGAATCAAGTGTGCATCGAGCGGCATAAACACAGCAGTGCAAATCAGCTAAACCCCATTATAAAAATAAATTTCAAAATCAAAACACAAAGACAGTGAAAGAGAGAGAAATTCTTAAATAACTCATTCAGGCTTGTGATGAAACCTGGATTTACCACATCTACACCCACAGCTGAGTGAGGCATAAGGCTGGACACTTGGGGCTGTGAGGATTGGTGAGGTTCGGTGAGCAAATGCAGACCCTTTGAAGTAGTACTGCGTGCTACCCATTCCATGGGTCCCAACCCTCCAGGTTTAAGGGATTCTTCCTACAGCTAAAACATGCGTGGGAAACCCAGAGGATGGTCCACAGTGTGATCGGGCAAGGTTTCTAAAACGCATCTCATTATTCGTCCTCTGGTACTCGGGTTCGCCATTCCAGACGCTTTACTAACAATCTCCCCACTTGGAGAGTCAGTGCTTGTAACCTCCTGTTTGGCACATCGTTTGGCAGCGATGCACTTGGCCAAAAAGGGCGTATACGTTTTTTCCTGAGTATATTCAGGATAAAATGCATACACACTTTTTGGCCCACCAAGCAAGCGGGAAATTCAAATCTGCACTACAAAGAAGTCTCATCCTAACACGTACCCTAACCCTATCCCGCTACCATACCCTAACCTGTACCTGAGACCGTACCCGTTCCCTAACCCTAACCCTTACCCTAAGCTGTACACGAACACTAACCCGTACGCTAACATGTACCCTAACAGTAACACATAGCCATACACTAAACTTTATCCTAACCCTACCCCGTATCCTAACCCTTTCCCTAAACCGTACCATAACCCGTATCCTAATCCTAACCCATCCCCTAACACTAACCCATAACCTAACCCGTACCCTAATCCTAACCCATACACTAACACGTACCCTAACCTTAACCCGTTGTCATACCCTAACCTGCAACCTAATCTGTACCCATTCCCTAACCCTAACCCTTACACTATCCCGTACCATAATCCTAACCTGTACACTAACACTAAACTGTACCCTAACACTTACCCTACTCCTAACCCGTGGTCATACCCTAAACTGTACCCCAAACCATACCCGTCCCCTAACCCTAACCCTAAACCTTACCCTAAACCGTACCCTAATCCTAACCCGTACACTAACACTAAACTGTACCCTAACACGTACCCTAACCCTAACCCTTTGTTGTTCCCTATCCTGTACCCTAAACTGTACCCCTTCCTTAACACTAAACCTAACCCTAACCCGTACCTAACACTAACCCATACACTAAACCTAACCATAACCCTGAACGTAAACCGTACCTGAATCCTAACCCATACCCTAACACTAACCCATACCTTAACCCGTACCCTAACACTAAACCATAGCCATACCCTAAACTGTACCCTAACACTAACCCGTACCATAACCATAACCCTAAACCATACTCTAAGCCATACAATAATCCTAACCCGTACCCTAACCCTAAATCTTACCCTAAACCCTAATCCTTACCCCTAGCTTAATTTTGTTTTTTTGTATTTAAAAAAATATTTTCTTGGGTTAAAACAAACTAGCAGAACAACAAAATAGAGGGCTTCGCTGGTGGTGCGGTGGTTAGAATCTGCCTGCTAATGCAGGGGACACAGGTTCGAGCCCTGGTCTGGGAGGATCCCACATGCCATGGAGCAACTAGGCCCATAAGCCACAACCAGTGAGCCCTCGCATCTGGAGCCTGTGCTCTGCAACAAGAGAGGCCGCAATAGTGAGAGGCCCGCGCACCGAGATCAAGAGTGGCCCCCCACTTGCCACAACTAGAGAAAGCCCTCACACGGAAACTCAGACCCAACACAACAAAAATAAATAAATAAATAATAAACTCCTACCCCCCCCCAAAAAAGAACAACAAAATAAAACAGAAAGTAACCTGAGTGTCCCTCAAAAAGCTAAGTCTGAAATAGTTGGTACTTCTGTTCTATGGAATGTTATGTAGCCTATAAAAAGTGTGAGAGCTAAATCTGTTTTTCTACAGTGAGAAGCATGATATTCCAGATGTATAGAACACCTGGATAAAATGAGAAATCTACACATTATGCTGGTCGTTTCAGTAAATGGGAAAGGATGGCAAGTGGTAAAATATTATCTTTTCCTTTAATTTTTTAAATTTCACTTGTTACAAAGAACTTCAATTATAATTGTACTTTAAAAAAGTAACAATGGAAATTTAAAAGAAAAAATATATATTGTGTGTTCAGTTACGTTTCATAGAATTATGAAATGCTCCACCCTCTGGCCATTACCTGAAAAAACAGCTTTAAAACCTATGCTAATTGTCACTTCATATGAACAAGTCCTGCAGGGCTGTAAAGGAAACCTGTCTTCATCATGTCTTGCGGGAGGTAAAGGCCAAAGTATTTCAAAATGTGGCACATATTTCAAGAAAACCATTTGAAGAACTAAGCTGTAATAACCGTTTGAAAAATAAAAGGACATGCCTGAAAGCTCAGTTTCAAAGGATTATGAGACACATGCAAATCCAACCACACAGAGGTATCAGCTCACACCATTCAGAATAACCATCAGGAAAGAAACTACAAACGATCAATGCTGAAGAGGTTGTGGAGAAATGCATACCCTTAATTTGAAGTGGGACGTAACCTGGTAAGAGTCACTAATGGGAACAGGGTGGAGGTGCCTTTAAAAGGTAAATATTGAGCTATTATATGATCCAGCATGCCCACTCCTGGGCCTATAACATAAGAAGACAGAATTGGAAAGACACAGGCAGGCAAATCTGCACTGCAGCAGTATTACAATAGCCAAGACATGGAAGCAACCAAAAGTCCATCAACAGATGAGTGGACAAAGAGGAACTGTTACATGTAGAGATGGAATATTAGCTCGGGAAAAAAGTGAAACAATGCCATTTGCAGCACCATAGATGAGTCTAGAGGTAACCATGCAACTTGTAGTAAGTGAGAAAGCGAAAGACACCTAACGTATATCACTTATAGGTGTTACCTGAAAATTGATAACAATGAAGATATTTCCACAGAGAAAGGCAATCACAGATTCATTGAACAAACTTATGGTTCCCCAAATCGAAAGGTGTGAGGATTGGATACATTACGATATTGGGGTTAACATAGATATAGAAACACATGTGAAATATATAATCACCAAAGACCTACGGAATACCAAGAGAAGACTACTCAACATTGTGTCATAACCTACCTGGGAAAAGGTTCCGAAGAAGAATAGATATATGTATGTGTGTGAAAGAACCACATCTTGCACACCTAGAACAAAAAAAAAAACATTGTAATCAAATTTGCGGCAATAAAAAATAAAAATTAAATTAAAAATATGAACAAGAAATAATGAGACATAAACTGAAAGGAATTTTTCCTGGCACATCCCATTCTAATTTTCAACCTAGAACAGGACTTCCATTAAGGCTCTGTTGCCCTGGTAACCAGATTTGGTAAAGGAGAAATGCTGCCGCCTTGTGACTGTTTCACACAACAGCAGCTTTAAACCAAGAGGTAATGGTCACTTAATATTCAAAATATGTGCAGCACTGTAAAGGACACCGGGCCTCAAAAATGTCCTGGGGTCGTAATCGACCAGAAAATTCAAAAGACGTCAACATTTCAAGAAGACAATGTCAAGAGGCATATTTTACGCACATTTTGTCTTTTCTTTTTTTTCTCTTTAAAATAAAAGGGAATTGAAAAATACGCAACATCAGCAATGAATAAAGCCATGCAAATCCAATTACAGAAATGTTCACCTCACAGCCGTCAGAATGTTCTTCAGCAAAAAGTCTACAAAGAATAAATGCTGAAGGGGTTTCAGAGAACTGTGTACCCTCCAGCTGCTGGGGGGGATGTAAACTGGTAACAGCCAGTAGTGAGAACATAATGGAGGTGCGTTTAAGGGTAAAAATTGAGCTACCATGTGATCTGGTAGGTCCTTTGATGTGCCTATCACCTGAGCAGAGCAGAATGGAAAAGACACAGACTGGCAATCCTGCACTGCAGGAATATTTAACATAGCCAAGACTTGGAAGAAACCAAAATGTCCATCAACAGAAAAATGCACAAAGAGGAAGTGGTCCATGTAAACAATAGAATATAAGCCGTGGAAAACAATGAAACAGTGCCGTTTGCACCACCATATAAGGACCTAGAGATAATCACTCAAATTAAAGAAAGAAAGTGAAAGACAGATATCCTATGACATCACTTCTAGGTGTTACCTAAAAGTTGATACTCATGAACTTATTTCCAAGAGAAGGAAAAGCATGGATTAAGAAAAAAAAATTATGTTTAACCAATGGAAAAGTGTAAGGAATGTGTGAATTAGGATATGAGGGTTAACAGACATGTACTAATACATATGAAATATATAATCACAAAATACCTATGGAATACCAAGAGAGGTCTAGGCAACACTCTGTAATAACCTACATGGTAAAGAATGCAAAGATAAATGACAGATACATTGATATAATGAACGAGATTCTGTACACCTAGGAGAAACAAAATATTTTTATCAAGTTTGCTCTGATAATTAATAAAAATTAAATTTATAAAACAAACAAGAAGTAAGGAGATATAAGCTCTTGGGGATGTGCTCTGGCACATTCCACTCTAATTTGCAGCCTACTAACACGATTTCCAGGAAGGCTCTGCTGCCCAAAAACCCAGAGTTGGAAATGTAGAAATTCTGCTGCCTTGTGGCCGTTTTCCGCAAGAGCGGCGTTAAGCCCACAGCTAATGTTCTCTTAACATTCACAAGGACTCAGGGCTGCAAAGGACACCTGCCCTAAACAACTGTGCTGAGGTAGGGAATGGACAATAAAATTCAAAACTGGCAAATTTTTCAAGACGATAGTATGAAGAGGTAAGTTTGACTCACTCTCTTGTTTAAAAAAAGGAAAATGGGTGAAAGCTCAACCTCAGGAATTATTAGACTCATGCAAATCTAATGTACAGAAAGGTTTCAACTCACACCAGTCGACTGACCATCAGCAAAAGGTCTACAAACAATAAATTCTGAAGGGGTTTTAGAGAACTGTGTACCCTCTAGCTGCTGGTGAGATGTAACGTGGTAAGAGCCAATAATGAGAACAGAAAGGAGCTACGATTAAAAGTAAAAGTTGAGGTACCATTCGATGCAGCAGTCACACCACTGGGCCTCTCACCTGAGAAGACCAGAATCGAGAAGACGCGGGCTGCAAAAGCTGCACTGCAGCCTTATTCACAATAGCCAAGACAGTGAAGCCATCAAAATGTCCATCAACAGATGTATGGATGAAGAAGAAGTGGTCCACGTTCACAATAGAATATTAGCCATGGAAAACAATGAAACACTGCTATTTGAGGTGCCATAGATGAGCTTGGAGATAATCACAGAATATGAGGTAAGTCAGAAAGCAAAAGACCTATATCCTATGATATCACTTATAGGCGTTATCTAATAACTAACACAAATGAACATATTTCCACAGAGAAAGACACTCACAGACTTAGAAATTAAGTATGCTTATCTAAAAGGAAAGGTGGGCAGAATGGATAAATTAAGATTAACGTTACCATACGTATACAAATACATATAATAAACATATATCAAAAAGATGGACCATATAGCAAGGGAGGTCTATGGAACACTGTAATATTTTACATGGGAAGAGGATCTGAACATGAATAGACATATATATTGTACAAATGAACCAGATTGTGTACATCTGCACAAACAATATCTAATCATTACCCCGATTAAATAAATTTTAAAAACCAAGATGTAATGAGACATAAACTTATGGGCGTTCCTCCTGGCACATTCCATTCTAACTTAAAACCTAGGACCACGACTTCCAGAAAGGCTCTGCTGCCCTAGTACCCAGATTTGGGAAAGGACAAATGCTGCCTCCTTGTGGCCGTTTCCCACAACAGCAGCTTTAAACCCAGTGCTAATGGTCACTAAATATTCACCAAACTTGCAGTTCTGTAATGACATCTGCCCTCCAAAAAAATCCTGGGGTCGAATATCCACCAAAAATTCAAAAGAGGGCAACCTTCCAAGAAGACAGCTTCAAGAGATAGATTGTACTCACACTTGATTTTTAACAGAAAGGAAAAAGGCGTGGAAAATGATGAATTTTAGGAATTTTTAAAGTCATGCACACCCAAATTACAAAAACCTATCAGGTCACAACAGTCAGATTGGCCATTAGCAAAAATGCTGCAAACTATAAATGCTGAAGGGATTGTGGAGAAGTTCGTACCCTCGGCTCTAAGGGAGACATGGTAAGAGCCACTAATGAAAACACAATGGAGGTGCTTTGAAAAGGTAAACATTGAGCTACTAGTCAATCAGTCATACCCACTGCTGGGACTATCACCTGAGAAAATGAGAATCAAAAAGTCACAAGCTGGCAATCTTGCACTCCAGCAATATTTAATATAGCCAACACTTGGAAGCAACGAAAATGTCCCTCAACAGAGCAATGCACCAAGAAGTGGTCCATATACAAAATGGAATATTATTCCGATAAAAATATAAATTAAATTAAAAAAACAAACAAAAGTAAGGAGACATCAGCCTTTGGGGGTTTATCCGGGCACATTCCACTCTAATTTATAACCGAGGAAGACCACCGGCCGGAAGCTCTGTTTCCCTAGTACCAGCATGGGGAACAAAGAAAGGCTGCCGCAATCTGGCCGTTACCTGCAAAAGCAGCTTTAAAGCCTGTGCTAATGGTCACTTCATGTGAACAAGTACTGCAGGGCTGTAAATGAAACCTGCCCTCAAAATGTTTTGAGGGAGGTAATGGCCAATAAATTTCAAAATGTAACACATACTTTAGAAAACACTTTGAAGAGCTAAGCTGTAATCACAGTTTGAAAAATAAAAAGGACATGACTTAAAGCTCAATTTCAAAGGATTATGAGTCATATGCAAATTCAACCACAAAGAGGTATCAGCTCACACCAGTCAGAATATCCATCAGCAAGAAAACTACAAACAATAAATGCTGAAGCCATAAAAAGAAACGAAATTGAGCTATTTGTAATGAGGTGGATAGACCTAGAGTCTGTCATACACAGTGAAGTAAGTCAGAAAAAGAGAGACAAATACCGTATGCTAACACATATACCTGGAATTTAAGGGAAAAAATGTCATGAAGAACCTAGGGGTAAAACAGGAATAAAGACAGAGATCTACTAGAGAATGGACTTGAGGATATGGGGAGGGGGAAGGGTAAGCTGTGACAAAGGGAGAGAGAGGCATGGACATATATACACTACCAAACGTAAGGTAGATAGCTAGTGGGAAGCAGCAGCATGGCACAGGGAGATCAGCTCGGTGCTTTGTGACCGCCTGGAGGGGAGGGAGGGTGGGAGGGAGGGAGACGCAAGAGGGAAGTGATATGGGAACATATGTATATGTATAACTGATTCATTTTGTTGTAAAGCACAAGCTAGCACACCATTGTAAAGCAATTATACTTCAATAAAGATATTAAAAATAAATAAATAAATAAATGCTGAAGGTGTTGTGGAGAAATGCATACCCTCAACTTTAAGTGGGATGTAACCTGGAAAGAGCCAATAATGAGCACAGAATCGTGGTGCATTTAAACGGTAAACCCCGAGATACCATATGATACAGGATGCCCACTCCTGGGCCTATAACATAAGAAGACAGAATTGTAAAGACACAGGCAGGCAAATTGTACTAAGTCAGACAGCAAAAGACACATATCCTATAATATCACTTATAGGTGTTAGCTAAAAATTGATACCAATGAAGATATTTCCACAGAGAAAGGCAATCACAGATTCATTAAACAAAGTTATGGTTCACCAAATGGAAAGGTGTGAGAACTGGATACATTAGGATATTGGGGTTAACATAGATATAGAAACACATGTGAAATATATAATCACCAAAGACCTATGGAATACCAAGAGAAGACTACTCAACATTGTGTCACAAGCTACATGAGAAAACGATCTGAAGAAGTATAGATACATGTATATGTGTAAAAGAACCACATCTTACACACCTAGAACAAACAAAACATTTTAATCAAATTTGCTCTGATAAAAAATAAACATTAAAAAAAGAACAAGAAAAAAAAGAGAGAAAAAAAGGGGAAAAAAAGAACGAGAAGTAATGAGACATACACTTAAGGGGCTTTTTGCTGGCACATTGCATTCTAATTTACAACCAGAACACGACTTCCATTAAAGCTCTGTCATCACTAATAAAGCAGCTTTATAAGCAATGTTGAAGGTAGCTTAAAAGAATTCTCACTAATTATTGACAGTAACAAGAAAACAAACAAAAGTAAAAATCTCACGGCAAAAAGTATACATAGAGTAAGGGTAGTAGATCAAACACTTATTAAACTTCTGTAAAGAATAAAAGACAACAGTAGTATTTTTTTTTAAAGAGAGGGGCCAAATAAATCAGAACTGAAAGAGATGATGTTACAAGAGCCACCACAGAAATACAAAGTATCCTAAGATACACACAGGGTAACTCAGGGCTCAGACTGGACAGAGCCCACTCTCCATTCCCCTGTACATGACTTACAGGAGCCTCAGGAACTGAGGAGGGGGTCCTTGAGGAGAGGCACAAGATAGAAGATGTTAGGCATTAACATGACTGCATTCATTTTAAACGTGCCTGAACTACATTCACATGAGATGATTTTGTCCTGTTTGTACATCAGCACCTCTAGTCGGAACTGCAGATCTTTGGTTTCACCACCTCTATGACAGCATTAGCTTCACCTGCTGTGGACTGTCTCCTATAGGATTTCTAGAACCACAAAACATCGAAGCTTCACAGGACCCAGAGTCTGTGCGACTCCACTCAGAGTCTCAACTGCATTCAGAGACTCAGAGTCTCAACAGAGACTCCACTCTTGGAGGACACACACAAAGTAGTGTGCACATCAGGACCCAAGGGAAGGAGCAGTCACCCCGTAGGTGAATGATCATACCTAGCTGCTAGTTTTAGAGGGTCTCCTGCAGAGGTGGGGTGTGGCTGCAGCTCACCATGGGGACAACGACACTGACAGCAGAAGTTCTGGGAAATACTCCTTGGCGTGAACTCTCCCAGAGTCCACCATTAGCCCCACCAAGAGCAAGGTAGGCTCCAGTGCTGGGTCGCCTCAGTCCAAACAACCAACAGGGAGGGAACCCAGCCCCATGCATCAGCAGACAAGTGGATTAAACTTTTTATTAAACTTTTATTTAATCCACAGACAAGCAGATTAAAGCTCTGCCCACCAGAACAACACCCAGCTCTACCCACCACCAGTCCCTCGCATAAGGAAGCTTGCACAAGCCTCTCAGATAGACTCAATCACTGGAGAGCAGACAGCAGAAGCAAGAAGAACTACAATTCTGCAGCCTGTGGAAGGAAAACCACATTCACAGAAAGATAGAGAAAATGAAAAGGCAGAGGACTTTATACCAGATCAAGGAACAAGATAAATCCTCAGAAAAACAACGAAATGAAGTGGGGATAGGTAACCTTCCAGTAAAAGAATTCAGAATAATGATAGTGAAGATGATCCAAAACCTTAGAAAAATAATGGAGGCAAAGATCGAGAAGATGCAAGAAATGCTTAACAAAGACCTAGAAGAATTAAGGAACAAACACCTAGAAGAATTAAAGAACAAACAAACAGAGATGAACAATACAATAACTGAAATGAAAAATACACTAGAAGGAATCAGTAGCAGAATAACTGTGACAGAAGAACGGATAAGTGACCTGGAAGACAGAAAGGTGGAAATCACTGCCATGGAACAAAATAAAGAAAAAGAATGAAAATAAATGAAGACAACCTAAGAGACTTCTGGGACAACATTAAATGCAACAACATTCGCATTATAGGGGTCCCAGATGGAGAACAGAGAGAGAAAGGACTCGAGAAAATATCTGAAGAGATTATAGTTGAAAACTTCCCTAGCATGGGAAAAGAAATAGCCACCGAAGTCCACGAAGCGCAGAGAGTCCCAGGCAGGATAAACCAAAGGAGAAAAATGCCGAGACACACAGTAATCAAATTGAAAAAATTAAAGACAAAGAAAAATTATTGAAAGCAACAAGGGAAAAATGACAACATGCAACGGAATTCCCATAAGGTTAACAGCTGATTTCTCAGCAGAAAATCTACAAGCCAGAAGGGAGTGGCATGATAAATTTAACGTGATGAAAGGGAAGAACCTACCACCAAGAGTACTCCACCCAGCAAGTATCTCATTCAGATTTGATGGAGAAATCAAAAGCTTTACAGACAAGCAAAAGCTAAGAGAATTCAGCACCACGAAACCAGCTCTACAACAAATGCTAAAGGAACTTCTCTAAGTGGGAAACACAAGAGAAGAAAAGGACCCACTAAGACAAACCCATAACAATTAAGAAAATAATAATAGGAACATACATATTGATAATTACCTTAAACGTGAATGGATTAAATGCTCCAACCAAATGACACAGGCTCACTGAATGGATACAAAAACAAGATCCATATATATGCTGTCTACAAGAGACCCATTTCAGACCTAGGGACACATACAGACTGAAAGTGAGAGGATGGAAAAATATATTCCATGCAAATGAAAATCAAAAGAAAGCTGGAGTAGCAATACTCATATCAGATAAAATAGATTTTAAAATAAAGAATGTTACAAGAGACAAGGAAGGACACTACATAATGATCAAGGGATCAATCCAAGATATAACAATTATAAATATATATGTACCCAACACAGGAACACCTCAATACATAAGGCAACTGCTAACAGCTATAAAAGAGGAAATCAACAGTAACACAATAATAGCAAGGGACTTTAACACCTCACTTACACCAATGGAGATCATCCAGACAGAAAATTAATAAGGAAACACAAGCTTTAAATGACACAATAGACCAGATAGATTTAATGGATATTTATAGGACATTCCATCCAAAAACAGCAGACTACAAGTTCTTCTCAATGGCACACGGAACATTCTCCGGGATAGATCACATCTTGGGTCACAAATAAAGCCTCAGTAAATTTAAGAAAACTGAAATCATATCAAGCAGCTGTTCCGACCACAATGCTATGAGATTAGAAATCAATTACAGGGAAAGTAACGTAAAAAACAAACACATGGAGGCTAAACAATACATTTCTAAATAACCAAGAGATCACTGAGGAAATCAAAGAGGAAATCAAAAAATACCTAGAGACAAATGACAACAAAAACACGATGATCCAAAACCTATGGGATGCAGCAAAAACAGTTCTAAGAGGGAAGTTTATAGCAATAAAAGCCTACCTCAAGAAACCAGAAAAATCTCAAATAAACAATCTAACCCTACACCTAAAGGAACTAGAGAATGAAGAACAAAACCCAAAGTTAATAGAAGGAAAGAAATCATAAAGATCAGAGCAGAAATAAATTAAATAAAAACAATAGCAAAGATCAATAAAACTAAAAGCTGGTTCTTTGAGAAGATAAACAAAAATGATAAACCTTTAGCCAGACTCAAGTAAAAGAGGGAGAGGACTCAAATCAATAAAATTAGAAATGAAACAGGAGAAGTTGTAACAGACACCACAGAAATACAAAGCATCCTAAGAGACCTCTACAAGCAACTCTATGCCAATAAAATGGACAACCTGGAAGAAATGGACAAATTCTTAGAAAGGTATAACCTTCCAAGACTGAACCGGGAAGAAATAGAAAATATGAACAGACCAATCACAAGTAATGAAATTGAAAGTGTGATTAAAAATCTTCCAACAAACAAAAGTCCAGAACGAGATGGCATCAGAAGTGAATTCTATCAAACATTTAGACAAGAGCTAACACCCAATCTTCTCAAACTCTTCAGAACTTTTCAGGGGAAGGAACACTCCCAAACTCATTATATGAGGCCACAATCACCCTGATACCAAAACCAGACAAAGATACTACAGAAAAAGAAAATTAGAGACCAATATCACTGATTAATATAGATGTAAAAATCCTCAACAAAATACTAGGAAACAGAATTAAACAACACATTAAAAGGATCATGCACCATGATCAGGTGGGGTTTATCCCAGGGATGCAAGAATTCTTCAATATACACAAATCAATCAATGTGATACACCATATTAACAAATTGTAGAATAAAAATATGATCATCCCAATAGATGCAGGAAAAGCTTTTGACAAAATTCAACACCAATTTATGATTAAAAGTCTCCAAAAAGTGGGCATAGAGGGAATCTACCTCAACATAATAAAGGCAGTATATGACAAACCCACAGCAAACATCATTCTCAATAGTGAAAAACTAAAAGCATTTCCTCTAAGATCAGGAACAAGACAAGGATGTCCACTCTCACCACTATTACTCAACATAGTTTTTGGAAGTCCTAGACACAGTAATCAGAGAAGAAAAAGAAATAAAAGGAATACAAATTGGAAAAGAAGAAGTAAAATTGTCACTGTTTGCAAATGACACGATACTACACATAGTGAATCCTAAAGATGCCACCAGAAAACTACCAGAGCTAATCAATGAATTTGGTAAAGTTGCAGGATACAAAATTAATGCACAGAAATCTCTTGCATTCCTATACACTAACAATGAAAGATCAGAAAGAGAAATTAAGGAAACAATCTCATTCACCATTGCAACAAAAAGAATAAAATACGGAGGAATGACCCTACATAAGGAGGTAAAAGACCTGTACTCAGAAAACTATAAGACACTGCTGAAAGAAATCAAAGATGATATAAACATATGGAGGTATAAACCATGTTCTTGGATTAGAAGAATCAATATTGTGAAAATGACTATAGTACCCAAAGCAAGCTACAGATTCAATGCAATCCCTATCAAATACCACTGGCATTTTCTACAGAACTAGAACAAAAAAATCTTAAAATTTGTATGGAGACACAAAAGACCCCGAATAGCCAAAGCAGTCTTGAGGGAAATTAAAAGAGCTGGAGGAATCAGACTTCCTAACTTCAGACTATACTACAAAGCTACATTAATCAAGACTATATGGTACTGGCACAAAAACAGAAATATAGATCAATTGAACAAGATAGAAAGCCCAGAGATAAACCTACGTACCTATGGCTAACTCATCTATGACAAAGGAGGCAAAGATATACAATGAAGAAAAGACAGTCTCTTCAGTAAGTGGTGCTGGGAAAACTGGACAACTACACGTGAAAGAATGAAATTAGAACACTCCATAACACCATACACAAAAATAAACTCAAAATGAATTAGAGATCTAAATGTTAGACCAGACACTATAAAATTATTAGAGGAAAACATAGGCAGAACACTCTATGACATAAATCACAGCAAGATCCTTTTTGACCCACCTCCTAGAGAAGTGGAAATAAAAACAAAAATAAACAAATGGGACCTAATGAAACTTCAAAGCTTTTGCACAGCAAAGGAAAACATAAACAAGACGAAAATACAACCCTCAGAATGGGAGAAAATGTTTTCAAATGAAGCAAATGACGAAAGATTAATCTCCAAAATTTACAAGCAGCTCGTGTAGCTCAATATCACAAAAACAAACAACACAATCCAAAAATGGGCAGAAGACCTAAATAGACATTTCTCCAAAGGAGATATACAGATTGCCAATAAACACGTGAAAGGATGCTGAACATCACTAATCATTAGAGAAATGCAAATCAAAACTACAGTGAGGTATCAACTCCCAGCAGTCAGAATGGCAATCATCAAAAAATCTACAAACAATAAATGCTGGAGAGGCATTTACTGGAGAAAAGGGAACGTTCTTGCACTGTTGCTGGGAATGTAAATTGCTATACCCACTAGGGATAACAGTATAGAGGTTCCTGAAAAAACTAAAAATAGAAGTACCATACGACCCAGCAATCCAACTACTGGGCATTTGCCCTGAGAAAACCATAATTCAAAAAAGTTATATACAACAATGTTCATTGCAGTTCTACTTACAATAGCCAGGACATGGAAGCAACCTAAGTGTCCATCGACAGATAAATGGATAAAGAATATCTGGCACATATATAAATGGAATATTACTCAGCCATAAAAAGAAACAAAACTGAGTTATTTGTAGTGAGGGGGATGGACTTAGAGTCTGTCCTACACAGTGAAGTAAGTCAGAAAGAGAAAAATAAATACCGTGTACTAACAGAGATATATGGAATCTAAAGAAAAAAGTTTATGAAGAACCTAGGGGCAGGACAGGATTAAGGACACAGACATAGAGAAAGGACTTGAGGACACGGGGAGGGGGAAGGGTAAGCTGGGACGAAGTGAGAGAGTGCCATGGACATATATACATTACCAAATGTAACATCGATAGCTACTGGGAAGCAGCCACATAGCACAGGGAGATCAGCTCGGTGCTTTGCGACCACCTAAAGGGGTGGGATGTGGAGGGTGGGAGGGAGATGTAAGAGGGAGGGGATATGGTGATATATGTATATGTATAATTGACTCACTTTGTTATACAGCAGAAACTAACACTCCATTGTAAAGCAATTATACTCCAATAAAGGTGTAAAAGGAAAATAAAAAAGAAAGAAGCCCAGAGATAAACCTACACACCTATGGTCAACTAATCTATGACAAAGTAGACAAGACTATACAATGGAGAAAAGACAGTGTCTTCAATCAGTGGTGCTGGGAAAAATGGACAGCTACATGTAAAAGAATGAAATTAGAACACCCCCTAACACCATACACAAAAATAAATTCAAAATGGATTAGAGACCTTAATGTAAGACCGGACAGTATAAAACTCTTAGAGGAAAACATAGGAAGAATACTCTAACATAAATCACAGCAAGATCTTTTTTGATCCACCTCCTAGAGTAATGACATAAAAAAGAAAACTAAACAAATGGGACCTAATGAAACGTAAAAGCTTTTGCAAAGCAATGGAAACTACAAACACAAAAAGACAACCCTCAGAATGGGAGAATATATTTGCAACTGAATCAATGGACAAAGGATTAATCTCCAATATATATAAACAGCTGATGCAGCTCAATATTAAAAAAACAAACAACCCAATACAAAAATGGGCAGAAGATCTAAATAGACATTTCTTCCAAAAAGATGTAGAGATGGCCAAGGAGCACATGAAAAGCTGCTCTACATCACTAATTATTAGAGAAATGCAAATCAAAACTACAATGAGGTATCACCTCACACCTGTTAGAATGGGCATCATCAGAAAATCTACAAACAACAAATGCTGGAGAGGGTGTGGAGAAAAGGAACCCTCTTCCACGATTGGTGGGAATGTAAATTGATAGTCACTATGGAGAACAGTATGGAGGTTCCTTAAAAAACTAAAAATAGAATTACCATATGATCCAGCAACCCACTACTGGGCATATACCCAGAGAAAACCATAAATCAAAAAGACACATTCACCACAATGTTCATTGCAGCACTATTTACAATAGCCAGGTAATGGAAGCAACCTAAATGCCCACAGACAGACGAATGGATAAAGATGTGGTACATATATAAAATGGACTATTAGCCATAAAAAGGAATGAAATTGGGTCATTTGTAGAGACGTCGATGGATCTAGAGACTGTCATACAGAGTGAAGTAAGTCAGAGAGAGAAAAACAAATATTGTATATTAACGCATATATGTGGAACCTAGAAAAATGGTACAGATGAACCGGTTTGAAGGGCAGAAATAGAGACACAGATGTAGAGAACAAATGTATGGACACAAAGAGGGGAAAGCCATGGGGGGGTGGCGGTGGGAGGAGTTGGGAGATTGGGATTGACATGTATACATTTATATGTATAAAACAGATAACCAATAAGAACCTGCTGTATAAAAATAAATAAAATAAAATGAAAAATAAAATTTTTTAAAAAACGGAAAAAAGTTATTCCTTTCACATACATGTATTTATATGAATGAATTATTTCCATGCTTACATCCATAAGTACAAAAAAGAGGAATAAAACCTACCTTGAAACAAAAAAGAAAAAAACAAAACAGAACCCACCAGTTATACAGATGAAAACCCTATCAGGGCACTTGCTTAAGTGGTAGACAATTCTGAAGTTGGTCAGAGGTGGGGAATCATCTCGCATGCAGCCAGCAGCCCCCCCGTAAGGAGTGTCCTCATTACAAGCCTGGGGGACCGTGCCGAGGCATCTGTGAGTAAACGTGAGATGAGCCCCAGACCAGCTGCTGCTGAACTGTTCCCAACCTTCCCAGGTAAAACACCTGAATATGTACAAGGACTTGAAAGCCTAGAGGAAGGGCCATGGAGCCACACGAGTGACAGCATGCCAGCCGACTTGGTGCCTGCAGGCCAGCCAGTATGGTACTGGCCCTGGGTGCTCTTCTGGAAGATTTCCATTTCCCTGCCTGAGATACCCGTCCTGTCCCTGCCCCCACTGCTTTTTTCCTTCCTCACCTCTGCCCAGGGAGAAATTCCAGCAGCAGGTATGGGTGACACATCCTCTTCTTTAGCAGGTGGCAGCCTGGCAACTGCTGCAGAAAGTCCAGCAGAGCCCCACTCACACTGGGCCACCCACAAAGCTGTGGCCTCTCACTCCCTCCCACCAGCCCAGCCCCGAGACTGCTGACAGGGCAGAGAAAATGGCATCAGGCACGGCTGCAGGGGCTCTTGCTGCCTGGAGTGGTATTTATATTGATCTCAACCCAGGCACACCTGGGGAGGGCTGGCCGGCACGGTAAGGCTGCCCAGGTCAGCCAATCATCACCCCTCAGGGGCTCACAGTTGCAGAAAATGGAACTTGCTGAACCGGCCAGGTCCAAGGAACAGGTGTGGGCTCCTGAGAGTCAAGATAGACAAGGGGCTGCAGCTTTGGCTTGTTTTCTAATCATTTTATCTGGCCCATGAGTGGGAGACAACTTCAAGAAAACCCTCTCCTAATGAGAGGAACCAAGGAGTCAGGGAGAGGAGGGGTGGGTGGTGGTTGGAGACAGAGGCCTGGTGCCCCGGGTGCAGTGGAAGTCTCTGGAAGACCAGGTGGAGGGAGGCCGCACAGAGTGATGCCCAGGGTCACAGACCTGTCGCAGCTGCTGTTTGTTAGTTCAAGTCCTGCTCTGAGGTGCTCTGTGTCAGCTCTGAGTGACAGGTGAGCTTGGGGTGCTCTGCAATGAGGGCTATGTGCATGGTTCCTGTGTGCCCAGCCCTGCCACGGTACCTGCAAGGGTAGCTCTGTATCCGGGGATTGGTCTGACCACGAGAGCCCCATGGGCTGCTGGGGACCTGGTAAAGAATATCAGGACAGTCAGTGAAGCCACCGAGGATATACCTCCAGCTGCTCCTAATTCCTACACCCTGCTGGTCATTCTACCAACCACCAGGACATGGTATTCTGTATTAGTCTTCAATGATGCCTTCTTTTGTATTCCATTAGTCCCAGAGTCACAAGAAATTTTGGCTTGTGAGTGGCAGGACTCAACATACAACTAAAACAATACTTCCGGGCCGTCTTGCCCCAAGGGTGCAAAAATTCCCACACCGTCTTTGGGGAAAGCATAGCTAAAGACCTAAAAGTTCTACCTCTGGAAAAGGAAACCCTCCTTCAATACGCAGACGACATTCTGATCGCCAGCCCTACTAAGGAGGCCTCTGAACTACCAAGCCAATAAAGGATAGAAGTCGTCCAAAAAGAAGCTCAAATATCACAGACTGCGGTGACCTGCCTGGGCTTCATTCTCACAGAAGGTCGGAGAAGCCCATCCCAGGAAAGGGAAGAAACCATTTTCAGCCTTACCCCTTTCTAAAACTAGAAGACAGCTTAGGGGTTCCTGGGGAGGCCAGGGTTTGCTGCTTCTGGATCCCTAACTATAGTCTACTAGCTGGGCCTCTATATGAAACACTGAAAGGAAAAGATGATGATCCTTTTGAATAGAATCCAGAAGTGGCCTTTCAAGAATGGAAAGAGCAGTCAATTCAGACCCTTGCCCTGGAACTCCCTAATTTAGCTAAACCCTTTGACCTTTACATTCCCGGTGAAAGGTGAATCGCCATTGGAGAATTAGTGCAAAAACTGGGACCACTTGAAATGGAAAAATGCAAGAATGCCATCCAGGTAGGATAAACTACGGTCACCAAGGGGCTTGACCCACTGCCACATCTGGCCAAGATACTGGCGGTATCTAAAAACTTGGAAATCAGCAGCCCAAAAGGCCACCTCCCTCCTAAGGGAAAAGGACCCCACGTGGTGATCCTAACCACCAACCATGCCCTGAAGTTGCAGGGTTCACTCCGTTGGCACACCGACCTCGAGTGAGGAGGCCGTCCAACTCCAACATCCAGAGAGATAACCGGGGGCAACAGGACACCATGACGACTCGTGTGAACATCACTTGACCTGGAGTTTTTCTCATAAAACAACAAGAGTGTGTCCCAAAACAGTAGACTACTGCTTGCAGGACTTACTGCACCCAGAGGGGAGCTAATAATCTTGGCGGGGGAACCGTATATCACACTGTCACCATAGAAAAGCCTACAGACACCGTGATGATGGTGGCCAATAAGACCGGCTGGACTCCTGTTTACTTCAAAAGGCTGTTGACTCAGTGGCCATCATGGTCCTTGATCACCACTGACCCTGGACTGTTTGGGAGTTGAGTGGGCAGGGCTCTGACACCTGGTGCTGTTTGTACGTTAATTCAGGGACCTAATTGAAGAAAGCACAGACTACTGGTCAGAGCATCTAGGCTGGCAGAAACGGTCAGCCTAAGGTGGCCGAACAAATGTGGGGCGGGGTGAAACCGGCCCCCACAGCGTCTCTGCACATCTCTTTCCTGGACCCTTAAAGGTCATTAGAATCTATAACACTTCCAATGCTGGTGTTCAGGTGGACGAGCAAGGAGGCAGGGGGCCTGGGGACAATCAACGTCACCTGGAGGCTGCTGGGGAGAAGTTCTGACCCTCGCCCCTGGGTATGAGGGCTCCCAACTCAGCACTCAGCAGTTACAGAAGAAGGGTCTGCACCCTCAGCACTCCAAGAATGAGGAACGGGACAAAAGGCAGTGGAGGGGTTTGTCCCCAGCAAAGCCCATTAAAAATCCCTGGGAGATAAAAATAGAATCTGTGCAATAAAGTCAAGTCTAACTTTTTTATCCTTTGTGCTTTGTCTAATTTCACGTACTCCTAGGGTCTCGCATGCAGAGGCTCCACACCCGGCACTTCAGACCAGATTTCCTAGTGCAGAATGGCTGGGTCGACACCTCAGCTCCTGGGGCCCAGTGCAGACTCCACGATATAGAGCCTGAGCTGCAGCCAACTCAGCCCTTGAAAGCTCTGTCCCCTCCCTCCCAATGACTCTGACAGGATCTCTACACAGCAGCCCAGCCCACAGCCCACGGGGTAGTGCATGCTCTCACCTCTCCATTCTCTGATCAAAATATAAAGTTTCCTTTGCTTGTGAACCAAACTCAGTGTCGATCTGTTGGCCCCAATGACACTGGGCAGGGGGACACTTGTTGGGGTCCACTCTGGAGGATCAGTAACAGAAATTGAGACTATTGTAACCTCAATGAACAGATGTGTGAGCCAAACTGTAGTTAACATAGAACAGTGTATAAGGCTCGGGTAAAATAAGATGTTTCTAACACTTCCATTTGATATTTCCATCACTTTATTATAAGCAAGTTCAGTGAAAGGGTTTGTCTTATTTGTCAGGTCAATATTAGAGAAACGAAGTGATTTCTTTCCAAGGATGTACATCTAATAATCTTGATTAAAGCTTCAATCTTGTTTTAAATGCTTTTCCATTGAAAATTATACCTCTCTTTCAGCTCCCCCATTTCTGAGAAGTATAAAATCTTATAATTTATTATTACCAAAGGGGAAAGGTGGGAGGAGGGATAAATTAACAGTTTGGGATTAACACATACACACTGCTATGTATAAAATAGATCATCAACAAGGAACTACTGTATAGCACAGGGAACTACACTCAACATTTTGCAATAACCTATAAGGGGAAATAATCTGAAAAAGAATAGATATTTTTATTGACATCATCTATCAATGACAGTTAAAGTGTAACCTAAGGGAAGCTGGTGGTGAGTGCTTCTGACCCTGAAGACTTCAATCATCTAAAGTTTGGACTCTGCCTACTTCCCAAGGCCCTTAATGAACATATGTGTAGCCATAGCTTAAAAAATTCCCCAGTTTGGGTTTCGGGGAGACACTGATTTTGAAAAAGCCCTGGTGTTCTCCTTACATGAATGGGACTCTTCCTACTGCTAAAACATGTCTGTCACACCCAGAGGATAGTATACCGTCTGATCGGGAAGAGTTTGGAAAAGGCATCTCATCTCCTCATCTCCTGGTGCTCGGGTTCACCCCTCCAGCGTCTTTACTAACAGTCTCCCCACTTGGAGATGTCAGCACTGTCAACATCCTGTTGCGTAGAGTTTGGAATTTGTCCAGAGGATGAAGCGGAAGGATGAGGAACAATGAGAGACAAGTCCTAGGTGTTCAGACAGGCACATGTCACTCTAATTTCCAATCAGGAAGACGAATTGACCAAAGGCTAGGGTTGCCCATGGAAACAGTATAGGGCTTGAGGAAATCCTGCTGCTTTGTGGCCAGTTCCCATAAACACGAGTTGAACAATGGAACTCAGGGGCAGTAAAATTCACGAAACTGCAGAGTTGAAAATATCCATCACTGAAAAATGTCTTGAGGAAAGTCAGAGAAAAGGACTTGTAAGCAAGGGAGAATGGCAGGAAAGGGATTTCAGGAGGTAGAAAGGACTCGCCATTAAGCACAAGAAAAGGAGCTGAACATTGCCAACATTGCAGTTGGCCAAAAAGGGTGTATGCGTTTTTTTCTGTATATATTCAAGAAAAGGGCATACACTTTTTTAGCCAACTAAACAGGTGGGCACTGGAAATCAATACTACAAAAGATATCACTTCGCATCAGTCACAAGAGCCATCCTCATAAAGCGTAAACAACAGAAATGCAGGACAGGGCAACGAGAAGAGGGAGCCCTGTGAGACTTATAGTGGAAATGTATATTGCCAACGGCCATTCTGGAGAAGTATATTGTGTTTACTAAAGCATCTAAAAAATGAGCTACAGAGCATAGGGCACTTGCACTCATGGGCGTATATCTTGGGAAAAACAAAAATCGAGAGGACACAGGCACCCCAATGTTTACCCCCTCTCTGTTTAAAAGATCCTCGACTAGGATATAACTTAAATGTCTCTGGAGGGAAAAAATGGATAGAGATGTGGTACTTATGTAGAGTGGAATATTACTCAGCCTGGAAATCAATGAAATATGTCCAGTTGTAACAACTCCAGAGGAGTTACGTATGATCATTCTAAGTGACAGAATTCAAAAAGAAAAAGACACATATCATAAGATATCACTTAAAGGTGGAATCCAAAATAGCTACACATGAAATAAATTACAAAACAAAAACATAGTCAAATATGTAGAAAACACGCATAAGGCTGCTAAACGGGAAAGGTGGGGAGGGGTGAGGCATCATCCAGGAGGTTGAAATTAGCAAAGATACCATTCCAAATACCAAACTGATAATCAACAAGGCCTACACGGTAGCTAAAAGAACTACACTCAGCACACTCAAGTCACCGGAAAAGAATATATACGACTGGTAAGAATCTGAAAAAGAATTTACTGATGTCTCTCTGTACGTGAATCAAGTGGATGTACAGCAGCAAGAAACAGAGCTTTGAAAATCAGCTGTAACCAATATAGTAATAAATTGAAAAAAATAAACGACAGAGAGACAGAGAAAACCTCTTACAACTTTTCCTCAGGGACGGTGATACAACATGGATTGAACACGTCTAGACCCACAGCAGGATGAGACATAAGGCTGGAAACTGTTCGCGCTAAGAGAAATGTGACGTTGGGTGAGGAAATGCACACCCTTTAAAGTAATACTACCTGGTGCCCATTCAATGGGTCCCAAATCTGCAGGTTCAAGGGATCTTCCTACAGCTAAAACATGCATGGAAAACCCAGAGGACTGTACACCATGTGATCGGGAGATGTGTCTAAAATGCAGCTCATTTATCCTCTCCTGGTGCTCCTGTTCACCATTCCAGCCACGTTACTTAGAATCTCCCCACTTGGAGAATCAGCACATTTCAACTTCTGTTTCACACATTTTGCAAATTGTGAGGAGGATGAACGGGAAGAGGGGGAACCAATGAGAGAATAGTTGTAGGGGTTTGGACGGGCACATATCACTCTAATTTCCCATTAAGAATAAGAATTAAAAAAAGGCTCAGCCCACCTCGCTGGAGCCAAAATAGGGCCTGAAGCAATCCTGCGGGTTTGAGGCCAGCTCACAAAAGAGCAACTTAAAAAATGGAGCTCAGGGTCACTGCAATTCACAAACCTGCAGAGTTATAAATGAAAACTAAGGTCCAAAATTATGTTGAGGTAAGGCAAAGAAGAGGATCTGAATGCAAGACAGAATTGCAAGAAACAGATTTCAAGAGATAGATTGGACTCGTCTTTAAAGCACATGAAAAGCGGCAGAATTTCGACAATGATGCAGTTGGCCCAAAAGGGCGTATGCGTTTTTTCCTGATTATATCCCGGAAAAAACGCATATGCACCTTATGGGCAAGGAAACAAGCAAGCAATGCAAATGTGCACAACAAAGAAGTCTCACTTCCCACCGGTCAAAAGGGCCATCCTAAAAAATTGTAAAAACCAGAAATGCAGGACAGGCCATGGAGAACAGGGAGCCTTTATACGCTGATGGGCAGTGTGTGAACTGCCGAGAGCCACTCTGGAGGAGTGTATGGTGGTTCCTAAATCATCTAAAAAACAGAGCTACAGAGCATAGGACACTTCCAATCATGGGAGTATATCTAGGGAAGTCTAAAAATCAACAAGACACAAGCACACCACAGTTTAGGGCTACTCTGTTTACAAGAACCTCAACTTCAGTACACCTTAAATATCCCAGGAAAGAGAACAATGGATAAAGAAGATGTGGTACTTATGTACAATGGAATATCTCTTCACCATGAAATCAATGTAATAAGGCTAGTAGAAGGATAAAGAGTGGATTTAGGTCCGATAATACTACTTGAAATAAGTCAAACAGAAAAAGAAACATATCATAAGATATCACTTATAGAGGGAGGGTAAATATGGCTGCACAAGAAATGAATTACAGAACAGAACAGTGTCTCACATTTAGAAAACACACTTATGTCAGCTTAAGGGGAAAGGAGAGGTGGGGTGATGCATAAAACCAGAGTTTGAAATTAGCACAGATACCGTTCAATAAACCAAATAGGTATTAGACAAGATCTACACCTTGCTCAATGAACTGGCCTCAACACACCCTATACACCGCAGAGAAATATATCCGAGTAATAAGAATCTTAAAACCCATGTATTGATATATCTCCATAAGGGAATCAAGTGTGTGCAGAGCGGCACAAACACAGCAGTGAAGATGAGCTAAACCCCATTATAGAAATAAATTTTAAAAACAAAACGCAGAAACAATGAAAGAGAGAAAAATTCTTACAAAATTCGCTCAGGGGCTGTGATGCAACCTGGATTGACCACATATAAACCCACAGCTGGATAAGACATAAGGCTGGACACTTGGGACTGAGAGGATTGGTGAGCTTTGGTGAGCAACTGCCAAAAGTTTAATGCAATACTTCATGCTACTCATTCCAAGGGTCCCAACACTCCAGGTTGAAGGGAATCTTCCTACAGCTAAACCATGCTTGGGAAACCCAGTGACTGGTATACCATATGATCGGGAAAGGTTTCTAAAACACACCTCATTGTTCCTCTCCTGGGGCACCGGATCGACATTCCAGCCGCTTTACTAACAACAACCTCACATGGAGAGTCAATGCCTTTAAGTTCCAGTATCGCACAGTCTGCAGATAGTGCGGAGGATGAATGCGTTAGGGGGAACCAGTGAGAAACTAATGTAGTGGTTTCAATGGGCACATGTCACTCTAATTTCACATCAGTAAGAAGAATTAACCAAAGGCACAGCAAGGTGTCCCACAAGAAGAATAGGGCCTGAAGGAATCCTGCGGTTATGAGGCAAGATCACAAAAATAAGAGCTGAAAAATGGAGCTCAGGGCCACTGCAATTCAAAAACGTGCAGAGTTATAAAGGCCAACAATTTTCAAAAAGGATATTGAGGAAAGGCTATGAAGAGGCATTGAAAGAAAGGCAGAATTGCAGGAAACCGATTTCAGGAGGTAGACTGGAATTGCATTTAAAGCATAGGAAATGAGGCAGAACGTCGACAATGATGCACTTGGCCAAAAAGGGCGTATGTGTTTTTTCCTGAATATATTCAGGAAAAAACGCATATGCACTTTTTGTACAACCAAGCAAGCTTGCAAAGGAAATCTGCACTACAATGAAGTCTCACTTCCCACTGGTTAAAAGGGCCATCTGAGAAAAGTGTAAAATCCAGAAAGGCAGGACAGGCCATGGAGAACTGGGAGCCTTGTTATGCTGATGGGCGGGATGTAAATTGCCAACAGCCACTCGGGGAGAAGTGTATGGTGTTTCCTGAAACATCTAAAAAACAAAGCAACAGAGCCTAGAGCACTTCCACTTATGGTCCTATAGCTTAGGGAAATTAAAATCAAAAAGACACAGCCACCCCAAAGTTTGGGACAGCTCTGTTTACAAGAACCTCATTTACGGTACAAGTACAATATCGCAGAAAGTGAAAAATGGATAAAGAACTTGTGGTACTTACGTAGAATGCAATATCACTCAACAATGAAATCTATGTATTCAGGACCGTAGCAGCATAATGAGTGGATTCAGGTATGATGATTCTAACTGAAATAAGTCACACAGAAAAAGAAACATCATAAGATATCACTAATACACGGAATGGAAACTTGGCTACACAGGAACTGGATTACAAAACAGAACAGGGTCTCAAATTTAGAAAACCAACTTAGGCTTGCTTAAGAGGAAAGGTGAGTTGGGGTGCTGCATAAAACCAGGGATTGAAATGAGCACAGATAAAGTTCCTTAAGCCAAATATGGAATGGACAAGAGCTACTCCTGGCTCAACGAAATGGACTCAACACCCCATATTAAACGCCTAAGAATGTACCTGACTAGTAAGTATCTGAAATCCTATGGATTGCTATGTCTCCGAAAGAGAATCAAGCGTGTGTACAGGGGCATAAACGCAGCAGTGATAGGATTGGAGAGGTTCGGTGAGCAAATGAAGACACTTTGAAGTCATATTGCATGGCACCCATTACAAGGGTCTCAACTCTCCAGGTTTAAGGTATTCTTCCTTCAGCTAAAACATGCATGTGGAACCCAGAGTATGATCAACCATGTGATCGGGAGATGTGTTCAAATATGTCTCAGTTTTCGTACCCTGGTACTCGGGTGCAACATTCCAGACGCTTTACTAACACTCTCCCGACTTGGAGAGTCAGTCCCTTTAACATCCTGTTTGGCCCAGTTTGCAATTTCTGCGGAAGATGAACAGGAATAGCGAGAACCAATGAGAGACTAGCTGGAGGTGTCTGGACGGGCAAATTTAACTCTCATTTCCCACCAGGAAGAGGAAATAACCAAAAGATCAGCGTGCCGTGCCGGAACCAGATTAGGGCCTGAAGCCATCCTGCGGTTTTGCGGCCAGCTCACAAGGAAGCAAGTTGAAGAAAGTAGCTCAGGGACACTGTAATTCACAAACCTGCAGAGTTATAAATGACAGCTATCGTCCAAAAATGTACTGAAGTAAGGCTCCCAAGAGGACTTGAAAGCAGGGCAGAATTGCAGGAAACCGATTTCAGGAGGTAGACTGGAATTGCACTGAAAGCATAGGAAAAGAGGCAGAACGTCCACAATGATGCACTTGGCCAAAAAGGGCGTATGCGTTTTTTCCTGAATATATTCAGGAAAAAACGCATACGCCCTTTTTGGGCAACCAAGCAAGCTTGCAAAGGAAATCTGCACTACAATGAAGTCTCACTTTCCCCCGGTCAAAAGGGCCATCTGAAAAAAGTGTAAAATCCAGAAAGGCAGGACAGGCCATGGAGAACTGGGAGCCTTGTTATGCTGATGGGCGGGATGTAAATTGCCAACAGACACTCGGGAGAAGTGTATGGTGTTTCCTGAAACATCTAAAAAACAAAGCAACAGAGCCTAGGGCACTTCCACTTATGGTCCTATAGCTTAGGGAAATTAAAATCAAAAAGACACAGCCACCACAAAGTTTGGGACGCTTCTGTTTACAAGAACCTCGTTTACCATACAAGTTCAACATTGCAGAAAGTGAAAAATGGATAAAGAAGTTTTGCTATTTACTTTCAAAGCAATATCACTCAGCAATGAAATCTATGTCATCAGGCCCTTAGCAGCACAATGAGTGGATTCAGGTATGATGATTCTAACTGAAATAAGTCACACAGAAAAAGAAACATCATAAGATATCAGTAATACACGGAATGTAAACTTGGCTACACAGGAACTGAATTACAGAACAGAACAGGGTCTCAAATTTAGAAAACCAACTTATGCTTGCTTAAGGGGAAAGGTGAGTTGGGGTGCTGCATAAAACCAGAGATTGAAATGAGCACAGATAAAGTTACTTAAGCCAAATATGGAATAGACAAGAGCTACTCCTTGCTCAACGAAATGGACTCAACACCGCATATTAAACGCCTAAGAATGTACCTGACTAGTAAGTATCTTAAAACCTATGGATTGCTATGTCTCCAAAAGAGAATCAAGCGTGTGTACAGGGGCATAAACGCAGCAGTGATAGGACTGGAGAGGTTCCGTGAGCAAATGAAGACCCTTTGAAGTCATATTGCATGGTACCCATTCCACGGGTTTCAACCACCCAGGTTTAAGGTATTCTTCCTTCAGCTAAAACATGCATGTGGAACCTAGAGTATGATCAACCATGTGATCGGGAGACGTGTTCAAATATGTCTCAGTTTTCGTACCCTGGTACTCGGGTGCAACATTCCAGACGCTTTACTAACACTCTCCCGACTTGGAGAGTCAGTCCCTTTAACCTCCTGTTTGGCCCAGTTTGCAATTTCTGCGGAAGATGAACAGGAATAGCGAGAACCAATGAGAGACTAGCTGGAGGTGTCTGGACGGGCAAATTTAACTCTCATTTCCCACCAGGAAGAGGAAATAACCAAAGGCTCAGCGTGCCGTGCCAGAACCAGATTAGGGCCTGAAGCCATCCTGCGGTGTTGCAGCCACCTCACAAGAAAGCGAGTTCAAGAAAGGAGCTCTGGGGCACTGTAATGCACAAACCTGCAGAGTTATAAATGACAGCTATCGTCCAAAAATATACTGAAGTAAGGCTGCCAAGAGGACTTGAAAGCGGGGCAGAATTGCAGGAAACTGATTTCAGGAGGTAGACTGGAATTGCATTGAAAGCATAGGAAAAGAGGCAGAACGTCCACAATGATGCACTTGGCCAAAAAGGGCGTATGCGTTTTTTCCTGAATATATTCAGGAAAAAACGCATACGCCCTTTTTGGCCAACCAAGTAAGCTTGCAAAGGAAATCTGCACTACAATGAAGTCTCACTTCCCCCCGGTCAAAAGGGCCATCTGAAAAAAGTGTAAAATCCAGAAAGGCAGGACAGGCCATGGAGAACTGGGAGCCTTGTTATGCTGATGGGCGGGATGTAAATTGCCAACAGACACTTGGGAGAAGTGTATGGTGTTTCCTGAAACATCTAAAAAACAAAGCAACAGAGCCTAGGGCACTTCCACTTATGGTCCTATAGCTTAGGGAAATTAAAATCAAAAAGACACAGCCACCCCAAAGTTTGGGACGCCTCTGTTTACAAGAACCTCGTTTACCGTACAAGTTCAATATCACAGAAAGTGAAAAATGGATAAAGAACTTGTGGTACTTACGTACAATGCAGTATCTCTCAGCAATGAAATCTATGTCATCAGGCCCGTAGCAGCATAATGAGTGGATTCAGGTACGATGATTCTAACTGAAATAAGTCACACAGAAAAAGAAACACCATAAGATATCACTAATACACGGAATGAAAACTTAGCTACAGAAGAAGTGAATTCCAAAACAGAACAGGGTCTCAAATTTAGAAAACCAACTTATGCTTGCTTAAGGGGAAAGGTGAGTTGGGGTGCTGCATAAAACCAGAGATTGAAATGAGCACAGATAAAGTTCCTTAAGCCAAATATGGAATAGACAAGAGCTACTCCTTGCTCAACAGAATGGACTCAACACTCCATATTAAACGCCTAAGAATGTACCTGACTAGTAAGTATCTTAAAACCGATGGATTGCTATGTCTCCAAAAGAGAATCAAGCGTGTGTACAGGGGCATAAACGCAGCAGTGATAGGATTGGAGAGGTTCGGTGAGCAAATGAAGACCCTTTGAAGTCATATTGCATGGTACCCATTCCACGGGTCTCAACTCTCCAGGTTTAAGGTATTTTTCCTTCAGCTAAAACATGTATGTGGAACCCAGAGTATGATCAACCGTGTGATCGGGAGACGTGTTCAGATATGTCTCAGTTTTCCTCCCCTGGTACTCGGGTGCAACATTCCAGACGCTTTACTAACACTCTCCCGACTTGGAGAGTCAGTCCCTTTAACCTCCTGTTTAGCCCAGTTTGCACTTTCTGCGGAAGATGTACAGGAATAGGGACAACCAATGAGAGACTAGCTGGAGGTGTCTGGACGGGCAAATTTAACTCTCATATCCCACAAGGAAGAGGAATTAACCAAAGGCTCAGCGTGCCATGCCGGAACCAGATTAGGGCCTGAAGCCATCCTTTGGTGTTGCGGCCAGCTCACAAGAAAGCGAGTTGAAGAAAGGAGCTCATGGGCACTGTAATTCACAAACCTGCAGAGTTATAAATGACAGCTATCGTCCAAAAATATACTGAAGTAAGGCTGCCAAGAGGACTTGAAAGCGGGGCAGAATTGCAGGAAGCCGATTTCAGGAGGTAGACTGGAATTGCATTGAAAGCATAGGAAAAGAGGCAGAACGTCCACAATGATGCACTTGGCCAAAAAGGGCATATGCGTTTTTTCCTGAATATATTCAGGAAAAAACGCATATGCCCTTTTTGGCCAACCAAGCAAGCTTGCAAAGGAAATCTGCACTACAATGAAGTCTCACTTCCCCCCGGTCAAAAGGGCCATCTGAAAAAAGTGTAAAATCCAGAAAGGCAGGACAGGCCATGGAGAACTGGGAGCCTTGTTATGCTGATGGGCGGGATGTAAATTGCCAACAGACACTCGGGAGAAGTGTATGGTGTTTCCTGAAACATCTAAAAAAGAAAGCAACTGAGCCTAGGGCACTTCCACTTATGGTCCTATAGCTTAGGGAAATTAAAATCAAAAAGACACAGCAACCCCAAAGTTTGGGATGGCTCTGTTTACAAAAACCTCGTTTACAGTACAAGTTCAACATAACAGAAAGTGAAAAATGGATAAAGAAGTTGTGGTATTTACTTACAAAGCAATATCACTCAGCAATGAAATCTATGTCATCAGGCCCTTAGCAGCACAATGAGTGGATTCAGGTATGATGATTCTAACTGAAATAAGTCACACAGAAAAAGAAACATCATAAGATATCACTAATACACGGAATGTAAACTTGGCTACACAGGAACTGAATTACAGAACAGAACAGGGTCTCAAATTTAGAAAACCAACTTATGCTTGCTTAAGGGGAAAGGTGAGTTGGGGTGCTGCATAAAACCAGAGATTGAAATGAGCACAGACAAAGTTCCTTAAGCCAAATATGGAATAGACAAGAGCTACTCCTTGCTCAATGAAATGGACTCAACAACCCATATTAAACGCCTAAGAATGTACCTGACTAGTAAGTATCTTAAAAGCTATGGATTGCTATGTCTCCAAAAGAGAATCAAGCGTGTGTACAGGGGCATAAACGCAGCAGTGATAGGATTGGAGAGGTTCGGTGAGCAAATGAAGACCCTTTGAAGTCATATTGCGTGGTACCCATTCCACGGGTCTCAACTCCCCAGGTTTAAGGTATTCTTCCTTCAGCTAAAACATGCATGTGGAACCCAGACTATGATCAACCATGTGAACGGGAGACGTGTTCAAATACGTCTCAGTTTTCCTCCACTGGTACTCGGGTGCAACATTCCAGACGCTTTACTAACACTCTCCCCACTTAGAGAGTCAGCGCCTTTAACCTCCTGTTTGGCCCAGTTTGCAATTTCTGCGGAAGATGAACAGGAATAGCGAGAACCAATGAGAGACTAGCTGGAGGTGTCTGGACGGGCAAATTTAACTCTCATTTCCCACCAGGAAGAGGAAATAACCAAAGCCTCAGCGTGCCATGCCGGAACCAGATTAGGGCCTGAAGCCATTCTGCGGTGTTGCGGCCAGGTCACAAGAAAGCGAGTTGAAGAAAGGAGCTCAGGGGCACTGTAATTCACAAACCTGCAGAGTTATAAATGACAGCTATCGTCCAAAATTATACTGAAGTAAGACTGCCAAGAGGACTTGAAAGCGGGGCAGAATTGCAGGAAACCGATTTCAGGAGGTAGACTGGAATTGCATTGAAAGCATAGGAAAAGAGGCAGAACGTCCACAATGATGCACTTGGCCAAAAAGGGCGTATGCGTTTTTTCCTGAATATATTCAGGAAAAAACGCATACGCCCTTTTTGGCCAACCAAGCAAGCTTGCAAAGGAAATCTGCACTACAATGAAGTCTCACTTCCCCCCAGTCAAAAGGGCCATCTGAAAAAAGTGTAAAATCCAGAAAGGCAGTACAGGCCATGGAGAACTGGGAGCCTTGTTATGCTGATGGGCGGGATGTAAATTGCCAACAGACACTCGGGAGAAGTGTATGGTGTTTCCTGAAACATCTAAAAAACAAAGCAACAGAGCCTAGGGCACTTCCACTTATGGTCCTATAGCTTAGGGAATTTAAAATCAAAAAGACACAGCCACCCCAAAGTTTGGAACGGCTCTGTTTACAAGAACCTCATTTACAGTACAAGTTCAACATCGCAGAAAGTGAAAAATGGATAAAAAAGTTGTGGTATTTACTTACAAAGCAATATCACTCAGCAATGAAATCTATGTCATCAGGCCCTTAGCAGCACAATGAGTGGATTCAGGTACGATGATTCTAACTGATATAAGTCACACAGAAAAAGAAACACCATAAGATATCACTAATACACGGAATGAAAACTTAGCTACAGAAGAAGTGAATTCCAAAACAGAACAGGGTCTCAAATTTAGAAAACCAACTTATGCTTGCTTAAGGGGAAAGGTGAGTTGGGGTGCTGCATAAAACCAGAGATTGAAATGAGCACAGATAAAGTTCCTTAAGCCAAATATGGAATAGACAAGAGCTACTCCTTGCTCAACAGAATGGACTCAACACTCCATATTAAACGCCTAAGAATGTACCTGACTAGTAAGTATCTTAAAACCGATGGATTGCTATGTCTCCAAAAGAGAATCAAGCGTGTGTACAGGGGCATAAACGCAGCAGTGATAGGATTGGAGAGGTTCGGTGAGCAAATGAAGACCCTTTGAAGTCATATTGCATGGTACCCATTCCACGGGTCTCAACTCTCCAGGTTTAAGGTATTTTTCCTTCAGCTAAAACATGTATGTGGAACCCAGAGTATGATCAACCGTGTGATCGGGAGACGTGTTCAGATATGTCTCAGTTTTTCTCCCCTGGTACTCGGGTGCAACATTCCAGACGCTTTACTAACACTCTCCCGACTTGGAGAGTCAGTCCCTTTAACCTCCTGTTTAGCCCAGTTTGCACTTTCTGCGGAAGATGTACAGGAATAGGGACAACCAATGAGAGACTAGCTGGAGGTGTCTGGACGGGCAAATTTAACTCTCATATCCCACAAGGAAGAGGAATTAACCAAAGGCTCAGCGTGCCATGCCGGAACCAGATTAGGGCCTGAAGCCATCCTTTGGTGTTGCGGCCAGCTCACAAGAAAGCGAGTTGAAGAAAGGAGCTCATGGGCACTGTAATTCACAAACCTGCAGAGTTATAAATGACAGCTATCGTCCAAAAATATACTGAAGTAAGGCTGCCAAGAGGACTTGAAAGCGGGGCAGAATTGCAGGAAGCCGATTTCAGGAGGTAGACTGGAATTGCATTGAAAGCATAGGAAAAGAGGCAGAACGTCCACAATGATGCACTTGGCCAAAAAGGGCATATGCGTTTTTTCCTGAATATATTCAGGAAAAAACGCATATGCCCTTTTTGGCCAACCAAGCAAGCTTGCAAAGGAAATCTGCACTACAATGAAGTCTCACTTCCCCCCGGTCAAAAGGGCCATCTGAAAAAAGTGTAAAATCCAGAAAGGCAGGACAGGCCATGGAGAACTGGGAGCCTTGTTATGCTGATGGGCGGGATGTAAATTGCCAACAGACACTCGGGAGAAGTGTATGGTGTTTCCTGAAACATCTAAAAAAGAAAGCAACTGAGCCTAGGGCACTTCCACTTATGGTCCTATAGCTTAGGGAAATTAAAATCAAAAAGACACAGCAACCCCAAAGTTTGGGATGGCTCTGTTTACAAAAACCTCGTTTACAGTACAAGTTCAACATAACAGAAAGTGAAAAATGGATAAAGAAGTTGTGGTATTTACTTACAAAGCAATATCACTCAGCAATGAAATCTATGTCATCAGGCCCTTAGCAGCACAATGAGTGGATTCAGGTATGATGATTCTAACTGAAATAAGTCACACAGAAAAAGAAACATCATAAGATATCACTAATACACGGAATGTAAACTTGGCTACACAGGAACTGAATTACAGAACAGAACAGGGTCTCAAATTTAGAAAACCAACTTATGCTTGCTTAAGGGGAAAGGTGAGTTGGGGTGCTGCATAAAACCAGAGATTGAAATGAGCACAGACAAAGTTCCTTAAGCCAAATATGGAATAGACAAGAGCTACTCCTTGCTCAATGAAATGGACTCAACAACCCATATTAAACGCCTAAGAATGTACCTGACTAGTAAGTATCTTAAAAGCTATGGATTGCTATGTCTCCAAAAGAGAATCAAGCGTGTGTACAGGGGCATAAACGCAGCAGTGATAGGATTGGAGAGGTTCGGTGAGCAAATGAAGACCCTTTGAAGTCATATTGCGTGGTACCCATTCCACGGGTCTCAACTCCCCAGGTTTAAGGTATTCTTCCTTCAGCTAAAACATGCATGTGGAACCCAGAGTATGATCAACCATGTGAACGGGAGACGTGTTCAAATACGTCTCAGTTTTCCTCCACTGGTACTCGGGTGCAACATTCCAGACGCTTTACTAACACTCTCCCCACTTAGAGAGTCAGCGCCTTTAACCTCCTGTTTGGCCCAGTTTGCAATTTCTGCGGAAGATGAACAGGAATAGCGAGAACCAATGAGAGACTAGCTGGAGGTGTCTGGACGGGCAAATTTAACTCTCATTTCCCACCAGGAAGAGGAAATAACCAAAGCCTCAGCGTGCCATGCCGGAACCAGATTAGGGCCTGAAGCCATTCTGCGGTGTTGCGGCCAGGTCACAAGAAAGCGAGTTGAAGAAAGGAGCTCAGGGGCACTGTAATTCACAAACCTGCAGAGTTATAAATGACAGCTATCGTCCAAAATTATACTGAAGTAAGACTGCCAAGAGGACTTGAAAGCGGGGCAGAATTGCAGGAAACCGATTTCAGGAGGTAGACTGGAATTGCATTGAAAGCATAGGAAAAGAGGCAGAACCTCCACAATGATGCACTTGGCCAAAAAGGGCGTATGCGTTTTTTCCTGAATATATTCAGGAAAAAACGCATACGCCCTTTTTGGCCAACCAAGCAAACTTGCAAAGGAAATCTGCACTACAATGAAGTCTCACTTCCCCCTGGTCAAAAGGGCCATCTGAAAAAAGTGTAAAATCCAGAAAGGCAAGACAGGCCATTGAGAACTGGGAGCCTTGTTATGCTGATGGGCGGGATGTAAATTGCCAACAGACACTCGGGAAAAGTGTATGGTGTTTCCTGAAACATCTAAAAAACAAAGCAACAGAGCCTAGGGCACTTCCACTTATGGTCCTATAGCTTAGGGAAATTAAAATCAAAAAGACACAGCCACCCCAAAGTTTGGGATGCCTCTGTTTACAAGAACCTCGTTTACCGTACAAGTTCAATATCACAGAAAGTGAAAAATGGATAAAAAACTTGTGGTACTTACCTACAATGCAGTATCACTCAGCAATGAAATCTATGTCATCAGGCCCTTAGCAGCATAATGAGTGGATTGAGGTACGATGATTCTAACTGAAATAAGTCACACAGAAAAAGAAACATCATAAGATATCAGTAATACACGGAATGTAAACTTGGCTACACAGGAACTGAATTACAGAACAGAACAGAGTCTCAAATTTAGAAAACCAACTTATGCTTGCTTAAGGGTAAAGGTGAGTTGGGGTGCTGCATAAAACCAGAGATCGAAATGAGCACAGATAAAGTTCCTTAAGCCAAATATGGAATAGACAAGAGCTACTCCTTGCTCAACGAAATGGACTCAACACCGCATATTAAACGCCTAACAATGTACCTGACTAGTAAGTATCTTAAAACCTATGGATTGCTATGTCTCCAAAAGAGAATCAAGCGTGTGTACAGGGGCATAAACGTAGCAGTGATAAGATTGGAGAGGTTCGGTGAGCAAATGAAGACCCTTTGAAGTCATATTGCATGGTACCCATTCCACGGGTCTCATCTCTCCAGGTTTAAGGTATTCTTCCTTCAGCTAAAACATGCATGTGGAACCTAGAGTATGATCAACCATGTGATCGGGAGATGTGTTCAAATATGTCTCAGTTTTCGTACCCTGGTACTCGGGTGCAACATTCCAGACGCTTTACTAACACTCTCCCGACTTGGAGAGTCAGTCCCTTTAACCTCCTGTTTGGCCCAGTTTGCAATTTCTGCGGAAGATGAACAGGAATAGCGAGAACCAATGAGAGACTAGCTGGAGGTGTCTGGACGGGCAAATTTAACTCTCATTTCCCACCAGGAAGAGGAATTAACCAAAGGCTCAGCGTGCCGTGCCAGAACCAGATTAGGGCCTGAAGCCATCCTGCAGTGTTGCGGCCAGCTCACAAGAAAGCGAGTTGAAGAAAGGAGCCCAGGGGCACTGTAATTCACAAACCTGCAGAGTTATAAATGACAGCTATCGTCCAAAAATATACTGAAGTAAGGCTGCCAAGAGGACTTGAAAGCGGGGCAGAATTGCAGGAAACCGATTTCAGGAGGTAGACTGGAATTGCATTGAAAGCATAGGAAAAGAGGCAGAACGTCCACAATGATGCACTTGGCCAAAAAGGGCGTATGCGTTTTTTCCTGAATATATTCAGGAAAAAACGCATACGCCCTTTTTGGCCAACCAAGCAAGCTTGCAAAGGAAATCTGCACTACAATGAAGTCTCACTTCCCCCCGGTCAAAAGGGCCATCTGAAAAAAGTGTAAAATCCAGAAAGGCAGGACAGGCCATGGAGAACTGGGAGCCTTGTTATGCTGATGGGCGGGATGTAAATTGCCAACAGACACTTGGGAGAAGTGTATGGTGTTTCCTGAAACATCTAAAAAACAAAACAACAGAGCCTAGGGCACTTCCACTTATGGTCCTATAGCTTAGGGAAATTAAAATCAAAAAGAGACAGCCACCCCTAAGTTTGGGACTCCTCTGTTTACAAGAACCTCGTTTACCATACAAGTTCAATATCACAGAAAGTGAAAAATGGATAAAGAACTTGTGCTACTTACGTACAATGCAGTATCACTCAGCAATGAAATCTATGTCATCAGGCCCGTAGCAGCATAATGAGTGGATTCAGGTACGATGATTCTAACTGAAATAAGTCACACAGAAAAAGAAACATCATAAGATATCAGTAATACACGGAATGTAAACTTGGCTACACAGGAACTGAATTACAGAACAGAACATGGTCTCAAATTTAGAAAACCAACTTATGCTTTCTTAAGGGTAAAGGTGACTTGGGGTGCTGCATAAAACCAGAGATCGAAATGAGCACAGATAAAGTTCCTTAAGCCAAATATGGAATAGACAAGAGCTACTCCTTGCTCAACGAAATGGACTCAACACCGCATATTAAACGCCTAAGAATGTACCTGACTAGTAAGTATCTTAAAACCTATGGATTGCTATGTCTCCAAAAGAGAATCAAGCGTGTGTACAGGGGCATAAACGCAGCAGTGATAGGATTGGAGAGGTTCGGTGAGCAAATGAAGACCCTTTGAAGTCATATTGCATGGTACCCATTCCACGGGTCTCAACTCTCCAGGTGTTAGGTATTCTTCCTTCAGCTAAAACATGCATGTGGAACCCAGAGTATGATCAACCGTGTGAACGGGAGACGTGTTCAAATATGTCTCAGTTTTCGTACCCTGGTACTCGGCTGCAACATTCCAGACGCTTTACTAACACTCTCCCCACTTGGAGAGTCAGCGCCTTTAACCTCCTGTTTGGCCCAGTTTGCAATTTCTGCGGAAGATGAACAGGAATAGCGAGAACCAATGAGAGACTAGCTGGAGGTGTCTGGACGGGAAAATTTAACTCTCATTTCCCACCAGGAAGAGGAATTAACCAAAGGCTCAGCGTGCCGTGCCAGAACCAGATTAGGGCCTGAAGCCATCCTGCAGTGTTGCGGCCAGCTCACAAGAAAGCGAGTTGAAGAAAGGAGCCCAGGGGCACTGTAATTCACAAACCTGCAGAGTTATAAATGACAGCTATCGTCCAAAAATAGACTGAAGTAAGGCTGCCAAGAGGACTTGAAAGCGGGGCAGAATTGCAGGAAACCGATTTCAGGAGGTAGACTGGAATTGCATTGAAAGCATAGGAAAAGAGGCAGAACGTCCACAATGATGCACTTGGCCAAAAAGGGCGTATGCGTTTTTTCCTGAATATATTCAGGAAAAAACGCATACGCCCTTTTTGGCCAACCAAGCAAGCTTGCAAAGGAAATCTGCACTACAATGAAGTCTCACTTCCCCCCGGTCAAAAGGGCCATCTGAAAAAAGTGTAAAATCCAGAAAGGCAGGACAGGCCATGGAGAACTGGGAGCCTTGTTATGCTGATGGGCGGGATGTAAATTGCCAACAGACACTTGGGAGAAGTGTATGGTGTTTCCTGAAACATCTAAAAAACAAAACAACAGAGCCTAGGGCACTTCCACTTATGGTCCTATAGCTTAGGGAAATTAAAATCAAAAAGAGACAGCCACCCCTAAGTTTGGGACTCCTCTGTTTACAAGAACCTCGTTTACCATACAAGTTCAATATCACAGAAAGTGAAAAATGGATAAAGAACTTGTGCTACTTACGTACAATGCAGTATCACTCAGCAATGAAATCTATGTCATCAGGCCCGTAGCAGCATAATGAGTGGATTCAGGTACGATGATTCTAACTGAAATAAGTCACACAGAAAAAGAAACATCATAAGATATCAGTAATACACGGAATGTAAACTTGGCTACACAGGAACTGAATTACAGAACAGAACATGGTCTCAAATTTAGAAAACCAACTTATGCTTTCTTAAGGGTAAAGGTGACTTGGGGTGCTGCATAAAACCAGAGATCGAAATGAGCACAGATAAAGTTCCTTAAGCCAAATATGGAATAGACAAGAGCTACTCCTTGCTCAACGAAATGGACTCAACACCGCATATTAAACGCCTAAGAATGTACCTGACTAGTAAGTATCTTAAAACCTATGGATTGCTATGTCTCCAAAAGAGAATCAAGCGTGTGTACAGGGGCATAAACGCAGCAGTGATAGGATTGGAGAGGTTCGGTGAGCAAATGAAGACCCTTTGAAGTCATATTGCATGGTACCCATTCCACGGGTCTCAACTCTCCAGGTGTTAGGTATTCTTCCTTCAGCTAAAACATGCATGTGGAACCCAGAGTATGATCAACCGTGTGAACGGGAGACGTGTTCAAATATGTCTCAGTTTTCGTACCCTGGTACTCGGCTGCAACATTCCAGACGCTTTACTAACACTCTCCCCACTTGGAGAGTCAGCGCCTTTAACCTCCTGTTTGGCCCAGTTTGCAATTTCTGCGGAAGATGAACAGGAATAGCGAGAACCAATGAGAGACTAGCTGGAGGTGTCTGGACGGGAAAATTTAACTCTCATTTCCCACCAGGAAGAGGAATTAACCAAAGGCTCAGCGTGCCGTGCCGGAACCAGATTAGGGCCTGAAGCCATCCTGCTGTGTTGAGGCCAGCTCACAAGAAAGCGAGTTGAAGAAAGGAGCTCAGGGGCACTGTAATTCACAAACCTGCAGAGTTATAAATGACAGCTATCGTCCAAAAATACACTGAAGTAAGGCTGCCAAGAGGACTTGAAAGCGGGGCAGAATTGCAGGAAACCGATTTCAGGAGGTAGACTGGAATTGCATTGAAAGCATAGGAAAAGAGGCAGAACGTCCACAATGATGCACTTGGCCAAAAAGGGCGTATGCGTTTTTTCCTGAATATATTCAGGAAAAAACGCATACGCCCTTTTTGGCCAACCAAGCAAGCTTGCAAAGGAAATCTGCACTACAATGAAGTCTCACATCCCCCCGGTCAAAAGGGCCATCTGAAAAAAGTGTAAAATCCAGAAAGGCAGGACAGGCCATGGAGAACTGGGAGCCTTGTTATGCTGATGGGCGGGATGTAAATTGCCAACAGACACTGGGGAGAAGTGTATGGTGTTTCCTGAAACATCTAAAAAACAAAGCAACAGAGCCTAGGGCACTTCCACATATGGTCCTATAGCTTAGGGAAATTAAAATCAAAATGACACAGCCACCCCAAAGTTTGGGACGCCTCTGTTTACAAGAACCTCGTTTACCGTACAAGTTCAATATCACAGAAAGTAAAAAATGGATAAAGAACTTGTGGTACTCACGTACAATGCAGTATCACTCAGCAATGAAATCTGTGTCATCAGGCCCGTAGCAGCATAATGAGTGGATTCAGGTACGATGATTCTAACTGAAATAAGTCACACAGAAAAAGAAACATCATAAGATATCACTAATACACGGAATCTAAACTTGGCTACACAGGAACTGAATTCCAAAACAGAACAGGGTCTCAAATTTAGAAAACCAACTTATGCTTGCTTAAGGAGAAAGGTGAGTTGGGGTGCTGCATAAAACCAGAGATTGAAATGAGCACAGATAAAGTTCCTTAAGCCAAATATGGAATAGACAAGAGCTACTCCTTGCTCAACGAAATGGACTCAACACCCCATATTAAACGCCTAAGAATGTACCTGACTAGTAAGTATCTTAAAACCTATGGATTGCTATGTCTCCAAAAGAGAATCAAGCGTGTGTACAGGGGCATAAATGCAGCAGTGATAGGATTGGAGAGGTTCGGTGAGCAAATGAAGACCCTTTGAAGTCATATTGCATGGTACCCATTACACGGGCCTCAACTCTCCAGGTTTTAGGTATTCTTCCTTCAGCTAAAACATGCATGTGGAACCCAGAGTATGATCAACCGTGTGAACGGGAGACGTGTTCAAATATGTCTCAGTTTTCGTACCCTGGTACTCGGCTGCAACATTCCAGACGCTTTACTAACACTCTCCCCACTTGGAGAGTCAGCGCCTTTAACCTCCTGTTTGGCCCAGTTTGCAATTTCTGCGGAAGATGAACAGGAATAGCGAGAACCAATGAGAGACTAGCTGGAGGTGTCTGGACGGGAAAATTTAACTCTCATTTCCCACCAGGAAGAGGAATTAACCAAAGGCTCAGCGTGACGTGCCGGAACCAGATTAGGGCCTGAAGCCATCCTGCTGTGTTGAGGCCAGCTCACAAGAAAGCGAGTTGAAGAAAGGAGCTCAGGGGCACTGTAATTCACAAACCTGCAGAGTTATAAATGACAGCTATCGTCCAAAAATAGACTGAAGTAAGGCTGCCAAGAGGACTTGAAAGCGGGGCAGAATTGCAGGAAACCGATTTCAGGAGGTAGACTGGAATTGCATTGAAAGCATAGGAAAAGGGGCAGAACGTCCACAATGATGCACTTGGCCAAAAAGGGCGTACGCGTTTTATCCTGAATATATTCAGGAAAAAACGCATACGCCCTTTTTGGGCAACCAAGCAAGCTTGCAAAGGAAATCTGCACTACAATGAAGTCTCACTTCCCCCGGGTCAAAAGGGCCATCTGAAAAAAGTGTAAAATCCAGAAAGGCAGGACAGGCCATGGAGAACTGGGAGCCTTGTTATGCTGATGGGCGGGATGTAAATTGCCAACAGACACTGGGGAGAAGTTTATGGTGTTTCCTGAAACATCTAAAAAACAAAGCAACAGAGCCTAGGGCACTTCCACATATGGTCCTATAGCTTAGGGAAATTAAAATCAAAATGACACAGCCACCCCAAAGTTTGGGACGCCTCTGTTTACAAGAACCTCGTTTACAGTACAAGTTCAACATTGCAGAAAGTGAAAAAGGGATAAAGAATTTGTGGTATTTACTTACAAAGCAATATCACTCAGCAATGAAATCTATGTCATCAGGCCCTTAGCAGCACAATGAGTGGATTCAGGTATGATGATTCTAACTGAAATAAGTCACACAGAAAAAGAAACATCATAAGATATCACTAATACACGGAATGTAAACTTGGCTACACAGGAACTGAATTACAGAACAGAACAGGGTCTCAAATTTAGAAAATAAACTTATGCTTGCTTAAGGGGAAAGGTGAGTTGGGGTGCTGCATAAAACTAGAGATTGAAATGAGCACAGATAAAGTTCCTTAAGCCAAATATGGAATAGACAAGAGCTACTCCTTGCTCAACGAAATGGACTCAACACCCCATATTAAACGCCTAAGAATGTACCTGACTAGTAAGTATCTTAAAACCTATGGACTGCTATGTCTCCGAAAGAGAATCAAGCATGTGTACAGGGGCATAAACGCAGCAGTGATAGGATTGGAGAGGTTCGGTGAGCAAATGAAGACCTTTGAAGTCATATTGCATGGTACCGATTCCACGGGTTTCAACTACCCAGGTTTAAGGTATTCTTCCTTCAGCTAAAACATGCATGTGGACCCTAGAGTATGATCAACCATGTGATCGGGAGACGTGTTCAAATATGTCTCAGTTTTCGTACCCTGGTACTCGGGTGCACCATTCCAGACGCTTTACTAACACTCTCCCGACTTGGAGAGTCAGTCCCTTTAACCTCCTGTTTGGCCCAGTTTGCAATTTCTGCGGAAGATGAACAGGAATAGCGAGAACCAATGAGAGACTAGCTGGAGGTGTCTGGATGGGCAAATTTAACTCTCATTTCCTACCAGGCAGAGGAATTAACCAAAGGCTCAGCGTTCCGTGCCGGAACCAGATTAGGGCCTGAAGCCATCCTGTGTTGTTGCGGCCAGGTCACAAGAAAGCGAGTTGAAGAAAGGAGCTCAGGGGCACTGTAATTCACAAACCTGCAGAGTTATAAATGACAGCTATCGTCCAAAAATATACTGAAGTAAGGCTGCCAAGAGGACTTGAAAGCGGGGCAGAATTGCAGGAAACCGATTTCAGGAGGTAGACTGGAATTGCATTGAAAGCATAGGAAAAGAGGCAGAACGTCCACAATGATGCACTTGGCCAAAAAGGGCGTATGCGTTTTTTCCTGAATATATTCAGGAAAAAACGCATCCGCCCTTTTTGGCCAACCAAGCAAGCTTGCAAAGGAAATCTGCACTACATTGAAGTCTCACTTCCCCCCGGTCAAAAGGGCCATCTGAAAAAAGTGTAAAATCCAGAAAGGCAGGACAGGCCATGGAGAACTGGGAGCCTTGTTATGCTGATGGGCGGGATGTAAATTGCCAACAGACACTAGGGAGAAGTGTATGGTGTTTCCTGAAACATCTAAAAAACAAAGCAACAGAGCCTAGGGCAATTCCACTTATGGTCCTATAGCTTAGGGAAATTAAAATCAAAAAGACACAGCCACCCCAAAGTTTGGGACGCCTCTGTTTACAAGAACCTCGCTTACCATACAAGTTCAATATCACAGAAAGTGAAAAATGGATAAAGAACTTGTGGTACTTACGTACAATGCAGTATCACTCAGCAATGAAATCTATGTCATCAGGCCCGTAGCAGCATAATGAGTGCATTCAGGTACGATGATTCTAACTGAAATAAGTCACACAGAAAAAGAAACATCATAAGATATCAGTAATACATGGAATGTAAACTTGGCTACACAGGAACTGAATTCCAAAACAGAACAGGGTCTCAAATTTAGAAAACCAACTTATGCTTGCTTAAGGGGAAAGGTGAGTTGGGGTGCTGCATAAAACCAGAGAATGAAATGAGCACAGATAAAGTTCCTTAAGCCAAATATGGAATAGACAAGAGCTACTCCTTGCTCAATGAAAAGGACTCAACACCCCATATTAAACGCCTAAGAATGTACCTGACTAGTAAGTATCTTAAAACCTATGGACTGCTATGTCTCCGAAGGAGAATCAAGCATGTGTACAGGGGCATAAACGTAGCAGTGATAGGATTGGAGAGGTTCGGTGAGCAAATGAAGACCCTTTGAGGTCATATTGCATGATACCCATTCCAAGGGTTTCAACTACCCAGGGTTAAGGTATTCTTCCTTCAGCTAAAACATGCATGTGGAAGCTAGAGTATGATCAACCATGTGATCGGGAGACGTGTTCAAATATATCTCAGTTTTCGTACCCTGGTACTCGGGTGCAACATTCCAGACGCTTTACTAACACTCTCCCGACTTGGAGAGTCAGTCCCTTTAACCTCCTGTTTGGCCCAGTTTGCAATTTCTGTGGAAGATGAACAGGAATAGCGAGAACCAATGAGAGACTAGCTGGAGGTGTCTGGACGGGCAAATTTAACTCTCATTTCCCACCAGGAAGAGGAATTAACCAAAGGCTCAGCGTGCCGTGCCGGAACCAGATTAGGGCCTGAAGCCATCCTGCGGTGTGGCGGCCAGGTCACAAGAAAGCGAGTTGAAGAAAGGAGCTCAGGGGCACTGTAATTCACAAACCTGCAGAGTTATAAATGACAGCTATCGTCCAAAAATATACTGAAGTAAGGCTGCCAAGAGGACTTGAAAGCGGGGCAGAATTGCAGGAAACCGATTTCAGGAGGTAGACTGGAATTGCATTGAAAGCATAGGAAAAGAGGCAGAACGTCCACAATGATGCACTTGGTCAAAAAGGGCGTATGCGTTTTTTCCTGAATATATTCAGGAAAAAACGCATACGCCCTTTTTGGCCAACCAAGCAAGCTTGCAAAGAAATCTGCACTACAATGAAGTCTCACTTCCCCCCGGTCAAACGCGCCATCTGAAAAAAGTGTAAAATCCAGAAAGGCAGGACAGGCCATGGAGAACTGGGAGCCTTGTTATGCTGATGGGCGGGATGTAAATTGCCAACAGACACTCGGGAGAAGTGTATGGTGTTTCCTGAAACATCTAAAAAACAAAGCAACAGAGCCTAGGGCACTTCCAATTATGGTCCTATAGCTTAGGGAAATTAAAATCAAAAAGACACAGCCACCCCAAAGTTTGGAACGGCTCTGTTTACAAGAACCTCGTTTACAGTACAAGTTCAATATCACAGAAAGTGAAAAATGGATAAAGAACTTGTGGTACTTACGTACAATGCAGTATCAGTCAGCAATGAAATCTATGTCATCAGGCCCGTAGCAGCATAATGAGTGGATTCAGGTACGATGATTCTAACTGAAATAAGTCACACAGAAAAAGAAATATCATAAGATATCACTAATACACGGAATGTAAACTTGGCTACACAGGAACTGAATTCCAAAACAGAACAGGGTCTCAAATTTAGAAAACCAACTTATGCTTGCTAAAGGGTAAAGGTGAGTTGGGGTGCTGCATAAAACCAGAGATTGAAATGAGCACAGATAAAGTTCCTTAAGCCAAATATGGAATAGACAAGAGCTACTCCTTGCTCAACGAAATGGACTCAACACCGCATATTAAACGCCTAAGAATGTACCTGACTAGTAAGTATCTTAAAACCTATGGATTGCTATGTCTCCGAAAGAGAATCAAGCGTGTGTACAGGGGAATAAACGCAGCAATGATAGAATTGGAGAGGTTCGGTGAGCAAATGAAGACCCTTTGAAGTCATATTGCATGGTACCCATTCCATGGGTTTCAACTACACAGTTTTAAGGTATTCTTCCTTCAGGTAAAACATGCATGTGGAACCTAGAGTATGATCAACCATGTGATCGGGAGACGTGTTCAAATATGTCTCAGTTTTCGTACCCTGGTAATCCCGTGCAACATTCTAGACGCTTTACTAACACTCTCCCCACTTGTAGAGTCAGTCCCTTTAACCTCCTGTTTGGCCCAGTTTGCAATTTCTGCAGAAGATGAACAGCAATAGCGAGAACCAATGAGAGTCTAGCTGGAGGTGTCTGGACGGGCAAATTTAACTCTCATTTCCCACCAGGAACAGGAATTAACCAAAGGCTCAGCGTGCCGTGCCGGAACCAGATTAGGGCCTGAAGCCATCATGCGGTGTTGCGGCCAGCTCACAAGAAAGCGCGTTGAAGAAAGGAGCTCAGGGGCACTGTAATTCACAAACCTGCAGAGTTATAAATGACAGCTATCGTCCAAAAATATACTGAAGTAAGGCTGCCAAGAGGACTTGAAAGCGGGGCAGAATTGCAGGAAACCGATTTCAGGAGGTAGACTGGAATTGCATTGAAAGCATAGGAAAAGAGACAGAACGTCCACAATGATGCACTTGGCCAAAAAGGGCGTATGCGTTTTTTCCTGAATATATTCAGGAAAAAACGCATACTCCCTTTTTGGCCAACCAAGCAAACTTGAAAAGGAAATCTGCACTACAATGAAGTCTCACTTCCCCCTGGTCAAAAGGGCCATCTGAAAAAAGTGTAAAATCCAGAAAGGCAGTACAGGCCATGGAGAACTGGGAGCCTTGTTATGCTGATGGGCGGGATGTAAATTGCCAACAGACACTCGGGGAAGTGTATGGTGTTTCCTGAAACATCTAAAAAACAAAGCAACAGAGCCTAGGGCACTTCCACTTATGGTCCTATAGCTTAGGGAAAATAAAATCAAAAAGACACAGCCACCCCAAAGTTTGGGACGCCTCTGTTTACAAGAACCTCGTTTACCGTACAAGTTCAATATCACAGAAAGTGAAAAATGGATAAAGAACTTGTGGTACTTACGTACAATGCAGTATCACTCAGCAATGAAATCTATGTCATCAGGCCCATAGCAGCATAATGAGTGGATTCAGGTACGATGATTCTAACTGAAATAAGTCACACAGAAAAAGAAACATCATAAGATATCACTAATACATGGAATGTAAACTTGGCTACACAGGAACTGAATTCCAAAACAGAACAGGGTCTCAAATTTAGAAAACCAACTTATGCTTGCTTAAGGAGAAAGGTGAGTTGGGGTGCTGCATAAAACCAGAGATTGAAATGAGCACAGATAAAGTTCCTTAAGCCAAATATGGAATAGACAAGAGCTACTCCTTGCTCAACGAAATGGACTCAACACCCCATATTAAACGCCTAAGAATGTACCTGACTAATAAGTATCTTAAAACCTATGGATTGCTATGTCTCCAAAAGAGAATCAAGCGTGTGTACAGGGGCATAAATGCAGCAGTGATAGGATTGGAGAGGTTCGGTGAGCAAATGAAGACCTTTGAAGTCATATTGCATGGTACCCATTACACGGGTCTCAACTCTCCAGGTTTTAGGTATTCTTCCTTCAGCTAAAACATGCATGTGGAACCCAGAGTATGATCAACCGTGTGAACGGGAGACGTGTTCAAATATGTCTCAGTTTTCGTACCCTGGTACTCGGGTGCAACATTCCAGACGCTTTACTAACACTCTCCCGACTTGGAGAGTCAGTCCCTTTAACCTCCTGTTTGGCCCAGTTTGCAATTTCTGTGGAAGATGAACAGGAATAGCGAGAACCAATGAGAGACTAGCTGGAGGTGTCTGGACGGGCAAATTTAACTCTCATTTCCCACCAGGAAGAGGAATTAACCAAAGGCTCAGCGTGCCGTGCCGGAACCAGATTAGGGCCTGAAGCCATCCTGCGGTGTTGCGGCCAGCTCACAAGAAAGCGAGTTGAAGAAAGGAGCTCAGGGGCACTGTAATTCACAAACCTGCAGAGTTATAAATGACAGCTATCGTCCAAAAATATACTGAAGTAAGGCTGCCAAGAGGACTTGAAAGCGGGGCAGAATTGCAGGAAACCGATTTCAGGAGGTAGACTGGAATTGCATTGAAAGCATAGGAAAAGAGGCAGAACGTCCACAATGATGCACTTGGCCAAAAAGGGCGTATGCGTTTTTTCCTGAATATATTCAGGAAAAAACGCATATGCGCTTTTTAGCCAACCAAGCAAACTTGCAAAGGAAATCTGCACTACAATGAAGTCTCACTTCTCCCCGGTCAAAAGGGCCATCTGAAAAAAGTGTAAAATCCAGAAAGGCAGGACAGGCCATGGAGAACTGGGAGCCTTGTTATGCTGATGGGCGGGATGTAAATTGCCAACAGACACTCCGGAGAAGTGTATGGTGTTTCCTGAAACATCTAAGAAACAAAGCAACAGAGCCTAGAGCATTTCCACTTATGGTCCTATAGCTTAGGGAAATTAAAATCAAAAAGACACAGCCACCCCAAAGTTTGGGACGCCTCTGTTTACAAGAAACTCGTTTACCGTACAAGTTCAATATCACAGAAAGTGAAAAATGGATAAAGAACTTGTGGTACTTACGTACAATGCAGTATCACTCAGCAATGAAATCTATGTCATCAGGCCCGTAGCAGCATAATGTGTGAATTCAGGTACGATGATTCTAACTGAAATAAGTCACACAGAAAAAGAAACATCATAAGATATCACTAATACACGGAATGTAAACTTGGCTACACAGGAACTGAATTCCAAAACAGAACAGGGTCTCAAATTTAGAAAACCAACTTATGCTTGCTTAAGGGGAAAGGTGAGTTGGGGTGCTGCATAAAACCAGAGATTGAAATGAGCACAGATAAAGTTCCTTAAGTCAAATATGGAATAGACAAGAGCTACTCCTTGCTCAACGAAATGGACTCAACACCGTATTTTAAACGTCTAAGAATGTACCTGACTAGTAAGTATCTTAAAACCTATGGATTGCTATGTCTCCGAAAGAGAATCAAGCATGTGTACAGGGGCATAAACGCAGCAGTGATAGGATTGGAGAGGTTCGGTGAGCAAATGAAGACCCTTTGAAGTCATATTGCATGGTACCCATTCCATGGGTCTCAACTCTCCAGGTTTAAGGTATTCTTCCTTCAACTAAAACATGCATGTGGAACCCAGAGTATGATCAACCATGTGAACGGGAGACGTGTTCAAATATGTCTCAGTTTTCCTGCCCTGGTACTCGGGTGCAACATTCCAGATGCTTTACTAACACTCTCCCCACTTGGAGAGTCAGCGCCTTTAACCTCCTGATTGGCCCAGTTTGCAATTTCTGCGGAAGATGAACAGGAATAGGGAGAACTAATGACAGACTAGCTGGAGGTGTCTGGACGGGCAAATTTAACTCTCATTTCCAACCAGGAAGAGGAAATAACCAAAGGCTCAGCGTGCCGTGCCGGAACCAGATTAGGGCCTGAAGCCATCCTGCGGTGTTGCGGCCAGGTCACAAGAAAGCGAGTTGAAGAAAGGAGCTCAGGGGCACTGTAATTCACAAACCTGCAGAGTTATAAATGACAGCTATCGTCCAAAAATAGACTGAAGTAAGGCTGCCAAGAGGACTTGAAAGCGGGGCAGAATTGCAGGAAACCGATTTCAGGAGGTAGACTGGAATTGCATTGAAAGCATAGGAAAAGAGGCAGAACGTCCACAATGATGCACTTGGCCAAAAAGGGCGTATGCGTTTTTTCCTGAATATATTCAGGAAAAAACGCATACGCCCTTTTTGGCCAACCAAGCAAGCTTGCAAAGGAAATCTGCACTACAATGAAGTCTCACTTCCCCCCGGTCAAAAGGGCCATCTGAATAAAGTGTAAAATCCAGAAAGGCAGGAGAGGCCATGGAGAACTGGGAGCGTTGTTATGCTGATGGGTGGGATGTAAATTTGCCAAAAGACACTGGGGAGAAGTGTATGGTGTTTCCTGAAACATCTAAAAAACAAAGCAACAGAGCCTAGGGCACTTCCACTTATGGTCCTATAGCTTAGGGAAATTAAAATCAAAAAGACACAGCCACCCCAAAGTTTGGGATGCTTCTGTTTACAAGAACCTCGTTTACAGTACAAGTTCAATATCACAGAAAGTGAAAAATGGATAAAGAAATTGTGGTATTTACTTACAAAGCAATATCACTCAGCAATGAAATCTATGTCATCAGGCCCTTAGCAGCACAATGAGTGGATTCAGGTATGATGATTCTAACTGAAATAAGTCACACAGAAAAAGAAACATCATGAGATATCAGTAATACACGGAATGTAAACTTGGCTACACAGGAACTGAATTCCAAAACAGAACAGGGTCTCAAATTTAGAAAACCAACTTATGCTTGCTTAAGGGTAAAGGTGAGTTGGGGTGCTGCATAAAACCAGAGATTGAAATGAGCACAGATAAAGTTCCTTAAGCCAAATATGGAATAGACAAGAGCTACTCCTTGCTCAACGAAATGGACTCAACACCCCATATTAAACGCCTAAGAATGTACCTGACTAGTAAGTATCTTAAAACCTATGGATTGCTATGTCTCCAAAAGAGAATCAAGCATGTGTACAGGGGCATAAACGCAGCAGTGATAGGATTGGAGAGGTTCGGTGAGCAAATGAAGACCCTTTGAAGTCATATTGCATGGTACCCATTCCACGGGTCTCAACTCTCCAGGTTTAAGGTATTCTTTCTTCAGCTAAAACATGCATGTGGAACCCAGAGTATGATCAACCGTGAGAACGGGAGACGTGTTCAAATATGTCTCAGTTTTCGTACCCTGGTACTCGGGTGCAACATTCCAGACGCTTTCCTAACACTCTCCCGACTTGGAGAGTCAGTCCCTTTAACCTCCTGTTTGGCCCAGTTTGCAATTTCTGCGGAAGATGAACAGGAATAGCGAGAACTAATGAGAGACTAGCTGGAGGTGTCTGGATGGGCAAATTTAACTCTCATTTCCTACCAGGCAGAGGAATTAACCAAAGGCTCAGCGTTCCGTGCCGGAACCAGATTAGGGCCTGAAGCCATCCTGTGGTGTTGCGGCCAGGTCACAAGAAAGCGATTTGAAGAAAGGAGCTCAGGGGAACTGTAATTCACAAACCTGCAGAGTTATAAATGACAGCTATCGTCCAAAAATATACTGAAGTAAGGCTGCCAAGAGGACTTGAATGCGGGGCAGAATTGCAGGAAACCGATTTCAGGAGGTAGACTGGAATTGCATTGAAAGCATAGGAAAAGAGGCAGAACGTCCACAATGATGCACTTGGTCAAAAAGGGCGTATGCGTTTTTTCCTGAATATATTCAGGAAAAAACGCATACGCCCTTTTTGGCCAACCAAGCAAGCTTGCAAAGAAATCTGCACTACAATGAAGTCTCACTTCCCCCCGGTCAAACGCGCCATCTGAAAAAAGTGTAAAATCCAGAAAGGCAGGACAGGCCATGGAGAACTGGGAGCCTTGTTATGCTGATGGGCGGGATGTAAATTGCCAACAGACACTCGGGAGAAGTGTATGGTGTTCCCTGAAACATCTAAAAAACAAAGCAACAGAGCCTAGGGCACTTCCACTTATGGTCCTATAGCTTACGGAAATTAAAATCAAAAAGACACAGCCACCCCAAAGTTTGGAAGGGCTCTGTTTACAAGAACCTCGTTTACAGTACAAGTTCAATATCACAGAAAGTGAAAAGTGGATAAAGAATTTGTGGTATTTACTTACAAAGCAATATCACTCAGCAATGAAATCTATGTCATCAGGCCCTTAGCAGCACAATGAGTGGATTCAGGTATGATGATTCTAACTGAAATAAGTCACACAGAAAAAGAAACATCATAAGATATCACTAATACACGGAATGTAAACTTGGCTACACAGGAACTGAATTACAGAACAGAACAGGGTCTCAAATTTAGAAAACCAACTTATGCTTGCTTAAGGGTAAAGGTGAGTTGGGGTGCTGCATAAAACTAGAGATTGAAATGAGCACAGATAAAGTTCCTTAAGCCAAATATGGAATAGACAAGAGCTACTCCTTGCTCAAGGAAATGGACTCAACACCGCATATTAAACGCCTAAGAATGTACCTGACTAGTAAGTATCTTAAAACCTATGGATTGCTATGTCTCCGAAAGAGAATCAAGCATGTGTACAGGGGCATAAACGCAGCAGTGATAGGATTGGAGAGGTTCGGTGAGCAAATGAAGACCTTTGAAGTCATATTGCATGGTACCGATTCCACGGGTATCAACTACCCAGGTTTAAGGTATTCTTCCTTCAGCTAAAACATGCATGTGGACCCTAGAGTATGATCAACCATGTGATCGGGAGACATGTTCAAATATGTCTCAGTTTTCGTACCCTGGTACTCGGGTGCAACATTCCAGACGCTTTACTAACACTCTCCCGACTTGGAGAGTCAGTCCCTTTAACCTCCTGTTTGGCCCAGTTTGCAATTTCTGCGGAAGATGAACAGGAATAGCGAGAACCAATGAGAGACTAGCTGGAGGTGTCTGGACGGGAAAATTTAACTCTCATTTCCCACCAGGAAGAGGAATTAACCAAAGGCTCAGCGTGCCGTGCCGGAACCAGATTAAGGCCTGAAGCCATCCTGCGGTATTGCGGCCAGCTCACAAGAAAGCGAGTTGAAGAAAGGAGCTCAGGGGCACTGTAATTCACAAACCTGCAGAGTTATAAATGACAGCTATCGTCCAAAAATAGACTGAAGTAAGGCTGCCAAGAGGACTTGAAAGCGGGGCAGAATTGCAGGAAACCGATTTCAGGAGGTAGACTGGAATTGCATTGAAAGCATAGGAAAAGAGGCAGAGCGTCCACAATGATGCACTTGGCCAAAAAGGGCGTATGCGTTTTTTCCTGAATATATTCAGGAAAAAACGCATACGCACTTTTTAGCCAACCAAGCAAACTTCCAAAGGAAATCTGCACTACAATGAAGTCTCACATTCCCCCGGTCAAAAGGGCCATCTGAAAAAAGTGTAAAATCCAGAAAGGCAGGACAGGCCATGGAGAACTGGGAGCCTTGTTATGCTGATGGGCGGGATGTAAATTGCCAACAGACACTCGGGAGAAGTGTATGGTGTTTCCTGAAACATCTAAAAAACAAAGCAACAGAGCCTAGGGCACTTCCACTTATGGTCCTATAGTTTAGGGAAATTAAAATCAAAAGGACACAGCCACCCCAAAGTTTGGGACGCCTCTGTTTACAAGAACCGCGTTTACCGTACAAGTTCAATATCACAGAAAGTGAAAAATGGATGAAGAACTTGTGGTAGTTACGTACAATGCAGTATCACTAAACAATGAAATCTATGTCATCAGGTCCGTAGCAGCATATTGAGTGGATTCAGGTACGATGATTCTAACTGAAATAAGTCACACAGAAAAAGAAACATCATAAGATATCACTAATCCACGGAATGTAAACTTGGCTACACAGGAACTGAATTACAGAACAGAACAGGGTCTCAAATTTAGAAAACCAACTTATGCTTGCTTAAGGGTAAAGGTGAGTTGGGGTGCTGCATAAAACCAGAGATTGAAATGAGCACAGATAAAGTTCCTTAAGCCAAATATGGAATAGACAAGAGCTACTCCTTGCTCAACGAAATGGACTCAACACCGCATATTAAACGCCTAAGAATGTACCTGACTAGTAAGTATCTTAAAACCTATGGATTGCTATGTCTCCGAAGGAGAATCAAGCATGTGTACAGGGGCATAAACGCAGCAGTGATAGGATTGGAGATGTTCGGTGAGCAAATGAAGACCCTTTGAAGTCATATTGCATGGTACCCATTACACGGGTTTCAACTACCCAGGTTTTAGGTATTCTTCCTTCAGCTAAAACATGCATGTGGAAACTAGAGTATGATCAACCATGTGATCGGGAGACGTGTTCAAATATGTCTCAGTTTTCCTCCCCTGGTACTCGGGTGCAACATTCCAGACGCTTTACTAACACTCTCCCCACTTGGAGAGTCAGCGCCTTTAACCTCCTGTTTGGCACAGTTTGCAATTTCTGCAGTAGATGAACAGGAATAGCGAGAACCAATGAGAGGCTAGCTGGAGGTGTCTGGACGGGCAAATTTAACTCTCATTTCCCACCAGGAAGAGGAAATAACCAAAGGCTCAGCGTGCCGTACCGGTACCAGATTAGGGCCTGAAGCCATCCTGTGGTGTTGCGGCCAGCTCACAAGAAAGCGAGTTGAAGAAAGGAGCTCAGGGGCACTGTAATTCACAAACCTGCAGAGTTATAAATGACAGCTATCGTCCAAAAATATACTGAAGTAAGCCTGCCAAGAGGACTTGAAAGCGGAGCAGAATTGCAGGAACCCGATTTCAGGAGATAGACAGGAATTGCATTTCAAGCATAGGAAAAGAGGCAGAACGTCCACAGTGATGCACTTGGCCAAAAGGGCGTATGCGTTTTTTCCTGAATATATTCAGGAAAAAACGCATACGCCCTTTTTGGCCAACCAAGCAAGCTTGCAAAGGAAATCTGCACTACAATGAAGTCTCACTTCCCCCCGGTCAAAAGGGCCATCTGAAAAAAGTGTAAAATCCAGAAAGGCAGGACAGGCCATGGAGAACTGGGAGCCTTGTTATGCTGATGGGCGGGATGTAAATTCCCAACAGCCACTCCGGAGAAGTGTATGGTGTTTCCTGAAACATCTAAAAAACAAAGCAACAGAGCCTAGTGCACTTCCACTTATGGTCCTATAGCTTAGGGAAATTAAAATCAAAAAGACACAGCCACCCCAAAGTTTGGGACGCCTCTGTTTACAAGAACCTCGTTTACCGTACAAGTTCAATATCACAGAAAGTGAAAAATGGATAAAGAAGTTGTGGTACTCATGTACAAAGCAATATCACTCAGCAATGAAATCTATGTCACCAGGCCCGTAGCAGCATAATGAGTGGATTCGGGTATGGTGATTCTAACTGAAATAAGTCTAACAGAAAAAGAAACATCAAAAAATATCACTAATACATGGAATTTAAACTTGGCTACAGAGGAACTGAATTACAAAACAGAACAGGGTCTCAAATTTAGAAAACCAACTTATGCTTGCTTAAGTGGAAAGGTGAGTTGGGGTGCTGCATAAAACCAGAGACTGAAATGAGCACAGATAAAGTTCCTTAAGCCAAATATGGAATAGACAAGAGCTACTCCTTGCTCAACGAAATGGACTCCACACCCCATATTAAACGCCTAAGAATATACCAGACTAGTAAGTATCTTAAAACCTATGGAGTGCTATGTCTCCAAAAGAGAATCAAGCGTGTGTACAAGGGTCATAAACGCAGCAGTGATAGGATTGGAGAGATTCGGTGAGCAAATGAAGACCCTTTGAAGTCATATTGCATGGTACCCATTCCACGGGTCTCAACTCTCCAGGTTTAAGGTATTCTTCCTTCAGCTAAAACATGCATGTGGAACCCCGAGTATGATCAACCGTGTGAACGGGAGACGTGTTCAAATATGTCTCAGTTTTCCTCCCCTGGTACTCGGGTGCAACATTCCAGACCCTTTACTAACACTCTCCCAACTTGGATAGTCAGCGCCTTTAACCTCCTGTTTGGCACAGTTTGCAATTTCTGCAGTAGATGAACAGGAATAGCGAGAACCAATGAGAGGCTAGCTGGAGGTGTCTGGACGGGCAAATTTAACTCTCATTTCCCACCAGGAAGAGGAAATAACCAAAGGCTCAGCGTGCCGTGCCGGAACCAGATTAGGGCCTGAAGCCATCCTGTGGTGTTGCGGCCAGCTCAAAAGAAAGCGAGTTGAAGAAAGGAGCTCAGGTCCCCTGTAATTCACAAACCTGCAGAGTTATAAATGACAGCTATCGTCCAAAAATAGACTGAAGTAAGGCTTCCAAGAGGACTTGAAAGCGGGGCAGAATTGCAGGAAACCGATTTCAGGAGGTAGACTGGAATTGCATTGAAAGCATAGGAAAAGAGGCAGAACGTCCACAGTGATGCACTTGGCCAAAAAGGGCGTATGCGTTTTTTCCTGAATATATTCAGGAAAAAACGCATACGCCCTTTTTGGCCAACCAAGCAAGCTTGCAAAGGAAATCTGCACTACAATGAAGTCTCACTTCCCCCCGGTCAAAAGGGCCATCAGAATAAAGTGTAAAATCCAGAAAGGCAGGACAGGCCATGGAGAAATGGGAGCCTTGTTATGCTGATGGGCGGGATGTAAATTGCCAACAGACACTTGGGAGAAGTGTATGGTGTTTCCTGAAACATCTAAAAAACAAAGCAACAGAGCCTAGGGCACTTCCACTTATGGTCCTATAGCTTAGGGAAATTAATATCAAAAAGACACAGCAACCCCAAACTTTGGGACGGCTCTTTTTACAGGAATCTCTTCTACGGCACAAGTTAAATATCCCAGAGAGTAAATAATGGATAAAGAAGTTGCGGTACTTCTGTACAACAGAATACCACTCAGCAATGAAATCTATGTCACCAGGCCCGTACCAGCATAATGAGTGGATTGAGGCACGATGATTCTAAGTGAAATAAGTCACACAGAAAAAGAAACATCATAAGGTATCACTAATACACGGAATGTGAACTTGGCTACACATGAACTGAATTACAAAACAGAACAGGGTCTCAAGTTTAGAAAACCAACTTATGCCTGCTTAAGGGGGAAGGTGAGTTGGGGTGCTGCATAAAAGCAGAGTTTGAAATTAGCACAGATACCGTTCCATAAGCCAAATATGTAATAGACAAGAGCTACCCCTTGCTCAACGAAATGGATTCAACAATGAGGTATCACCTCACACCTGGTAGCATAGGCATCATTGAAAATCTACAAACAAAAAATGCTGGAAAGGGTGTGGAGAAAAGGAACCCTCTTCCACTATTGTTGGGAATATAAATTGATACAGTCATTATGGAGAACAATATGGAATTTCTTAAGAAACTAACAATAGAATTACCATAGGATACAGCAATCCCAGTACTGGACATATACCCAGACAAAACCATAAATCAAAAAGAGTCATTCACCGCAATGTTCATTGCATCACTATTTACAATATCGAGGTAATGGAAGCAACCTAAATGCCCACAGACAGACGAATGCATAAAGCTGTGGTACATATATAAAATGGAATATTACTAAGCCATGAAAAGGAATGAAATTGGGTCATTTGTAGAGACGTCGATGGATCTAGAGACTGTCATACAGAGTGAAGTAAGTCAGAAAGAGAAAAACAAATCTTGTATATTCATGCATATATGTGGAACCTAGAAAAACTGTACAGATTAACCATTTTGCAAGGCATAAATAGAGCAACAGATGTAGACAACAAACGTATGGACAATAAGCGGGGAAAGCTGTTAGGGGGGTGGTGGTGGGAGGAGTTGAGAGACTGGGATTGGCATGTATACATTTATATGTATAAAATAGATAACCAATAAGAACCTGCTGTATAAAAATATAAAATAAAATTCAAAATTAAAAAGAAATAAAATTTAAAAAATAAAACAGAAAAAACAATTATTCCCTGCACATACATGTATTTATATGAATAAATTATTTCCATGCTTATATCTGTAAATACAAAAAAGAGGAATAAAATCTACCTTGAACCAAAAACGGAAAAGAGAAAAAAACACAGAACCCACCAGTTACACAGAGGAAAACCGTATCAGGGCACTTGCTCCAGTTGTAAACAATTCTGAAGTTGGTCAGTGGTGGGGAATCGTCTCCCATTCAGCCAGCAGCCCCCACGCAACAAGCGTCCTCATTGCAAAGCTGGGGCACCGTGCTGAGGCATCTGTGAGTAAACGTGAGCTGAGCCCCAGGCCAGTTGCTGCTGAACTATTCCCACCCGTCCCAGGTAAAACACCTGAATATATACAAGGACTTGAAAGCCTAGAGGAAGGGCCATAGAGCCACACGAGTGACAGCATGCCGGCCGACTTGGTGCCTGCAGGCCAGCCAGGATGGTCCTGGCCCTGGGTGCTCTTCTGGAAGATTTCCATTTCCCTGCCTGAGATACCCGTCCTGTCCCTGCCCCCACTGCTTTTTTCCTTCCTCACCTCTGCCCAGGAAGAAATTCCAGCAGCAGGTATGGGTGACACATCCTCTTCTTTAGCAGGTGGCAGCCTGGCAACTGCTGCAGAAAGTCCAGCAGAGCCCCACTCACACTGGGCCACCCACAAAGCCGTGGCCTCTCACTCCCTCCTACCAGCCCAGCCCCGAGACTGCTGACAGGGCAGAGAAAATGGTGTCAGGCACGGCTGCAGGGGCTCTTGCTGCCTGGAGTGGTATTTATATTGATCTCAACCCAGGCACACCTGGGGAGGGCTGGCCGGCACGGTAAGGCTGCCCAGGTCAGCCAATCATCACCCCTCAGGGGCTCACAGTTGCAGAAAATGGAACTTGCTGAACCGGCCAGGTCCAAGGAACAGGTGTGGGCTCCTGAGAGTCAGGATAGACAAGGGGCTGCAGCTTTGGCTTGTTTTCTAATCATTTTATCTGGCCCATGAGTGGGAGACAACTTCAAGAAAACCCTCTCCTAATGAGAGGAACCCAGGAGTCAGGGAGAGGAGGGGTGGGTGGTGGTTGGAGACAGAGGCCTGGTGCCCCGGGTGCAGTGGAAGTCTCTGGAAGACCAGGTGGAGGGAGGCCTCACGGAGTGATGCCCAGGGTCACAGACCTGTCGCAGCTGCTGTTTGTTAGTTCAAGTCCTGCTCTGAGGTGCTCTGTGTCAGCTCTGAACGACAGGTGAGCTGGGGGTGCTCTGCAATGAGGGCTATGTGCACGGTTCCTGTGTGCCCAGCCCTGCCACGGTACCTGCAAGGGTAGCTCTGTATCCTGGGAGGGGCCTGACCACGAGAGCCCCGTGGGCTGGGGTGGGGGTGGGGTACCTGCCCAGGTGAGCTCCATATTCTGGGATTGGTCTGACCACGAGAGCCCCATGGGCTGCTGGGGACCTGGTAAAGGATGTCAGGACAGTCAGTGAAGCCACCGAGGATATACCTCCAGTTGCTCCTAATTCCTACACCCTGCTGGTCATTCTACCAACCGCCAGGACATGGTATTCTGTATTAGTCTTCAATGATGCCTTCTTTTGTATTCCATTAGTCCCAGAGTCACAAGAAATTTTGGCTTGTGAGTGGCAGGACTCAACATACAACTAAAACAATACTTCCGGGCCGTCTGGCCCCAAGGGTGCAAAAATTCCCACACCGTCTTTGGGGAAAGCATAGCTAAAGACCTAAAAGTTCTACCTCTGGAAAAGGAAACCCTCCTTCAATATGCAGACGACATTCTGATCACCAGCCCTACTAAGGAGGCCTCTGAACTACCAAGCCAATAAAGGATAGAAGTTGTCCAAGAAAAAGCTCAAATATCACAGACTGCGGTGAACTGCCTGGGCTTCATTCTCACAGAAGGTCAGAGAAGCCCATCCCAGGAAAGGGAAGAAACCATTTTCAGCCTTACCCCTTTCTAAAACTAGAAGACAGCTTAGGGGTTCCTGGGGAGGCCAGGGTTTGCTGCTTCTGGATCCCTAACTACAGTCTACTAGCTGGGCCTCTATATGAAACACTGAAAGGAAAAGATGATGATCCTTTTGAATAGAATCCAGAAGTGGCCTTTCAAGAATGGAAAGAGCAGTCAATTCAGACCCTTGCCCTGGAACTCCCTAATTTAGCTAAACCCTTTGACCTTTACATTCCCGGTGAAAGGTGAATCGCCATTGGAGAATTAGTGCAAAAACTGGGACCACTTGAAATAGAAAAATGCAAGAATGCCATCCAGGTAGGATAAACTACGGTCACTAAGGGGCTTGGCCCACTGCCACATCTGGCCAAGATACTGGCGGTATCTAAAAACCTGGAAATCAGCAGCCCAAAAGGCCACCTCCCTCCTAAGGGAAAAGGACCCCACGTGGTGATCCTAACCACCAACCATGCCCTGAAGTTGCAGGGTTCGCTCCGTGGGCACACCGACCTCGAGTGAGGAGGCCCTCCAACTCCAACATCCACAGAGATAACTGGGGGCAACAGGGCACCATGACGACTCGTGTGAACATCACTTGACCTGGAGTTTCTCTCATAAAACAACAAGAGTGTGTCCCAAAAGAGTAGACTACTGCTTGCAGGACTTACTGCACCCAGAGGGGAGCTAATAATCTTGGCAGGGGAACAGTATACCACACTGTAACCATAGAAAAGCCTACAGACACCGTGATGATGGTGGCCAATAAGACCGGCTGGACTCCTGGTTACTTCAAAAGGCTGTTGACTCAGTAGCCATCATGGTGCTTATCAACACTGACCCTGGACTGTCTGGGAGTTGAGCGGGCAGGGCTCTGACACCTGGTGCTGTTTGTACGTTAATTCAGGGGCCTAATTGAAGAAAGCGCAGACTACTGGTCAGAGCATCTAGGCTGGCAGAAACGGTCAGCCTAAGGTGGCCGAACAAATGTGGGGCGGGGTTAAACCGGTCCCCACAGCGTCTCTGCACATCTCTTTCCTGGACCCTTAAAGGTCATTAGAATCTATAACACTTCCAATGCTGGTGCTCAGGTGGACGAGCAGGGAGGCAGGGGTCCTGGGGACAATCAACGTCACTGGGAGGCTGCTGGGGAGAAGCTCTGACACTCACCCCAGGGTATGAGGGCTCCCAACTCAGCACTCAGCAGTTACAGAAGAAGGGTCTGCACCCTCAGCACTCCAAGAATGAGGAACGGGACAAAAGGCAGAGGAGGGGTTTGTCCCCAGCAAAGCCCATTAAAAATCCCTGGGAGATAAAAATAGAATCTGGGCAATAAAGTCAAGTCTAACCTTTTTTATCCTTTGTGCTTTGTCTAATTTCACGTGCTCCTGAGGTCCCGCATGCAGAGGTTCCACACCTGGCACTTCAGACCAGATTTCCTAGTGCAGAATGGCTGGGTCGACACCTCAGCTCCTGGGGCCCAGTGCAGACTCCACGATATAGAGCCTGAGCTACAGCCAACCCGGCCCTCGAGAGCTCCGCCGCCTCCCTCCCTCCCACTGACTCTGACAGGATCTCTACACAGCAGCCCAGCCCACAGCCCACGGGGTAGTGCATGCTCTCACCTCTCCATCCTCTGATCAAAATATAAAGTTTCCTTTGCTTGTGAACCAAACTCAGTCTCGATCTGTTGGCCCCAATGACACTGGGCAGGGGGACACTTGTTGGGGTCCACTCTGGAGGATCAGTAACAGAAATTGAGACTATTGTAACCTCAATGAACAGATGTGTGAGCCAAACTGTAGTTAACATAGAACAGTGTATAAGGCTCGGGTAAAATAAGATGTTTCTAACACTTCCATTTGATATTTCCATCACTTTTTATAAGCAAGTTCAGTGAAAAGGTTTGTCTTATTTGTCAGGTCAATATTAGAGAAACGAAGTGATTTCTTTCCAAGGATGTACATCTAATAATCTTGGTTAAACCTTCAATCTTGTTTTAAATGCTTTTCCATTGAAAATTATACCTCTCTTTCAGCTCCCCCATTTCTGAGAAGTATAAAATCTTATAATTTATTATTACCAAAGGGGAAAGGTGGGAGGAGGGATAAATTAACAGTTTGGAATTAACACATACACACTGCTATGTATAAAATAGATCATCAACAAGGAACTACTGTATAGCACAGGGAACTACACTCAACATTTTGCAATAACCTATAAGGGGAAATAATCTGAAAAAGAATAGATATTTTTATTGACATCATCTATCAATGATAGTTAAAGTGTAGCCTAAGGGAAGCTGGTGGTGAGTGCTTCTGACCCTGAAGACTTCAATCATCTAAAGTTTGGACTCTGCCTACTTCCCAAGGCCCTTAATGAACATATGTGTAGCCGTAGCTTAAAAACTTCCCCAGTTTGGGTTTCGGGGAGACACTGATTTTGAAAAAGCCCTGGTGTTCTCCTAACATGAATGGGACTCTTCCTACTGCTAAAACATGTCTGTCACACCCAGAGGATGGTATACCGTCTGATCGGGAAGAGTTTGGAAAAGGCATCTCATCTCCTCATCTCCTGGTGCTCGGGTTCACCCCTCCAGCGTCTTTACTAACAGTCTCCCCACTTGGAGATGTCAGCACTGTCAACATCCTGTTGCGTACAGTTTGGAATTTGTCCAGAGGATGAAGCGGAAGGATGAGGAACAATGAGAGACAAGTCCTAGGTGTTCAGACAGGCACATGTCACTCTAATTTCCAATCAGGAAGACGAATTGACCAAAGGCTAGGGTTGCCCATGGAAACAGTATAGGGCTTGAGAAAATCCCGCTGCTTTGTGGCCAGTTCCCATAAACACAAGTTGAACAATGGAACTCAGGGGCAGTAAAATTCACAAAACTGCAGAGTTGAAAATATCCATCACTGAAAAGTGTCTTGAGGAAAGTCAGAGAAAAGGACTTGTAAGCAAGGGAGAATGGCAGGAAAGGGATTTGAGGAGGTAGAAAGGACTCGCCATTAAGCACAAGAAAAGGAGCTGAACATTGCCAACACTGCAGTTGGCCAAAAAGGGTGTATGTGTTTTTTTCTGTATATATTCAAGAAAAGGGCATACACTTTTTTAGCCAACCAAACAGGTGGGCACTGGAAGTCAATACTACAAAAGATATCACTTCGCATCAGTCAGAAGAGCCATCCTCATAAAGCGTAAACAACAGAAATGCAGGACAGGGCAACGAGAAGAGGGAGCCCTGTGAGACTTATAGTGGAAATGTATATTGCCAACGGCCATTCTGGAGAAGTGTATTGTGTTTACTAAAGCATCTAAAAAAATGAGCTACAGAGCATAGGGCACTTGCACTCATGGGCGTATATCTTGGGAAAAACAAAAATCGAGAGGACACAGGCACCCCAATGTTTACCCCCTCTCTGTTTAAAAGATCCTCGACTAGGATATAACTTAAATGTCTCTGGAGGGAAAAAATGGATAGAGATGTGGTACTTAGGTAGAGTGGAATATTATTCAGCCTGGAAATCAATGAAATATGGCCAGTTGTAACAACTCCGGAGGAGTTACGTATGATCATTCTAAGTGACAGAATTCAAAAAGAAAAAGACACATATCATAAGATATCACTTAAAGGTGGAATCCAAAATGGCTACACATGAAATAAATTACAAAACAAAAACATAGTCAAATATGTAGAAAACACGCATAAGGCTGCTAAACGGGAAAGGTGGGGAGGGGTGAGGCATCATCCAGGAGGTTGAAATTAGCAAAGATACCATTCCAAATACCAAACTGATAATCAACAAGGCCTACACGGTAGCTAAAAGAACTGCACTCAGCACACCCAAGTCACCGGAAAAGAATATATACGACTGGTAAGAATCTGAAAAAGAATTTATTGATGACTCTCTGTACGTGAATCAAGTGGATGTACAGCAGCAAGAAACAGAGCTTTGAAAATCAGCTGTAACCAATATAGTAATAAATTGAAAAAAATAAACGACAGAGAGACAGAGAAAACCTCTTACAACTTTTCCTCAGGGACGGTGATGCAACATGGATTGAACACATCTAGACCCACAGCAGGATGAGACATAAGGCTGGAAACTGTTTGCACTAAGAGAAATGTGAGGTTGGGTGAGGAAATGCACACCCTTTAAAGTAATACTACCTGGTACCCATTCAATGGGTCCCAAATCTGCAGGTTCAAGGGATCTTCCTACAGCTAAAACATGCATGGAAAACCCAGAGGACTGTACACCATGTGATCGGGAGATGTGTCTAAAATGCACCTCATTTATCCTCTCCTGGTGCTCCTGTTCACCATTCCAGCCACGTTACTTAGAATCTCCCCACTTGGAGAATCAGCACATTTAAACTTCTGTTTCACACATTTTGCAAATTGTGAGGAGGATGAACGGGAAGAGGGGGAACCAATGAGAGAATAGTTGTAGGGGTTTGGACGAGCACATATCACTCTAATTTCCCATTAAGAATAAGAATTAAAGAAAGGCTCAGCCTGCCTCGCCAGAGCCAAAATAGGGCCTGAAGCAATCCTGCGGGTTTGAGGCCAGCTCACAAAAGAGCAACTTAAAAAATGGAGCTCAGGGTCACTGCAATTCACAAACCTGCAGAGTTATAAATGACAGCTATCGTCCAAAAATAGACTGAAGTAAGGCTGCTAAGAGGACTTGAAAGCCGGGCAGAATTGCAGGAAACCGATTTCAGGAGGTAGACTGGAATTGCATTGAAAGCATAGGAAAAGAGGCAGAATGTCCACAATGATGCAGTTGGCCAAAAAGGGCGTATGCGTTTTTTCCTGAATATATTCAGGAAAAAACGCATACGCCCTTTTTGGCCAACCAAGCAAGCTTGCAAAGGAAATCTGCACTACAATGAAGTCTCACTTCCCCCCTGTCAAAAGGGCCATCTGAAAAAAGTGTAAAATCCAGAAAGGCAGGACAGGCCATGGAGAACTGGGAGCCTTGTTATGCTGATGGGCGGGATGTAAATTCCCAACAGACACTCGGGAGAAGTGTATGGTGTTTCCTGAAACATCTAAGAAACAAAGCAACAGAGCCTAGGGCACTTCCACTTATGGTCCTATAGCTTAGGGAAATTAAAATCAAAAAGACACAGCCAGCCCAAAGTTTGGGACGCCTCTGTTTACAAGAACCTCGTTTACCGTACAAGTTCAATATCACAGAAAGTGATAAATGGATAAAGAAGTTGTGGAACTCACGTACAATGCAGTATCACTCAGCAATGAAATCTATGTCATCAGGCCTGTAGCAGCATAATGAGTGGAGTTAGGTACGATGATTCTAACTGAAATAAGTCACACAGAAAAAGAAACATCATAAGATATCACTAACACACGGAATGTAAACTTGGCTACACAGGAACTGAATTACAGAACAGAACAGGGTCTCAAATTTAGAAAACCAACTTATGCTTGCTTAAGGGTAAAGGTGAGTTGGGGTGCTGCATAAAACCAGAGATTGAAATGAGCACAGATAAAGTCCCTTAAGCCAAATATGGAATAGAAAAGAGCTACTCCTTGCTCAACGAAATGGACTCAACACCCCATATTAAACGCCTAAGAATGTACCTGACTAGTAAGTATCTTAAAACCTATGGATTGCTATGTCTCCAAAAGATAATCAAGCGTGTGTACAGGGGCATAAACGCAGCAGTGATAGGATTGGAGAGGTTCGGTGAGCAAATGAAGACCCTTTGAAGTCATATTGCATGGTACCCATTCCACGGGTCTCAACTCTCCAGGTTTAAGGTATTCTTCCTTCAGCTAAAACATGCATGTGGAACCCAGAGTATGATCAACCGTGTGAACGGGCGACGTGTTCAAATATGTCTCAGTTTTCCTCCGCTGGTACTCGGGTGCAACATTCCAGACGCTTTACTAACACTCTCCCCACTTGGAGAGTCAGCGCCTTTAACCTGCTGTTTGGCCCAGTTTGCAATTTCTGCGGAAGATGAACAGGAATAGGGAGAACCAATGAGAGACTAGCTGGAGGTGTCTGGACGGGCAAATTTAACTCTCATTTCCCACCAGGAAGAGGAAATAACCAAAGGCTCAGCGTGCAGTGCCGGAACCAGATTAGGGCCTGAAGCCATCCTGCGGTGTTGCGGCCAGCTCAAAAGAAAGCGAGTTGAAGAAAGGAGCTCAGGGGCACTGTAATGCACAAACCTGCAGTGTTATAAATGACAGCTATCGTCCAAAAATATACTGAAGTAACGCTGCCAAGAGGACTTGAAAGCGGGGCAGAATTGCAGGAAACCGATTTCAGGAGGTAGACTGGAATTGCATTGAAAGCATAGGAAAAGAGGCAGAACGTCCACAATGATGCACTTGGCCAAAAAGGGCGTATGCGTTTTTTCCTGAATATATTCAGGAAAAAACGCATATGCCCTTTTTGGCCAACCAAGCAAGCTTGCAAAGGAAATCTGCACTACAATGAAGTCTCACTTCCCCCCGGTCAAAAGGGCCATCTGAAAAAAGTGTAAAATCCAGAAAGTCAGGACAGGCCATGGAGAACTGGGAGCCTTGTTATTCTGATGGGCGGGATGTAAATTGCCAACAGACACTCGGGAGAAGTGTATGGTGTTTCCTGAAACATCTAAAAAACAAAGCAACAGAGCCTAGGGCACTTCCACTTATGGTCCTATAGCTTAGGGAAATTAAAATCAAAAAGACACAGCCACCCCAAAGTTTGGGACGCCTCTGTTTACAAGAACCTCGTTTACCGTACAAGTTCAATATCACAGAAAGTGAAAAATGGATAAAGAACTTGTGGTACTTACGTACAATGCAGTATCACTCAGCAATGAAATCTATGTCATCAGGCCCTTAGCAGCACAATGAGTGGATTCAGGTATGATGATTCTAACTGAAATAAGTCACACAGAAAAAGAAACATCATAAGATATCAGTAATACACGGAATGTAAACTTGGCTACACAGGAACTGAATTCCAAAACAGAACAGGGTCTCAAATTTAGAAAAGCAACTTATGCTTGCTTAAGGTTAAAGGTGAGTTGGGGTGCTGCATAAAACCAGAGATTGAAATGAGCACAGATAAAGTTCCTTAAGCCAAATATGGAATAGACAAGAGCTACTCCTTGCTCAACGAAATGGACTCAACACCCCATATTAAACGCCTAAGAATGTACCTGACTAGTAAGTATCTTAAAACCTATGGATTGCTATGTCTCCAAAGGAGAATCAAGCATGTGTACAGGGGCATAAAAGCAGCAGTGATAGGATTGGAGAGGTTCGGTGAGCAAATGAAGACCCTTTGAAGTCATATTGCATGGTACCCATTCCACGGGTCTCAACTCTCCAGGTTTAAGGTACTCTTCCTTCAGCTAAAACATGCATGTGGAACCCAGAGTATGATCAAACGTGTGAACGGGAGACGTGTTCAAATATGTCTCAGTTTTCCTCCCCTGGTACTCGGGTGCAACATTCCAGACGCTTTACTAACACTCTCCCCACTTGGAGAGTCAGCGCCTTAACCTCCTGTTTGGCCCAGTTTGCAATTTCTGCGGAAGATGAACAGGAATAGGGAGAACCAATGAGAGACTAGCTGGAGGTGTCTGGACGGGCAAATTTAACTCTCATTTCCCACCAGGAAGAGGAAATAACCAAAGGCTCAGCGTGCCGTGCCAGAACCAGATTAGGGCCTGAAGCCATCCTGCGGTGTTGCGGCCATCTCAAAAGAAAGCGAGTTGAAGAAAGGAGCTCAGGGGCACTGTCATTCACAAACCTGCAGAGTTATAAATGACAGCTATCGTCCAAAAATATACTGAAGTAAGGCTGCCAAGAGGACTTGGAAGCGGGGCAGAATTGCAGGAAACCAATTTCAGGAGGTAGACTGGAATTGCATTGAAAGCATAGGAAAAGAGGCAGAACGTCCACAATCATGCAGTTGGCCAAAAAGAGCGTATGTGTTTTTTCCTGAATATATTCAGGAAAAAACGCATACGCCCTTTTTGGGCAACCAAGCAAGCTTGCAAAGGAAATCTGCACTACAATGAAGTCTCATTTCCCCCCCGGTCAAAAGAGCCATCTGAAAAAAGTGTAAAATCGAGAAAGGCAGGACAGGCCATGGAGAACTGGGAGCCTTGTTATGCTGATGGGCGGGATGTAAATTGCCAACAGACACTCGGGAGAAGTGTATGGTGTTTCCTGAAACATCTAAAAAACAAAGCAACAGAGCCTAGGGCACTTCCACTTATGGTCCTATAGCTTAGGGAAATTAAAATCAAAAAGACACAGCCACCCCAAAGTTTGGGACGCCTCTGTTTACAAGAACCTCGTTTACCGTACAAGTTCAATATCACAGAAAGTGAAAAATGGATAAAGAACTTGCGGTACTTACGTACAATGCAGTATCACTCAGCAATGAAATCTATGTCATCAGGCCCGTAGCAGCATAATGAGTGGATTCAGGTACGATGATTCTAACTGAAATAAGTCACACAGAAAAAGAAACATCAAAAGTTATCACTAATACATGGAATGTAAACTTGGCTACACAGGAACTGAATTCCAAAACAGAACAGTGTCTCAAATTTAGAAAACCAACTTATGCTTGCTTAAGGGGAAAGGTGAGTTGGGGTGCTGCATAAAACCAGAGATTGAAATGAGCACAGATAAAGTTCCTTAAGCCAAATATGGAATAGACAAGAGCTACTCCTTCCTCAACGAAATGGACTCAACACTGCATATTAAACGCCTAAGATTGTACCTGACTAGTAAGTATCTTAAAACCTATGGATTGCTATGTCTCCGAAAGAGAATCAAGCATGTGTACAGGGGCATAAATGCAGCAGTGATAGGATTGGAGAGGTTCGGTGAGCAAATGAAGACCCTTTGTATTCATATTGCATGGTACCCATTCCACGGGTCTCAACTCTCCAGGTTTAAGGTATTCTTCCTTCAGTTAAAACATGCATGTGGAACCCAGAGTATGATCAACCATGTGATCGGGAGACGTGTTCAAATATGTCTCAGTTTTCGTACCCTGGTACTCGGGTGCAACATTCCAGACGCTTTACTAACACTCTCCCGACTTGGAGAGTCAGTCCCTTTAAACTCCTGTTTGGCCCAGTTTGCAATTTCAGCTGAAGTTGAACAGGAATAGCGAGAACCAATGAGAGACTAGCTGGAGGTGTCTGGACGGGCAAATTTAACTCTCATTTCCCACCAGGAAGAGGAATTAACCAAAGGTTCAGCGTGCCATGCCGGAACCAGATTAGGGCCTGAAGCCATCCTGCAGTGTTGCGGCCAGCTCACAAGAAAGTGAGTTGAAGAAAGGAGCTCAGGGGCACTGTAATTCACAAACCTACAGAATTATAAATGACAGTTATCGTCCAACAATATACTGAAGTAAGGCTGCCAAGAGGACTTGAAAGCGGGGAAGAATTGCAGGAAACCGATTTCAGGAGGTAGACTGGAATTGCATTGAAAGCATAGGAAAAGAGGCAGAGCGTCCACAATGATGCACTTGGCCAAAAGTGCGTATGCGTTTTTTCCTGAATATATTCAGGAAAAAACGCATACGACCTTTTTGGCCAATCAAGCAAACTTGCAAAGGAAATCTGCACTACAATGAAGTCTCACTTCCCCCCGGTCAAAAGGGCCATGTGAAAAAAGTGTAAAATCCAGAAAGGCAGGACAGGCCATGGAGAACTGGGAGCCTTGTTATGCTGATGGGCGGGATGTAAATTGCCAACAGACACTCGGGAGAAGTGTATGGTGTTTCCTGAAACATCTAAAAAACAAAGCAACAGAGCCTAGGGCACTTCCACTTATGGTCCTATAGCTTAGGGAAATTAAAATCAAAAAGACACAGCCACCCCAAAGTTTGGGACGCCTCTGTTTACAAGAACCTCGTTTACCGTACAAGTTCAATATCACAGAAAGTGAAAAATGGATAAAGAAATTGTGGTACTTACGTACAATGCAGTATTACTCAGCAATGAAATCTATGTCATCAGGCCCGTAGCAGCATAATGAGTGGATTCAGGTACGATGATTCTAACTGAAATAAGTCACACAGAAAAAGAAACATCAAAAGTTATCACTAATACACGGAATGTAAACTTGGCTACACAGGAACTGAATTCCAAAACAGAACAGGGTCTCAAATTTAGAAAACCAACTTATGCTTGCTTAAGGGGAAAGGTGAGTTGGGGTGCTGCATAAAACCAGAGATTGAAATGAGCACAGATAAAGTTCCTTAAGCCAAATATTGAATAGACAAGAGCTACTCCTTGCTCAACGAAATGGACTCAACACCCCATATTAAACGCCTAAGAATGTACCTGACTAGTAAGTATCTTAAAACCTATGGATTGCTATGTCTCGAAAAGAGCATCAAGCGTGTGTACAGGGGCATAAACCCAGCAGTGATAGGATTGCAGAGGTTCGGTGAGCAAATGAAGACCCTTTGAAGTCATATTGCATGGTACCCATTACACGGGTCTCAACTCTCCAGGTTTAAGGTATTCTTCCTTCAGCTAAAACATGCATGTGGAGCCCAGAATATGATCAACCGTGTGAACGGGAGACGTGTTCAAATATGTCTCAGTTTTCCTCCCCTGGTACTCGGGTGCAACATTCCAGACGCTTTACTAACACTCTCCCCACTTGGAGAGTCAGCGCCTTTAACCTCCTGTTTGGCCCAGTTTGCAATTTCTGCGGAAGATGAACAGGAATAGCGAGAACCAATGAGAGACTGCCTGGAGGTGTCTGGACGGGCAAATTTAACTCTCATTTCCCACCAGGAAGAGGAATTAACCAAAGGCTCAGCGTGCCGTGCCGGAACCAGATTAGGGCCTGAAGACATCCTGCGGTGTTGCGGCCAGCTCAAAAGAAAGCAAGGTGAAGAAAGGATCTCAGGGGCACTGTAATTCACAAACCTGCAGAGTTATAAATGACAGCTATCGTCCAAAAATATACTGAAGTAAAGCTGTCAAGAGGACTTGAAAGCGGGGCAGAATTGCAGGAAACCGATTTCAGGAGGTAGACTGGAATTGCATTGAAAGCATAGGAAAAGAGGCAGAACGTCCACAATGATGCACTTGGCCAAAAAGGGCGTATGCGTTTTTTCCTGAATATATTCAGGAAAAAACGCATACGCCCTTTTTAACCAACCAAGCAAGCTTGCAAAGGAAATCTGCACTACAATGAAGTCTCACTTCCCCCCGGTCAAAAGGGCCATCTGAAAAAAGTGTAAAATCCAGAAAGGCAGGACAGGCCATGAACTGGGAGCCTTGTTATGCTGATGGGCGGGATGTAAATTGCCAACAGACACTGGGGAGAAGTGTATGGTGTTTCCTGAAACATCTAAAAAACAAAGCAACAGAGCCTAGGGCACTTCCACTTATGGTCCTATAGCTTAGGGAAATTAAAATCAAAAAGACACAGCCACCCCAAAGTTTGGGACGCCTCTGTTTACAAGAACCTCGTTTACCGTACAAGTTCAATATCACAGAAAGTGAAAAATGGATAAAGAACTTGTGGCACTTACATACAATGCAGTATCACTCAGCAATGAAATCTATGTCATCAGGCCCATAGCAGCATAATGAGTGGATTCAGGTACGATGATTCTAACTGAAATAAGTCACACAGAAAAAGAAACATCATAAGATATCACTAATACACGGAATGTAAACTTGGCTACACAGGAACTGAATTCCAAAACAGAACAGGGTCTCAAATTTAGAAAACCAACTTATGCTTGCTTAAGGGGAAAGGTGAGTTGGGGTGCTGCATAAAACCAGAGATTGAAATGAGCACAGATAAAGTTCCTTAAGCCAAATATGGAAGAGACAAGAGCTACTCCTTGCTCAACGACATGGACTCAACACCGCATATTAAACGCCTAAGAATGTACCTGACTAGTAAGTATCTTAAAACCTATGGACTGCTATGTCTCCGAAAGAGAATCAAGCATGAGTACAGGGGCATAAACGCAGCAGTGATAGGATTGGAGAGGTTCGGTGAGCAAATGAAGACCCTTTGAAGTCATATTGCATGGTACCCATTCCACGGGTCTCAACTACCCAGGTTTAAGGTATTCTTCCTTCAGCTAAAACATGCATGTAGCGCCCAGAGTATGATCAACCGTGTGAACGGGACGTGTTCAAATATATCTCAGTTTTCGTACCCTGGTACTCGGGTGCAACATTCCAGACCCTTTACTAACACTCTCCCCACTTGGAGAGTCAGCGCCTTTAACCTCCTGTTTGGCCCGGTTTGCAATTTCTGCGGAAGATGAACAGGAATAGCGAGAACCAATGAGAGACTAGCTGGAGGTGTCTGGACGGGCAAATTTAACTCTCATTTCCCACCAGGAAGAGGAATTAACCAAAGGCTCAGCGTGCCGTGCCGGAACCAGATTAGGGCCTGAAGCCATCCTGCGGTGTTGCAGCTAGCTCACAAGAAAGCGAGTTGAACAAAGGAGCTCAGGGGCACTGTAATTCACAAACCTGCAGACTTATAAATGACAGCTATCGTCCAAAAGTAGACTGAAGTAAGGCTGCCAAGAGGACTTGAAAGCGGGGCAGAATTGCAGGAAACCGATTTCAGGACGTAGACTGGAATTGCATTGAAAGCATAGGAAAAGAGGCAGAACGTCCACAATGATGCACTTGGCCAAAAAGGGCGTATGCGTTTTTTCCTGAATATATTCAGGAAAAAACGCATACGCCCTTTTTGGGCAACCAAGCAAGCTTGCAAAGGAAATCTGCACTACAATGAAGTCTCACTTCCCACCGGTCAAAAGGGCCATCTGAAAAAAGTGTAAAATCCAGAAAGGCAGGACAGGCCATGGAGAACTGGGAGCCTTGTTATGCTGAAGGGCGGGATGTAAATTGCCAACAACCACTCGGGAGAAGTGTATGGTGTTTCCAGAAACATCTAAAAAACAAAGCAACAGAGCCTAGGGCACTTCCACTTATGGTCCTATAGCTTAGGGAATTTAAAATCAAAAAGACACAGCCACCCCAAAGTTTGGAACGGCTCTGTTTACAAGAACCTCGTTTAAAACACAAGTTCAACATCGCAGAAAGTGAAAAATGGATAAAAAAGTTGTGGTATTTACTTACAAAGCAATATCACTCAGCAATGAAATCTGTGTCATCAGGCCCATAGCATCACAATGAGTGGATTCAGGTATGATGATTCTAACTGAAATAAGTCACACAGAAAAAGAAACATCATAAGATATCAGTAATACACGGAATGTAAACTTGGCTACAAGGGAACTGAATTAAAGAACAGAACAGGGACTCAAATTTAGAAAACCAACTTATGCTTGCTTAAGGGGAAAGGTGAGTTGGGGTGCTGCATAAAACCAGAGATTGAAATGAGCACAGATAAAGTTCCTTAAGCCAAATATGGAATAGACAAGAGCTACTCCTTGCTCAACGAAATGGACTCAACACCGCATATTAAACGCCTAAGAATGTACCTGACTAGTAAGTATCTTAAAACCTATGGATTGCTATGTCTCCGAAAGAGAATCAAGCATGTGTACAGGGGCATAAACGCAGCAGTGATAGGATTGGAGAGGTTTGGTGAGCAAATGAAGACCCTTTGAAGTCATATTGCATGGTACCCATTCCACGGGTTTCAACTACCCAGGTTTAAGGTATTCTTCCTTCAGCTAAAACATGCATGTGGAACCCAGAGTATGATCAACCATGTGATAGGGAGACGTGTTCAAATATGTCTCAGTTTTCGTACCCTGGTACTCGGGTGCAACATTCCAGACGCTTTACTAACACTCTCCCCACTTGGAGAGTCAGTCCCTTTAACCTCCTGTTTGGCCCAGTTTGCAATTTCTGCGGAAAATGAACAGGAATAGCGAGAACCAATGAGAGACTAGCTGGAGGTGTCTGGACGGGCAAATTTAACTCTCATTTCCCACCAGGAAGAGGAATTAACCAAAGGCTCAGCGTGCCGTGCCGGAACCAGATTAGGGCCTGAAGGCATCCTGCGGTGTTGCGGCCAGGTCACAAGAAAGCGAGTTGGAGAAAGGAGCTCAGGGGCACTGTAATTCACAAACCTGCAGAGTTATAAGTGACAGCTATCGTCCAAAAATAGACTGAAGTAAGGCTGCCAAGAGGACTTGAAAGCGGGGCAGAATTGCAGGAAACCGATTTCAGGAGGTAGACTGGAATTGCATTGAAAGCATAGGAAAAGAGGCAGAACGTCCACAATGATGCACTTGGCCAAAAAGGGCGTATGCGTTTTTTCCTGAATATATTCAGGAAAAAACGCATACGCCCTTTTTGGCCAACCAAGCAAGCTTGCAAAGGAAATCTGCACTACAATGAAGTCTCACTTCCCCCCAGTCAAAAGGGCCATTTGAAAAAAGTGTAAAATCCAGAAAGGCAGGACAGGCCATGGAGAACTGGGAGCCTTGTTATGCTGAAGGGCGGGATGTAAATTGCGAACAACCACTCGGGAGAAGTGTATGGTGCTTCCTGAAACATCTAAAAAACAAAGCAACAGAGCCTAGGGCACTTCCACTTATGGTCCTATAGCTTAGGGAATTTAAAATCAAAAAGACACAGCCACCCCAAAGTTTGGAACAGCTCTGTTTTCAAGAACCTCGTTTAAAACACAAGTTCAACATCGCAGAAAGTGAAAAATGGATAAAAAAGTTGTGGTATTTACTTACAAAGCAATATCACTCAGCAATGAAATCTGTGTCATCAGGCCCTTAGCATCACAAGGAGTGGATTCAGGTATGATGATTCTAACTGAAATAAGTCACACAGAAAAAGAAACATCATAAGATATCAGTAATACACGGAATGTAAACTTGGCTACACAGGAACTGAATGACAGAACAGAACAGGGTCTCAAATTTAGAAAACCAACTTATGCTTGCTTAAGGGGAAAGGTGAGTTGGGGTGCTGCATAAAACCAGAGATTGAAATGAGCACAGATAAAGTTCCTTAAGCCAAATATGGAATAGACAAGAGCTACTCCTTGCTCAACGAAATGGACTCAACACCGCATATTAAACGCCTAAGAATGTACCTGACTAGTAAGTATCTTAAAACCTATGGATTGCTATGTCTCCGAAAGAGAATCAAGCATGTGTACAGGGGCATAAACGCAGCAGTGATAGGATTGGAGAGGTTCGGTGAGCAAATGAAGACCCTTTGAAATCATATTGCATGGTACCCATTCCACGGGTTTCAACTACCCAGGTTTTAGGTATTCTTCCTTCAGCTAAAACATGCATGCGGAACCCAGAGTATGATCAACCATGTGATCGGGAGACGTGTTCAAATATGTCTCAGTTTTCCTCCCCTGGTACTCGGGTGCAACATTCCAGACGCTTTACTAACACTCTCCCCACTTGGAGAGTCAGCGCCTTTAACCTCCTGTTTGGAACAGTTTGCAATTTCTGCGGAAGATGAACAGGAATAGCGAGAACCAATGAGAGACTAGCTGGAGGTGTCTGGACGGGCAAATTTAACTCTCATTTCCCACCAGGAAGAGGAAATAACCAAAGGCTCAGCGTGCCGTGCTGGAACCAGATTAGGGCCTGAAGCCATCCTGCGGTGTTGCGGCCAGCTCAAAAGAAAGCGAGTTGAAGAAAGGAGCTCAGGGGCACTGTAATTCACAAACCTGTAGAGTTATAAATGACAGCTATCGTCCAAAAATACACTGAAGTAAGGCTGCCAAGAGGACTTGAAAGCGGGGCAGAATTGCAGGAAACCGATTTCAGGAGGTAGACTGGAATTGCATTGAAAGCATAGGAAATGAGGCAGAACGTCCACAGTGATGCACTTGGCCAAAAAGGGCGTATGCGTTTTTTCCTGAATATATTCAGGAAAAAAAGCATACGCCCTTTTTGGCCAACCAAGCAAGCTTGGAAAGGAAATCTGCACTACAATGAAGTCTCACTTTCCCCCGGTCAAAAGGGCCATCTGAAAAAAGTGTAAAATCAAGAAAGGCAGGACAGGCCATGGAGAACTGGGAGCCTTGTTATGCTGATGGGCGGGATGTAAATTGCCAACAGACACTCGGGAGAAGTGTATGGTGTTTCCTGAAACATCTAAAAAACAAAGCAACAGAGCCTAGGGCACTTCCACTTATGGTCCTATAGCTTAGGGAAATTAAAATCAAAAAGACACAGCCACCCCAAAGTTTGGAACGGCTCTGTTTACAAGAAACTCGTTTTCAGTACAAGTTCAACATCTCAGAAAGTGAAAAATGGATAAAGAAGTTGCGGTATTTACTTACAAAGCAATATCACTCAGCAATGAAATCTATGTCACCAGGCCCTTAGCAGCACAATGAGTGGATTCAGGTATGATGATTCTAACTGAAATAAGTCACACAGAAAAAGAAACATCATAAGATATCAGTAATACACGGAATGTAATCTTGGCTACACAGGAACTGAATTACAGAACAGAACAGGGACTCAAATTTAGAAAACCAACTTATGCTTGCTTAAGGGGAAAGGTGAGTTGGGGTGCTGCATAAAACCAGAGATTGAAATGAGCACAGATAAAGTTCCTTAAGCCAAATATGGAATAGACAAGAGCTACTCCTTGCTCAACGAAATGGACTCAACACCGCATATTAAACGCCTAAGAATGTACCTGACTAGTAAGTATCTTAAAACCTATGGATTGCTATGTCTCCGAAAGAGAATCAAGCATGTGTACAGGGGCATAAACGCAGCAGTGATAGGATTGGAGAGGTTTGGTGAGCAAATGAACACCCTTTGAAGTCATATTGCATGGTACCCATTCCACGGGTTTCAACTACCCAGGTTAGGTATTCTTCCTTCAGCTAAAACATGCATGTGGAACCCAGAGTATGATCAACCATGTGATCGGGAGACGTGTTCAAATATGTCTCAGTTTTCCTCCCCTGGTACTCGGGTGCAACATTCCAGACGCTTTACTAACACTCTCCCGACTTGGAGAGTCAGTCCCTTTAACCTCCTGTTTGGCCCAGTTTGCAATTTCTGCGGAAAATGAACAGGAATAGCGAGAACCAATGAGAGGCTAGCTGGAGGTGTCTGGACGGGCAAATTTAACTCTCATTTCCCACCAGGAAGAGGAATTAACCAAAGGCTCAGCGTGCCGTGCCGGAACCAGATTAGGGACTGAAGCCATCCTGCGGTGTTGCAGCTAGCTCACAAGAAAGCGAGTTGAACAAAGGAGCTCAGGGGCACTGTAATTCACAAACCTGCAGACTTATAAATGACAGCTATCGTCCAAAAATAGACTGAAGTAAGGCTGCCAAGAGGACTTGAAAGCGGGGCAGAATTGCAGGAAACCGATTTCAGGAGGTAGACTGGAATTGCATTGAAAGCATAGGAAAAGAGGCAGAACGTCCACAGTGATGCACTTGGCCAAAAAGGGCGTATGCGTTTTTTCCTGAATATATTCAGGAAAAAACGCATACGCCCTTTTGGGCCAACCAAGCAAGCTTGCAAAGGAAATCTGCACTACAATGAAGTCTCACTTCCCCCCGGTCAAAAGGGCCATCTGAAAAAAGTGTAAAATCCAGAAATGCAGGACAGGCCATGGAGAACTGGGAGCCTTGTTATGCTGAAGGGCGGGATGTAAATTGCCAACAACCACTCGGGAGAAGTGTATGGTGTTTCCTGAAACATCTAAAAAACAAAGCAATAGAGCCTAGGGCACTTCCACTTATGGTCCTATAGCTTAGGGAATTTAAAATCAAAAAGACACAGCCACCCCAAAGTTTGGAACGGCTCTGTTTACAAGAACCTCATTTACAGTACAAGTTCAACATCGCAGAAAGTGAAAAATGGATAAAAAAGTTGTGGTATTTACTTACAAAGCAATATCACTCAGCAATGAAATCTATGTCATCAGGCCCTTAGCAGCACAATGAGTGGATTCAGGTATGATGATTCTAACTGAAATAAGTCACACAGAAAAAGAAACATCATAAGATATCAGTAATACACGGAATGTAAACTTGGCTACACACGAACTGAATTATAGAACAGAACAGGGTCTCAAATTTAGGAAACCAACTTATGCTTGCTTAAGGGTAAAGGTGAGTTGGGGTGCTGCATAAAACCAGAGATTGAAATGAGCACAGATAAAGTTCCTTAAGCCAAATATGGAATAGACAAGAGCTACTCCTTGCTCAACGAAATGGACTCAACACCGCATATTAAACGCCTAAGAATGTACCTGACTAGTAAGTATCTTAAAACCTATGGATTGCTATGTCTCCAAAAGAGAATCAAGCATGTGTACAGGGGCATAAACGCAGCAGTGATAGGATTGGAGAGGTTCGGTGAGCAAATGAAGACCCTTTGAAGTCATATTGCATGGTACCCATTCCACGGGTTTCAACTACCCAGGTTTTAGGTATTCTTCCTTCAGCTAAAACATGCATGCGGAACCCAGAGTATGATCAACCATGTGATCGGGAGACGTGTTCAAATATGTCTCAGTTTTCCTCCCCTGGTACTCGGGTGCAACATTCCAGACGCTTTACTAACACTCTCCCCACTTGGAGAGTCAGCGCCTTTAACCTCCTGTTTGGAACAGTTTGCAATTTCTGCGGAAGATGAACAGGAATAGCGAGAACCAATGAGAGGCTAGCTGGAGGTGTCTGGACGGGCAAATTTAACTCTCATTTCCCACCAGGAAGAGGAAATAACCAAAGGCTCAGCGTGCCGTGCTGGAACCAGATTAGGGCCTGAAGCCATCCTGCGGTGTTGCGGCCAGCTCAAAAGAAAGCGAGTTGAAGAAAGGAGCTCAGGGGCACTGTAATTCACAAACCTGTAGAGTTATAAATGACAGCTATCGTCCAAAAATACACTGAAGTAAGGCTGCCAAGAGGACTTGAAAGCGGGGCAGAATTGCAGGAAACCGATTTCAGGAGGTAGACTGGAATTGCATTGAAAGCATAGGAAAAGAGGCAGAACGTCCACAGTGATGCACTTGGCCAAAAAGGGCGTATGCGTTTTTTCCTGAATATATTCAGGAAAAAAAGCATACGCGCTTTTTGGCCAACCAAGCAAGCTTGCAAAGGAAATCTGCACTAAAATGAAGTCTCACTTCCCCCCGGTCAAAAGGGCCATCTGAAAAAAGTGTAAAATCAAGAAAGGCAGGACAGGCCATGGAGAACTGGGAGCCTTGTTATGCTGATGGGCGGGATGTAAATTGCCAACAGACACTCGGGAGAAGTGTATGGTGTTTCCTGAAACATCTAAAAAACAAAGCAACAGAGCCTAGGTCACTTCCACTTATGGTCCTATAGCTTAGGGAAATTAAAATCAAAAAGACACAGCCACCCCAAAGTTTGGAACGGCTCTGTTTACAAGAAACTCGTTTTCAGTACAAGTTCAACATCTCAGAAAGTGAAAAATGGATAAAGAAGTTGCGGTATTTACTTACAAAGCAATATCACTCAGCAATGAAATCTATGTCACCAGGCCCTTAGCAGCACAATGAGTCGATTCAGGTATGATGATTCTAACTGAAATAAGTCACACAGAAAAAGAAACATCATAAGATATCAGTAATACACGGAATGTAATCTTGGCTACACAGGAACTGAATTACAGAACAGAACAGGGTCTCAAATTTAGAAAACCAACTTATGCTTGCTTAAGGGGAAAGGTGAGTTGGGGTGCTGCATAAAACCAGAGATTGAAATGAGCACAGATAAAGTTCCTTAAGCCAAATATGGAAGAGACAAGAGCTACTCCTTGCTCAACGAAATGGACTCAACACCGCATATTAAACGCCTAAGAATGTACCTGACTAGTAAGTATCTTAAAACCTATGGATTGCTATGTCTCCGAAAGAGAATCAAGCATGTGTACAGGGGCATAAACGCAGCAGTGATAGGATTGGAGAGGTTTGGTGAGCAAATGAAGACCCTTTGAACTCATATTGCATGGTACCCATTCCACGGGTTTCAACTACCCAGGTTAGGTATTCTTCCTTCAGCTAAAACATGCATGTGGAACCCAGAGTATGATCAACCATGTGATCGGGAGACGTGTTCAAATATGTCTCAGTTTTCCTCCCCTGGTACTCGGGTGCAACATTCCAGACGCTTTACTAACAGTCTCCCCACTTGGAGAGTCAGCGCCTTAAACCTCCTGTTGGCCCAGTTTGCAATTTCTGCAGTAGATGAACAGGAATAGGGAGAAGCAGTGAGAGAGTAGCTGGAGGTGTCTGGACGGGCAAATTTAACTCTCATTTCCCACCAGGAAGAGGAAATAACCAAAGGCTCAGCATGCCGTGCCGGAACCAGATTAGGGCCTGAAGCCATCCTACGGTGTTGCGGACAGGTCACAAGAAAGCGAGTTGAAGAAAGGAGCTCAGGGGCACTGTAATTCACAAACCTGCAGAGTTATAAATGACAGCTATCGTCCAAAAATAGACTGAAGTAAGGCTGCCAAGAGGACTTGAAAGCAGGGCAGAATTGCAGGAAACCGATTTCAGGAGGTAGACTGGAATTGCATTGAAAGCATAGGAAAAGAGGCAGAACGTCCACAATGATGCACTTGGCCAAAAAGGGCGTATGCGTTTTTTCCTGAATATATTCAGGAAAAAACGCATACGCCCTTTTTGGCCAACCAAGCAAGCTTGCAAAGGAAATCTGCACTACAATGAAGTCTCACTTCCCCCCGGTCAAAAGGGCCATCTGAAAAAGGTGTAAAATCCAGAAAGGCAGGACAGGCCATGGAGAACTGGGAACCTTGTTATGCTGATGGGCGGGATGTAAATTGCCAACAGACACTCTGGAGAACTGTATGGTGTCTCCTGAAACATCTAAAAAACAAAGCAACAGAGCCTAGGGCACTTCAACTTATGGTCCTATAGCTTAGGGAAATTAAAATCAAAAAGACACAGCCACCCCAAAGTTTGGGACACCTCTGTTTACAAGAACCTCGTTTACCGTACAAGTTCAATATCAAAGAAAGTGAAAAATGGATAAAGAACTTGTGGTACTTACGTACAATGCAGTATCACTCAGCAATGAAATCTATGTCATCAGGTCCGTAGCAGCATAATGAGTGGATTCAGGTACGATGATTCTAACTGAAATAAGTCACACAGAAAAAGAAACATCATAAGATATCACTAATACACGGAATGTAAACTTGGCTACACAGGAACTGAATTCCAAAGCAGAACAGGGTCTCAAATTTAGAAAACCAACTTATGCTTGCTTAAGGGTAAAGGTGAGTTGGGGTGCTGCATAAAACCAGAGATTCAAATGAGCACAGATAACGTTCCTTAAGCCAAATATGGAATAGACAAGAGCTACTCCTTGCTCAACGAAATGGACCCAACAGCCCATATTAAACGCCTAAGAATGTACGTGACTAGTAAGTATCTTAAAACCTATGGATTGCTATGTCTCCGAAAGAGAATCAAGCGTATGTACCGGGGCATAAACACAGCAGTGATAGGATTGGAGAGGTTCGGTGAGCAAATGAAGACCCTTTGAAGTCATATTGCATGGTACCCATTCCAAGGATCTCAACTCTCCAGGTTTAAGGTATTCTTCCTTCAGCTAAAACATGCATGTGGAACCCAGAGTATGATCAACTGTGTGATCGGGAGACATGTTCAAATATGTCTCACTTTTGGTCCCCTGGTACTCGGGTGCAACATTCCAAACGCTTAACGAACACTCTCCCCACTTGGAGAGTCAGTGCCTTTAACCTCCTGTTTGGCCCAGTTTGCAATTTCTGCGGAAGATGAACAGGAATAGGGAGAACCAATGAGAGACTACCTGGAGGTTTCTGGACGGGCAAATTTAACTCTCATTTCCCACCAGGAAGAGGAAATAACCAAAGGCTCAGCGTGCTGTGCCGGAACCAGATTAGGGCCTGAAGCCATCCTGCGGTGTTGCGGCCAGCTCAAAAGAAAGCGAGTTGAAGAAAGGAGCTCAGGGGCACTGTAATTCACAAACCTGTAGAGTTATAAATGACAGCTATCGTCTAAAAATACACTGAAGTAAGGCTGCAAAGAGGACTTGAAACCGGGGCAGAATTGCAGGAAACCGATTTCAGGAGGTAGACTGGAATTGCATTGAAAGCATAGGAAAAGAGGCAGAACGTCCAAAGTGATGCACTTGGCCAAAAAGGGCGTATGCGTTTTTCCTGAATATATTCAGGAAAAAACGCATACGCCCTTTTTGGCCAACCAAGCAAGCATGCAAAGGAAATCTGCACTACAATGAAGTCTCACTTCCCCCCGGTCAAAAGGGCCATCTGAAAAAAGTGTAAAATCCAGAAAGGCAGGACAGGCCATGGAGAACTGGGAGCCTTGTTATGCTGATGGGCGGGATGTAAATTGCCAACAGACACTCAGGAGAAGTGTATGGTGTTTCCTGAAACATCTAAAAAACAAAGTAACAGAGCCTAGGGCACTTCCACTTATGGTCCTATAGCTTAGGGAAATTAAAATCAAAAAGACACAGCCACCCCAAAGTTTGGAACGGCTCTGTTTACAAGAACCTCGTTTTCAGTACAAGTTCAACATCTCAGAAAGTGAAAAATGGATAAAGAAGTTGCGGTATTTACTTACAAAGCAATATCACTCAGCAATGAAATCTATGTCACCAGGCCCTTAGCAGCACAATGAGTGGATTCAGGAATGATGATTCTAACTGAAATAAGTCACACAGAAAAAGAAACATCATAAGATATCAGTAATACACGAAATGTAAACTTGGCTACACAGGAACTGAATTACAGAACAGAACAGGGACTCAAATTTAGAAAACCAACTTATGCTTGCTTAAGCGTAAAGGTGAGTAGGGGTGCTGCATAAAACCAGAGATTGAAATGAGCACAGATAAAGTTCCTTAAGCCAAATATGGAATAGACAAGAGCTACTCCTTGCTCAACGAAATGGACTCAACACCGCATATTAAACGCCTAAGAATGTACCTGACTAGTAAGTATCTTAAAACCTATGGATTGCTATGTCTCCGAAAGAGAATCAAGCATGTGTACAGGGGCATAAACGCAGCAGTGATAGGATTGCAGAGGTTTGGTGAGCAAATGAAGACCCTTTGAAGTCATATTGCATGGTACCCATTCCACGGGTTTCAACTACCCAGGTTTAAGGTATTCTTCCTTCAGCTAAAACATGCATGTGGAACCCAGAGTATGATCAACCGTGTGAATGGGAGACGTGTTCAAATATGTCTCAGTTTTCGTACCCTGGTACTCGGGTGCAACATTCCAGACGCTTTACTAACAGTCTCCCAACTTGGAGAGTCAGTCCCTTTAACCTCCTGTTTGGCCCAGTTTGCAATTTCTGCGGAAGATGAACAGGAATAGCGAGAACCAATGAGAGACTAGCTGGAGGTGTCTGGACGGGCAAATTTAACTCTCATTTCCCACCAGGAAGAGGAATTAACCAAAGGCTCAGCGTGCCGTGCCGGAACCAGATTAGGGCCTGAAGCCATCCTGCGGTGTTGCGGCCAGGTCACAAGAAAGCGAGTTGAAGAAAGGAGCTCAGGGGCACTGTAATTCACAAACCTGCAGAGTTATAAATGACAGCTATCGTCCACAAATATACTGAAGTAAGGCTGCCAAGAGAACTAGAAAGCGGGGCAGAATTGCAGGAAACCGATTTCAGGAGGTAGACTGGAAATGCATTGAAAGCACAGGAAAAGAGGCAGAACGTCCACAATGATGCACTTGGCCAAAAAGGGCGTATGCGTTTTTTCCTGAATATATTCAGGAAAAAACACATACGCCCTTTTTGGCCAACCAAGCAAACTTGCAAAGGAAATCTGCACTACAATGAAGTCTCACTTCCCCCCGGTCAAAAGGGCCATCTGAAAAAAGTGTAAAATCCAGAAAGGCAGGACAGGCCATGGAAAACTGGGAGCCTTGTTATGCTGATGGGCGGGATGTAAATTGCCAACAGACACTCAGGAGAAGTGTATGGTGTTTCCTGAAACATCTAAAAAACAAAGCAACAGAGCCTAGGGCACTTCCACTTATGGTCCTATAGCTTAGGGAAATTAAAATCAAAAAGACACAGCCACCCCAAAGTTTGGGACGCCTCTGTTTACAAGAACCTCGTTTACCGTACAAGTTCAAGATCACAGAAAGTGAAAAATGGATAAAGAACTTGTGGTACTTACGTACAATGCAGTATCACTCAGCAATGAAATCTATGTCATCAGGCCCGTAGCAGCATAATGAGTGGATTCAGGTACGATGATTCTAACTGAAATAAGTCACACAGAAAAAGAAACATCATAAGATATCACTAATACACGGAATGTAAACTTGGCTACACAGGAACTGAATTCCAAAACAGAACAGGGTCTCAAATTTAGAAAACCAACTTATGCTTGCTTAAGGGTAAAGGTGAGTTGGGGTGCTGCATAAAACCAGAGATTCAAATGAGCACAGATAACGTTCCTTAAGCCAAATATGGAATAGACAAGAGCTACTCCTTGCTCAACGAAATGGACCCAACAGCCCATATTAAACGCCTAAGAATGTACGTGACTAGTAAGTATCTTAAAACCTATGGATTGCTATGTCTCCGAAAGAGAATTAAGCGTATGTACCGGGGCATAAACACAGCAGTGATAGGATTGGAGAGGTTCGGTGAGCAAATGAAGACCCTTTGAAGTCATATTGCATGGTACCCATTCCACGGGTCTCAACTCTCCAGGTTTAAGGTATTCTTCCTTCAGCTAAAACATGCATGTGGAACCCAGAGTATGATCAACTGTGTGATCGGGAGACATGTTCAAATATGTCTCACTTTTGGTCCCCTGGTACTCGGGTGCAACATTCCAGATGCTTAACGAACACTCTCCCCACTTGGAGAGTCAGTGCCTTTAACCTCCTGTTTGGCCCAGTTTGCAATTTCTGCGGAAGATGAACAGGAATAGGGAGAACCAATGAGAGAGTAGCTGGAGGTTTCTGGACGGGCAAATTTAACTCTCATTTCCCACCAGGAAGAGGAAATAACCAAAGGCTCAGCGTGCCGTGCCGGAACCAGATTAGGTCCTGAAGCCATCCTGCGGTGTTGCGGCCTGCTCAAAAGAAAGCGAGTTGAAGAAAGGAGCTCAGGGGCACTGTAATTCACAAACCTGTAGAGTTATAAATGACAGCTATCGTACAAAAATACACTGAAGTAAGGCTGCCAAGAGGACTTGAAAGCGGGGCAGAATTGCAGGAAACCGATTTCAGGAGGTAGACTGGAATTGCATTGAAAGCATAGGAAAAGAGGCAGAACGTCCAAAGTGATGCACTTGGCCAAAAAGGGCATATGCGTTTTTTCCTGAATATATTAAGGAAAAAAAGCATACGCCCTTTTTGGCCAACCAAGCAAGCATGCAAAGGAAATCTGCACTACAATGAAGTCTCACGTCCCCCGGTCAAAAGGGCCATCTGAAAAAAGTGTAAAATCCAGAAAGGCAGGACAGGCCATGGAGAACTGGGAGCCTTGTTATGCTGATGGGCGGGATGTAAATTGCCAACAACCACTCCGGAGAAGTGTATGGTGTTTCCTGAAACATCTAAAAAACAAAGCAACAGAGCCTAGGGCACTGCCACTTATGGTCCTAAGGCATAGGGAATTTAAATACAAAAAGACACAGCCACCCCAAAGTTTGGAACGGCTCTGTTTACAAGAACCTCGTTTACAGTACAAGTTCAACATCGCAGAAAGTGAAAAATGGATAAAGAAGTTGTGGTATTTACTTACAAAGCAATATCACTCAGCAATGAAATCTGTGTCATCAGGCCCTTAGCAGCACAATGAGTGGATTCAGGTATGATGATTCTAACTGAAATAAGTCACACAGAAAAAGAAACATCATAAGATATCAGTAATACACGGAATGTAAACTTGGCTACACAGGAACTGAATTACAGAACAGAACAGGGACTCAAATTTAGAAAACCAACTTATGCTTGCTTTAGGGGAAAGGTGAGTTGGGGTGCTGCATAAAACCAGAGATTGAAATGAGCACAGATAAAGTTCCTTAAGCCAAATATGGAATAGACAAGAGCTACTCCTTGCTCAACGAAATGGACTCAACACCGCATATTAAACGCCTAAGAATGTACCTGACTAGTAAGTATCTTAAAACCTATGGATTGCTATGTCTCCGAAAGAGAATCAAGCATGTGTACAGGGGCATAAACGCAAAAGTGATAGGATTGGAGAGGTTCGGTGAGCAAATGAAGACCCTTTGAAGTCATATTGCATGGTACCCATTCCACGGGTTTCAACTACCCAGGTTTTAGGTATTCTTCCTTCAGCTAAAACATGCATGTGGAACCCAGAGTATGATCAACCATGTGATCGGGAGACGTGTTCAAATATGTCTCAGTTTTCGTACCCTGGTACTCGGGTGCAACATTCCAGACGCTTTACTAACACTCTCCCGACTTGGAGAGTCAGTCCCTTTAACCTCCTGTTTGGCCCAGTTTGCAATTTCTGTGGAAGATGAACAGGAATAGCGAGAACCAATGAGAGACTAGCTGGAGGTGTCTGGACGGGCAAATTTAACTGTCATTTCCCACCAGGAAGAGGAATTAACCAAAGGCTCAGCGTGCCGTGCCGGAACCAGATTAGGGCCTGACGCCATCCTGCGGTGTTGCGGCCAGGTCACAAGAAAGCGAGTTGAAGAAAGGAGCTCAGGGGCACTGTAATTCACAAACCTGCAGAGTTATAAATGACAGCTATCATCCAAAAATAGACTGAAGTAAGGCTGCCAAGAGGACTTGAAAGCGGGGCAGAATTGCAGGAAACCGATTTCAGGAGGTAGACTGGAATTGCATTGAAAGCATAGGAAAAGAGGCAGAACGTCCACAATGATGCACTTGGCCAAAAAGGGCGTATGCGTTTTTTCCTGAATATATTCAGGAAAAAACGCATACGCCCTTTTTGGCCAACCAAGCAAGCTTGCAAAGGAAATCTGCACTACAATGAAGTCTCACTTCCCCCCGGTCAAAAGGGCCATCTGACAAAAGTGTAAAATCCAGAAAGGCAGGACAGGCCATGGAGAACTGGGAGCCTTGTTATGCTGATGGGCGGGATGTAAATTGCCAACAGACACTCTGGAGAACTGTATGGTGTCTCCTGAAACATCTAAAAAACAAAGCAACAGAGCTTAGGGCACTTCCACTTATGGTCCTATAGCTTAGGGAAATTAAAATCAAAAAGACACAGCCACCCCAAAGTTTAGGACGCCTCTGTTTACAAGAACCTTGTTTACCGTACAAGTTCAATATCACAGAAAGTGAAAAATGGATAAAGAACTTGTGGTACTTACGTACAATGCAGTATCACTCAGCAATGAAATCTATGTCATCAGGCCCGTAGCAGCATAATGAGTGGATTCAGGTACGATGATTCTAACTGAAATAAGTCACACAGAAAAAGAAACATCATAAGATATCACTAATACACGGAATGTAAACTTGGCTACACAGGAACTGAATTCCAAAACAGAACAGGGTCTCAAATTTAGAAAACCAACTTATGCTTGCTTAAGGGTAAAGGTGAGTTGGGGTGCTGCATAAAACCAGAGATTCAAATGAGCACAGATAACGTTCCTTAAGCCAAATATGGAATAGACAAGAGCTACTCCTTGCTCAACGAAATGGACCCAACAGCCCATATTAAACGCCTAAGAATGTACGTGACTAGTAAGTATCTTAAAACCTATGGATTGCTATGTCTCCGAAAGAGAATTAAGCGTATGTACCGGGGCATAAACACAGCAGTGATAGGATTGGAGAGGTTCGGTGAGCAAATGAAGACCCTTTGAAGTCATATTGCATGGTACCCATTCCACGGGTCTCAACTCTCCAGGTTTAAGGTATTCTTCCTTCAGCTAAAACATGCATGTGGAACCCAGAGTATGATCAACTGTGTGATCGGGAGACATGTTCAAATATGTCTCACTTTTGGTCCCCTGGTACTCGGGTGCAACATTCCAGATGCTTAACGAACACTCTCCCCACTTGGAGAGTCAGTGCCTTTAACCTCCTGTTTGGCCCAGTTTGCAATTTCTGCGGAAGATGAACAGGAATAGGGAGAACCAATGAGAGAGTAGCTGGAGGTTTCTGGACGGGCAAATTTAACTCTCATTTCCCACCAGGAAGAGGAAATAACCAAAGGCTCAGCGTGCCGTGCCGGAACCAGATTAGGGCCTGAAGCCATCCTGCGGTGTTGCGGCCTGCTCAAAAGAAAGCGAGTTGAAGAAAGGAGCTCAGGGGCACTGTAATTCACAAACCTGTAGAGTTATAAATGACAGCTATCGTCCAAAAATACACTGAAGTAAGGCTGCCAAGAGGACTTGAAAGCGGGGCAGAATTGCAGGAAACCGATTTCAGGAGGTAGACTGGAATTGCATTGAAAGCATAGGAAAAGAGGCAGAACGTCCACAGTGATGCACTTGGCCAAAAAGGGCATATGCGTTTTTTCCTGAATATATTAAGGAAAAAAAGCATACGCCCTTTTTGGCCAACCAAGCAAGCATGCAAAGGAAATCTGCACTACAATGAAGTCTCACGTCCCCCGGTCAAAAGGGCCATCTGAAAAAAGTGTAAAATCCAGAAAGGCAGGACAGGCCATGGAGAACTGGGAGCCTTGTTATGCTGATGGGCGGGATGTAAATTGCCAACAACCACTCCGGAGAAGTGTATGGTGTTTCCTGAAACACCTAAAAAACAAAGCAACAGAGCCTAGGGCACTGCCACTTATGGTCCTAAGGCATAGGGAATTTAAATACAAAAAGACACAGCCACCCCAAAGTTTGGAACGGCTCTGTTTACAAGAACCTCGTTTACAGTACAAGTTCAACATCGCAGAAAGTGAAAAATGGATAAAGAAGTTGTGGTATTTACTTACAAAGCAATATCACTCAGCAATGAAATCTGTGTCATCAGGCCCTTAGCAGCACAATGAGTGGATTCAGGTATGATGATTCTAACTGAAATAAGTCACACAGAAAAAGAAACATCATAAGATATCAGTAATACACGGAATGTAAACTTGGCTACACAGGAACTGAATTACAGAACAGAACAGGGACTCAAATTTAGAAAACCAACTTATGCTTGCTTTAGGGGAAAGGTGAGTTGGGGTGCTGCATAAAACCAGAGATTGAAATGAGCACAGATAAAGTTCCTTAAGCCAAATATGGAATAGACAAGAGCTACTCCTTGCTCAACGAAATGGACTCAACACCGCATATTAAACGCCTAAGAATGTACCTGACTAGTAAGTATCTTAAAACCTATGGATTGCTATGTCTCCGAAAGAGAATCAAGCATGTGTACAGGGGCATAAACGCAAAAGTGATAGGATTGGAGAGGTTCGGTGAGCAAATGAAGACCCTTTGAAGTCATATTGCATGGTACCCATTCCACGGGTTTCAACTACCCAGGTTTTAGGTATTCTTCCTTCAGCTAAAACATGCATGTGGAACCCAGAGTATGATCAACCATGTGATCGGGAGACGTGTTCAAATATGTCTCAGTTTTCGTACCCTGGTACTCGGGTGCAACATTCCAGACGCTTTACTAACACTCTCCCGACTTGGAGAGTCAGTCCCTTTAACCTCCTGTTTGGCCCAGTTTGCAATTTCTGTGGAAGATGAACAGGAATAGCGAGAACCAATGAGAGACTAGCTGGAGGTGTCTGGACGGGCAAATTTAACTCTCATTTCCCACCAGGAAGAGGAATTAACCAAAGGCTCAGCGTGCCGTGTCGGAACCAGATTAGGGCCTGACGCCATCCTGCGGTGTTGCGGCCAGGTCACAAGAAAGCGAGTTGAAGAAAGGAGCTCAGGGGCACTGTAATTCACAAACCTGCAGAGTTATAAATGACAGCTATCGTCCAAAAATAGACTGAAGTAAGGCTGCCAAGAGGACTTGAAAGCGGGGCAGAATTGCAGGAAACCGATTTCAGGAGGTAGACTGGAATTGCATTGAAAGCATAGGAAAAGAGGCAGAACGTCCACAATGATGCACTTGGCCAAAAAGGGCGTATGCGTTTTTTCCTGAATATATTCAGGAAAAAACGCATACGCCCTTTTTGGCCAACCAAGCAAGCTTGCAAAGGAAATCTGCACTACAATGAAGTCTCACTTCCCCCCGGTCAAAAGGGCCATCTGAAAAAAGTGTAAAATCCAGAAAGGCAGGACAGGCCATGCAGAATTGGGAGCCTTGTTTTGCTGATGGGCGGGATGTAAATTGCCAACAACCACTCGGGAGAATTGTATGGTGTTTCCTGAAACATGTAAAAAACAAAGCAACAGAACCTAGGGCACTTCCACTTATGGTCCTATAGCTTAGGGAAATTAAAATCAAAAAGACACAGCCACCCCAAAGTTTGGAACGGCTCTGTTTACAAGAACCTCGTTTTCAGTACAAGTTCAACATCTCAGAAAGTGAAAAATGGATAAAGAAGTTGCGGTATTTACTTACAAAGCAATATCACTCAGCAATGAAATCTATGTCACCAGGCCCTTAGCAGCACAATGAGTGGATTCAGGTATGATGATTCTAACTGAAATAAGTCACACAGAAAAAGAAACATCATAAGATATCAGTAATACACGGAATGTAAACTTGGCTACACAGGAACTGAATTACAGAACAGAACAGGGACTCAAATTTAGAAAACCAACTTATGCTTGCTTAAGGGGAAAGGTGAGTAGGGGTGCTGCATAAAACCAGAGATTGAAATGAGCACAGATAAAGTTCCTTAAGCCAAATATGGAATAGACAAGAGCTACTCCTTGCTCAACGAAATGGACTCAACACCCCATATTAAACGCCTAAGAATGTACCTGACTAGTAAGTATCTTAAAACCTATGGATTGCTATGTCTCCGAAAGAGAATCAAGCATGTGTACAGGGGCATAAACGCAGCAGTGATAGGATTGCAGAGGTTCGGTGAGCATATGAAGACCCTTTGAAGTCATATTGCATGGTACCCATTCCACGGCTTTCAACTACCCAGGTTTTAGGTATTCTTCCTTCAGCTAAAACATGCATGTGAAACCCAGAGTATGATCAACTGTGTGATCGGGAGACATGTTCAAATATGTCTCACTTTTGGTCCCCTGGTACTCGGGTGCAACATTCCAGACGCTTAACGAACACTCTCCCCACTTGGAGAGTCAGTGCCTTTAACCTCCTGTTTGGCCCAGTTTGCAATTTCTGCGGAAGATGAACAGGAATAGGGAGAACCAATGAGAGACTAGCTGGAGGTTTCTGGACGGGCAAATTTAACTCTCAGTTCCCACCAGGAAGAGGAAATAACCAAAGGCTCAGCGTGCCATGCCGGAACCAGATTAGGGCCTGAAGCCATCCTGCGGTGTTGTGGCCAGCTCAAAAGAAAGCGAGTTGAAGAAAGGAGCTCAGGGGCACTGTAATTCACAAACCTGTAGAGTTATAAATGACAGCTATCGTCCAAAAATACACTGAAGTAAGGCTGCCAAGAGGACTAGAAAGCGGGGCAGAATTGCAGGAAACCGATTTCAGGAGGTAGACTGGAAATGCATTGAAAGCATAGGAAAAGAGGCAGAACTTCCACGATGATGCACTTGGCCAAAAAGGGCGTATGCGTTTTTTCCTGAATATATTCAGGAAAAAACGCATACGCCCTTTTTGGCCAACCAAGCAAACTTGCAAAGGAAATCTGCACTACAATGAAGTCTCACATCCCCCCGGTCAAAAGGGCCATCTGAAAAATGTGTAAAATCCAGAAAGGCAGGACAGGCCATGGAGAACTGGGAGCCTTGTTATGCTGATGGGCGGGATGTAAATTGCCAACAGACACTCAGGAGAAGTGTATGGTGTTTCCTGAAACATCTAAAAAAAACAAAGCAACAGAGCCTAGGGCACTTCCACTTATGGTCCTATAGCTTAGGGAAATTAAAATCAAAATACACAGCCACCCCAAAGTTTGGGACGCTTCTGTTTACAAGAACCTCGTTTACCGTACAAGTTCAAGATCACAGAAAGTGAAAAATGGATAAAGAACTTGTGGTACTTACGTACAATGCAGTATCACTCAGCAATGAAATCTATGTCATCAGGCCCGTAGCAGCATAATGAGTGGATTCAGGTACGATGATTCTAACTGAAATAAGTCACACAGAAAAAGAAACATCATAAGATATCACTAATACACGGAATGTAAACTTGGCTACACAGGAACTGAATTACAAAACAGAACAGGGTCTCAAATTTAGAAAACCAACTTATGCTTGCTTAAGGGGAAAGGTGAGTTGGGGTGCTGCATAAAACCAGAGATTGAAATGAGCACAGATAAAGTTCCTTAAGCCAAATATGGAATAGACAAGAGCTACTCCTTGCTCAACGAAATGGACTCAACACCCCATATTAAACGCCTAAGAATGTACCTGACTAGTAAGTATCTTAAAACCTATGGATTGCTATGTCTCCAAAAGAGAATCAAGCGTGTGTACAGGGGCATAAACGCAGCAGTGATAGGATTGGAGAGGTTCGGAGAGCAAATGAAGACCCTTTGAGGTCATATTGCATGGTACCCATTCCACGGGTTTCAACTACCCAGGTTTAAGGTATTCTTCCTTCAGCTAAAACATGCATGTGGAACCTAGAGTATGATCAACCATGTGATCGGGAGACGTGTTCAAATATGTCTCAGTTTTCGTCCCCTGGTACTCGGGTGCAACATTCCAGACGCTTTACTAACGCTCTCCCGACTTGGAGAGTCAGTGCCTTTAACTTCCTGTTTGGCCCAGTTTGCAATTTCTGCGGAAGTTGAACAGGAATAGGGAGAACCAATGAGAGACTAGCTGGAGGTGTCTGGATGGGCAAATTTAACTCTTCTTTCCCACCAGGAAGAGGAATTAACCAAAGGCTCAGTGTGCCGTGCCGGAACCAGATTAGGGCCTGAAGCCATCCTACGGTGTTGCGGCCAGGTCACAAGAAAGCGAGTTGAAGAAAGGAGCTCAGGGGCACTGTAATTCACAAACCTGCAGAGTTATAAATGACAGCTATCGTCCAAAAATAGACTGAAGTAAGGCTGCCAAGAGGACTTGAAAGCAGGGCAGAATTGCAGGAAACCGATTTCAGGAGGTAGACTGGAATTGCATTGAAAGCATAGGAAAAGAGGCAGAACGTCCACAATAATGCACTTGGCCAAAAAGGGCGTATGCGTTTTTTCCTGAATATATTCAGGAAAAAACGCATACGCCCTTTTTGGCCAACCAAGCAAGCTTGCAAAGGAAATCTGCACTACAATGAAGTCTCACTTCCCCCCGGCCAAAAGGGCCATCTGAAAAAGGTGTAAAATCCAGAAAGGCAGGACAGGCCATGGAGAACTGGGAGCCTTGTTATGCTGATGGGCGGGATGTAAATTGCCAACAGACACTCTGGAGAACTGTATGGTGTCTCCTGAAACATCTAAAAAACAAAGCAACAGAGCCTAGGGCACTTCCACTTATGGTCCTATAGCTTAGGGAAATTAAAATCAAAAAGACACAGCCACCCCAAAGTTTGGGACGCCTCTGTTTACAAGAACCTCGTTTACCGTACAAGTTCAATATCACAGAAAGTGAAAAATGGATAAAGAACTTGTGGTACTTACGTACAATGCAGTATCACTCAGCAATGAAATCTATGTCATCAGGCCCGTAGCAGCATAATGAGTGGATTCAGGTACGATGATTCTAACTGAAATAAGTCACACAGAAAAAGAAACATCATAAGATATCACTAATACACGGAATGTAAACTTGGCTACACAGGAACTGAATTCCAAAACAGAACAGGGTCTCAAATTTAGAAAACCAACTTATGCTTGCTTAAGGGGAAAGGTGAGTTGGGGTGCTGCATAAAACCAGAGATTCAAATGAGCACAGATAACGTTCCTTAAGCCAAATATGGAATAGACAAGAGCTACTCCTTGCTCAACGAAATGGACCCAACACCCCATATTAAACGCCTAAGAATGTACGTGACTAGTAAGTATCTTAAAACCTATGGATTGCTATGTCTCCGAAAGAGAATCAAGCGTATGTACCGGGGCATAAACACAGCAGTGATAGGATTGGAGAGGTTCGGTGAGCAAATGAAGACCCTTTGAAGTCATATTGCATGGTACCCATTCCACGGGTCTCAACTCTCCAGGTTTAAGGTATTCTTCCTTCAGCTAAAACATGCATGTGGAACCTAGAGTATGATCAACCATGTGATCGGGAGATGTGTTCAAATATGTCTCAGTTTTCCTCCCCTGGTACTCGGGTGCAACATTCCAGACGCTTTACTAACACTCTCCCGACTTGGAGAGTCAGTGCCTTTAACCTCCTATTTGGCCCAGTTTGCAATTTCTGTGGAAGATGAACAGGAATAGCGAGAACCAATGAGAGGCTAGCTGCAGGTGTCTGAACGGGCAAATTTAACTCTCATTTCCCACCAGGAAGAGGAATTAACCAAAGGCTCAGCATGCCGGGCCGGAACCAGATTAAGGCGTGAAGCCATCCTGCGGTGTTGCGGCCAGCTCAAAAGAAAGCGAGTTGAAGAAAGGAGCTCAGGGGCACTGTAATTCACAAACCTGCAGAGTTATAAATGACAGCTATCGTCCAAAAATAGACTGAAGTAAGGCTGCCAAGACGACTTGAAAGCGGGGCAGAATTGCAGGAAACCGATTTCAGGAGGTAGACTGGAATTGCATTGAAAGCATAGGAAAAGAGGCAGAACGTCCACAATGATGCACTTGGCCAAAAAGGGCGTATGCGTTTTTTCCTGAATATATTCAGGAAAAAACGCATACGCCCTTTTTGGCCAACCAAGCAAGCTTGCAAAGGAAATCTGCACTACAATGAAGTCTCACTTCCCCCCGGTCAAAAGGGCCATCTGAAAAAAGTGTAAAATCCAGAAAGGCAGGACAGGCCATGGAGAACTGGGAGCCTTGTTATGCTGAAGGGCGGGATGTAAATTGCCAACAACCACTCGGGAGAAGTGTATGGTGTTTCCTGAAACATCTAAAAAACAAAGCAACAGAGCCTAGGGCACTTCCACTTATGGTCCTATAGCTTAGGGAATTTAAAATCAAAAAGACACAGCCACCCCAAAGTTTGGAACGGCTCTGTTTACAAGAACCTCGTTTACAGTACAAGTTCAACATCGCAGAAAGTGAAAAATGGATAAAAAAATTGTGGTATTTACTTACAAAGCAATATTACTCAGCAATGAAATCTGTGTCATCAGGCCCTTAGCAGCACAATGAGTGGATTCAGGTATGATGATTCTAACTGAAATAAGTCACACAGAAAAAGAAACATCATAAGATATCAGTAATACACGGAATGTAAACTTGGCTACACAGGAACTGAATTACAGAACAGAACAGGGTCTCAAATTTAGAAAACCAACTTATGCTTGCTTAAGGGTAAAGGTGAGTTGGGGTGCTGCATAAAACCAGGGATTGAAATGAGCACAGATAAAGTTCCTTAAGCCAAATATGGAATAGACAAGAGCTACTCCTTGCTCAACGAAATGGACTCAACACCGCATATTAAACGCCTAAGAATGTACCTGACTAGTAAGTATCTTAAAACCTATGGATTGCTATGTCTCCGAAAGAGAATCAAGCATGTGTACAGGGGCATAAACGCAGCAGTGATAGGATTGGAGATGTTCGGTGAGCAAATGAAGACCCTTTGAAGTCATATTGCATGGTACCCATTCCACGGGTCAATTACCCAGGTTTAAGGTATTCTTCCTTCAGCTAAAACATGCATGTGGAACCTAGAGTATGATCAACCATGTGATCGGGAGACGTGTTCAATTATGTCTCAGTTTTCGTACCCTGGTACTCGGGTGCAACATTCCAGACGCTTTACTAACACTCTCCCGACTTGGAGAGTCAGTCCCTTTAACCTCCTGTTTGGCCCAGTTTGCAATTTCTGCGGAAGATGAACAGGAATAGCGAGAACCAATGAGAGACTAGCTGGAGGTGTCTGGACGGGCAAATTTAACTCTCATTTCCCACCAGGAAGAGGAATTAACCAAAGGCTCAGCGTGCCGTGCCGGAACCAGATTAGGGCCTGAAGCCATCCTGCGGTGTTGCGGCCAGGTCACAAGAAAGCGAGTTGAAGAAAGGAGCTCAGGGGCACTGTAATTCACAAACCTGCAGAGTTATAAATGACAGCTATCGTCCAAAAATAGACTGAAGTAAGGCTGCCAAGAGGACTTGAAAGCGGGGCAGAATTGCAGGAAACCAATTTCAGGAGGTAGACTGGAATTGCATTGAAAGCATAGGAAAAGAGGCAGAACGTCCACAGTGATGCACTTGGCCAAAAAGGGCGTATGCGTTTTTTCCTGAATATATTCAGGAAAAAACGCATACGCCCTTTTTGGCCAACCAAGCAAGCTTGCAAAGGAAATCTGCACTACAATGAAGTCTCACTTCCCCCCGGTCAAAAGGGCCATCTGAAAAAGGTGTAAAATCCAGAAAGGCAGGACAGGCCATGGAGAACTGGGAGCCTTGTTATGCTGATGGGCGGGATGTAAATTGCCAACAACCACTGGGGAGAAGTGTATGGTGTTTCCTGAAACATCTAAAAAACAAAGCAACAGAGCCTAGGGCACTGCCACTTATGGTCCTAAGGCTTAGGGAATTTAAAATCAAAAAGACACAGCCACCCCAAAGTTTGGAACGGCTCTGTTTACAAGAACCTCGTTTACAGTACAAGTTCAACATCGCAGAAAGTGAAAAATGGATAAAGAAGTTGTGGTATTTACTTACAAAGCAATATCACTCAGCAATGAAATCTGTGTCATCAGGCCCTTAGGAGCACAATGAGTGGATTCAGGTATGATGATTCTAACTGAAATAAGTCACACAGAAAAAGAAACATCATAAGATATCAGTAATACACGGAATGTAAACTTGGCTACACAGGAACTGAATTACAGAACAGAACAGGGTCTCAAATTTAGAAAACCAACTTATGCTTGCTTAAGGGGAAAGGTGAGTTGGGGTGCTGCATAAAACCAGAGATTGAAATGAGCACAGATAAAGTTCCTTAAGCCAAATATGGAATAGACAAGAGCTACTCCTTGCTCAACGGAATGGACTCAAAACCCCATATTAAATGCCTAAGAATGTACCTGACTAGTAAGTATCTTAAAACCTATGGATTGCTATGTCTCCGAAAGAGAATCAAGCATGTGTACAGGGGCATAAACGCAGCAGTGATAGGATTGGAGAGGTTCGTGAGCAAATGAAGACCCTTTGAAGTCATATTGCATGGTACCCATTCCACGGGTTTCAACTACCCAGGTTTAAGGTATTCTTCCTTCAGCTAAAACATGCATGTGGAACCTAGAGTATGATCAACCATGTGATCGGGAGACGTGTTCAAATATGTCTCAGTTTTCGTACCCTGGTACTTGGGTGCAACATTCCAGACGCTTTACTAACTATCTCCCCACTTGGAGAGTCAGTCCCTTTAACCTCCTGTTTGGCCCAGTTTGCAATTTCTGTGGAAGATGAACAGGAAGCGAGAAGCAATGAGAGACTAGCTGGAGGTGTCTGGATGGGCAAATTTAACTCTCATTTCCCACCAGGAAGAGGAATTAACCAAAGGCTTAGCGTGCCGTGCCAGAACCAGATTAGGGCCTGAAGACATCCTGCGGTGTTGCGGCCAGGTCACAAGAAAGCGAGTTGAAGAAAGGAGCTCAGGGGCACTGTAATTCACAAACCTGCAGACTTATAAATGACAGCTATCGTCCAAAAATAGACTGAAGTAAGGCTGCCAAGAGGACTTGAAAGCGGGGCAGAATTGCAGGAAACCGATTTCAGGAGGTAGACTGGAATTGCATTGAAAGCATAGGAAAAGAGGCAGAACGTCCACAATGATGCACTTGGCCAAAAAGGGCGTATGCGTATTTTCCTGAATATATTCAGGAAAAAACGCATACGCCCTTTTTGGCCAACCAAGCAAGCTTTCAAAGGAAATCTGCACTACAATGAAGTCTCACTTCCCCCCGGTCAAAAGGGCCATCTGAAAAAAGGGTAAAATCCAGAAAGGCAGGACAGGCCATGGAGAACTGGGAGCCTTGTTATGCTGATGGGCGGGATGTAAATTGCCAACAACCACTCGGGAGAAGTGTATGGTGTTTCCTGAAACATCTAAAAAACAAAGCAACAGAACCTAGGGCAATTCCACTTATGGTCCTATAGCTTAGGGAATTTAAAATCAAAAAGACACAGCCACCCCAAAGTTTGGGACGCCTCTGTTTACAAGAACCTCGTTTACAGTACAAGTTCAACATCGCAGAAAGTGAAAAATGGATAAAGAATTTGTGGTATTTACTTACAAAGCAATATCACTCAGCAATGAAATCTATGTCATCAGGCCCTTAGCAGCACAATGAGTGGATTCAGGTATGATGATTCTAACTGAAATAAGTCACACAGAAAAAGAAACATCATAAGATATCAGTAATACACGGAATGTAAACTTGGCTACACAGGAACTGCATTCCAAAACAGAACAGGGTCTCAAATTTAGAAAACCAACTTATGCTTGCTTAAGGGGAAAGGTGAGTTGAGGTGCTGCATAAAACCAGAGATTGAAATGAGCACAGATAAAGTTCCTTAAGCCAAATATGGAATAGACAAGAGCTACTCCTTGCTCAACGAAATGGACTCAACACTGCATATTAAACGCCTAAGAATGTACCTGACTAGTAAGTATCTTAAAACCTATGGATTGCTATGTCTCCGAAAGAGAATCAAGCATGTGTACAGGGGCATAAACGCAGCAGTGATAGGATTGGAGAGGTTCGGTGAGCAAATGAAGACCCTTTGAAGTCATATTGCATGGTACCCATTCCACGGGTTTCAACTACCCAGGTTTTAGGTATTCTTCCTTCAGCTAAAACATGCATGTGGAACCCAGAGTATGATCAACCATGTGATCGGGAGACGTGTTCAAATATGTCTCAGTTTTCCTCCCCTGGTACTCGGGTGCAACATTCCAGACGCTTTACTAACACTCTCCCCACTTGGAGAGTCAGCGCCTTTAACCTCCTGTTTGGCCCAGTTTGCAATTTCTGCGGAAGATGAACAGGAATAGCGAGAACCAATGAGAGGCTAGCTGCAGGTGTCTGGACGGGCAAATTTAACTCTCATTTCCCACCAGGAAGAGGAATTAACCAAAGGCTCAGCATGCCGGACCGGAACCAGATTAGGGCCTGAAGCCATCCTGCGGTGTTGCGGCCAGGTCACAAGAAAGCGAGTTGAAGAAAGGAGCTTAGGGGCACTGTAATTCACAAACCTGCAGAGTTATAAATGACAGCTATCGTCCAAAAATAGACTGAAGTAAGGCTGCCAAGAGGACTTGAAAGCGGGGCAGAATTGCAGGAAACCGATTTCAGGAGGTAGACTGGAATTGCTTTGAAAGCATAGGAAAAGAGGCAGAACGTCCACAATGATGCACTTGGCCAAAAAGGGCGTATGCGTTTTTTCCTGAATATATTCAGGAAAAAACGCATACGCCCTTTTTGGCCAACCAAGCAAGCTTGTAAAGGAAATCTGCACTACAATGAAGTCTCACTTCCCCCCGGTCAAAAGGGCCATCTGAAAAAAGTGTAAAATCCAGAAAGGCAGGACAGGCCATGGAGAACTGGGAGCCTTGTTATGCTGAAGGGCGGGATGTAAATTGCCAACAAACACTCGGGAGAAGTGTATGGTGTTTCCTGAAACATCTAAAAAACAAAGCAACAGAGCCTAGGGCACTTCCACTTATGGTCCTATAGTTTAGGGAATTTAAAATCAAAAAGACACAGCCACCCCAAAGTTTGGAACGGCTCTGTTTACAAGAACCTCGTTTACAGTACAAGTTCAACATCGCAGAAAGTGAAAAATGGATAAAAAAGTTGTGGTATTTACTTACAAAGCAATATCACTCAGCAATGAAATCTGTGTCATCAGGCCCTTAGCAGCACAATGAGTGGATTCAGGTATGATGATTCTAACTGAAATAAGTGACACAGAAAAAGAAACATCATAAGATATCAGTAATACACGGAATGTAAACTTGGCCACACAGGAACTGAATTACAGAACAGAACAGGGTCTCAAATTTAGAAAACCAACTTATGCTTGCTTAAGGGGAAAGGTGAGTTGGGGTGCTGCATAAAACCAGAGATTGAAATGAGCACAGATAAAGTTCCTTAAGCCAAATATGGAATAGACAAGAGCTACTCCTTGCTCAACGAAATGGACTCAACACCACATATTAAACGCCAAAGAATGTACCTGACTAGTAAGTATCTTAAAACCTATGGATTGCTATGTCTCCGAAAGAGAATCAAGCATGTGTACAGGGGCATAAACGCAGCAGTGATAGGATTGGAGAGGTTCGGTGAGCAAATGAAGACCCTTTGAAGTCATATTGCATGGTACCCATTCCACGGGTTTCAACTACCCAGGTTTAAGGTATTCTTCCTTCAGCTAAAACATGCATGTGGAACCTAGAGTATGATCAACCATGTGATCGGGAGACGTGTTCAAATATGTCTCAGTTTTCGTACGCTGGTACTCGGCTGCAACATTCCAGACGCTTTACTAACACTCTCCCCACTTGGAGAGTCAGTCCCTTTAACCTCCTGTTTAGCCCAGTTTGCAATTTCTGTGGAAGATGAACAGGAATAGCGAGAACCAATGAGAGACTAGCTGGAAGTGTCTGGATGGGCAAATTTAACTCTCATTTCCCACCAGGAAGAGGAATTAACTAAAGGCTCAGCGTGCCGTGCCAGAACCAGATTAGGGCCTGAAGACATCCTGCGGTGTTGCGGCCAGGTCACAAGAAAGCGAGTTGAAGAAAGGAGCTCAGGGGCACTGTAATTCACAAACCTGCAGAGTTATAAATGACAGCTATTGTCCAAAAATAGACTGAAGTAAGGCTGCCAAGAGGACTTGAAAGCGGGGCAGAATTGCAGGAAACCGATTTCAGGAGGTAGACTGGAATTGCATTGAAAGCATAGGAAAAGAGGCAGAACGTCCACAATGATGCACTTGGCCAAAAAGGGCGTATGCCTTTTTTCCTGAATATATTCAGGAAAAAACGCATACGCCCTTTTTGGCCAACCAAGCAAGCTTGCAAAGGAAATCTGCACTACAATGAAGTCTCACTTCCCCCCGGTCAAAAGGGCCATCTGAAAAAAGGGTAAAATCCAGAAAGGCAGGACAGGCCATGGAGAACTGGGAGCCTTGTTATGCTGATGGGCGGGATGTAAATTGCCAACAACCACTCGGGAGAAGTGTATGGTGTTTCCTGAAACATCTAAAAAACAAAGCAACAGAACCTAGGGCAATTCCACTTATGGTCCTATAGCTTAGGGAAATTAAAATCAAAAAGACACAGCCACCCCAAAGTTTGGGACGCCTCTGTTTACAAGAACCTCGTTTACAGTACAAGTTCAACATCGCAGAAAGTGAAAAATGGATAAAGAATTTGTGGTATTTACTTACAAAGCAATATCACTCAGCAATGAAATCTATGTCATCAGGCCCTTAGCAGCACAATGAGTGGATTCAGGTATGATGATTCTAACTGAAATAAGTCACACAGAAAAAGAAACATCATAAGATATCAGTAATACACGGAATGTAAACTTGGCTACACAGGAACTGCATTCCAAAACAGAACAGGGTCTCAAATTTAGAAAACCAACTTATGCTTGCTTAAGGGGAAAGGTGAGTTGAGGTGCTGCATAAAACCAGAGATTGAAATGAGCACAGATAAAGTTCCTTAAGCCAAATATGGAATAGACAAGAGCTACTCCTTGCTCAACGAAATGGACTCAACACCGCATATTAAACGCCTAAGAATGTACCTGACTAGTAAGTATCTTAAAACCTATGGATTGCTATGTCTCCGAAAGAGAATCAAGCATGTGTACAGGGGCATAAACGCAGCAGTGATAGGATTGGAGAGGTTCGGTGAGCAAATGAAGACCCTTTGAAGTCATATTGCATGGTACCCATTCCACGGGTTTCAACTACCCAGGTTTTAGGTATTCTTCCTTCAGCTAAAACATGCATGTGGAACCCAGAGTATGATCAACCATGTGATCGGGAGACGTGTTCAAATATGTCTCAGTTTTCCTCCCCTGGTACTCGGGTGCAACATTCCAGACGCTTTACTAACACTCTCCCCACTTGGAGAGTCAGCGCCTTTAACCTCCTGTTTGGCCCAGTTTGCAATTTCTGCGGAAGATGAACAGGAATAGCGAGAACCAATGAGAGGCTAGCTGCAGGTGTCTGGACGGGCAAATTTAACTCTCATTTCCCACCAGGAAGAGGAATTAACCAAAGGCTCAGCATGCCGGACCGGAACCAGATTAGGGCCTGAAGCCATCCTGCGGTGTTGCGGCCAGGTCACAAGAAAGCGAGTTGAAGAAAGGAGCTTAGGGGCACTGTAATTCACAAACCTGCAGAGTTATAAATGACAGCTATCGTCCAAAAATAGACTGAAGTAAGGCTGCCAAGAGGACTTGAAAGCGGGGCAGAATTGCAGGAAACCGATTTCAGGAGGTAGACTGGAATTGCTTTGAAAGCATAGGAAAAGAGGCAGAACGTCCACAATGATGCACTTGGCCAAAAAGGGCGTATGCGTTTTTTCCTGAATATATTCAGGAAAAAACGCATACGCCCTTTTTGGCCAACCAAGCAAGCTTGTAAAGGAAATCTGCACTACAATGAAGTCTCACTTCCCCCCGGTCAAAAGGGCCATCTGAAAAAAGTGTAAAATCCAGAAAGGCAGGACAGGCCATGGAGAACTGGGAGCCTTGTTATGCTGAAGGGCGGGATGTAAATTGCCAACAAACACTCGGGAGAAGTGTATGGTGTTTCCTGAAACATCTAAAAAACAAAGCAACAGAGCCTAGGGCACTTCCACTTATGGTCCTATAGTTTAGGGAATTTAAAATCAAAAAGACACAGCCACCCCAAAGTTTGGAACGGCTCTGTTTACAAGAACCTCGTTTACAGTACAAGTTCAACATCGCAGAAAGTGAAAAATGGATAAAAAAGTTGTGGTATTTACTTACAAAGCAATATCACTCAGCAATGAAATCTGTGTCATCAGGCCCTTAGCAGCACAATGAGTGGATTCAGGTATGATGATTCTAACTGAAATAAGTGACACAGAAAAAGAAACATCATAAGATATCAGTAATACACGGAATGTAAACTTGGCCACACAGGAACTGAATTACAGAACAGAACAGGGTCTCAAATTTAGAAAACCAACTTATGCTTGCTTAAGGGGAAAGGTGAGTTGGGGTGCTGCATAAAACCAGAGATTGAAATGAGCACAGATAAAGTTCCTTAAGCCAAATATGGAATAGACAAGAGCTACTCCTTGCTCAACGAAATGGACTCAACACCACATATTAAACGCCAAAGAATGTACCTGACTAGTAAGTATCTTAAAACCTATGGATTGCTATGTCTCCGAAAGAGAATCAAGCATGTGTACAGGGGCATAAACGCAGCAGTGATAGGATTGGAGAGGTTCGGTGAGCAAATGAAGACCCTTTGAAGTCATATTGCATGGTACCCATTCCACGGGTTTCAACTACCCAGGTTTAAGGTATTCTTCCTTCAGCTAAAACATGCATGTGGAACCTAGAGTATGATCAACCATGTGATCGGGAGACGTGTTCAAATATGTCTCAGTTTTCGTACGCTGGTACTCGGCTGCAACATTCCAGACGCTTTACTAACACTCTCCCCACTTGGAGAGTCAGTCCCTTTAACCTCCTGTTTAGCCCAGTTTGCAATTTCTGTGGAAGATGAACAGGAATAGCGAGAACCAATGAGAGACTAGCTGGAAGTGTCTGGATGGGCAAATTTAACTCTCATTTCCCACCAGGAAGAGGAATTAACTAAAGGCTCAGCGTGCCGTGCCAGAACCAGATTAGGGCCTGAAGACATCCTGCGGTGTTGCGGCCAGGTCACAAGAAAGCGAGTTGAAGAAAGGAGCTCAGGGGCACTGTAATTCACAAACCTGCAGAGTTATAAATGACAGCTATTGTCCAAAAATAGACTGAAGTAAGGCTGCCAAGAGGACTTGAAAGCGGGGCAGAATTGCAGGAAACCGATTTCAGGAGGTAGACTGGAATTGCATTGAAAGCATAGGAAAAGAGGCAGAACGTCCACAATGATGCACTTGGCCAAAAAGGGCGTATGCCTTTTTTCCTGAATATATTCAGGAAAAAACGCATACGCCCTTTTTGGCCAACCAAGCAAGCTTGCAAAGGAAATCTGCACTACAATGAAGTCTCACTTCCCCCCGGTCAAAAGGGCCATCTGAAAAAAGTGTAAAATCCAGAAATGCAGGACAGGCCATGGAGAACTGGGAGCCTTGTTATGCTGAAGGGCGGGATGTAAATTGTCAACAACCACTTGGGAGAAGTGTATGGTGTTTCCTGAAACATCTAAAAAACAAAGCAACAGAGCCTACGGCAGTTCCACTTATGGTCCTATAGCTTAGGGAATTTAAAATCTAAAAGACACAGCCACCCCAAAGTTTGGGACGCCTCTGTTTACAAGAACCTCGTTTACAGTACAAGTTCAACATCGCAGAAAGTGAAAAATGGATAAAAAAATTGTGGTATTTACTTACAAAGCAATATTACTCAGCAATGAAATCTGTGTCATCAGGCCCTTAGCAGCACAATGAGTGGATTCAGGTATGATGATTCTAACTGAAATAAGTCACACAGAAAAAGAAACATCATAAGATATCAGTAATACACAGAATGTAAACTTGGCTACACAGGAACTGAATTACAGAACAGAACAGGGTCTCAAATTTAGAAAACCAACTTATGCTTGCTTAAGGGTAAAGGTGAGTTGGGGTGCTGCATAAAACCAGAGATTGAAATGAGCACAGATAAAGTTCCTTAAGTCAAATATGGAATAGACAAGAGCTACTCCTTGCTCAACGAAATGGACTCAACACCGCATATTAAACGCCTAAGAATGTACCTGACTAGTAAGTATCCTAAAACCTATGGATTGCTATGTCTCCGAAAGAGAATCAAGCATGTGTACAGGGGCATAAACGCAGCAGTGATAGGATTGGAGATGTTCGGTGAGCAAATGAAGACCCTTTGAAGTCATATTGCATGGTACCCATTCCACGGGTTTCAACTACCCAGGTTTAAGGTATTCTTCCTTCAGCTAAAACATGCATGTGGAACCTAGAGTATGATCAACCATGTGATCGGGAGACGTGTTCAAATATGTCTCAGTTTTCATACCCTGGTACTCGGGTGCAACATTCCAGACGCTTTACTAACACTCTCCCGACTTGGAGAGTCAGTCCCTTTAACCTCCTGTTTGGCCCAGTTTGCAATTTCTGCGGAAGATGAACAGGAATAGCGAGAACCAATGAGAGACTAGCTGGAGGTGTCTGGACGGGCAAATTTAACTCTCATTTCCCACCAGGAAGAGGAATTAACCAAAGGCTCAGCGTGCCGTGCCGGAAAAAGATTAGGGCCTGAAGCCATCCTGCGTTGTTGCGGCCAGCTCACAAGAAAGCGAGTTGAAGAAAGGAGCTCAGGGGCACTGTAATTCACAAACCTGCAGAGTTATAAATGACAGCTATCGTCCAAAAATAGACTGAAGTAAGGCTGCCAAGAGGACTTGAAAGCGGGGCAGAATTTCAGGAAACCGATTTCAGGAGGTAGACTGAAATTGCATTGAAAGCATAGGAAAAGAGGCAGAACGTCCACAATGATGCACTTGGCCAAAAAGGGCGTATGCGTTTTTTCCTGAATATATTCAGGAAAAAACGCATACGCACTTTTTGGCCAACCAAGCAAGCTTGCAAAGGAAATCTGCACTACAATGAAGTCTCACTTCCCCCCAGTTAAAAGGGCCATCTGAAAAAAGTGTAAAATCCAGAAAGGCAGGACAGGCCATGGAGAACTGGGAGCCTTGTTATGCTGATGGGCGGGATGTAAATTGCCAACAGACACTGGGGAGAAGTGTATGGTGTTTCCTGAAACATCTAAAAAACAAAGCAACAGAACCTAGGGCACTTCCACTTATGGTCCTATAGCTTAGGGAAATTAAAATCAAAAAGACACAGCCACCCCAAAGTTTGGAACGGCTCTGTTTACAAGAACCTCGTTTACAGTACAAGTTCAACATCGCAGAAAGTGAAAAACGGATAAAGAAGTTGTGGTATTTACTTACAAAGCAATATCACTCAGCAATGAAATCTGTGTCATCAGGCCCTTAGCAGCACAATGAGTGGATTCAGGTATGATGATTCTAACTGAAATAAGTCACACAGAAAAAGAAACATCATAAGATATCAGTAATACATGGAATGTAAACTTGGCTACACAGGAACTGAATTACAGAACAGAACAGGGTCTCAAATTTAGAAAACCAACTTATGCTTGCTTAAGGGAAAGGTGAGTTGGGGTGCTGCATAAAACCAGAGATTGCAATGAGCACAGATAAAGTTCCTTAAGTCAAATATGGAATAGACAAGAGCTACTCCTTGCTCAACGAAATGGACTCAACACCGCATATTAAACGCCTAAGAATGTACCTGACTAGTAAGTATCTTAAAACCTATGGATTGCTATGTCTCCGAAAGAGAATCAAGCATGTGTACAGGGGCATAAACGCAGCAGTGATAGGATTGGAGAGGTTCGGTGAGCAAATGAAGACCCTTTGAAGTCATATTGCATGGTACCCATTCCACGGGTTTCAACTACCCAGGTTTTAGGTATTCTTCCTTCAGCTAAAACATGCATGTGGAACCCAGAGTATGATCAACCATGTGATCGGGAGACGTGTTCAAATATGTCTCAGTTTTCCTCCCCTGGTACTCGGGTGTAACATTCCAGACGCTTTACTAACACTCTCCCCACTTGGAGAGTCAGCGCCTTTAACCTCCTGTTTGGCCCACTTTGCAATTTCTGCGGAAGATGAACAGGAATAGCGAGAACCAATGAGAGACTAGCTGGAGGTGTCTGGACGGGCAAATTTAACTCTCATTTCCCACCAGGAAGAGGAAATAACCAGAGGCTCAGCGTGCCGTGCGGGAACCAGATTAGGGCCTGAAGCCATCCTGCGGTGTTGCGGCCAGGTCACAAGAAAGCGAGTTGAAGAAAGGAGCTCAGGGGCACTGTAATTCACAAACCTGCAGAGTTATAAATGACAGCTATCGTCCAAAAATAGACTGAAGTAAGGCTGCCAAGAGGACTTGAAAGCGGGGCAGAATTGCAGGAAACTGATTTCAGGAGGTAGACTGGAATTGCATTGAAAGCATAGGAAAAGAGGCAGAACGTCCACAATGATGCACTTGGCCAAAAAGGGCGTATGCGTTTTTTCCTGAATATATTCAGGAAAAAACGCATACGCCCTTTTTGGCCAACCAAGCAAGCTTGCAAAGGAAATCTGCACTACAATGAAGTCTCACTTCCCCCCGGTCAAAAGGGCCATCTGAAAAAAGTGTAAAATCCAGAAAGGCAGGACAGGCCATGGAGAACTGGGAGCCTTGTTATGCTGAAGGGCGGGATGTAAATTGCCAACAACCACTCGGGAGAAGTGTATGGTGTTTCCTGAAACATCTAAAAAACAAAGCAACAGAGCCTAGCGCACTTCCACTTATGGTCCTATAGCTTAGGGAATTTAAAATCAAAAAGACACAGCCACCCCAAAGTTTGGAACGGCTCTGTTTACAAGAACCTCGTTTACAGTACAAGTTCAACATCGCAGAAAGTGAAAAATGGATAAAAAAGTTGTGGTATTTACTTACAAAGCAATATCACTCAGCAATGAAATCTGTGTCATCAGACCCTTAGTAGCACAATGAGTGGATTCAGGTATGATGATTCTAACTGAAATAAGTCACACAGAAAAAGAAACATCATAAGATATCACTAATACACGGAATGTAAACTTGGCTACACAGGAACTGAATTACAGAACAGAACAGGGTCTCAAATTTAGAAAACCAACTTATGCTTGCTTAAGGGGAAAGGTGAGTTGGGGTGCTGCATAAAACCAGAGATTGAAATGAGCACAGATAAAGTTCCTTAAGCCAAATATGGAATAGACAAGAGCTACTCCTTGCTCAACGAAATGGACTCAACACCGCATATTAAACGCCTAAGAATGTACCTGACTAGTAAGTATCTTAAAACCTATGGATTGCTATGTCTCCGAAAGAGAATCAAGCATGTGTACAGGGGCATAAACGCAGCAGTGATAGGATTGGAGAGGTTCGGTGAGCAAATGAAGACCCTTTGAAGTCATATTGCATGGTACCCATTCCACGGGTTTCAACTACCCAGGTTTTAGGTATTCTTCCTTCAGCTAAAACATGCATGTGGAACCCAGAGTATGATCAACCATGTGATCGGGAGACGTGTTCAAATATGTCTCAGTTTTCCTCCCCTGGTACTCGGGTGTAACATTCCAGACGCTTTACTAACACTCTCCCCACTTGGAGAGTCAGCGCCTTTAACCTCCTGTTTGGCCCACTTTGCAATTTCTGCGGAAGATGAACAGGAATAGCGAGAACCAATGAGAGACTAGCTGGAGGTGTCTGGACGGGCAAATTTAACTCTCATTTCCCACCAGGAAGAGGAAATAACCAGAGGCTCAGCGTGCCGTGCGGGAACCAGATTAGGGCCTGAAGCCATCCTGCGGTGTTGCGGCCAGGTCACAAGAAAGCGAGTTGAAGAAAGGAGCTCAGGGGCACTGTAATTCACAAACCTGCAGAGTTATAAATGACAGCTATCGTCCAAAAATAGACTGAAGTAAGGCTGCCAAGAGGACTTGAAAGCGGGGCAGAATTGCAGGAAACCGATTTCAGGAGGTAGACTGGAATAGCATTGAAAGCATAGGAAAAGAGGCAGAACGTCCACAATGATGCACTTGGCCAAAAAGGGCGTATGCGTTTTTTCCTGAATATATTCAGGAAAAAACGCATACGCCCTTTTTGGCCAACCAAGCAAGCTTGCAAAGGAAATCTGCACTACAATGAAGTCTCACTTCCCCCCGGTCAAAAGGGCCATCTGAAAAAAGTGTAAAATCCAGAAAGGCAGGACAGGCCATGGAGAACTGGGAGCCTTGTTATGCTGAAGGGCGGGATGTAAATTGCCAACAACCACTCGGGAGAAGTGTATGGTGTTTCCTGAAACATCTAAAAAACAAAGCAACAGAGCCTAGGGCACTTCCACTTATGGTCCTATAGCTTAGGGAATTTAAAATCAAAAAGACACAGCCACCCCAAAGTTTGGAACGGCTCTGTTTACAAGAACCTCGTTTACAGTACAAGTTCAACATCGCAGAAAGTGAAAAATGGATAAAAAAGTTGTGGTATTTACTTACAAAGCAATATCACTCAGCAATGAAATCTGTGTCATCAGACCCTTAGTAGCACAATGAGTGGATTCAGGTATGATGATTCTAACTGAAATAAGTCACACAGAAAAAGAAACATCATAAGATATCACTAATACACGGAATGTAAACTTGGCTACACAGGAACTGAATTACAGAACAGAACAGGGTCTCAAATTTAGAAAACCAACTTATGCTTGCTTAAGGGGAAAGGTGAGTTGGGGTGCTGCATAAAACCAGAGATTGAAATGAGCACAGATAAAGTTCCTTAAGCCAAATATGGAATAGACAAGAGCTACTCCTTGCTCAACGAAATGGACTCAACACCCCATATTAAACGCCTAAGAATGTACCTGACTAGTAAGTATCTTAAACCCTATGGATTGCTATGTCTCCGAAAGAGAATCAAGCATGTGTACAGGGGCATAAACGCAGCAGTGATAGGATTGGAGAGGTTCGTGAGCAAATGAAGACCCTTTGAAGTCATATTGCATGGTACCCATTCCACGGGTTTCAACTACCCAGGTTTAAGGTATTCTTCCTTCAGCTAAAACATGCATGTGGAACCTAGAGTATGATCAACCATGTGATCGGGAGACGTGTTCAAATATGTCTCAGTTTTCGTACCCTGGTACTCGGGTGCAACATTCCAGACGCTTTACTAACACTCTCCCCACTTGGAGAGTCAGTCCCTTTAACCTCCTGTTTGGCCCAGTTTGCAATTTCTGTGGAAGATGAACAGGAATAGCGAGAAGCAATGAGAGACTAGCTGGAGGTGTCTGGATGGGCAAATTTAACTCTCATTTCCCACCAGGAAGAGGAATTAACCAAAGGCTCAGCGTGCCGTGCCAGAACCAGATTAGGGCCTGAAGCCATCCTGCGGTGTTGCGGCCAGGTCACAAGAAAGCGAGTTGAAGAAAGGAGCTCAGGGGCACTGTAATTCACAAAACTGCAGAGTTATAAATGACAGCTATCGTCCAAAAATAGACTGAAGTAAGGCTGCCAAGAGGACTTGAAAGCGGGGCAGAATTGCAGGAAACCGATTTCAGGAGGTAGACTGGAATTGCATTGAAAGCATAGGAAAAGAGGCAGAACGTCCACAATGATGCACTTGGCCAAAAAGGGCGTATGCGTTTTTTCCTGAATATATTCAGGAAAAAACGCATACGCCCTTTTTGGCCAACCAAGCAAACTTGCAAAGGAAATCTGCACTACAATGAAGTCTCACTTCCCCCCGGTCAAAAGGGCCATCTGAAAAAAGTGTAAAATCCAGAAAGGCAGGACAGGCCATGGAGAACAGGGAGCCTTGTTATGCTGATGGGCGGGATGTAAATTGCCAACAGACACTCAGGAGAAGTGTATGGTGTTTCCTGAAACATCTAAAAAACAAAGCAACAGAGCCTCGGGCACTTCCACTTATGGTCCTATAGCTTAGGGAAATTAAAAGCAAAAAGACACTGCCACCCCAAAGTTTGGGACGCCTCTGTTTACAAGAACCTCGTTTACCGTACAAGTTCAATATCACAGAAAGTGAAAAATGGATAAAGAACTTGTGGTACTTACGTACAATGCAGTATCACTCAGCAATGAAATCTATGTCATCAGGCCCGTAGCAGCATAATAAGTAGATTCAGGTACGATGATTCTAACTGAAATAAGTCACACAGAAAAAGAAACATCATAAGATATCACTAATACTCGGAATGTAAACTTGGCTACACAGGAACTGAATTCCAAAACAGAACAGGTTCTCAAATTTAGAAAACCAACTTATGCTTGCTTAAGGGAAAGGTGAGTTGGGGTGCTGCATAAAACCAGAGATTGAAATGAGCACAGATAAAGTTCCTTAAGTCAAATATGGAATAGACAAGAGCTACTCCTTGCTCAACGAAATGGACTCAACACCGCATATTAAACGCCTAAGAATGTACCTGACTAGTAAGTATCTTAAAACCTATGGATTGCTATGTCTCCGAAAGAGAATCAAGCATGTGTACAGGGGCATAAACGCAGCAGTGATAGGATTGGAGAGGTTCGGTGAGCAAATGAAGACCCTTTGAAGTCATATTGCATGGTACCCATTCCACGGGTTTCAACTACCCAGGTTTTAGGTATTCTTCCTTCAGCTAAAACATGCATGTGGAACCCAGAGTATGATCAACCATGTGATCGGGAGACGTGTTCAAATATGTCTCAGTTTTCCTCCCCTGGTACTCGGGTGTAACATTCCAGACGCTTTACTAACACTCTCCCCACTTGGAGAGTCAGCGCCTTTAACCTCCTGTTTGGCCCACTTTGCAATTTCTGCGGAAGATGAACAGGAATAGCGAGAACCAATGAGAGACTAGCTGGAGGTGTCTGGACGGGCAAATTTAACTCTCATTTCCCACCAGGAAGAGGAAGTAACCAGAGGCTCAGCGTGCCGTGCGGGAACCAGATTAGGGCCTGAAGCCATCCTGCGGTGTTGCGGCCAGGTCACAAGAAAGCGAGTTGAAGAAAGGAGCTCAGGGGCACTGTAATTCACAAACCTGCAGAGTTATAAATGACAGCTATCATCCAAAAATAGACTGAAGTAAGGCTGCCAAGAGGACTTGAAAGCGGGGCAGAATTGCAGGAAACCGATTTCAGGAGGTAGACTGGAATTGCATTGAAAGCATAGGAAAAGAGGCAGAACGTCCACAATGATGCACTTGGCCAAAAAGGGCGTATGCGTTTTTTCCTGAATATATTCAGGAAAAAACGCATACGCCCTTTTTGGCCAACCAAGCAAGCTTGCAAAGGAAATCTGCACTACAATGAAGTCTCACTTCCCCCCGGTCAAAAGGGCCATCTGAAAAAAGTGTAAAATCCAGAAAGGCAGGACAGGCCATGGAGAACTGGGAGCCTTGTTATGCTGAAGGGCGGGATGTAAATTGCCAACAACCACTCGGGAGAAGTGTATGGTGTTTCCTGAAACATCTAAAAAACAAAGCAACAGAGCCTAGCGCACTTCCACTTATGGTCCTATAGCTTAGGGAATTTAAAATCAAAAAGACACAGCCACCCCAAAGTTTGGAACGGCTCTGTTTACAAGAACCTCGTTTACAGTACAAGTTCAACATCGCAGAAAGTGAAAAATGGATAAAAAAGTTGTGGTATTTACTTACAAAGCAATATCACTCAGCAATGAAATCTGTGTCATCAGACCCTTAGTAGCACAATGAGTGGATTCAGGTATGATGATTCTAACTGAAATAAGTCACACAGAAAAAGAAACATCATAAGATATCACTAATACACGGAATGTAAACTTGGCTACACAGGAACTGAATTACAGAACAGAACAGGGTCTCAAATTTAGAAAACCAACTTATGCTTGCTTAAGGGGAAAGGTGAGTTGGGGTGCTGCATAAAACCAGAGATTGAAATGAGCACAGATAAAGTTCCTTAAGCCAAATATGGAATAGACAAGAGCTACTCCTTGCTCAACGAAATGGACTCAACACCGCATATTAAACGCCTAAGAATGTACCTGACTAGTAAGTATCTTAAAACCTATGGATTGCTATGTCTCCGAAAGAGAATCAAGCATGTGTACAGGGGCATAAACGCAGCAGTGATAGGATTGGAGAGGTTCGGTGAGCAAATGAAGACCCTTTGAAGTCATATTGCATGGTACCCATTCCACGGGTTTCAACTACCCAGGTTTTAGGTATTCTTCCTTCAGCTAAAACATGCATGTGGAACCCAGAGTATGATCAACCATGTGATCGGGAGACGTGTTCAAATATGTCTCAGTTTTCCTCCCCTGGTACTCGGGTGTAACATTCCAGACGCTTTACTAACACTCTCCCCACTTGGAGAGTCAGCGCCTTTAACCTCCTGTTTGGCCCACTTTGCAATTTCTGCGGAAGATGAACAGGAATAGCGAGAACCAATGAGAGACTAGCTGGAGGTGTCTGGACGGGCAAATTTAACTCTCATTTCCCACCAGGAAGAGGAAATAACCAGAGGCTCAGCGTGCCGTGCGGGAACCAGATTAGGGCCTGAAGCCATCCTGCGGTGTTGCGGCCAGGTCACAAGAAAGCGAGTTGAAGAAAGGAGCTCAGGGGCACTGTAATTCACAAACCTGCAGAGTTATAAATGACAGCTATCGTCCAAAAATAGACTGAAGTAAGGCTGCCAAGAGGACTTGAAAGCGGGGCAGAATTGCAGGAAACCGATTTCAGGAGGTAGACTGGAATTGCATTGAAAGCATAGGAAAAGAGGCAGAACGTCCACAATGATGCACTTGGCCAAAAAGGGCGTATGCGTTTTTTCCTGAATATATTCAGGAAAAAACGCATACGCCCTTTTTGGCCAACCAAGCAAGCTTGCAAAGGAAATCTGCACTACAATGAAGTCTCACTTCCCCCCGGTCAAAAGGGCCATCTGAAAAAAGTGTAAAATCCAGAAAGGCAGGACAGGCCATGGAGAACTGGGAGCCTTGTTATGCTGAAGGGCGGGATGTAAATTGCCAACAACCACTCGGGAGAAGTGTATGGTGTTTCCTGAAACATCTAAAAAACAAAGCAACAGAGCCTAGGGCACTTCCACTTATGGTCCTATAGCTTAGGGAATTTAAAATCAAAAAGACACAGCCACCCCAAAGTTTGGAACGGCTCTGTTTACAAGAACCTCGTTTACAGTACAAGTTCAACATCGCAGAAAGTGAAAAATGGATAAAAAAGTTGTGGTATTTACTTACAAAGCAATATCACTCAGCAATGAAATCTGTGTCATCAGACCCTTAGTAGCACAATGAGTGGATTCAGGTATGATGATTCTAACTGAAATAAGTCACACAGAAAAAGAAACATCATAAGATATCACTAATACACGGAATGTAAACTTGGCTACACAGGAACTGAATTACAGAACAGAACAGGGTCTCAAATTTAGAAAACCAACTTATGCTTGCTTAAGGGGAAAGGTGAGTTGGGGTGCTGCATAAAACCAGAGATTGAAATGAGCACAGATAAAGTTCCTTAAGCCAAATATGGAATAGACAAGAGCTACTCCTTGCTCAACGAAATGGACTCAACACCCCATATTAAACGCCTAAGAATGTACCTGACTAGTAAGTATCTTAAAACCTATGGATTGCTATGTCTCCGAAAGAGAATCAAGCATGTGTACAGGGGCATAAACGCAGCAGTGATAGGATTGGAGAGGTTCGTGAGTAAATGAAGACCCTTTGAAGTCATATTGCATGGTACCCATTCCACGGGTTTCAACTACCCAGGTTTAAGGTATTCTTCCTTCAGCTAAAACATGCATGTGGAACCTAGAGTATGATCAACCATGTGATCGGGAGACGTGTTCAAATATGTCTCAGTTTTCGTACCCTGGTACTCGGGTGCAACATTCCAGACGCTTTACTAACACTCTCCCCACTTGGAGAGTCAGTCCCTTTAACCTCCTGTTTGGCCCAGTTTGCAATTTCTGTGGAAGATGAACAGGAATAGCGAGAAGCAATGAGAGACTAGCTGGAGGTGTCTGGATGGGCAAATTTAACTCTCATTTCCCACCAGGAAGAGGAATTAACCAAAGGCTCAGCGTGCCGTGCCAGAACCAGATTAGGGCCTGAAGCCATCCTGCGGTGTTGCGGCCAGGTCACAAGAAAGCGAGTTGAGGAAAGGAGCTCAGGGGCACTGTAATTCACAAAACTGCAGAGTTATAAATGACAGCTATCGTCCAAAAATAGACTGAAGTAAGGCTGCCAAGAGGACTTGAAAGCGGGGCAGAATTGCAGGAAACCGATTTCAGGAGGTAGACTGGAATTGCATTGAAAGCATAGGAAAAGAGGCAGAACGTCCACAATGATGCACTTGGCCAAAAAGGGCGTATGCGTTTTTTCCTGAATATATTCAGGAAAAAACGCATACGCCCTTTTTGGCCAACCAAGCAAACTTGCAAAGGAAATCTGCACTACAATGAAGTCTCACTTCCCCCCGGTCAAAAGGGCCATCTGAAAAAAGTGTAAAATCCAGAAAGGCAGGACAGGCCATGGAGAACAGGGAGCCTTGTTATGCTGATGGGCGGGATGTAAATTGCCAACAGACACTCAGGAGAAGTGTATGGTGTTTCCTGAAACATCTAAAAAACAAAGCAACAGAGCCTCGGGCACTTCCACTTATGGTCCTATAGCTTAGGGAAATTAAAAGCAAAAAGACACTGCCACCCCAAAGTTTGGGACGCCTCTGTTTACAAGAACCTCGTTTACCGTACAAGTTCAATATCACAGAAAGTGAAAAATGGATAAAGAACTTGTGGTACTTACGTACAATGCAGTATCACTCAGCAATGAAATCTATGTCATCAGGCCCGTAGCAGCATAATAAGTAGATTCAGGTACGATGATTCTAACTGAAATAAGTCACACAGAAAAAGAAACATCATAAGATATCACTAATACTCGGAATGTAAACTTGGCTACACAGGAACTGAATTCCAAAACAGAACAGGTTCTCAAATTTAGAAAACCAACTTATGCTTGCTTAAGGGTAAAGGTGAGTTGGGTTGCTGCATAAAACCAGAGATTGAAATGAGCACAGATAAAGTTCCTTAAGCCAAATATGGAATAGACAAGAGCTACTCCTTGCTCAACGAAATGGACTGAACACTGCATATTAAATGCCTAAGAATGTACCTGACTAGTAAGTATCTTAAAACCTATGGATTGCTATGTCTCCGAAAGAGAATCAAGCATGTGTACAGGGGCATAAACGCAGCAGTGATAGGATTGGAGAGGTTCGGTGAGCAAATGAAGACCCTTTGAAGTCATATTGCATGGTACCCATTCCACGGGTTTCAACTGCCCAGCTTTTAGGTATTCTTCCTTCAGCTAAAACATGCATGTGGAACCCAGAGTATGATCAACCATGTGATCGGGAGACGTGTTCAAATATGTCTCAGTTTTCCTCCCCTGGTACTCGGGTGCAACATTCCAGACGCTTTACTAACACTCTCCCCACTTGGAGAGTCAGCGCCTTTAACCTCCTGTTTGGCACAGTTTGCAATTTCTGTGGAAGATGAACAGGAATAGCGAGAACCAATGAGAGGCTAGCTGGAGGTGTCTGGACGGGCAAATTTAACTCTCATTTCCCACCAGGAAGAGGAATTAACCAAAGGCTCAGCGTGCCGTGCCGGAACCAGATTAGGGCCTGAAGACATCCTGCGGTGTTGCGGCCAGGTCACAAGAAAGCGAGTTGAAGAAAGGAGCTCAGGGGCACTGTAATTCACAAACCTGCAGAGTTATAAATGACAGCTATCGTCCAAAAATAGACTGAAGTAAGGCTGCCAAGAGGACTTGAAAGCGGGGCAGAATTGCAGGAAACCGATTTCAGGAGGTAAACTGGAATTGCACTGAAAGCATAGGAAAAGAGGCAGAACGTCCACAATGATGCACTTGGCCAAAAAGGGCGTATGCGTTTTTTCCTGAATATATTCAGGAAAAAACGCATACGCCCTTTTTGGCCAACCAAGCAAACTTGCAAAGGAAATCTGCACTACAATGAAGTCTCACTTCCCCCCGGTCAAAAGGGCCATCTGAAAAAAGTGTAAAATCCAGAAAGGCAGGACAGGCCATGGAGAACTGGGAGCCTTGTTATGCTGATGGGCGGGATGTAAATTGCCAACAACCACTGGGGAGAAGTGTATGGTGTTTCCTGAAACATCTAAAAAACAAAGCAACAGAGCCTAGGGCACTTCCACTTATGGTCCTATAGCTTAGGGAATTTAAAATCAAAAAGACACAGCCACCCCAAAGTTTCAAACGGCTCTGTTTACAAGAACCTCGTTTACAGTACAAGTTCAACATCGCAGAAAGTGAAAAATGGATAAAAAAGTTGTGGTATTTACTTACAAAGCAATATCACTCAGCAATGAAATCTGTGTCATCAGGCCCTTAGCAGCACAATGAGTGGATTCAGGTATGATGATTCTAACTGAAATAAGTGACACAGAAAAAGAAACATCATAAGATATCAGTAATACACGGAATGTAAACTTGGCTACACAGGAACTGAATTACAGAACAGAACAGGGTCTCAAATTTAGAAAACCAACTTATGCTTGCTTAAGGGGAAAGGTGAGTTGGGGTGCTGCATAAAACCAGAGATTGAAATGAGCACAGATAAAGTTCCTTAAGCCAAATATGGAATAGACAAGAGCTACTCCTTGCTCAAAGAAATGGACTCAACACCGCATATTAAACGCCTAAGAATGTACCTGACTAGTAAGTATCTTAAAACCTAGGGATTGCTATGTCTCCGAAAGAGAATCAAGCATGTGTACAGGGGCATAAACGCAGCAGTGATAGGATTGGAGAGGTTCGTTGAGCAAATGAAGACCCTTTGAAGTCATATTGCATGGTACCCATTCCACGGGTTTCAACTACCCAGGTTTTAGGTATTCTTCCTTCAGCTAAAACATGCATGTGGAACCCAGAGTATGATCAACCATGTGATCGGGAGACGTGTTCAAATATGTCTCAGTTTTCCTCCCCTGGTACTCGGGTGCAACATTCCAGACGCTTTACTAACACTCTCCCCACTTGGAGAGTCAGCGCCTTTAACCTCCTGTTTGGCCCAGTTTGCAATTTCTGCGGAAGATGAACAGGAATAGCGAGAACCAATGAGAGACAAGCTGGAGGTGTCTGGACGGGCAAATTTAACTCTCATTTCCCACCAGGAAGAGGAAATAACCAGAGGCTCAGCGTGCCGTGCCAGAACCAGATTAGGGCCTGAAGCCATCCTGCGGTGTTGCGGCCAGGTCACAAGAAAGCGAGTTGAAGAAAGGAGGTCAGGGGCACTGTAATTCACAAACCTGCAGAGTTATAAATGGCAGCTATCATCCAAAAATAGACTGAAGTAAGGCTGCCAAGAGGACTTGAAAGCGGGGCAGAATTGCAGGAAACCGATTTCAAGAGGTAGACTGGAATTGCATTGAAAGCATAGGAAAAGAGGCAGAACGACCACAATGATGCACTTGGCCAAAAAGGGCGTATGCGTTTTTTCCTGAATATATTCAGGAAAAAACGCATACGCCCTTTTTGGGCAACCAAGCAAGCTTGCAAAGGAAATCTGCACTACAATGAAGTCTCACTTCCCCCCGGTCAAAAGGGCCATCTGAAAAAAGTGTAAAATCCAGAAAGGCAGGACAGGCCATGGAGAACTGGGAGACTTGTTATGCTGATAGGCGGGATGTAAATTGCCAACAGACACTCGGGAGAAGTGTATGGTGTTTCCTGAAACATCTAAAAAACAAAGCAACAGAACCTAGGGCACTTCCACTTATGGTCCTATAGCTTAGGGAATTTAAAATCAAAAAGACACAGCCACCCCAAAGTTTGGAACGGCTCTGTTTACAAGAACCTCGTTTACAGTACAAGTTCAACATCACAGAAAGTGAAAAATGGATAAAGAAGTTGTGGTATTTACTTACAAAGCAATATCACTCAGCAATGAAATCTGTGTCATCAGGCCCTTAGCAGCACAATGAGTGGATTCAGGTATGATGATTCTAACTGAAATAAGTCACACAGAAAAAGAAACATCATAAGATATCAGTAATACACGGAATGTAAACTTGGCTACACAGGAACTGAATTACAGAACAGAACAGGGTCTCAAATTTAGAAAACCAACTTATTCTTGCTTAAGGGTAAAGGTGAGTTGGGGTGCTGCATAAAACCAGAGATTGAAATGAGCACAGATAAAGTTCCTTAAGCCAAATATGGAATAGACAAGAGCTACTCCTTGCTCAACGAAATGGACTCAACACCCCATATTAAACGCCTAAGAATGTACCTGACTAGTAAGTATCTTAAAACCTATGGATTGCTATGTCTCCGAAAGAGAATCAAGCATGTGTACAGGGGCATAAACGCAGCAGTGATAGGATTGGAGAGGTTCGGTGAGCAAATGAAGACCCTTTGAAGTCATATTGCATGGTACCCATTACACGGGTCTTAACTCTCCAGGTTTAAGGTATTCTTCCTTCAGCTAAAACATGCATGTGGAACCCAAGTATGATCAACCATGTGAACGGGAGACGTGTTCAAATATGTCTCAGTTTTCCTCCCCTGGTACTCGGGTGCAACATTCCAGACGCTTTACTAACACTCTCCCCACTTGGAGAGTCAGCGCCTTTAACCTCCTGTTTGGCCCAGTTTGCAATTTCTGCGGAAGATGAACAGGAATAGCGAGAACCAATGAGAGACTAGCTGGAGGTGTCTGGATGGGCAAATTTAACTCTCATTTCCCACCAGGAAGAGGAAATAACCAAAGGCTCAGCGTGCCGTGCCGGAACCAGATTAAGGCCTAAAGCCATCCTGCGGTGTTGCAGCCAGGTCACAAGAAAGCGAGTTGAAGAAAGGAGCTCAGGGGCACTGTAATTCACAAACCTGCAGAGTTATAAATGACAGTTATCGTCCAAAAATAGACTGAAGTAAGGCTGACAAGAGGACTTGAAAGCGGGGCAGAATTGCAGGAAACCGATTTCAGGAGGTAGACTGGAATTGCATTGAAAGCATAGGAAAAGAAGCAGAACGTCCACAATGATGAACTTGGCCAAAAAGGGCGTATGCGTTTTTTCCTGAATATATTCAGGAAAAAACGCATACGCCGTTTTTCGCCAACCAAGCAAACTTGCAAAGGAAATCTGCACTACAATGAAGTCTCACTTCCCCCCGGTCAAAAGGGCCATCTGAAAAAAGTGTAAAATCCAGAAAGGCAGGACAGGCCATGGAGAACTGGGAGCCTTGTTATGCTGATGGGCGGGATGTAAATTGCCAACAGACACTTGGGAGAAATGTATGGTGTTTCCTGAAACATCTAAAAAACAAAGCAACAGAGCCTAGGGCACTTCCACTTATGGTCCTATAGCTTAGGGAATTTAAAATCAAAAAGACACAGCCACCCCAAAGTTTGGGATGCCTCTGTTTACAAGAACCTCGTTTACCGTACAAGTTCAATATCACAGAAATTGAAAAATGGATAAAGAACTTGTGGTACTTACGTACAATGCAGTATCACTCAGCAATGAAATCTATGTCATCAGGCCCGTAGCAGCATCATGAGTGGATTCAGGTACGATGTTTCTACCTGAAATAAGTCACACAGAAAAAGAAACATCATAAGATATCAGTAATACATGGAATGTAAACTTGGCTACACAGGAACTGATTTACAGAACAGAACAGGGTCTCAAATTTAGAAAACCAACTTATGCTTGCTTAAGGGGAAAGGTGACTTGGGCTGCTACATAAAACCAGAGATTGAAATGAGCACAGATAATGTTCCTTAAGCCAAATATGGAATAGACAAGAGCTACTCCTTGCTCAACGAAATGGACTCAACACCGCATATTAAACGCCTAAGAATGTACCTGACTAGTAAGTATCTTAAAACCTATGGATTGCTATGTCTCCGAAAGAGAATCAAGCATGTGTACAGGGGCATAAACGCAGCAGTGATAGGATTGGAGATGTTCGGTGAGCAAATGAAGACCCTTTGAAGTCATATTGCATGGTACCCATTCCACGGGTTTCAACTACCCAGGTTTTAGGTATTCTTCCTTCAGCTAAAACATGCATGTGGAACCCAGAGTATGATCAACCATGTGATCGGGAGACGTGTTCAAATATGTCTCAGTTTTCGTACCCTGGTACTTGGGTGCAACATTCCAGACGCTTTAATAACACTCTCCCGACTTGGAGAGTCAGTCCCTTTAACCTCCTGTTTGGCCCAGTTTGCAATTTCTGTGGAAGATGAACAGGAATAGCGAGAACCAATGAGAGACTAGCTGGAGGTGTCTGGATGGGCAAATTTAACTCTCATTTCCCACCAGGAAGAGGAATTAACCAAAGGCTCAGCGTGCCATGCCAGAACCAGATTAGGGCCTGAAGATATCCTGCGGTGTTGCGGCCAGGTCACAAGAAAGCGAGTTGAAGAAAGGAGCTGAGGGGCACTGTAATTCACAAACCTGCAGAGTTATAAATGACAGCTATCATCCAAAAATAGACTGAAGGAAGGCTGCCAAGAGGACTTGAAAGCGGGGCAGAATTGCAGGAAACCGATTTCAGGAGGTAGACTGGAATTGCATTGAAAGCATAGGAAAAGAGGCAGAACGTCCACAATGATGCACTTGGCCAAAAAGGGCGTATGCGTTTTTTCCTGAATATATTCAGGAAAAAACGCATACGCCCTTTTTGGCCAACCAAGCAAGCTTGCAAAGGAAATCTGCACTACAATGAAGTCTCACTTCCCCCCGGTCAAAAGGGCCATCTGAAAAAAGTGTAAAATCCAGAAAGGCAGGACAGGCCATGGAGAACTGGGAGCCTTGTTATGCTGATGGGCGGGATGTAAATTGCCAACAGACACTCGGGAGAAGTGTATGGTGTTTCCTGAAACATCTAAAAAACAAAGCAACAGAGCCTAGGGCACTTCCACTTATGGTCCTAAAGCTTAGGGAAATTAAAATCAAAAAGACACAGCCACCCCAAAGTTTGGGACGCCTCCGTTTACAAGAACCTCGTTTACTGTACAAGTTCAACATCGCAGAAAGTGAAAAATGGATAAAGAAGTTGTGGTATTCACTTGCAAAGCAATATCACCCAGCAATGAAATCTATGTCATCAGGCCCTTAGCAGCATAATGAGTGGATTCAGGTACGATGATTCTAACTGAAATAAGTCACACAGAAAAAGAAACATCATAAGATATCACTAATACACGGAATGTAAACTTGGCTACACAGGAACTGCATTCCAAAACAGAACAGGGTCTCAAATTTAGAAAACCAACTTATGCTTGCTTAAGGGTAAAGGTGAGTTGGGGTGCTGCATAAAACCAGAGATTGAAATGAGCACAGATAAAGTTCCTTAAGCCAAATATGGAATAGACAAGAGCTACTCCTTGCTCAATGAAATGGACTCAACACCGCATATTAAACGCCTAAGAATGTACCTGACTAGTAAGTATCTTAAAACCTATGGATTGCTATGTCTCCAAAAGAGAATCAAGCGTGTGTACAGGGGCATAAACGCAGCAGTGATAGGATTGGAGAGGTTCGGTGAGCAAATGAAGACCCTTTGAAGTCATATTGCATGGTACCCATTACACGGGTCTCAACTCTCCAGGTTTAAGGTATTCTTCCTTCAGCTAAAACATGCATGTGGAACCCAGAGTATGATCAACCATGTGAACGGGAGACGTGTTCAAATATGTCTCAGTTTTCCTCCCCTGGTACTCGGGTGCAACATTCCAGACGCTTTACTAACACTCTCCCGACTTGGAGAGTCAGTCCCTTTAACCTCCTGTTTGGCCCAGTTTGCAATTTCTGCGGAAGATGAACAGGAATAGCGAGAACCAATGAGAGACTAGCTGGAGTTGTCTGAACGGGCAAATTTAACTCTCATTTCCCACCAGGAAGAGGAATTAACCAAAGGCTCAGAATGCCGGGCCGGAACCAGATTAGGGCCTGAAGCCATCCTGCGGTGTTGCGGCCAGGTCACAAGAAAGCGAGTTGAAGAAAGGAGCTGAGGGGCACTGTAATTCACAAACCTGCAGAGTTATAAATGACAGCTATCGTCCAAAAATAGACTGAAGGAAGGCTGCCAAGAGGACTTGAAAGCGGGGCAGAATTGCAGGAAACCGATTTCAGGAGGTAGACTGGAATTGCATTGAAAGCATAGGAAAAGAGGCAGAACGTCCACAATGATGCACTTGGCCAAAAAGGGCGTATGCGTTTTTTCCTGAATATATTCAGGAAAAAACGCATACGCCCTTTTTGGCCAACCAAGCAAGCTTGCAAAGGAAATCTGCACTACAATGAAGTCTCACTTCCCCCCCGGTCAAAAGGGCCATCTGAAAAAAGTGTAAAATCCAGAAAGGCAGGACAGGCCATGGAGAACTGGGAGCCTTGTTATGCTGATGGGCGGGATGTAAATTGCCAACAACCACTGGGGAGAAGTGTATGGTGTTTCCTGAAACATCTAAAAAACAAAGCAACAGAACCTAGGGCACTTCCACTTATGGTCCTATAGCTTAGGGAAATTAAAATCAAAAAGACACAGCCACCCCAAAGTTTGGAACGGCTCTGTTTACAAGAACCTTGTTTACAGTACAAGTTCAACATCGCAGAAAGTGAAAAATGGATAAAGAAGTTGTGGTCTTTACTTACAAAGCAATATCACGCAGCAATGAAATCTGTGTCATCAGGCCCTTAGCAGCACAATGAGTGGATTCAGGTATGATGATTCTAACTGAAATAAGTCACACAGAAAAAGAAACATCATAAGATATCAGTAATACACGGAATGTAAACTTGGCTACACAGGAACTGATTTACAGAACAGAACAGGGTCTCAAATTTAGAAAACCAACTTATGCTTGCTTAAGGGTAAAGGTGAGTTGGGGTGCTGCATAAAACCAGAGATTGAAATGAGCACAGATAAAGTTCCTTAAGCCAAATATGGAATAGACAAGAGCTACTCCTTGCTCAACGAAATGGACTCAACACCGCATATTAAACGCCTAAGAATGTACCTGACTAGTAAGTATCTTAAAACCTATAGATTGCTATGTCTCCGAAAGAGAATCAAGCATGTGTACAGGGGCATAAACGCAGCAGTGATAGGATTGGAGATGTTCAGTGAGCAAATGAAGACCCTTTGAAGTCATATTGCATGGTACCCATTCCACAGGTTTCAACTACCCAGATTTTAGGTATTCTTCCTTCAGCTAAAACATGCATGTGGAACCCAGAGTATGATCAACCATGTGATCGGGAGACGTGTTCAAATATGTCTCAGTTTTCCTCCCCTGGTACTCGGGTGCAACATTCCAGACGCTTTACTAACACTCTCCCCACTTGGAGAGTCAGTCCCTTTAACCTCCTGTTTGGCCCAGTTTGCAATTTCTGCGGAAGATGAACAGGAATAGCGAGAACCAATGAGAGGCTAGCTGGAGGTGTCTGGATGGGCAAATTTAACTCTCATTTCCCACCAGGAAGAGGAAATAACCAAAGGCTCAGCGTGCCGTACCGGAACCAGATTAGGGCCTGAAGCCATCCTGCGGTGTTGCGGCCAGCTCAAAAGAAAGCGAGTTGAAGAAAGCAGCTCAGGGGCACTGTAATTCACAAACCTGCAGAGTAATAAATGACAGCTATCGTCCAAAAATATACTGAAGTAAAGCTGCCAAGAGGACTTGAAAGCGGGGCAGAATTGCAGGAAACCGATTTCAGGAGGTAGACTGGAATTGCATTGAAAGCATAGGAAAAGAGGCAGAACGTCCACAATGATGCACTTGGCCAAAAAGGGCGTATGCGTTTTTTCCTGAATATATTCAGGAAAAAACGCATACGCCCTTTTTGGCCAACCAAGCAAGCTTGCAAAGGAAATCTGCACTACAATGAAGTCTCACTTCCCCTCGGTCAAAAGGGCCATCTGAAAAAAGTGTAAAATCCAGAAAGGCAGGACAGGCCATGGGGAACTGGGAGCCTTGTTATGCTGATGGGCGGGATGTAAATTGCCAACAACCACTCGGGAGAAGTGTATGGTGTTTCCTGAAACATCTAAAAAACAAAGCAACAGAACCTAGGGCACTTCCACTTATGGTCCTATAGCTTAGGGAAATTAAAATCAAAAAGACACAGCCACCCCAAAGTTTGGAACGGCTCTGTTTACAAGAACCTCGTTTACAGTACAAGTTCAACATCACAGAAAGTGAAAAATGGATAAAGAATTTGTGGTATTTACTTACAAAGCAATATCACGCAGCAGTGAAATCTGTGTCATCAGGCCCTTAGCAGCACAATGAGTGGATTCAGGTATGATGATTCTAACTGAAATAAGTCACACAGAAAAAGAAACATCATAAGATATCAGTAATACACGGAATGTAAACTTGGCTACACAGGAACTGAATTACAGAACAGAACAGGGTCTCAAATTTAGAAAACCAACTTATGCTTGCTTAAGGGGAAAGGTGAGTTGGGGTGCTGCATAAAACCAGAGATTGAAATGAGCACAGATAAAGTTCCTTAAGCCAAATATGGAATAGACAAGAGCTACTCCTTGCTCAACGAAATGGACTCAACACCGCATATTAAATGCCTAAGAATGTACCTGACTAGTAAGTATCTTAAAACCTATGGATTGCTATGTCTCCGAAAGAGAATCAAGCATGTGTACAGGGGCATAAACGCAGCTGTGATAGGATTGGAGAGGTTCAGTGAGCAAATGAAGACCCTTTGAAGTCATATTGCATGGTACCCATTCCACGGGTCTTAACTCTCCAGGTTTAAGGTATTCTTCCTTCAGCTAAAACATGCATGTGGAACCCAGAGTATGATCAACCATGTGATTGGGAGACGTGTTCAAATATGTCTCAGTTTTCCTCCCCTGGTACTCGGGTGCAACATTCCAGACGCTTTACTAACACTCTCCCCACTTGGAGAGTCAGCGCCTTTAACCTCCTGTTTGGCCCAGTTTGCAATTTCTGCGGAAGATGAACAGGAATAGCGAGAACCAATGAGAGGCTAGCTGGAGGTGTCTGGACGGGCAAATTTAACTCTCATTTCCCACCAGGAAGAGGAAATAACCAAAGGCTCAGCATGCCGGACCGGAACCAGATTAGGGCCTGAAGCCATCCTGCGGTGTTGCGGCCAGCTCAAAAGAAAGCGAGTTGAAGAAAGCAGCTCAGGGGCACTGTAATTCACAAACCTGCAGAGTAATAAATGATAGCTATCGTCCAAAAATATACTGAAGTAAAGCTGCCAAGAGGACTTGAAAGCGGGGCAGAATTGCAGGAAACCGATTTCAGGAGGTAGACTGGAATTGCATTGAAAGCATAGGAAAAGAGGCAGAACGTCCACAATGATGCACTTGGCCAAAAAGGGCGTATGCGTTTTTTCCTGAATATATTCAGGAAAAAACGCATACGCCCTTTTTGGCCAACCAAGCAAGCTTGCAAAGGAAATCTGCACTACAATGAAGTCTCACTTCCCCTCGGTCAAAAGGGCCATCTGAAAAAAGTGTAAAATCCAGAAAGGCAGGACAGGCCATGGGGAACTGGGAGCCTTGTTATGCTGATGGGCGGGATGTAAATTGCCAACAACCACTCGGGAGAAGTGTATGGTGTTTCCTGAAACAAATAAAAAACAAAGCAACAGAACCTAGGGCACTTCCACTTATGGTCCTATAGCTTAGGGAAATTAAAATGAAAAAGACACAGCCACCCCAAAGTTTGGAACGGCTCTGTTTACAAGAACCTCGTTTACAGTACAAGTTCAACATCGCAGAAAGTGAAAAATGGATAAAGAATTTGTGGTATTTACTTACAAAGCAATATCACGCAGCAGTGAAATCTGTGTCATCAGGCCCTTAGCAGCACAATGAGTGGATTCAGGTATGATGATTCTAACTGAAATAAGTCACACAGAAAAAGAAACATCATAAGATATCAGTAATACACGGAATGTAAACTTGGCTACACAGGAACTGAATTACAGAACAGAACAGGGTCTCAAATTTAGAAAACCAACTTATGCTTGCTTAAGGGGAAAGGTGAGTTGGGGTGCTGCATAAAACCAGAGATTGAAATGAGCACAGATAAAGTTCCTTAAGCCAAATATGGAATAGACAAGAGCTACTCCTTGCTCAACGAAATGGACTCAACACCGCATATTAAACGCCTAAGAATGTACCTGACTAGTAAGTATCTTAAAATCTATAGATTGCTATGTCTCCGAAAGAGAATCAAGCATGTGTACAGGGGCATAAACGCAGCTGTGATAGGATTGGAGAGGTTCAGTGAGCAAATGAAGACCCTTTGAAGTCATATTGCATGGTACCCATTCCACGGGTTTCAACTACCCAGATTTTAGGTATTCTTCCTTCAGCTAAAACATGCATGTGGAACCCAGAGTATGATCAACCATGTGATCGGGAGACGTGTTCAAATATGTCTCAGTTTTCCTCCCCTGGTACTCGGGTGCAACATTCCAGACGCTTTACTAACACTCTCCCCACTTGGAGAGTCAGCGCCTTTAACCTCCTGTTTGGCCCAGTTTGCAATTTCTGCGGAAGATGAACAGGAATAGCGAGAACCAATGAGAGGCTAGCTGGAGGTGTCTGGACGGGCAAATTTAACTCTCATTTCCCACCGGGAAGAGGAAATAACCAAAGGCTCAGCATGTCGGGCCGGAACCAGATTAGGGCCTGAAGCCATCCTGCGGTGTTGCGGCCAGCTCAAAAGAAAGCGAGTTGAAGAAAGCAGCTCAGGGGCACTGTAATTCACAAACCTGCAGAGTAATAAATGACAGCTATCGTCCAAAAATATACTGAAGTAAAGCTGCCAAGAGGACTTGAAAGCGGGGCAGAATTGCAGGAAACCGATTTCAGGAGGTAGACTGGAATTGCATTGAAAGCATAGGAAAAGAGGCAGAACGTCCACAATGATGCACTTGGCCAAAAAGGGCGTATGCGTTTTTTCCTGAATATATTCAGGAAAAAACGCATACGCCCTTTTTGGCCAACCAAGCAAGCTTGCAAAGGAAATCTGCACTACAATGAAGTCTCACTTCCCCTCAGTCAAAAGTGCCATCTGAAAAAAGTGTAAAATCCAGAAAGGCAGGACAGACCATGGGGAACTGGGAGCCTTGTTATGCTGATGGGCGGGATGTAAATTGCCAACAACCACTCGGGAGAAGTGTATGGTGTTTCCTGAAACATCTAAAAAACAAAGCAACAGAACCTAGGGCACTTCCACTTATGGTCCTATAGCTTAGGGAAATTAAAATCAAAAAGACACAGCCACCCCAAAGTTTGGAACGGCTCTGTTTACAAGAACCTCGTTTACAGTACAAGTTCAACATCGCAGAAAGTGAAAAATGGATAAAGAAGTTGTGGTATTTACTTACAAAGCAATATCACTCAGCAATGAAATCTATGTCATCAGGCCCTTAGCAGCACAATGAGTGGATTCAGATATGATGATTCGAACTGAAATAAGTCACACAGAAAAAGAAACATCATAAGATATCAGTAATACACGGAATGGAAACTTGGCTACACAGGAACTGAATTACAGAACAGAACAGGGTTTCAAATTTAGAAAACCAACTTATGCTTGCTTAAGGGTAAAGGTGAGTTGGGGTGCTGCATAAAACCAGAGATTGAAATGAGCACAGATAAAGTTCCTTAAGCCAAATATGGAATAGACAAGAGCTACTCCTTGCTCAACGAAATGGACTCAACACCGCATATTAAACGCCCAAGAATATACCTGACTAGTAAGTATCTTAAAACCTATGGATTGCTATGTCTCCAAAAGAGAATCAAGCATGTGTACAGGGGCATAAACGCAGCAGTGATAGGATTGGAGAGGTTCGGTGAGCAAATGAAGACCCTTTGAAGTCATATTGCATGGTACCCATTCCACGGGTTTCAACTACCCAGGTTTTAGGTATTCTTCCTTCAGCTAAAACATGCATGTGGAACCCAAGTATGATCAACCATGTGAACGGGAGACGTGTTCAAATATGTCTCAGTTTTCTTCCCCTGGTACTCGGGTGAAACATTCCAGACGCTTTACTAACACTCTCCCCACTTGGAGAGTCAGCGCCTTTAACCTCCTGTTTGGCCCAGTTTGCAATTTCTGCGGAAGATGAACAGGAATAGCGAAAACCAATGAGAGACTAGCTGGAGGTGTCTGGACGGGCAAATTTAACTCTCATTTCCCACCAGGAAGAGGAAATAACCAAAGGCTCAGTGTGCCGTGCCGGAACCAGATTAGGGCCTGAAGCCATCCTGCGGTGTTGCGGCCAGGTCACAAGAAAGCGAGTTGAAGAAAGGAGCTCAGGGGCACTGTAATTCACAAACCTGCAGAGTTATAAATGACAGCTATCGTCCAAAAATAGACTGAAGGAAGGCTGCCAAGAGGACTTGAAAGCGGGGCAGAATTGCAGGAAACCGATTTCAGGAGGTAGACTGGAATTGCATTGAAAGCATAGGAAAAGAGGCAGAACGTCCACAATGATGCACTTGGCCAAAAAGGGCGTATGCGTTTTTTCCTGAATATATTCAGGAAAAAACGCATACGCCCTTTTTGGCCAACCAAGCAAGCTTGCAAAGGAAATCTGCACTACAATGAAGTCTCACTTCCCCCCGGTCAAAAGGGCCATCTGAAAAAAGTGTAAAATCCAGAAAGGCAGGACAGGCCATGGAGAACTGGGAGCCTTGTTATGCTGATGGGCGGGATGTAAATTGCCAACAACCACTCGGGAGAAGTGTATGGTGTTTCCTGAAACATCTAAAAAACAAAGCAACAGAGCCTAGGGCACTTCCACTTATGGTCCTATAGCTTAGGGAATTTAAAATCAAAAAGACACAGCCACCCCAAAGTTTGGAACGGCTCTGTTTACAAGAACCTCGTTCACAGTACAAGTTCAACATCGCAGAAAGTGAAAAATGGATAAAGAAGTTGTGGTATTTACTTACAAAGCAATATCACTCAGCAATGAAATCTGTGTCACAAGGCCCTTAGCATCACAATGAGTGGATTCAGGTATGATGATTCTAACTGAAATAAGTCACACAGAAAAAGAAACATCATAAGATATCAGTAATACACGGAATGTAAACTTCGCTACACAGGAACTGAATTACAGAACAGAACAGGGTCTCAAATTTAGAAAACCAACTTATGCTTGCTTAAGGGTAAAGGTGAGTTGGGGTGCTGCATAAAACCAGAGATTGAAATGAGCACAGATAAAGTTCCTTAAGCCAAATATGGAATAGACAAGAGCTACTCCTTGCTCAACGAAATGGACTCAACACCGCATATTAAACGCCTAAGAATGTACCTGACTAGTAAGTATCTTAAAACCTATGGATTGCTATGTCTCCGAAAGAGAATCAAGCATGTGTACAGGGGCATAAACGCAGCAGTGATAGGATTGGAGAGATTCGGTGAGCAAATGAAGACCCTTTGAAGTCATATTGCATGGTACCCATTACACGGGTCTTAACTCTCCAGGTTTAAGGTATTCTTCCTTCAGCTAAAACATGCATGTGGAACCCAAGTATGATCAACCATGCGAACGGGAGACGTGTTCAAATATGTCTCAGTTTTCCTCCCCTGGTACTCGGGTGCAACATTCCAGACGCTTTACTAACACTCTCCCCACTTGGAGAGTCAGTCCCTTTAACCTCCTGTTTGGCCCAGTTTGCAATTTCTGCGGAAGATGAACAGGAATAGCGAGAACCAATGAGAGACTAGCTGGAGGTGTCTGGATGGGCAAATTTAACTCTCATTTCCCACCAGGAAGAGGAATTAACCAAAGGCTCAGCGTGCCGTGCCGGAACCAGATTAGGGCCTGAAGCCATCCTGTGGTGTTGCGGCCAGGTCACAAGAAAGCGAGTTGAAGAAAGGAGCTCAGGGGCACTGTAATTCACAAACCTGCAGAGTTATAAATGACAGCTATCGTCCAAAAATAGACTGAAGTAAGGCTGCCAAGAGGACTTGAAAGCGGGTCAGAATTGCAGGAAACCGATTTCAGGAGGTAGACTGGAATTGCATTGAAAGCATAGGAAAAGAGGCAGAACGTCCACAATGATGCACTTGGCCAAAAAGGGCGTATGCGTTTTTTCCTGAATATATTCAGGAAAAAACGCATACGCCCTTTTTGGCCAACCAAGCAAACTTGCAAAGGAAATATGCACTACAATGAAGTCTCACTTTTCCCCGGTCAAAAGGGCCATCTGAAAAAAGTGTAAAATCCAGAAAGGCAGGACAGGCCATGGAGAACTGGGAGCCTTGTTATGCTGATGGGCGGGATGTAAATTGCCAACAGACACTCAGGAGAAGTGTATGGTGTTTCCTGAAACATCTAAAAAACAAAGCAACAGAGCCTAGGGCACTTCCACTTATGGTCCTATAGCTTAGGGAAATTAAAATCAAAAAGACACAGCCACCCCAAAGTTTGGGACGCCTCCGTTTACAAGAACCTCGTTTACCGTACAAGTTCAATATCACAGAAAGTGAAAAATGGATAAAGAACTTGTGGTACTTACGTACAATGCAGTATCACTCAGCAATGAAATCTATGTCATCAGGCCCGTAGCAGCATAATGAGTGGATTCAGGTACGATGATTCTAACTGAAATAAGTCACACAGAAAAAGAAACATCATAAGATATCACTAATACACGGAATGTAAACTTGGCTACACAGGAACTGCATTCCAAAACAGAACAGGGTCTCAAATTTACAAAACCAACTTATGCTTGCTTAAGGGGAAAGGTGAGTTGGGGTGCTGCATAAAACCAGAGATTGAAATGAGCACAGATAAAGTTCCTTAAGCCAAATATGGAATAGACAAGAGCTACTCCTTGCTCAACGAAATGGACTCAAAACCCCATATTAAACGTCTAAGAATGTACCTGACTAGTAAGTATCTTAAAACCTATGGATTGCTATGTCTCCAAAAGAGAATCAAGCGTGTGTACAGGGGCATAAACGCAGCAGTGATAGGATTGGAGAGGTTCAGTGAGCAAATGAAGACCCTTTGAAGTCATATTGCATGGTACCCATTCCACGGGTTTCAAATACCCAGGTTTAAGGTATTCTTCCTTCAGCTAAAACATGCATGTGGAACCTAGAGTATGATCAACCATGTGATCGGGAGACGTGTTCAAATATGTCTCAGTTTTCCTCCCCTGGTACTCGGGTGCAACATTCCAGACGCTTTACTAACACTCTCCCCACTTGGAGAGTCAGTCCCTTTAACCTCCTGTTTGACCCAGTTTGCAATTTCTGCGGAAGATGAACAGGAATAGCGAGAACCAATGAGAGAATAGCTGGAGGTGTCTGGACGGGCAAATGTAACTCTCATTTCCCACCAGGAAGAGGAATTAACCAAAGGCTCAGCGTGCCGTGCCGGAACCAGATTAGGGCCTGAAGCCATCCTGCGGTGTTGTGGCCAGCTCACAAGAAAGCGAGTTGAAGAAAGGAGCTCAGGGGCTCTGTAATTCACAAACCTGCACAGTTATAAATGACAGCTATCGTCCAAAAATAGACTGAAGTAAGGCTGCCAAGAGGACTTGAAAGCGGGGCAGAATTGCAGGAAACCGATTTCAGGAGGTAGACTGGAATTGCATTGAAAGCATAGGAAAAGAGGCAGAACGTCCACAATGATGCACTTGGCCAAAAAGGGCGTATGCGTTTTTTCCTGAATATATTCAGGAAAAAATGCATACGCACTTTTTGGCCAACCAAGCAAGCTTGCAAAGGAAATCTGCACTACAATGAAGTCTCACTTCCCCCCGGTCAAAAGGGCCATCTGAAAAAAGTGTAAAATCCAGAAAGGCAACAGGCCATTGAGAACTGGGAGCCTTGTTATGCTGATGGGCGGGATGTAAATTGCCAACAGACACTCGGGAGAAGTGTATGGTGTTTCCTGAAACATCTAAAAAACAAAGCAACAGAACCTCGGGCACTGCCACTTATGGTCCTATAGCTTAGGGAAATTAAAATCAAAAAGACACAGCCACCCCAAAGTTTGGAACGGCTCTGTTTACAAGAACCTCGTTTACAGTACAAGTTCAACATCGCAGAAAGTGAAAAATGGATAAAGAAGTTGTGGTATTTACTTACAAAGCAATATCACTCAGCAATGAAATCTGTGTCATCAGGCCCTTAGCAGCACAATGAGTGGATTCAGGTATGATGATTCTAACTGAAATAAGTCACACAGAAAAAGAAACATCATAAGATATCAGTAATACACAGAATGTAAACTTGGCTACACAGGAACTGAATTACAGAACAGAACAGGGTCTCAAATTTAGAAAAACAACTTATGCTTGCTTAAGGGGAAAGGTGAGTTGGGGTGCTGCATAAAACCAGAGATTGAAATGAGCACAGATAAAGTTCCTTAAGCCAAATATGGAATAGACAAGAGCTACTCCTTGCTCAACGAAATGGACTCAACACCGCATATTAAACGCCTAAGAATGTACCTGACTTGTAAGTATCTTAAAACCTATGGATTGCTATGTCTCCGAAAGAGAATCAAGCATGTGTACAGGGGCATAAACGCAGCAGTGATAGGATTGGAGAGGTTCGGTGAGCAAATGAAGACCCTTTGAAGTCATATTGCATGGTACCCATTACACGGGTCTTAACTCTCCAGGTTTAAGGTATTCTTCCTTCAGCTAAAACATGCATGTGGAACCCAAGTATGATCAACCATGCGAACGGGAGACGTGTTCAAATATGTCTCAGTTTTCCTCCCCTGGTACTCGGGTGCAACATTCCAGATGCTTTACTAACACTCTCCCCACTTGGAGAGTCAGTCCCTTTAACCTCCTGTTTGGCCCAGTTTGCAATTTCTGCGGAAGATGAACAGGAATAGCGAGAACCAATGAGAGACTAGCTGGAGGTGTCTGGATGGGCAAATTTAACTCTCATTTCCCACCAGGAAGAGGAATTAACCAAAGGCTCAGCGTGCCGTGCCAGAACCAGATTAGGGCCTGAAGCCATCCTGCGGTGTTGCGGCCAGGTCACAAGAAAGCGAGTTGAAGAAAGGAGCTCAGGGGCACTGTAATTCACAAACCTGCAGAGTTATAAATGACAGCTATCGTCCAAAAATAGACTGAAGGAAGGCTGCCAAGAGGACTTGAAAGCGGGGCAGAATTGCAGGAAACCGATTTCAGGAGGTAGACTGGAATTGCATTGAAAGCATAGGAAAAGAGGCAGAACGTCCACAATGATGCACTTGGCCAAAAAGGGCGTATGCGTTTTTTCCTGAATATATTCAGGAAAAAACGCATACGCCCTTTTTGGCCAACCAAGCAAACTTGCAAAGGAAATCTGCACTACAATGAAGTCTCACTTCTCCCCGGTCATAAGGGCCATCTGAAAAAAGTGTAAAATCCAGAAAGGCAGGACAGGTCATGGAGAACTGGGAGCCTTGTTATGCTGATGGGCGGGATGTAAATTGCCAACAGACACTCAGGAGAAGTGTATGGTGTTTCCTGAAACATCTAAAAAACAAAGCAACAGAGCCTAGGGCACTTCCACTTATGGTCCTATAGCTTAGGGAAATTAAAATCAAAAAGACACAGCCACCCCAAAGTTTGGGACGCCTCCGTTTACAAGAACCTCGTTTACCGTACAAGTTCAATATCACAGAAAGTGAAAAATGGATAAAGAACTTGTGGTACTTACGTACAATGCAGTATCACTCAGCAATGAAATCTATGTCATCAGGCCCGTAGCAGCATAATGAGTGGATTCAGGTACGATGATTCTAACTGAAATAAGTCACACAGAAAAAGAAACATCATAAGATATCACTAATACACGGAATGTAAACTTGGCTACACAGGAACTGCATTCCAAAACAGAACAGGGTCTCAAATTTAGAAAACCAACTTATGCTTGCTTAAGGGGAAAGGTGAGTTGGGGTGCTGCATAAAACCAGAGATTGAAATGAGCACAGATAAAGTTCCTTAAGCCAAATATGGAATAGACAAGAGCTACTCCTTGCTCAACGAAATGGACTCAACACCGCATATTAAACGCCTAAGAATGTACCTGACTTGTAAGTATCTTAAAACCTATGGATTGCTATGTCTCCGAAAGAGAATCAAGCATGTGTACAGGGGCATAAACGCAGCAGTGATAGGATTGGAGAGGTTCGGTGAGCAAATGAAGACCCTTTGAAGTCATATTGCATGGTACCCATTACACGGGTCTTAACTCTCCAGGTTTAAGGTATTCTTCCTTCAGCTAAAACATGCATGTGGAACCCAAGTATGATCAACCATGCGAACGGGAGACGTGTTCAAATATGTCTCAGTTTTCCTCCCCTGGTACTCGGGTGCAACATTCCAGATGCTTTACTAACACTCTCCCCACTTGGAGAGTCAGTCCCTTTAACCTCCTGTTTGGCCCAGTTTGCAATTTCTGCGGAAGATGAACAGGAATAGCGAGAACCAATGAGAGACTAGCTGGAGGTGTCTGGATGGGCAAATTTAACTCTCATTTCCCACCAGGAAGAGGAATTAACCAAAGGCTCAGCGTGCCATGTCAGAACCAGATTAGGGCCTGAAGCCATCCTGCGGTGTTGCGGCCAGGTCACAAGAAAGCGAGTTGAAGAAAGGAGCTCAGGGGCACTGTAATTCACAAACCTGCAGAGTTATAAATGACAGCTATCGTCCAAAAATAGACTGAAGGAAGGCTGCCAAGAGGACTTGAAAGCGGGGCAGAATTGCAGGAAACCGATTTCAGGAGGTAGACTGGAATTGCATTGAAAGCATAGGAAAAGAGGCAGAACGTCCACAATGATGCACTTGGCCAAAAAGGGCGTATGCGTTTTTTCCTGAATATATTCAGGAAAAAATGCATACGCCCTTTTTGGCCAACCAAACAAACTTGCAAAGGAAATCTGCACTACAATGAAGTCTCACTTCTCCCCGGTCATAAGGGCCATCTGAAAAAAGTGTAAAATCCAGAAAGGCAGGACAGGTCATGGAGAACTGGGAGCCTTGTTATGCTGATGGGCGGGATGTAAATTGCCAACAGACACTCAGGAGAAGTGTATGGTGTTTCCTGAAACATCTAAAAAACAAAGCAACAGAGCCTAGGGCACTTCCACTTATGGTCCTATAGCTTAGGGAAATTAAAATCAAAAAGACACAGCCACCCCAAAGTTTGGGACGCCTCCGTTTACAAGAACCTCGTTTACCGTACAAGTTCAATATCACAGAAAGTGAAAAATGGATAAAGAACTTGTGGTACTTACGTACAATGCAGTATCACTCAGCAATGAAATCTATGTCATCAGGCCTGTAGCAGCATAATGAGTGGATTCAGGTACGATGATTCTAACTGAAATAAGTCACACAGAAAAAGAAACATCATAAGATATCACTAATACACGGAATGTAAACTTGGCTACACAGGAACTGCATTCCAAAACAGAACAGGGTCTCAAATTTAGAAAGCCAACTTATGCTTGCTTAAGGGTAAAGGTGAGTAGGGGTGCTGCATAAAACCAGAGATTGAAATGAGCACAGATAAAGTTCCTTAAGCCAAATATGGAATAGACAAGAGCTACTCCTTGCTCAACGAAATGGACTCAACACCCCATATTAAATGCCTAAGAATGTACCTGACTAGTAAGTATCTTAAAACCTATGGATTGCTATGTCTCCGAAAGAGAATCAAGCATGTGTACAGGGGCATAAACGCAGCAGTGATAGGATTGGAGAGGTTCGGTGAGCAAATGAAGACCCTTTGAAGTCATATTGCATGGTACGCATTCCACGGGTTTCAACTACCCAGGTTTAAGGTATTCTTCCTTCAGCTAAAACATGCATGTGGAACCTAGAGTATGATCAACCCTGTGATCGGGAGACGTGTTCAAATATGTCTCAGTTTTCGTACCCTGGTACTCGGGTGCAACATTCCAGACGCTTTACTAACACTCTCCCGACTTGGAGAGTCAGTCCCTTTAACCTCCTGTTTGGCACAGTTTGCAATTTCTGTGGAAGATGAACAGGAATAGCGAGAACCAATGAAAGAATAGCTGGAGGTGTTTGGATGGGCAAATTTAACTCTCATTTCGCACCAGGAAGAGGAAATAACCAAAGGCTCAGCGTGCCGGGCCGGAACCAGATTAGGGCCTGAAGCCATCCTGCGGTGTTGTGGCCAGCTCACAAGAAAGCGAGTTGAAGAAAGGAGCTCAGGGGCTCTGTAATTCACAAACCTGCACAGTTATAAATGACAGCTATCGTCCAAAAATAGACTGAAGTAAGGCTGCCAAGAGGACTTGAAAGCGGGGCAGAATTGCAGGAAACCGATTTCAGGAGGTAGACTGGAATTGCATTGAAAGCATAGGAAAAGAGGCAGAACGTCCACAATGATGCACTTGGCCAAAAAGGGCGTATGCGTTTTTTCCTGAATATATTCAGGAAAAAATGCATACGCCCTTTTTGGCCAACCAAGCAAGCTTGCAAAGGAAATCTGCACTACAATGAAGTCTCACTTCCCCCCGGTCAAAAGGGCCATCTGAAAAAAGTGTAAAATCCAGAAAGGCAACAGGCCATTGAGAACTGGGAGCCTTGTTATGCTGATGGGCGGGATGTAAATTGCCAACAGACACTTGGGAGAAGTGTATGGTGTTTCCTGAAACATCTAAAAAACAAAGCAACAGAACCTCGGGCACTGCCACTTATGGTCCTATAGCTTAGGGAAATTAAAATCAAAAAGACACAGCCACCCCAAAGTTTGGAACGGCTCTGTTTACAAGAACCTCGTTTACAGTACAAGTTCAACATCGCAGAAAGTGAAAAATGGATAAAGAAGTTGTGGTATTTACTTACAAAGCAATATCACTCAGCAATGAAATCTGTGTCATCAGGCCCTTAGCAGCACAATGAGTGGATTCAGGTATGATGATTCTAACTGAAATAAGTCACACAGAAAAAGAAACATCATAAGATATCAGTAATACACAGAATGTAAACTTGGCTACACAGGAACTGAATTACAGAACAGAACAGGGTCTCAAATTTAGAAAAACAACTTATGCTTGCTTAAGGGGAAAGGTGAGTTGGGGTGCTGCATAAAACCAGAGATTGAAATGAGCACAGATAAAGTTCCTTAAGCCAAATATGGAATAGACAAGAGCTACTCCTTGCTCAACGAAATGGACTCAACACCGCATATTAAACGCCTAAGAATGTACCTGACTTGTAAGTATCTTAAAACCTATGGATTGCTATGTCTCCGAAAGAGAATCAAGCATGTGTACAGGGGCATAAACGCAGCAGTGATAGGATTGGAGAGGTTCGGTGAGCAAATGAAGACCCTTTGAAGTCATATTGCATGGTACCCATTACACGGGTCTTAACTCTCCAGGTTTAAGGTATTCTTCCTTCAGCTAAAACATGCATGTGGAACCCAAGTATGATCAACCATGTGATCGGGAGACGTGTTCAAATATGTCTCAGTTTTCCTCCCCTGGTACTCGGGTGCAACATTCCAGACGCTTTACTAACACTCTCCCCACTTGGAGAGTCAGCGCCTTTAACCTCCTGTTTGGCCCAGTTTGCAATTTCTGCGGAAGATGAACAGGAATAGCGAGAACCAATGAGAGGCTAGCTGGAGGTGTCTGGACGGGCAAATTTAACTCTCATTTCCCACCGGGAAGAGGAAATAACCAAAGGCTCAGCATGTCGGGCCGGAACCAGATTAGGGCCTGAAGCCATCCTGCGGTGTTGCGGCCAGCTCAAAAGAAAGCGAGTTGAAGAAAGCAGCTCAGGGGCACTGTAATTCACAAACCTGCAGAGTAATAAATGACAGCTATCGTCCAAAAATATACTGAAGTAAATCTGCCAAGAGGACTTGAAAGCGGGGCAGAATTGCAGGAAACCGATTTCAGGAGGTAGACTGGAATTGCATTGAAAGCATAGGAAAAGAGGCAGAACGTCCACAATGATGCACTTGGCCAAAAAGGGCGTATGCGTTTTTTCCTGAATATATTCAGGAAAAAACGCATACGCCCTTTTTGGCCAACCAAGCAAGCTTGCAAAGGAAATCTGCACTACAATGAAGTCTCACTTCCCCTCAGTCAAAAGTGCCATCTGAAAAAAGTGTAAAATCCAGAAAGGCAGGACAGACCATGGGGAACTGGGAGCCTTGTTATGCTGATGGGCGGGATGTAAATTGCCAACAACCACTCGGGAGAAGTGTATGGTGTTTCCTGAAACATCTAAAAAACAAAGCAACAGAACCTAGGGCACTTCCACTTATGGTCCTATAGCTTAGGGAAATTAAAATCAAAAAGACACAGCCACCCCAAAGTTTGGAACGGCTCTGTTTACAAGAACCTCGTTTACAGTACAAGTTCAACATCGCAGAAAGTGAAAAATGGATAAAGAAGTTGTGGTATTTACTTACAAAGCAATATCACTCAGCAATGAAATCTATGTCATCAGGCCCTTAGCAGCACAATGAGTGGATTCAGATATGATGATTCGAACTGAAATAAGTCACACAGAAAAAGAAACATCATAAGATATCAGTAATACACGGAATGGAAACTTGGCTACACAGGAACTGAATTACAGAACAGAACAGGGTTTCAAATTTAGAAAACCAACTTATGCTTGCTTAAGGGTAAAGGTGAGTTGGGGTGCTGCATAAAACCAGAGATTGAAATGAGCACAGATAAAGTTCCTTAAGCCAAATATGGAATAGACAAGAGCTACTCCTTGCTCAACGAAATGGACTCAACACCGCATATTAAACACCTAAGAATATACCTGACTAGTAAGTATCTTAAAACCTATGGATTGCTATGTCTCCAAAAGAGAATCAAGCATGTGTACAGGGGCATAAACGCAGCAGTGATAGGATTGGAGAGGTTCGGTGAGCAAATGAAGACCCTTTGAAGTCATATTGCATGGTACCCATTCCACGGGTTTCAACTACCCAGGTTTTAGGTATTCTTCCTTCAGCTAAAACATGCATGTGGAACCCAAGTATGATCAACCATGTGAACGGGAGACGTGTTCAAATATGTCTCAGTTTTCTTCCCCTGGTACTCGGGTGAAACATTCCAGACGCTTTACTAACACTCTCCCCACTTGGAGAGTCAGCGCCTTTAACCTCCTGTTTGGCCCAGTTTGCAATTTCTGCGGAAGATGAACAGGAATAGCGAAAACCAATGAGAGACTAGCTGGAGGTGTCTGGACGGGCAAATTTAACTCTCATTTCCCACCAGGAAGAGGAAATAACCAAAGGCTCAGTGTGCCGTGCCGGAACCAGATTAGGGCCTGAAGCCATCCTGCGGTGTTGCGGCCAGGTCACAAGAAAGCGAGTTGAAGAAAGGAGCTCAGGGGCACTGTAATTCACAAACCTGCAGAGTTATAAATGACAGCTATCGTCCAAAAATAGACTGAAGGAAGGCTGCCAAGAGGACTTGAAAGCGGGGCAGAATTGCAGGAAACCGATTTCAGGAGGTAGACTGGAATTGCATTGAAAGCATAGGAAAAGAGGCAGAACGTCCACAATGATGCACTTGGCCAAAAAGGGCGTATGCGTTTTTTCCTGAATATATTCAGGAAAAAACGCATACGCCCTTTTTGGCCAACCAAGCAAGCTTGCAAAGGAAATCTGCACTACAATGAAGTCTCACTTCCCCCCGGTCAAAAGGGCCATCTGAAAAAAGTGTAAAATCCAGAAAGGCAGGACAGGCCATGGAGAACTGGGAGCCTTGTTATGCTGATGGGCGGGATGTAAATTGCCAACAACCACTCGGGAGAAGTGTATGGTGTTTCCTGAAACATCTAAAAAACAAAGCAACAGAGCCTAGGGCACTTCCACTTATGGTCCTATAGCTTAGGGAATTTAAAATCAAAAAGACACAGCCACCCCAAAGTTTGGAACGGCTCTGTTTACAAGAACCTCGTTCACAGTACAAGTTCAACATCGCAGAAAGTGAAAAATGGATAAAGAAGTTGTGGTATTTACTTACAAAGCAATATCACTCAGCAATGAAATCTGTGTCACAAGGCCCTTAGCATCACAATGAGTGGATTCAGGTATGATGATTCTAACTGAAATAAGTCACACAGAAAAAGAAACATCATAAGATATCAGTAATACACGGAATGTAAACTTCGCTACACAGGAACTGAATTACAGAACAGAACAGGGTCTCAAATTTAGAAAACCAACTTATGCTTGCTTAAGGGTAAAGGTGAGTTGGGGTGCTGCATAAAACCAGAGATTGAAATGAGCACAGATAAAGTTCCTTAAGCCAAATATGGAATAGACAAGAGCTACTCCTTGCTCAACGAAATGGACTCAACACCGCATATTAAACGCCTAAGAATGTACCTGACTAGTAAGTATCTTAAAACCTATGGATTGCTATGTCTCCGAAAGAGAATCAAGCATGTGTACAGGGGCATAAACGCAGCAGTGATAGGATTGGAGAGATTCGGTGAGCAAATGAAGACCCTTTGAAGTCATATTGCATGGTACCCATTACACGGGTCTTAACTCTCCAGGTTTAAGGTATTCTTCCTTCAGCTAAAACATGCATGTGGAACCCAAGTATGATCAACCATGCGAACGGGAGACGTGTTCAAATATGTCTCAGTTTTCCTCCCCTGGTACTCGGGTGCAACATTCCAGACGCTTTACTAACACTCTCCCCACTTGGAGAGTCAGTCCCTTTAACCTCCTGTTTGGCCCAGTTTGCAATTTCTGCGGAAGATGAACAGGAATAGCGAGAACCAATGAGAGACTAGCTGGAGGTGTCTGGATGGGCAAATTTAACTCTCATTTCCCACCAGGAAGAGGAATTAACCAAAGGCTCAGCGTGCCGTGCCGGAACCAGATTAGGGCCTGAAGCCATCCTGTGGTGTTGCGGCCAGGTCACAAGAAAGCGAGTTGAAGAAAGGAGCTCAGGGGCACTGTAATTCACAAACCTGCAGAGTTATAAATGACAGCTATCGTCCAAAAATAGACTGAAGTAAGGCTGCCAAGAGGACTTGAAAGCGGGTCAGAATTGCAGGAAACCGATTTCAGGAGGTAGACTGGAATTGCATTGAAAGCATAGGAAAAGAGGCAGAACGTCCACAATGATGCACTTGGCCAAAAAGGGCGTATGCGTTTTTTCCTGAATATATTCAGGAAAAAACGCATACGCCCTTTTTGGCCAACCAAGCAAACTTGCAAAGGAAATATGCACTACAATGAAGTCTCACTTTTCCCCGGTCAAAAGGGCCATCTGAAAAAAGTGTAAAATCCAGAAAGGCAGGACAGGCCATGGAGAACTGGGAGCCTTGTTATGCTGATGGGCGGGATGTAAATTGCCAACAGACACTCAGGAGAAGTGTATGGTGTTTCCTGAAACATCTAAAAAACAAAGCAACAGAGCCTAGGGCACTTCCACTTATGGTCCTATAGCTTAGGGAAATTAAAATCAAAAAGACACAGCCACCCCAAAGTTTGGGACGCCTCCGTTTACAAGAACCTCGTTTACCGTACAAGTTCAATATCACAGAAAGTGAAAAATGGATAAAGAACTTGTGGTACTTACGTACAATGCAGTATCACTCAGCAATGAAATCTATGTCATCAGGCCCGTAGCAGCATAATGAGTGGATTCAGGTACGATGATTCTAACTGAAATAAGTCACACAGAAAAAGAAACATCATAAGATATCACTAATACACGGAATGTAAACTTGGCTACACAGGAACTGCATTCCAAAACAGAACAGGGTCTCAAATTTACAAAACCAACTTATGCTTGCTTAAGGGGAAAGGTGAGTTGGGGTGCTGCATAAAACCAGAGATTGAAATGAGCACAGATAAAGTTCCTTAAGCCAAATATGGAATAGACAAGAGCTACTCCTTGCTCAACGAAATGGACTCAAAACCCCATATTAAACGTCTAAGAATGTACCTGACTAGTAAGTATCTTAAAACCTATGGATTGCTATGTCTCCAAAAGAGAATCAAGCGTGTGTACAGGGGCATAAACGCAGCAGTGATAGGATTGGAGAGGTTCAGTGAGCAAATGAAGACCCTTTGAAGTCATATTGCATGGTACCCATTCCACGGGTTTCAAATACCCAGGTTTAAGGTATTCTTCCTTCAGCTAAAACATGCATGTGGAACCTAGAGTATGATCAACCATGTGATCGGGAGACGTGTTCAAATATGTCTCAGTTTTCCTCCCCTGGTACTCGGGTGCAACATTCCAGACGCTTTACTAACACTCTCCCCACTTGGAGAGTCAGTCCCTTTAACCTCCTGTTTGACCCAGTTTGCAATTTCTGCGGAAGATGAACAGGAATAGCGAGAACCAATGAGAGAATAGCTGGAGGTGTCTGGACGGGCAAATGTAACTCTCATTTCCCACCAGGAAGAGGAATTAACCAAAGGCTCAGCGTGCCGTGCCGGAACCAGATTAGGGCCTGAAGCCATCCTGCGGTGTTGTGGCCAGCTCACAAGAAAGCGAGTTGAAGAAAGGAGCTCAGGGGCTCTGTAATTCACAAACCTGCACAGTTATAAATGACAGCTATCGTCCAAAAATAGACTGAAGTAAGGCTGCCAAGAGGACTTGAAAGCGGGGCAGAATTGCAGGAAACCGATTTCAGGAGGTAGACTGGAATTGCATTGAAAGCATAGGAAAAGAGGCAGAACGTCCACAATGATGCACTTGGCCAAAAAGGGCGTATGCGTTTTTTCCTGAATATATTCAGGAAAAAATGCATACGCACTTTTTGGCCAACCAAGCAAGCTTGCAAAGGAAATCTGCACTACAATGAAGTCTCACTTCCCCCCGGTCAAAAGGGCCATCTGAAAAAAGTGTAAAATCCAGAAAGGCAACAGGCCATTGAGAACTGGGAGCCTTGTTATGCTGATGGGCGGGATGTAAATTGCCAACAGACACTCGGGAGAAGTGTATGGTGTTTCCTGAAACATCTAAAAAACAAAGCAACAGAACCTCGGGCACTGCCACTTATGGTCCTATAGCTTAGGGAAATTAAAATCAAAAAGACACAGCCACCCCAAAGTTTGGAACGGCTCTGTTTACAAGAACCTCGTTTACAGTACAAGTTCAACATCGCAGAAAGTGAAAAATGGATAAAGAAGTTGTGGTATTTACTTACAAAGCAATATCACTCAGCAATGAAATCTGTGTCATCAGGCCCTTAGCAGCACAATGAGTGGATTCAGGTATGATGATTCTAACTGAAATAAGTCACACAGAAAAAGAAACATCATAAGATATCAGTAATACACAGAATGTAAACTTGGCTACACAGGAACTGAATTACAGAACAGAACAGGGTCTCAAATTTAGAAAAACAACTTATGCTTGCTTAAGGGGAAAGGTGAGTTGGGGTGCTGCATAAAACCAGAGATTGAAATGAGCACAGATAAAGTTCCTTAAGCCAAATATGGAATAGACAAGAGCTACTCCTTGCTCAACGAAATGGACTCAACACCGCATATTAAACGCCTAAGAATGTACCTGACTTGTAAGTATCTTAAAACCTATGGATTGCTATGTCTCCGAAAGAGAATCAAGCATGTGTACAGGGGCATAAACGCAGCAGTGATAGGATTGGAGAGGTTCGGTGAGCAAATGAAGACCCTTTGAAGTCATATTGCATGGTACCCATTACACGGGTCTTAACTCTCCAGGTTTAAGGTATTCTTCCTTCAGCTAAAACATGCATGTGGAACCCAAGTATGATCAACCATGCGAACGGGAGACGTGTTCAAATATGTCTCAGTTTTCCTCCCCTGGTACTCGGGTGCAACATTCCAGATGCTTTACTAACACTCTCCCCACTTGGAGAGTCAGTCCCTTTAACCTCCTGTTTGGCCCAGTTTGCAATTTCTGCGGAAGATGAACAGGAATAGCGAGAACCAATGAGAGACTAGCTGGAGGTGTCTGGATGGGCAAATTTAACTCTCATTTCCCACCAGGAAGAGGAATTAACCAAAGGCTCAGCGTGCCGTGCCAGAACCAGATTAGGGCCTGAAGCCATCCTGCGGTGTTGCGGCCAGGTCACAAGAAAGCGAGTTGAAGAAAGGAGCTCAGGGGCACTGTAATTCACAAACCTGCAGAGTTATAAATGACAGCTATCGTCCAAAAATAGACTGAAGGAAGGCTGCCAAGAGGACTTGAAAGCGGGGCAGAATTGCAGGAAACCGATTTCAGGAGGTAGACTGGAATTGCATTGAAAGCATAGGAAAAGAGGCAGAACGTCCACAATGATGCACTTGGCCAAAAAGGGCGTATGCGTTTTTTCCTGAATATATTCAGGAAAAAACGCATACGCCCTTTTTGGCCAACCAAGCAAACTTGCAAAGGAAATCTGCACTACAATGAAGTCTCACTTCTCCCCGGTCATAAGGGCCATCTGAAAAAAGTGTAAAATCCAGAAAGGCAGGACAGGTCATGGAGAACTGGGAGCCTTGTTATGCTGATGGGCGGGATGTAAATTGCCAACAGACACTCAGGAGAAGTGTATGGTGTTTCCTGAAACATCTAAAAAACAAAGCAACAGAGCCTAGGGCACTTCCACTTATGGTCCTATAGCTTAGGGAAATTAAAATCAAAAAGACACAGCCACCCCAAAGTTTGGGACGCCTCCGTTTACAAGAACCTCGTTTACCGTACAAGTTCAATATCACAGAAAGTGAAAAATGGATAAAGAACTTGTGGTACTTACGTACAATGCAGTATCACTCAGCAATGAAATCTATGTCATCAGGCCCGTAGCAGCATAATGAGTGGATTCAGGTACGATGATTCTAACTGAAATAAGTCACACAGAAAAAGAAACATCATAAGATATCACTAATACACGGAATGTAAACTTGGCTACACAGGAACTGCATTCCAAAACAGAACAGGGTCTCAAATTTAGAAAACCAACTTATGCTTGCTTAAGGGGAAAGGTGAGTTGGGGTGCTGCATAAAACCAGAGATTGAAATGAGCACAGATAAAGTTCCTTAAGCCAAATATGGAATAGACAAGAGCTACTCCTTGCTCAACGAAATGGACTCAACACCGCATATTAAACGCCTAAGAATGTACCTGACTTGTAAGTATCTTAAAACCTATGGATTGCTATGTCTCCGAAAGAGAATCAAGCATGTGTACAGGGGCATAAACGCAGCAGTGATAGGATTGGAGAGGTTCGGTGAGCAAATGAAGACCCTTTGAAATCATATTGCATGGTACCCATTACACGGGTCTTAACTCTCCAGGTTTAAGGTATTCTTCCTTCAGCTAAAACATGCATGTGGAACCCAAGTATGATCAACCATGCGAACGGGAGACGTGTTCAAATATGTCTCAGTTTTCCTCCCCTGGTACTCGGGTGCAACATTCCAGATGCTTTACTAACACTCTCCCCACTTGGAGAGTCAGTCCCTTTAACCTCCTGTTTGGCCCAGTTTGCAATTTCTGCGGAAGATGAACAGGAATAGCGAGAACCAATGAGAGACTAGCTGGAGGTGTCTGGATGGGCAAATTTAACTCTCATTTCCCACCAGGAAGAGGAATTAACCAAAGGCTCAGCGTGCCATGTCAGAACCAGATTAGGGCCTGAAGCCATCCTGCGGTGTTGCGGCCAGGTCACAAGAAAGCGAGTTGAAGAAAGGAGCTCAGGGGCACTGTAATTCACAAACCTGCAGAGTTATAAATGACAGCTATCGTCCAAAAATAGACTGAAGGAAGGCTGCCAAGAGGACTTGAAAGCGGGGCAGAATTGCAGGAAACCGATTTCAGGAGGTAGACTGGAATTGCATTGAAAGCATAGGAAAAGAGGCAGAACGTCCACAATGATGCACTTGGCCAAAAAGGGCGTATGCGTTTTTTCCTGAATATATTCAGGAAAAAATGCATACGCCCTTTTTGGCCAACCAAACAAACTTGCAAAGGAAATCTGCACTACAATGAAGTCTCACTTCTCCCCGGTCATAAGGGCCATCTGAAAAAAGTGTAAAATCCAGAAAGGCAGGACAGGTCATGGAGAACTGGGAGCCTTGTTATGCTGATGGGCGGGATGTAAATTGCCAACAGACACTCAGGAGAAGTGTATGGTGTTTCCTGAAACATCTAAAAAACAAAGCAACAGAGCCTAGGGCACTTCCACTTATGGTCCTATAGCTTAGGGAAATTAAAATCAAAAAGACACAGCCACCCCAAAGTTTGGGACGCCTCCGTTTACAAGAACCTCGTTTACCGTACAAGTTCAATATCACAGAAAGTGAAAAATGGATAAAGAACTTGTGGTACTTACGTACAATGCAGTATCACTCAGCAATGAAATCTATGTCATCAGGCCTGTAGCAGCATAATGAGTGGATTCAGGTACGATGATTCTAACTGAAATAAGTCACACAGAAAAAGAAACATCATAAGATATCACTAATACACGGAATGTAAACTTGGCTACACAGGAACTGCATTCCAAAACAGAACAGGGTCTCAAATTTAGAAAGCCAACTTATGCTTGCTTAAGGGTAAAGGTGAGTAGGGGTGCTGCATAAAACCAGAGATTGAAATGAGCACAGATAAAGTTCCTTAAGCCAAATATGGAATAGACAAGAGCTACTCCTTGCTCAACGAAATGGACTCAACACCCCATATTAAATGCCTAAGAATGTACCTGACTAGTAAGTATCTTAAAACCTATGGATTGCTATGTCTCCGAAAGAGAATCAAGCATGTGTACAGGGGCATAAACGCAGCAGTGATAGGATTGGAGAGGTTCGGTGAGCAAATGAAGACCCTTTGAAGTCATATTGCATGGTACGCATTCCACGGGTTTCAACTACCCAGGTTTAAGGTATTCTTCCTTCAGCTAAAACATGCATGTGGAACCTAGAGTATGATCAACCCTGTGATCGGGAGACGTGTTCAAATATGTCTCAGTTTTCGTACCCTGGTACTCGGGTGCAACATTCCAGACGCTTTACTAACACTCTCCCGACTTGGAGAGTCAGTCCCTTTAACCTCCTGTTTGGCACAGTTTGCAATTTCTGTGGAAGATGAACAGGAATAGCGAGAACCAATGAAAGAATAGCTGGAGGTGTTTGGATGGGCAAATTTAACTCTCATTTCGCACCAGGAAGAGGAAATAACCAAAGGCTCAGCGTGCCGGGCCGGAACCAGATTAGGGCCTGAAGCCATCCTGCGGTGTTGTGGCCAGCTCACAAGAAAGCGAGTTGAAGAAAGGAGCTCAGGGGCTCTGTAATTCACAAACCTGCACAGTTATAAATGACAGCTATCGTCCAAAAATAGACTGAAGTAAGGCTGCCAAGAGGACTTGAAAGCGGGGCAGAATTGCAGGAAACCGATTTCAGGAGGTAGACTGGAATTGCATTGAAAGCATAGGAAAAGAGGCAGAACGTCCACAATGATGCACTTGGCCAAAAAGGGCGTATGCGTTTTTTCCTGAATATATTCAGGAAAAAATGCATACGCCCTTTTTGGCCAACCAAGCAAGCTTGCAAAGGAAATCTGCACTACAATGAAGTCTCACTTCCCCCCGGTCAAAAGGGCCATCTGAAAAAAGTGTAAAATCCAGAAAGGCAACAGGCCATTGAGAACTGGGAGCCTTGTTATGCTGATGGGCGGGATGTAAATTGCCAACAGACACTTGGGAGAAGTGTATGGTGTTTCCTGAAACATCTAAAAAACAAAGCAACAGAACCTCGGGCACTGCCACTTATGGTCCTATAGCTTAGGGAAATTAAAATCAAAAAGACACAGCCACCCCAAAGTTTGGAACGGCTCTGTTTACAAGAACCTCGTTTACAGTACAAGTTCAACATCGCAGAAAGTGAAAAATGGATAAAGAAGTTGTGGTATTTACTTACAAAGCAATATCACTCAGCAATGAAATCTGTGTCATCAGGCCCTTAGCAGCACAATGAGTGGATTCAGGTATGATGATTCTAACTGAAATAAGTCACACAGAAAAAGAAACATCATAAGATATCAGTAATACACAGAATGTAAACTTGGCTACACAGGAACTGAATTACAGAACAGAACAGGTTCTCAAATTTAGAAAAACAACTTATGCTTGCTTAAGGGGAAAGGTGAGTTGGGGTGCTGCATAAAACCAGAGATTGAAATGAGCACAGATAAAGTTCCTTAAGCCAAATATGGAATAGACAAGAGCTACTCCTTGCTCAACGAAATGGACTCAACACCGCATATTAAACGCCTAAGAATGTACCTGACTTGTAAGTATCTTAAAACCTATGGATTGCTATGTCTCCGAAAGAGAATCAAGCATGTGTACAGGGGCATAAACGCAGCAGTGATAGGATTGGAGAGGTTCGGTGAGCAAATGAAGACCCTTTGAAGTCATATTGCATGGTACCCATTACACGGGTCTTAACTCTCCAGGTTTAAGGTATTCTTCCTTCAGCTAAAACATGCATGTGGAACCCAAGTATGATCAACCATGCGAACGGGAGACGTGTTCAAATATGTCTCAGTTTTCCTCCCCTGGTACTCGGGTGCAACATTCCAGATGCTTTACTAACACTCTCCCCACTTGGAGAGTCAGTCCCTTTAACCTCCTGTTTGGCCCAGTTTGCAATTTCTGCGGAAGATGAACAGGAATAGCGAGAACCAATGAGAGACTAGCTGGAGGTGTCTGGATGGGCAAATTTAACTCTCATTTCCCACCAGAAAGAGGAATTAACCAAAGGCTCAGCGTGCCGTGCCAGAACCAGATTAGGGCCTGAAGCCATCCTGCGGTGTTGCGGCCAGGTCACAAGAAAGCGAGTTGAAGAAAGGAGCTCAGGGGCACTGTAATTCACAAACCTGCAGAGTTATAAATGACAGCTATCGTCCAAAAATAGACTGAAGTAAGGCTGCCAAGAGGACTTGAAAGCGGGGCAGAATTGCAGGAAACCGATTTCAGGAGGTAGACTGGAATTGCATTGAAAGCATAGGAAAAGAGGCAGAACGTCCACAATGATGCACTTGGCCAAAAAGGGCGTATGCGTTTTTTCCTGAATATATTCAGGAAAAAACGCATACGCCCTTTTTGGCCAACCAAGCAAGCTTGCAAAGGAAATCTGCACTACAATGAAGTCTCACTTCCCCCCGGTCAAAAGGGCCATCTGAAAAAAGTGTAAAATCCAGAAAGGCAGGACAGGCCATGGAGAACTGGGAGCCTTGTTATGCTGATGTGCGGGATGTAAATTGCCAACAACCACTCGGGAGAAGTGTATGGTGTTTCCTGAAACATCTAAAAAACAAAGCAACAGAGCCTAGGGCACTTCCACTTATGGTCCTATAGCTTAGGGAATTTAAAATCAAAAAGACACAGCCACCCCAAAGTTTGGGACGCCTCTGTTTACAAGAACCTCGTTTACCGTACAAGTTCAATATCACAGAAAGTGAAAAATGGATAAAGAACTTGTGGTACTTACGTACAATGCAGTATCACTCAGCAATGAAATCTATGTCATCAGGCCCGTAGCAGCATAATGAGTGGATTCAGGTACGATGATTCTAACTGAAATAAGTCACACAGAAAAAGAAACATCATAAGATATCACTAATACACGGAATGTAAACTTGGCTACACAGGAACTGAATTCCAAAACAGAACAGGGTCTCAAATTTAGAAAACCAACTTATGCTTGCTTAAGGGGAAAGGTGAGTTGGGGTGCTGCATAAAACCAGAGATTGAAATGAGCACAGATAAAGTTCCTTAAGCCAAATATGGAATAGACAAGAGCTACTCCTTGCTCAACGAAATGGACTCAACACCCCATATTAAACGCCTAAGAATGTACCTGACTAGTAAGTATCTTAAAACCTATGGATTGCTATGTCTCCGAAAGAGAATCAAGCATGTGTACAGGGGCATAAACGCAGCAGTGATAGGATTGGAGAGGTTCGGTGAGCAAATGAAGACCCTTTGAAGTCCTATTGCATGGTACCCATTACACGGGTCTTAACTCTCCAGGTTTAAGGTATTCTTCCTTCAGCTAAAACATGCATGTGGAACCCAAGTATGATCAACCATGCGAACGGGAGACGTGTTCAAATATGTCTCAGTTTTCCTCCCCTGGTACTCGGGTGCAACATTCCAGATGCTTTACTAACACTCTCCCCACTTCGAGAGTCAGTCCCTTTAACCTCCTGTTTGGCCCAGTTTGCAATTTCTGCGGAAGATGAACAGGAATAGCGAGAACCAATGAGAGACTAGCTGGAGGTGTCTGGATGGGCAAATTTAACTCTCATTTCCCACCAGGAAGAGGAATTAACCAAAGGCTCAGCGTGCCGTGCCAGAACCAGATTAGGGCCTGAAGCCATCCTGCGGTGTTGCGGCCAGGTCACAAGAAAGCGAGTTGAAGAAAGGAGCTCAGGGGCACTGTAATTCACAAACCTGCAGAGTTATAAATGACAGCTATCGTCCAAAAATATACTGAAGTAAGGCTGCCAAGAGGACTTGAAAGCGGGGCAGAATTGCAGGAAACCGATTTCAGGAGGTAGACTGGAATTGCATTGAAAGCATAGGAAAAGAGGCAGAACGTCCACAATGATGCACTTGGCCAAAAAGGGCGTATGCGTTTTTTCCTGAATATATTCAGGAAAAAACGCATACGCCCTTTTTGGCCAACCAAGCAAGCTTGCAAAGGAAATCTGCACTACAATGAAGTCTCACTTCCCCCCGGTCAAAAGGGCCATCTGAAAAAAGTGTAAAATCCAGAAAGGCAGGACAGGCCATGGAGAACTGGGAGCCTTGTTATGCTGATGGGCGGGATGTAAATTGCCAAGAACCACTTGGGAGAAGTGTATGGTGTTTCCTGAAACAACTAAAAAACAAAGCAACAGAACCTACGGCACTTCCACTTATGGTCCTATAGCTTAGGGAAATTAAAATGAAAAAGACACAGCCACCCCAAAGTTTGGAACGGCTCTGTTTACAAGAACCTCGTTCACAGTACAAGTTCAACATCGCAGAAAGTGAAAAATGGATAAAGAAGTTGTGGTATTTACTTACAAAGCAATATCACTCAGCAATGAAATCTGTGTCACAAGGCCCTTAGCATCACAATGAGTGGATTCAGGTATGATGATTCTAACTGAAATAAGTCACACAGAAAAAGAAACATCATAAGATATCAGTAATACACGGAATGTAAACTTCGCTACACAGGAACTGAATTACAGAACAGAACAGGGTCTCAATTTTAGAAAACCAACTTATGCTTGCTTAAGGGTAAAGGTGAGTTGGGGTGCTGCATAAAACCAGAGATTGAAATGAGCACAGATAAAGTTCCTTAAGCCAAATATGGAATAGACAAGAGCTACTCCTTGCTCAACGAAATGGACTCAACACCGCATATTAAACGCCTAAGAATGTACCTGACTAGTAAGTATCTTAAAACCTATGGATTGCTATGTCTCCGAAAGAGAATCAAGCATGTGTACAGGGGCATAAACGCAGCAGTGATAGGATTGGAGAGGTTCGGTGAGCAAATGAAGACCCTTTGAAGTCATATTGCATGGTACCCATTACACGGGTCTTAACTCTCCAGGTTTAAGGTATTCTTCCTTCAGCTAAAACATGCATGTGGAACCCAAGTATGATCAACCATGCGAACGGGAGACGTGTTCAAATATGTCTCAGTTTTCCTCCCCTGGTACTCGGGTGCAACATTCCAGACGCTTTACTAACACTCTCCCCACTTGGAGAGTCAGTCCCTTTAACCTCCTGTTTGGCCCAGTTTGCAATTTCTGCGGAAGATGAACAGGAATAGCGAGAACCAATGAGAGACTAGCTGGAGGTGTCTGGATGGGCAAATTTAACTCTCATTTCCCACCAGGAAGAGGAATTAACCAAAGGCTCAGCGTGCCGTGCCGGAACCAGATTAGGGCCTGAAGCCATCCTGCGGTGTTGCGGCCAGGTCACAAGAAAGCGAGTTGAAGAAAGGAGCTCAGGGGCACTGTAATTCACAAACCTGCAGAGTTATAAATGACAGCTATCGTCCAAAAATAGACTGAAGTAAGGCTGCCAAGAGGACTTGAAAGCGGGGCAGAATTGCAGGAAACCGATTTCAGGAGGTAGACTGGAATTGCATTGGAAGCATAGGAAAAGAGGCAGAACGTCCACAATGATGCACTTGGCCAAAAAGGGCGTATGCGTTTTTTCCTGAATATATTCAGGAAAAAACGCATACGCCCTTTTTGGCCAACCAAGCAAACTTGCAAAGGAAATCTGCACTACAATGAAGTCTCACTTCTCCCCGGTCAAAAGGGCCATCTGAAAAAAGTGTAAAATCCAGAAAGGCAGGACAGGCCATGGAGAACTGGGAGCCTTGTTATGCTGATGGGCGGGATGTAAATTGCCAACAGACACTCAGGAGAAGTGTATGGTGTTTCCTGAAACATCTAAAAAACAAAGCAACAGAGCCTAGGGCACTTCCACTTATGGTCCTATAGCTTAGGGAAATTAAAATCAAAAAGACACAGCCACCCCAAAGTTTGGGACGCCTCCGTTTACAAGAACCTCGTTTACCGTACAAGTTCAATATCACAGAAAGTGAAAAATGGATAAAGAACTTGTGGTACTTACGTACAATGCAGTATCACTCAGCAATGAAATCTATGTCATCAGGCCCGTAGCAGCATAATGAGTGGATTCAGGTACGATGATTCTAACTGAAATAAGTCACACAGAAAAAGAAACATCATAAGATATCACTAATACACGGAATGTAAACTTGGCTACACAGGAACTGCATTCCAAAACAGAACAGGGTCTCAAATTTAGAAAACCAACTTATGCTTGCTTAAGGGGAAAGGTGAGTTGGGGTGCTGCATAAAACCAGAGATTGAAATGAGCACAGATAAAGTTCCTTAAGCCAAATATGGAATAGACAAGAGCTACTCCTTGCTCAACGAAATGGACTCAAAACCCCATATTAAACGTCTAAGAATGTACCTGACTAGTAAGTATCTTAAAACCTATGGATTGCTATGTCTCCAAAAGAGAATCAAGCGTGTGTACAGGGGCATAAACGCAGCAGTGATAGGATTGGAGAGGTTCGGTGAGCAAATGAAGACCCTTTGAAGTCCTATTGCATGGTACCCATTCCACGGGTTTCAAATACCCAGGTTTAAGGTATTCTTCCTTCAGCTAAAACATGCATGTGGAACCTAGAGTATGATCAACCATGTGATCGGGAGACGTGTTCAAATATGTCTCAGTTTTCCTCCCCTGGTACTCGGGTGCAACATTCCAGACGCTTTACTAACACTCTCCCGACTTGGAGAGTCAGTCCCTTTAACCTCCTGTTTGACCCAGTTTGCAATTTCTGCGGAAGATGAACAGGAATAGCGAGAACCAATGAGAGAATAGCTGGAGGTGTCTGGACGGGCAAATGTAACTCTCATTTCCCACCAGGAAGAGGAATTAACCAAAGGCTCAGCGTGCCGTGCCGGAACCAGATTAGGGCCTGAAGCCATCCTGCGGTGTTGTGGCCAGCTCACAAGAAAGCGAGTTGAAGAAAGGAGCTCAGGGGCTCTGTAATTCACAAACCTGCACAGTTATAAATGACAGCTATCGTCCAAAAATAGACTGAAGTAAGGCTGCCAAGAGGACTTGAAAGCGGGGCAGAATTGCAGGAAACCGATTTCAGGAGGTAGACTGGAATTGCATTGAAAGCATAGGAAAAGAGGCAGAACGTCCACAATGATGCACTTGGCCAAAAAGGGCATATGCGTTTTTTCCTGAATATATTCAGGAAAAAATGCATACGCACTTTTTGGCCAACCAAGCAAGCTTGCAAAGGAAATCTGCACTACAATGAAGTCTCACTTCCCCCCGGTCAAAAGGGCCATCTGAAAAAAGTGTAAAATCCAGAAAGGCAACAGGCCATTGAGAACTGGGAGCCTTGTTATGCTGATGGGCGGGATGTAAATTGCCAACAGACACTCGGGAGAAGTGTATGGTGTTTCCTGAAACATCTAAAAAACAAAGCAACAGAACCTCGGGCACTGCCACTTATGGTCCTATAGCTTAGGGAAATTAAAATCAAAAAGACACAGCCACCCCAAAGTTTGGAACGGCTCTGTTTACAAGAACCTCGTTTACAGTACAAGTTCAACATCGCAGAAAGTGAAAAATGGATAAAGAAGTTGTGGTATTTACTTACAAAGCAATATCACTCAGCAATGAAATCTGTGTCATCAGGCCCTTAGCAGCACAATGAGTGGATTCAGGTATGATGATTCTAACTGAAATAAGTCACACAGAAAAAGAAACATCATAAGATATCAGTAATACACAGAATGTAAACTTGGCTACACAGGAACTGAATTACAGAACAGAACAGGGTCTCAAATTTAGAAAAACAACTTATGCTTGCTTAAGGGGAAAGGTGAGTTGGGGTGCTGCATAAAACCAGAGATTGAAATGAGCACAGATAAAGTTCCTTAAGCCAAATATGGAATAGACAAGAGCTACTCCTTGCTCAACGAAATGGACTCAACACCGCATATTAAACGCCTAAGAATGTACCTGACTTGTAAGTATCTTAAAACCTATGGATTGCTATGTCTCCGAAAGAGAATCAAGCATGTGTACAGGGGCATAAACGCAGCAGTGATAGGATTGGAGAGGTTCGGTGAGCAAATGAAGACCCTTTGAAGTCATATTGCATGGTACCCATTACACGGGTCTTAACTCTCCAGGTTTAAGGTATTCTTCCTTCAGCTAAAACATGCATGTGGAACCCAAGTATGATCAACCATGCGAACGGGAGACGTGTTCAAATATGTCTCAGTTTTCCTCCCCTGGTACTCGGGTGCAACATTCCAGATGCTTTACTAACACTCTCCCCACTTGGAGAGTCAGTCCCTTTAACCTCCTGTTTGGCCCAGTTTGCAATTTCTGCGGAAGATGAACAGGAATAGCGAGAACCAATGAGAGACTAGCTGGAGGTGTCTGGATGGGCAAATTTAACTCTCATTTCCCACCAGAAAGAGGAATTAACCAAAGGCTCAGCGTGCCGTGCCAGAACCAGATTAGGGCCTGAAGCCATCCTGCGGTGTTGCGGCCAGGTCACAAGAAAGCGAGTTGAAGAAAGGAGCTCAGGGGCACTGTAATTCACAAACCTGCAGAGTTATAAATGACAGCTATCGTCCAAAAATAGACTGAAGTAAGGCTGCCAAGAGGACTTGAAAGCGGGGCAGAATTGCAGGAAACCGATTTCAGGAGGTAGACTGGAATTGCATTGAAAGCATAGGAAAAGAGGCAGAACGTCCACAATGATGCACTTGGCCAAAAAGGGCGTATGCGTTTTTTCCTGAATATATTCAGGAAAAAACGCATACGCCCTTTTTGGCCAACCAAGCAAGCTTGCAAAGGAAATCTGCACTACAATGAAGTCTCACTTCCCCCCGGTCAAAAGGGCCATCTGAAAAAAGTGTAAAATCCAGAAAGGCAGGACAGGCCATGGAGAACTGGGAGCCTTGTTATGCTGATGTGCGGGATGTAAATTGCCAACAACCACTCGGGAGAAGTGTATGGTGTTTCCTGAAACATCTAAAAAACAAAGCAACAGAGCCTAGGGCACTTCCACTTATGGTCCTATAGCTTAGGGAATTTAAAATCAAAAAGACACAGCCACCCCAAAGTTTGGGACGCCTCTGTTTACAAGAACCTCGTTTACCGTACAAGTTCAATATCACAGAAAGTGAAAAATGGATAAAGAACTTGTGGTACTTACGTACAATGCAGTATCACACAGCAATGAAATCTATGTCATCAGGCCCGTAGCAGCATAATGAGTGGATTCAGGTACGATGATTCTAACTGAAATAAGTCACACAGAAAAAGAAACATCATAAGATATCACTAATACACGGAATGTAAACTTGGCTACACAGGAACTGAATTCCAAAACAGAACAGGGTCTCAAATTTAGAAAACCAACTTATGCTTGCTTAAGGGGAAAGGTGAGTTGGGGTGCTGCATAAAACCAGAGATTGAAATGAGCACAGATAAAGTTCCTTAAGCCAAATATGGAATAGACAAGAGCTACTCCTTGCTCAACGAAATGGACTCAACACCCCATATTAAACGCCTAAGAATGTACCTGACTAGTAAGTATCTTAAAACCTATGGATTGCTATGTCTCCAAAAGAGAATCAAGCGTGTGTACAGGGGCATAAACGCAGCAGTGATAGGATTGGAGAGGTTCGGTGAGCAAATGAAGACCCTTTGAAGTCATATTGCATGGTACCCATTCCACGGGTTTCAAATACCCAGGTTTAAGGTATTCTTCCTTCAGCTAAAACATGCATGTGGAACCTAGAGTATGATCAACCATGTGATCGGGAGACGTGTTCAAATATGTCTCAGTTTTCCTCCCCTGGTACTCGGGTGCAACATTCCAGACGCTTTACTAACACTCTCCCGACTTGGAGAGTCAGTCCCTTTAACCTCCTGTTTGACCCAGTTTGCAATTTCTGCGGAAGATGAACAGGAATAGCGAGAACCAATGAGAGAATAGCTGGAGGTGTCTGGACGGGCAAATGTAACTCTCATTTCCCACCAGGAAGAGGAATTAACCAAAGGCTCAGCGTGCCGTGCCGGAACCAGATTAGGGCCTGAAGCCATCCTGCGGTGTTGTGGCCAGCTCACAAGAAAGCGAGTTGAAGAAAGGAGCTCAGGGGCTCTGTAATTCACAAACCTGCACAGTTATAAATGACAGCTATCGTCCAAAAATAGACTGAAGTAAGGCTGCCAAGAGGACTTGAAAGCGGGGCAGAATTGCAGGAAACCGATTTCAGGAGGTAGACTGGAATTGCATTGAAAGCATAGGAAAAGAGGCAGAACGTCCACAATGATGCACTTGGCCAAAAAGGGCATATGCGTTTTTTCCTGAATATATTCAGGAAAAAATCATACGCACTTTTTGGCCAACCAAGCAAGCTTGCAAAGGAAATCTGCACTACAATGAAGTCTCACTTCCCCCCGGTCAAAAGGGCCATCTGAAAAAAGTGTAAAATCCAGAAAGGCAACAGGCCATTGAGAACTGGGAGCCTTGTTATGCTGATGGGCGGGATGTAAATTGCCAACAGACACTCGGGAGAAGTGTATGGTGTTTCCTGAAACATCTAAAAAACAAAGCAACAGAACCTCGGGCACTGCCACTTATGGTCCTATAGCTTAGGGAAATTAAAATCAAAAAGACACAGCCACCCCAAAGTTTGGAACGGCTCTGTTTACAAGAACCTCGTTTACAGTACAAGTTCAACATCGCAGAAAGTGAAAAATGGATAAAGAAGTTGTGGTATTTACTTACAAAGCAATATCACTCAGCAATGAAATCTGTGTCATCAGGCCCTTAGCAGCACAATGAGTGGATTCAGGTATGATGATTCTAACTGAAATAAGTCACACAGAAAAAGAAACATCATAAGATATCAGTAATACACAGAATGTAAACTTGGCTACACAGGAACTGAATTACAGAACAGAACAGGGTCTCAAATTTAGAAAAACAACTTATGCTTGCTTAAGGGGAAAGGTGAGTTGGGGTGCTGCATAAAACCAGAGATTGAAATGAGCACAGATAAAGTTCCTTAAGCCAAATATGGAATAGACAAGAGCTACTCCTTGCTCAACGAAATGGACTCAACACCGCATATTAAACGCCTAAGAATGTACCTGACTTGTAAGTATCTTAAAACCTATGGATTGCTATGTCTCCGAAAGAGAATCAAGCATGTGTACAGGGGCATAAACGCAGCAGTGATAGGATTGGAGAGGTTCGGTGAGCAAATGAAGACCCTTTGAAGTCATATTGCATGGTACCCATTACACGGGTCTTAACTCTCCAGGTTTAAGGTATTCTTCCTTCAGCTAAAACATGCATGTGGAACCCAAGTATGATCAACCATGCGAACGGGAGACGTGTTCAAATATGTCTCAGTTTTCCTCCCCTGGTACTCGGGTGCAACATTCCAGATGCTTTACTAACACTCTCCCCACTTGGAGAGTCAGTCCCTTTAACCTCCTGTTTGGCCCAGTTTGCAATTTCTGCGGAAGATGAACAGGAATAGCGAGAACCAATGAGAGACTAGCTGGAGGTGTCTGGATGGGCAAATTTAACTCTCATTTCCCACCAGAAAGAGGAATTAACCAAAGGCTCAGCGTGCCGTGCCAGAACCAGATTAGGGCCTGAAGCCATCCTGCGGTGTTGCGGCCAGGTCACAAGAAAGCGAGTTGAAGAAAGGAGCTCAGGGGCACTGTAATTCACAAACCTGCAGAGTTATAAATGACAGCTATCGTCCAAAAATAGACTGAAGTAAGGCTGCCAAGAGGACTTGAAAGCGGGGCAGAATTGCAGGAAACCGATTTCAGGAGGTAGACTGGAATTGCATTGAAAGCATAGGAAAAGAGGCAGAACGTCCACAATGATGCACTTGGCCAAAAAGGGCGTATGCGTTTTTTCCTGAATATATTCAGGAAAAAACGCATACGCCCTTTTTGGCCAACCAAGCAAGCTTGCAAAGGAAATCTGCACTACAATGAAGTCTCACTTCCCCCCGGTCAAAAGGGCCATCTGAAAAAAGTGTAAAATCCAGAAAGGCAGGACAGGCCATGGAGAACTGGGAGCCTTGTTATGCTGATGGGCGGGATGTAAATTGCCAAGAACCACTTGGGAGAAGTGTATGGTGTTTCCTGAAACAACTAAAAAACAAAGCAACAGAACCTACGGCACTTCCACTTATGGTCCTATAGCTTAGGGAAATTAAAATGAAAAAGACACAGCCACCCCAAAGTTTGGAACGGCTCTGTTTACAAGAACCTCGTTCACAGTACAAGTTCAACATCGCAGAAAGTGAAAAATGGATAAAGAAGTTGTGGTATTTACTTACAAAGCAATATCACTCAGCAATGAAATCTGTGTCACAAGGCCCTTAGCATCACAATGAGTGGATTCAGGTATGATGATTCTAACTGAAATAAGTCACACAGAAAAAGAAACATCATAAGATATCAGTAATACACGGAATGTAAACTTCGCTACACAGGAACTGAATTACAGAACAGAACAGGGTCTCAATTTTAGAAAACCAACTTATGCTTGCTTAAGGGTAAAGGTGAGTTGGGGTGCTGCATAAAACCAGAGATTGAAATGAGCACAGATAAAGTTCCTTAAGCCAAATATGGAATAGACAAGAGCTACTCCTTGCTCAACGAAATGGACTCAACACCCCATATTAAACGCCTAAGAATGTACCTGACTAGTAAGTATCTTAAAACCTATGGATTGCTATGTCTCCGAAAGAGAATCAAGCATGTGTACAGGGGCATAAACGCAGCAGTGATAGGATTGGAGAGGTTCGGTGAGCAAATGAAGACCCTTTGAAGTCATATTGCATGGTACCCATTACACGGGTCTTAACTCTCCAGGTTTAAGGTATTCTTCCTTCAGCTAAAACATGCATGTGGAACCCAAGTATGATCAACCATGCGAACGGGAGACGTGTTCAAATATGTCTCAGTTTTCCTCCCCTGGTACTCGGGTGCAACATTCCAGACGCTTTACTAACACTCTCCCCACTTGGAGAGTCAGTCCCTTTAACCTCCTGTTTGGCCCAGTTTGCAATTTCTGCGGAAGATGAACAGGAATAGCGAGAACCAATGAGAGACTAGCTGGAGGTGTCTGGATGGGCAAATTTAACTCTCATTTCCCACCAGGAAGAGGAATTAACCAAAGGCTCAGCGTGCCGTGCCGGAACCAGATTAGGGCCTGAAGCCATCCTGCGGTGTTGCGGCCAGGTCACAAGAAAGCGAGTTGAAGAAAGGAGCTCAGGGGCACTGTAATTCACAAACCTGCAGAGTTATAAATGACAGCTATCGTCCAAAAATAGACTGAAGTAAGGCTGCCAAGAGGACTTGAAAGCGGGGCAGAATTGCAGGAAACCGATTTCAGGAGGTAGACTGGAATTGCATTGGAAGCATAGGAAAAGAGGCAGAACGTCCACAATGATGCACTTGGCCAAAAAGGGCGTATGCGTTTTTTCCTGAATATATTCAGGAAAAAACGCATACGCCCTTTTTGGCCAACCAAGCAAACTTGCAAAGGAAATCTGCACTACAATGAAGTCTCACTTCTCCCCGGTCAAAAGGGCCATCTGAAAAAAGTGTAAAATCCAGAAAGGCAGGACAGGCCATGGAGAACTGGGAGCCTTGTTATGCTGATGGGCGGGATGTAAATTGCCAACAGACACTCAGGAGAAGTGTATGGTGTTTCCTGAAACATCTAAAAAACAAAGCAACAGAGCCTAGGGCACTTCCACTTATGGTCCTATAGCTTAGGGAAATTAAAATCAAAAAGACACAGCCACCCCAAAGTTTGGGACGCCTCCGTTTACAAGAACCTCGTTTACCGTACAAGTTCAATATCACAGAAAGTGAAAAATGGATAAAGAACTTGTGGTACTTACGTACAATGCAGTATCACTCAGCAATGAAATCTATGTCATCAGGCCCGTAGCAGCATAATGAGTGGATTCAGGTACGATGATTCTAACTGAAATAAGTCACACAGAAAAAGAAACATCATAAGATATCACTAATACACGGAATGTAAACTTGGCTACACAGGAACTGCATTCCAAAACAGAACAGGGTCTCAAATTTAGAAAACCAACTTATGCTTGCTTAAGGGGAAAGGTGAGTTGGGGTGCTGCATAAAACCAGAGATTGAAATGAGCACAGATAAAGTTCCTTAAGCCAAATATGGAATAGACAAGAGCTACTCCTTGCTCAACGAAATGGACTCAAAACCCCATATTAAACGTCTAAGAATGTACCTGACTAGTAAGTATCTTAAAACCTATGGATTGCTATGTCTCCAAAAGAGAATCAAGCGTGTGTACAGGGGCATAAACGCAGCAGTGATAGGATTGGAGAGGTTCGGTGAGCAAATGAAGACCCTTTGAAGTCATATTGCATGGTACCCATTCCACGGGTTTCAAATACCCAGGTTTAAGGTATTCTTCCTTCAGCTAAAACATGCATGTGGAACCTAGAGTATGATCAACCATGTGATCGGGAGACGTGTTCAAATATGTCTCAGTTTTCCTCCCCTGGTACTCGGGTGCAACATTCCAGACGCTTTACTAACACTCTCCCGACTTGGAGAGTCAGTCCCTTTAACCTCCTGTTTGACCCAGTTTGCAATTTCTGCGGAAGATGAACAGGAATAGCGAGAACCAATGAGAGAATAGCTGGAGGTGTCTGGACGGGCAAATGTAACTCTCATTTCCCACCAGGAAGAGGAATTAACCAAAGGCTCAGCGTGCCGTGCCGGAACCAGATTAGGGCCTGAAGCCATCCTGCGGTGTTGTGGCCAGCTCACAAGAAAGCGAGTTGAAGAAAGGAGCTCAGGGGCTCTGTAATTCACAAACCTGCACAGTTATAAATGACAGCTATCGTCCAAAAATAGACTGAAGTAAGGCTGCCAAGAGGACTTGAAAGCGGGGCAGAATTGCAGGAAACCGATTTCAGGAGGTAGACTGGAATTGCATTGAAAGCATAGGAAAAGAGGCAGAACGTCCACAATGATGCACTTGGCCAAAAAGGGCATATGCGTTTTTTCCTGAATATATTCAGGAAAAAATGCATACGCACTTTTTGGCCAACCAAGCAAGCTTGCAAAGGAAATCTGCACTACAATGAAGTCTCACTTCCCCCCGGTCAAAAGGGCCATCTGAAAAAAGTGTAAAATCCAGAAAGGCAACAGGCCATTGAGAACTGGGAGCCTTGTTATGCTGATGGGCGGGATGTAAATTGCCAACAGACACTCGGGAGAAGTGTATGGTGTTTCCTGAAACATCTAAAAAACAAAGCAACAGAACCTCGGGCACTGCCACTTATGGTCCTATAGCTTAGGGAAATTAAAATCAAAAAGACACAGCCACCCCAAAGTTTGGAACGGCTCTGTTTACAAGAACCTCGTTTACAGTACAAGTTCAACATCGCAGAAAGTGAAAAATGGATAAAGAAGTTGTGGTATTTACTTACAAAGCAATATCACTCAGCAATGAAATCTGTGTCATCAGGCCCTTAGCAGCACAATGAGTGGATTCAGGTATGATGATTCTAACTGAAATAAGTCACACAGAAAAAGAAACATCATAAGATATCAGTAATACACAGAATGTAAACTTGGCTACACAGGAACTGAATTACAGAACAGAACAGGGTCTCAAATTTAGAAAAACAACTTATGCTTGCTTAAGGGGAAAGGTGAGTTGGGGTGCTGCATAAAACCAGAGATTGAAATGAGCACAGATAAAGTTCCTTAAGCCAAATATGGAATAGACAAGAGCTACTCCTTGCTCAACGAAATGGACTCAACACCGCATATTAAACGCCTAAGAATGTACCTGACTTGTAAGTATCTTAAAACCTATGGATTGCTATGTCTCCGAAAGAGAATCAAGCATGTGTACAGGGGCATAAACGCAGCAGTGATAGGATTGGAGAGGTTCGGTGAGCAAATGAAGACCCTTTGAAGTCATATTGCATGGTACCCATTACACGGGTCTTAACTCTCCAGGTTTAAGGTATTCTTCCTTCAGCTAAAACATGCATGTGGAACCCAAGTATGATCAACCATGCGAACGGGAGACGTGTTCAAATATGTCTCAGTTTTCCTCCCCTGGTACTCGGGTGCAACATTCCAGATGCTTTACTAACACTCTCCCCACTTGGAGAGTCAGTCCCTTTAACCTCCTGTTTGGCCCAGTTTGCAATTTCTGCGGAAGATGAACAGGAATAGCGAGAACCAATGAGAGACTAGCTGGAGGTGTCTGGATGGGCAAATTTAACTCTCATTTCCCACCAGGAAGAGGAATTAACCAAAGGCTCAGCGTGCCGTGCCAGAACCAGATTAGGGCCTGAAGCCATCCTGCGGTGTTGCGGCCAGGTCACAAGAAAGCGAGTTGAAGAAAGGAGCTCAGGGGCACTGTAATTCACAAACCTGCAGAGTTATAAATGACAGCTATCGTCCAAAAATAGACTGAAGGAAGGCTGCCAAGAGGACTTGAAAGCGGGGCAGAATTGCAGGAAACCGATTTCAGGAGGTAGACTGGAATTGCATTGAAAGCATAGGAAAAGAGGCAGAACGTCCACAATGATGCACTTGGCCAAAAAGGGCGTATGCGTTTTTTCCTGAATATATTCAGGAAAAAACGCATACGCCCTTTTTGGCCAACCAAGCAAACTTGCAAAGGAAATCTGCACTACAATGAAGTCTCACTTCTCCCCGGTCATAAGGGCCATCTGAAAAAAGTGTAAAATCCAGAAAGGCAGGACAGGTCATGGAGAACTGGGAGCCTTGTTATGCTGATGGGCGGGATGTAAATTGCCAACAGACACTCAGGAGAAGTGTATGGTGTTTCCTGAAACATCTAAAAAACAAAGCAACAGAGCCTAGGGCACTTCCACTTATGGTCCTATAGCTTAGGGAAATTAAAATGAAAAAGACACAGCCACCCCAAAGTTTGGAACGGCTCTGTTTACAAGAACCTCGTTCACAGTACAAGTTCAACATCGCAGAAAGTGAAAAATGGATAAAGAAGTTGTGGTATTTACTTACAAAGCAATATCACTCAGCAATGAAATCTGTGTCACAAGGCCCTTAGCATCACAATGAGTGGATTCAGGTATGATGATTCTAACTGAAATAAGTCACACAGAAAAAGAAACATCATAAGATATCAGTAATACACGGAATGTAAACTTCGCTACACAGGAACTGAATTACAGAACAGAACAGGGTCTCAATTTTAGAAAACCAACTTATGCTTGCTTAAGGGTAAAGGTGAGTTGGGGTGCTGCATAAAACCAGAGATTGAAATGAGCACAGATAAAGTTCCTTAAGCCAAATATGGAATAGACAAGAGCTACTCCTTGCTCAACGAAATGGACTCAACACCGCATATTAAACGCCTAAGAATGTACCTGACTAGTAAGTATCTTAAAACCTATGGATTGCTATGTCTCCGAAAGAGAATCAAGCATGTGTACAGGGGCATAAACGCAGCAGTGATAGGATTGGAGAGGTTCGGTGAGCAAATGAAGACCCTTTGAAGTCATATTGCATGGTACCCATTACACGGGTCTTAACTCTCCAGGTTTAAGGTATTCTTCCTTCAGCTAAAACATGCATGTGGAACCCAAGTATGATCAACCATGCGAACGGGAGACGTGTTCAAATATGTCTCAGTTTTCCTCCCCTGGTACTCGGGTGGAACATTCCAGATGCTTTACTAACACTCTCCCCACTTGGAGAGTCAGTCCCTTTAACCTCCTGTTTGGCCCAGTTTGCAATTTCTGCGGAAGATGAACAGGAATAGCGAGAACCAATGAGAGACTAGCTGGAGGTGTCTGGATGGGCAAATTTAACTCTCATTTCCCACCAGGAAGAGGAATTAACCAAAGGCTCAGCGTGCCGTGCCAGAACCAGATTAGGGCCTGAAGCCATCCTGCGGTGTTGCGGCCAGGTCACAAGAAAGCGAGTTGAAGAAAGGAGCTCAGGGGCACTGTAATTCACAAACCTGCAGAGTTATAAATGACAGCTATCGTCCAAAAATAGACTGAAGTAAGGCTGCCAAGAGGACTTGAAAGCGGGGCAGAATTGCAGGAAACCGATTTCAGGAGGTAGACTGGAATTGCATTGGAAGCATAGGAAAAGAGGCAGAACGTCCACAATGATGCACTTGGCCAAAAAGGGCGTATGCGTTTTTTCCTGAATATATTCAGGAAAAAACGCATACGCCCTTTTTGGCCAACCAAGCAAACTTGCAAAGGAAATCTGCACTACAATGAAGTCTCACTTCTCCCCGGTCAAAAGGGCCATCTGAAAAAAGTGTAAAATCCAGAAAGGCAGGACAGGCCATGGAGAACTGGGAGCCTTGTTATGCTGATGGGCGGGATGTAAATTGCCAACAGACACTCAGGAGAAGTGTATGGTGTTTCCTGAAACATCTAAAAAACAAAGCAACAGAGCCTAGGGCACTTCCACTTATGGTCCTATAGCTTAGGGAAATTAAAATCAAAAAGACACAGCCACCCCAAAGTTTGGGACGCCTCCGTTTACAAGAACCTCGTTTACCGTACAAGTTCAATATCACAGAAAGTGAAAAATGGATAAAGAACTTGTGGTACTTACGTACAATGCAGTATCACTCAGCAATGAAATCTATGTCATCAGGCCCGTAGCAGCATAATGAGTGGATTCAGGTACGATGATTCTAACTGAAATAAGTCACACAGAAAAAGAAACATCATAAGATATCACTAATACACGGAATGTAAACTTGGCTACACAGGAACTGCATTCCAAAACAGAACAGGGTCTCAAATTTAGAAAACCAACTTATGCTTGCTTAAGGGGAAAGGTGAGTTGGGGTGCTGCATAAAACCAGAGATTGAAATGAGCACAGATAAAGTTCCTTAAGCCAAATATGGAATAGACAAGAGCTACTCCTTGCTCAACGAAATGGACTCAAAACCCCATATTAAACGTCTAAGAATGTACCTGACTAGTAAGTATCTTAAAACCTATGGATTGCTATGTCTCCAAAAGAGAATCAAGCGTGTGTACAGGGGCATAAACGCAGCAGTGATAGGATTGGAGAGGTTCGGTGAGCAAATGAAGACCCTTTGAAGTCATATTGCATGGTACCCATTCCACGGGTTTCAAATACCCAGGTTTAAGGTATTCTTCCTTCAGCTAAAACATGCATGTGGAACCTAGAGTATGATCAACCATGTGATCGGGAGACGTGTTCAAATATGTCTCAGTTTTCCTCCCCTGGTACTCGGGTGCAACATTCCAGACGCTTTACTAACACTCTCCCGACTTGGAGAGTCAGTCCCTTTAACCTCCTGTTTGACCCAGTTTGCAATTTCTGCGGAAGATGAACAGGAATAGCGAGAACCAATGAGAGAATAGCTGGAGGTGTCTGGACGGGCAAATGTAACTCTCATTTCCCACCAGGAAGAGGAATTAACCAAAGGCTCAGCGTGCCGTGCCGGAACCAGATTAGGGCCTGAAGCCATCCTGCGGTGTTGTGGCCAGCTCACAAGAAAGCGAGTTGAAGAAAGGAGCTCAGGGGCTCTGTAATTCACAAACCTGCACAGTTATAAATGACAGCTATCGTCCAAAAATAGACTGAAGTAAGGCTGCCAAGAGGACTTGAAAGCGGGGCAGAATTGCAGGAAACCGATTTCAGGAGGTAGACTGGAATTGCATTGAAAGCATAGGAAAAGAGGCAGAACGTCCACAATGATGCACTTGGCCAAAAAGGGCATATGCGTTTTTTCCTGAATATATTCAGGAAAAAATGCATACGCACTTTTTGGCCAACCAAGCAAGCTTGCAAAGGAAATCTGCACTACAATGAAGTCTCACTTCCCCCCGGTCAAAAGGGCCATCTGAAAAAAGTGTAAAATCCAGAAAGGCAACAGGCCATTGAGAACTGGGAGCCTTGTTATGCTGATGGGCGGGATGTAAATTGCCAACAGACACTCGGGAGAAGTGTATGGTGTTTCCTGAAACATCTAAAAAACAAAGCAACAGAACCTCGGGCACTGCCACTTATGGTCCTATAGCTTAGGGAAATTAAAATCAAAAAGACACAGCCACCCCAAAGTTTGGAACGGCTCTGTTTACAAGAACCTCGTTTACAGTACAAGTTCAACATCGCAGAAAGTGAAAAATGGATAAAGAAGTTGTGGTATTTACTTACAAAGCAATATCACTCAGCAATGAAATCTGTGAAATCAGGCCCTTAGGAGCACAATGAGTGGATTCAGGTATGATGATTCTAACTGAAATAAGTCACACAGAAAAAGAAACATCATAAGATATCAGTAATACACAGAATGTAAACTTGGCTACACAGGAACTGAATTACAGAACAGAACAGGGTCTCAAATTTAGAAAAACAACTTATGCTTGCTTAAGGGGAAAGGTGAGTTGGGGTGCTGCATAAAACCAGAGATTGAAATGAGCACAGATAAAGTTCCTTAAGCCAAATATGGAATAGACAAGAGCTACTCCTTGCTCAACGAAATGGACTCAACACCGCATATTAAACGCCTAAGAATGTACCTGACTTGTAAGTATCTTAAAACCTATGGATTGCTATGTCTCCGAAAGAGAATCAAGCATGTGTACAGGGGCATAAACGCAGCAGTGATAGGATTGGAGAGGTTCGGTGAGCAAATGAAGACCCTTTGAAGTCATATTGCATGGTACCCATTACACGGGTCTTAACTCTCCAGGTTTAAGGTATTCTTCCTTCAGCTAAAACATGCATGTGGAACCCAAGTATGATCAACCATGCGAACGGGAGACGTGTTCAAATATGTCTCAGTTTTCCTCCCCTGGTACTCGGGTGGAACATTCCAGATGCTTTACTAACACTCTCCCCACTTGGAGAGTCAGTCCCTTTAACCTCCTGTTTGGCCCAGTTTGCAATTTCTGCGGAAGATGAACAGGAATAGCGAGAACCAATGAGAGACTAGCTGGAGGTGTCTGGATGGGCAAATTTAACTCTCATTTCCCACCAGGAAGAGGAATTAACCAAAGGCTCAGCGTGCCGTGCCAGAACCAGATTAGGGCCTGAAGCCATCCTGCGGTGTTGCGGCCAGGTCACAAGAAAGCGAGTTGAAGAAAGGAGCTCAGGGGCACTGTAATTCACAAACCTGCAGAGTTATAAATGACAGCTATCGTCCAAAAATAGACTGAAGTAAGGCTGCCAAGAGGACTTGAAAGCGGGGCAGAATTGCAGGAAACCGATTTCAGGAGGTAGACTGGAATTGCATTGGAAGCATAGGAAAAGAGGCAGAACGTCCACAATGATGCACTTGGCCAAAAAGGGCGTATGCGTTTTTTCCTGAATATATTCAGGAAAAAACGCATACGCCCTTTTTGGCCAACCAAGCAAACTTGCAAAGGAAATCTGCACTACAATGAAGTCTCACTTCTCCCCGGTCAAAAGGGCCATCTGAAAAAAGTGTAAAATCCAGAAAGGCAGGACAGGCCATGGAGAACTGGGAGCCTTGTTATGCTGATGGGCGGGATGTAAATTGCCAACAGACACTCAGGAGAAGTGTATGGTGTTTCCTGAAACATCTAAAAAACAAAGCAACAGAGCCTAGGGCACTTCCACTTATGGTCCTATAGCTTAGGGAAATTAAAATCAAAAAGACACAGCCACCCCAAAGTTTGGGACGCCTCCGTTTACAAGAACCTCGTTTACCGTACAAGTTCAATATCACAGAAAGTGAAAAATGGATAAAGAACTTGTGGTACTTACGTACAATGCAGTATCACTCAGCAATGAAATCTATGTCATCAGGCCCGTAGCAGCATAATGAGTGGATTCAGGTACGATGATTCTAACTGAAATAAGTCACACAGAAAAAGAAACATCATAAGATATCACTAATACACGGAATGTAAACTTGGCTACACAGGAACTGCATTCCAAAACAGAACAGGGTCTCAAATTTAGAAAACCAACTTATGCTTGCTTAAGGGGAAAGGTGAGTTGGGGTGCTGCATAAAACCAGAGATTGAAATGAGCACAGATAAAGTTCCTTAAGCCAAATATGGAATAGACAAGAGCTACTCCTTGCTCAACGAAATGGACTCAAAACCCCATATTAAACGTCTAAGAATGTACCTGACTAGTAAGTATCTTAAAACCTATGGATTGCTATGTCTCCAAAAGAGAATCAAGCGTGTGTACAGGGGCATAAACGCAGCAGTGATAGGATTGGAGAGGTTCGGTGAGCAAATGAAGACCCTTTGAAGTCATATTGCATGGTACCCATTCCACGGGTTTCAAATACCCAGGTTTAAGGTATTCTTCCTTCAGCTAAAACATGCATGTGGAACCTAGAGTATGATCAACCATGTGATCGGGAGACGTGTTCAAATATGTCTCAGTTTTCCTCCCCTGGTACTCGGGTGCAACATTCCAGACGCTTTACTAACACTCTCCCGACTTGGAGAGTCAGTCCCTTTAACCTCCTGTTTGACCCAGTTTGCAATTTCTGCGGAAGATGAACAGGAATAGCGAGAACCAATGAGAGAATAGCTGGAGGTGTCTGGACGGGCAAATGTAACTCTCATTTCCCACCAGGAAGAGGAATTAACCAAAGGCTCAGCGTGCCGTGCCGGAACCAGATTAGGGCCTGAAGCCATCCTGCGGTGTTGTGGCCAGCTCACAAGAAAGCGAGTTGAAGAAAGGAGCTCAGGGGCTCTGTAATTCACAAACCTGCACAGTTATAAATGACAGCTATCGTCCAAAAATAGACTGAAGTAAGGCTGCCAAGAGGACTTGAAAGCGGGGCAGAATTGCAGGAAACCGATTTCAGGAGGTAGACTGGAATTGCATTGAAAGCATAGGAAAAGAGGCAGAACGTCCACAATGATGCACTTGGCCAAAAAGGGCATATGCGTTTTTTCCTGAATATATTCAGGAAAAAATGCATACGCACTTTTTGGCCAACCAAGCAAGCTTGCAAAGGAAATCTGCACTACAATGAAGTCTCACTTCCCCCCGGTCAAAAGGGCCATCTGAAAAAAGTGTAAAATCCAGAAAGGCAACAGGCCATTGAGAACTGGGAGCCTTGTTATGCTGATGGGCGGGATGTAAATTGCCAAGAACCACTTGGGAGAAGTGTATGGTGTTTCCTGAAACATCTAAAAAACAAAGCAACAGAACCTCGGGCACTGCCACTTATGGTCCTATAGCTTAGGGAAATTAAAATCAAAAAGACACAGCCACCCCAAAGTTTGGAACGGCTCTGTTTACAAGAACCTCGTTTACAGTACAAGTTCAACATCGCAGAAAGTGAAAAATGGATAAAGAAGTTGTGGTATTTACTTACAAAGCAATATCACTCAGCAATGAAATCTGTGTCATCAGGCCCTTAGGAGCACAATGAGTGGATTCAGGTATGATGATTCTAACTGAAATAAGTCACACAGAAAAAGAAACATCATAAGATATCAGTAATACACAGAATGTAAACTTGGCTACACAGGAACTGAATTACAGAACAGAACAGGGTCTCAAATTTAGAAAAACAACTTATGCTTGCTTAAGGGGAAAGGTGAGTTGGGGTGCTGCATAAAACCAGAGATTGAAATGAGCACAGATAAAGTTCCTTAAGCCAAATATGGAATAGACAAGAGCTACTCCTTGCTCAACGAAATGGACTCAACACCGCATATTAAACGCCTAAGAATGTACCTGACTTGTAAGTATCTTAAAACCTATGGATTGCTATGTCTCCGAAAGAGAATCAAGCATGTGTACAGGGGCATAAACGCAGCAGTGATAGGATTGGAGAGGTTCGGTGAGCAAATGAAGACCCTTTGAAGTCATATTGCATGGTACCCATTACACGGGTCTTAACTCTCCAGGTTTAAGGTATTCTTCCTTCAGCTAAAACATGCATGTGGAACCCAAGTATGATCAACCATGCGAACGGGAGACGTGTTCAAATATGTCTCAGTTTTCCTCCCCTGGTACTCGGGTGGAACATTCCAGATGCTTTACTAACACTCTCCCCACTTGGAGAGTCAGTCCCTTTAACCTCCTGTTTGGCCCAGTTTGCAATTTCTGCGGAAGATGAACAGGAATAGCGAGAACCAATGAGAGACTAGCTGGAGGTGTCTGGATGGGCAAATTTAACTCTCATTTCCCACCAGGAAGAGGAATTAACCAAAGGCTCAGCGTGCCGTGCCAGAACCAGATTAGGGCCTGAAGCCATCCTGCGGTGTTGCGGCCAGGTCACAAGAAAGCGAGTTGAAGAAAGGAGCTCAGGGGCACTGTAATTCACAAACCTGCAGAGTTATAAATGACAGCTATCGTCCAAAAATAGACTGAAGGAAGGCTGCCAAGAGGACTTGAAAGCGGGGCAGAATTGCAGGAAACCGATTTCAGGAGGTAGACTGGAATTGCATTGAAAGCATAGGAAAAGAGGCAGAACGTCCACAATGATGCACTTGGCCAAAAAGGGCGTATGCGTTTTTTCCTGAATATATTCAGGAAAAAACGCATACGCCCTTTTTGGCCAACCAAGCAAACTTGCAAAGGAAATCTGCACTACAATGAAGTCTCACTTCTCCCCGGTCATAAGGGCCATCTGAAAAAAGTGTAAAATCCAGAAAGGCAGGACAGGTCATGGAGAACTGGGAGCCTTGTTATGCTGATGGGCGGGATGTAAATTGCCAACAGACACTCAGGAGAAGTGTATGGTGTTTCCTGAAACATCTAAAAAACTAAGCAACAGAGCCTAGGGCACTTCCACTTATGGTCCTATAGCTTAGGGAAATTAAAATCAAAAAGACACAGCCACCCCAAAGTTTGGGACGCCTCCGTTTACAAGAACCTCGTTTACCGTACAAGTTCAATATCACAGAAAGTGAAAAATTGATAAAGAACTTGTGGTACTTACGTACAATGCAGTATCACTCAGCAATGAAATCTATGTCATCAGGCCCGTAGCAGCATAATGAGTGGATTCAGGTACGATGATTCTAACTGAAATAAGTCACACAGAAAAAGAAACATCATAAGATATCACTAATACACGGAATGTAAACTTGGCTACACAGGAACTGCATTCCAAAACAGAACAGGGTCTCAAATTTAGAAAACCAACTTATGCTTGCTTAAGGGGAAAGGTGAGTTGGGGTGCTGCATAAAACCAGAGATTGAAATGAGCACAGATAAAGTTCCTTAAGCCAAATATGGAATAGACAAGAGCTACTCCTTGCTCAACGAAATGGACTCAACACCGCATATTAAACGCCTAAGAATGTACCTGACTTGTAAGTATCTTAAAACCTATGGATTGCTATGTCTCTGAAAGAGAATCAAGCATGTGTACAGGGGCATAAACGCAGCAGTGATAGGATTGGAGAGGTTCGGTGAGCAAATGAAGACCCTTTGAAGTCATATTGCATGGTACCCATTACACGGGTCTTAACTCTCCAGGTTTAAGGTATTCTTCCTTCAGCTAAAACATGCATGTGGAACCCAAGTATGATCAACCATGCGAACGGGAGACGTGTTCAAATATGTCTCAGTTTTCCTCCCCTGGTACTCGGGTGCAACATTCCAGATGCTTTACTAACACTCTCCCCACTTGGAGAGTCAGTCCCTTTAACCTCCTGTTTGGCCCAGTTTGCAATTTCTGCGGAAGATGAACAGGAATAGCGAGAACCAATGAGAGACTAGCTGGAGGTGTCTGGATGGGCAAATTTAACTCTCATTTCCCACCAGGAAGAGGAATTAACCAAAGGCTCAGCGTGCCGTGCCGGAACCAGATTAGGGCCTGAAGGCATCCTGCGGTGTTGCGGCCAGGTCACAAGAAAGCGAGTTGAAGAAAGGAGCTCAGGGGCACTGTAATTCACAAACCTGCAGAGTTATAAATGACAGCTATCGTCCAAAAATAGACTGAAGGAAGGCTGCCAAGAGGACTTGAAAGCGGGGCAGAATTGCAGGAAACCGATTTCAGGAGGTAGACTGGAATTGCATTGAAAGCATAGGAAAAGAGGCAGAACGTCCACAATGATGCACTTGGCCAAAAAGGGCGTATGCGTTTTTTCCTGAATATATTCAGGAAAAAACGCATACGCCCTTTTTGGCCAACCAAGCAAACTTGCAAAGGAAATCTGCACTACAATGAAGTCTCACTTCTCCCCGGTCATAAGGGCCATCTGAAAAAAGTGTAAAATCCAGAAAGGCAGGACAGGTCATGGAGAACTGGGAGCCTTGTTATGCTGATGGGCGGGATGTAAATTGCCAACAGACACTCAGGAGAAGTGTATGGTGTTTCCTGAAACATCTAAAAAACAAAGCAACAGAGCCTAGGGCACTTCCACTTATGGTCCTATAGCTTAGGGAAATTAAAATCAAAAAGACACAGCCACCCCAAAGTTTGGGATGCCTCCGTTTACAAGAACCTCGTTTACCGTACAAGTTCAATATCACAGAAAGTGAAAAATGGATAAAGAACTTGTGGTACTTACGTACAATGCAGTATCACTCAGCAATGAAATCTATGTCATCAGGCCCGTAGCAGCATAATGAGTGGATTCAGGTACGATGATTCTAACTGAAATAAGTCACACAGAAAAAGAAACATCATAAGATATCACTAATACACGGAATGTAAACTTGGCTACACAGGAACTGCATTCCAAAACAGAACAGGGTCTCAAATTTAGAAAGCCAACTCCTTCTTGCTTAAGGGTAAAGGTGAGTAGGGGTGCTGCATAAAACCAGAGATTGAAATGAGCACAGATAAAGTTCCTTAAGCCAAATATGGAATAGACAAGAGCTACTCCTTGCTCAACGAAATGGAGTCAACACCGCATATTAAATGCCTAAGAATGTACCTGACTAGTAAGTATCTTAAAACCTATGGATTGCTATGTCTCCGAAAGAGAATCAAGCATGTGTACAGGGGCATAAACGCAGCAGTGATAGGATTGGAGAGGTTTGGTGAGCAAATGAAGACCCTTTGAAGTCATATTGCATGGTACGCATTCCACGGGTTTCAACTACCCAGGTTTAAGGTATTCTTCCTTCAGCTAAAACATGCATGTGGAACCTAGAGTATGATCAACCCTGTGATCGGGAGACGTGTTCAAATATGTCTCAGTTTTCGTACCCTGGTACTCGGGTGCAACATTCCAGACGCTTTACTAACACTCTCCCGACTTGGAGAGTCAGTCCCTTTAACCTCCTGTTTGGCCCAGTTTGCAATTTCTGTGGAAGATGAACAGGAATAGCGAGAACCAATGAAAGAATAGCTGGAGGTGTCTGGATGGGCAAATTTAACTCTCATTTCGCACCAGGAAGAGGAAATAACCAAAGGCTCAGCGTGCCGGGCCGGAACCAGATTAGGGCCTGAAGCCATCCTGCGGTGTTGCGGCCAGGTCACAAGAAAGCGAGTTGAAGAAACGAGCTCAGGGGCACTGTAATTCACAAACCTGCAGAGTTATAAATGACAGCTATCGTCCAAAAATATACTGAAGTAAGGCTGCCAAGAGGACTTGAAAGCGGGGCAGAATTGCAGGAAACCGATTTCAGGAGGTAGACTGGAATTGCATTGAAAGCATAGGAAAAGAGGCAGAACGTCCACAATGATGCACTTGGCCAAAAAGGGCGTATGCGTTTTTTCCTCAATATATTCAGGAAAAAACGCATATGCCCTTTTTGGCCAACCAAGCAAGCTTGCAAAGGAAATCTGCACTACAATGAAGTCTCACTTCTCCCCGGTCAAAAGGGCCATCTGAAAAAAGTGTAAAATCCAGAAAGGCAGGACAGGCCATGGAGAACTGGGAGCCTTGTTATGCTGATGGGCGGGATGTAAATTGCCAAGAACCACTTGGGAGAAGTGTATGGTGTTTCCTGAAACAACTAAAAAACAAAGCAACAGAACCTACGGCACTTCCACTTATGGTCCTATAGCTTAGGGAAATTAAAATGAAAAAGACACAGCCACCCCAAAGTTTGGAACGGCTCTGTTTACAAGAACCTCGTTCACAGTACAAGTTCAACATCGCAGAAAGTGAAAAATGGATAAAGAAGTTGTGGTATTTACTTACAAAGCAATATCACTCAGCAATGAAATCTGTGTCACAAGGCCCTTAGCATCACAATGAGTGGATTCAGGTATGATGATTCTAACTGAAATAAGTCACACAGAAAAAGAAACATCATAAGATATCAGTAATACACGGAATGTAAACTTCGCTACACAGGAACTGAATTACAGAACAGAACAGGGTCTCAAATTTAGAAAACCAACTTATGCTTGCTTAAGGGTAAAGGTGAGTTGGGGTGCTGCATAAAACCAGAGATTGAAATGAGCACAGATAAAGTTCCTTAAGCCAAATATGGAATAGACAAGAGCTACTCCTTGCTCAACGAAATGGACTCAACAACGCATATTAAACGCCTAAGAATGTACCTGACTAGTAAGTATCTTAAAACCTATGGATTGCTATGTCTCCGAAAGAGAATTAAGCATGTGTACAGGGGCATAAACGCAGCAGTGATAGGATTGGAGAGGTTCGGTGAGCAAATGAAGACCCTTTGAAGTCATATTGCATGGTACCCATTACACGGGTCTTAACTCTCCAGGTTTAAGGTATTCTTCCTTCAGCTAAAACATGCATGTGGAACCCAAGTATGATCAACCATGCGAACGGGAGACGTGTTCAAATATGTCTCAGTTTTCCTCCCCTGGTACTCGGGTGCAACATTCCAGACGCTTTACTAACACTCTCCCCACTTGGAGAGTCAGTCCCTTTAACCTCCTGTTTGGCCCAGTTTGCAATTTCTGCGGAAGATGAACAGGAATAGCGAGAACCAATGAGAGACTAGCTGGAGGTGTCTGGATGGGCAAATTTAACTCTCATTTCCCACCAGGAAGAGGAATTAACCAAAGGCTCAGCGTGCCGTGCCAGAACCAGATTAGGGCCTGAAGCCATCCTGCGGTGTTGCGGCCAGGTCACAAGAAAGCGAGTTGAAGAAAGGAGCTCAGGGGCACTGTAATTCACAAACCTGCAGAGTTATAAATGACAGCTATCGTCCAAAAATATACTGAAGTAAGGCTGCCAAGAGGACTTGAAAGCGGGGCAGAATTGCAGGAAACCGATTTCAGGAGGTAGACTGGAATTGCATTGAAAGCATAGGAAAAGAGGCAGAACGTCCACAATGATGCACTTGGCCAAAAAGGGCGTATGCGTTTTTTCCTGAATATATTCAGGAAAAAACGCATACGCCCTTTTTGGCCAACCAAGCAAACTTGCAAAGGAAATCTGCACTACAATGAAGTCTCACTTCTCCCCGGTCAAAAGGGCCATCTGAAAAAAGTGTAAAATCCAGAAAGGCAGGACAGGCCATGGAGAACTGGGAGCCTTGTTATGCTGATGGGCGGGATGTAAATTGCCAACAGACACTCAGGAGAAGTGTATGGTGTTTCCTGAAACATCTAAAAAACAAAGCAACAGAGCCTAGGGCACTTCCACTTATGGTCCTATAGCTTAGGGAAATTAAAATCAAAAAGACACAGCCACCCCAAAGTTTGGGACGCCTCCGTTTACAAGAACCTCGTTTACCGTACATGTTCAATATCACAGAAAGTGAAAAATGGATAAAGAACTTGTGGTACTTACGTACAATGCAGTATCACTCAGCAATGAAATCTATGTCATCAGGCCCGTAGCAGCATAATGAGTGGATTCAGGTACGATGATTCTAACTGAAATAAGTCACACAGAAAAAGAAACATCATAAGATATCACTAATACACGGAATGTAAACTTGGCTACACAGGAACTGCATTCCAAAACAGAACAGGGTCTCAAATTTAGAAAACCAACTTATGCTTGCTTAAGGGGAAAGGTGAGTTGGGGTGCTGCATAAAACCAGAGATTGAAATGAGCACAGATAAAGTTCCTTAAGCCAAATATGGAATAGACAAGAGCTACTCCTTGCTCAACGAAATGGACTCAAAACCCCATATTAAACGTCTAAGAATGTACCTGACTAGTAAGTATCTTAAAACCTATGGATTGCTATGTCTCCAAAAGAGAATCAAGCGTGTGTACAGGGGCATAAACGCAGCAGTGATAGGATTGGAGCGGTTCAGTGAGCAAATGAAGACCCTTTGAAGTCACATTGCATGGTACCCATTCCACGGGTTTCAAATACCCAGGTTTAAGGTATTCTTCCTTCAGCTAAAACATGCATGTGGAACCTAGAGTATGATCAACCATGTGATCGGGAGACGTGTTCAAATATGTCTCAGTTTTCCTCCCCTGGTACTCGGGTGCAACATTCCAGACGCTTTACTAACACTCTCCCGACTTGGAGAGTCAGTCCCTTTAACCTCCTGTTTGACCCAGTTTGCAATTTCTGCGGAAGATGAACAGGAATAGCGAGAACCAATGAGAGAATAGCTGGAGGTGTCTGGACGGGCAAATGTAACTCTCATTTCCCACCAGGAAGAGGAATTAACCAAAGGCTCAGCGTGCCGTGCCGGAACCAGATTAGGGCCTGAAGCCATCCTGCGGTGTTGTGGCCAGCTCACAAGAAAGCGAGTTGAAGAAAGGAGCTCAGGGGCTCTGTAATTCACAAACCTGCAGAGTTGTAAATGACAGCTATCGTCCAAAAATAGACTGAAGTAAGGCTGCCAAGAGGACTTGAAAGCGGGGCAGAATTGCAGGAAACCGATTTCAGGAGGTAGACTGGAATTGCATTGAAAGCATAGGAAAAGAGGCAGAACGTCCACAATGATGCACTTGGCCAAAAAGGGCGTATGCGTTTTTTCCTGAATATATTCAGGAAAAAACGCATACGCCCTTTTTGGCCAACCAAGCAAGCTTGCAAAGGAAATCTGCACTACAATGAAGTCTCACTTCCCACCGGTCAAAAGGGCCATCTGAAAAAAGTGTAAAGTCCAGAAAGGCAGGACAGGCCATGGAGAACTGGGAGCCTTGTTATGCTGATGGGCGGGATGTAAATTGCCAACAACCACTCGGGAGAAGTGTATGGTGTTTCCTGAAACATGTAAAAAACAAAGAAACAGAACCTAGGGCACTTCCACTTATGGTCCTATAGCTTAGGGAAATTAAAATCAAAAAGACACAGCCACCCAAAAGTTTGGAACGGCTCTGTTTACAAGAACCTCGTTTACAGTACAAGTTCAACATCGCAGAAAGTGAAAAATGGAGAAAGAAGTTGTGGTATTTACTTACAAAGCAATATCACTCAGCAATGAAATCTGTGTCATCAGGCCCGTAGCAGCACAATGAGTGGATTCAGGTATGATGATTCTAACTGAAATAAGTCACACAGAAAAAGAAACATCATAAGATATCAGTAATACACGGAATGTAAACTTGGCTACACAGGAACTGAATTACAGAACAGAACAGGGTCTCAAATTTAGAAAACCAACTTATGCTTGCTTAAGGGGAAAGGTGAGTTGGGGTGCTGCATAAAACCAGAGATTGAAATGAGCACAGATAAAGTTCCTTAAGCCAAATATGGTATAGACAAGAGCTACTCCTTGCTCAACGAAATGGACTCAACACCCCATATTAAACGCCTAAGAATGTACCTGACTAGTAAGTATCTTAAAACCTATGGATTGCTATGTCTCCAAAAGAGAATCAAGCGTGTGTACAGGGGCATAAACGCAGCAGTGATAGGATTGGAGATGTTCGGTGAGCAGATGAAGACCCTTTGAAGTCATATTGCATGGTACCCATTCCACGGGTCTCAACTCTCCAGGTTTAAGGTATTCTTCCTTCAGCTAAAACATGCATGTGGAACCCAGAGTATGATCAACCATGTGAACGGGAGACGTGTTCAAATATGTCTCAGTTTCCCTCCCCTGGTACTCGGGTGCAACATTCCAGACGCTTTACTAACACTCTCCCGTCTTGGAGAGTCAGTTCCTTTAACCTTCTGTTTGGCCCAGTTTGCAATTTCTGCGGAAGATGAACAGGAATAGCGAGAACCAATGAGAGGCTAGCTGGAGGTGTCTGGACAGGCAAATTTAACTCTCATTTCCCACCAGGAAGAGGAATTAACCAAAGGCTCAGCGTGCCGTGCCGGAACCAGATTAGGGCCTGAAGCCATCCTGCGGTGTTGTGGCCAGCTCACAAGAAAGCGAGTTGAAGAAAGGAGCTCAGGGGCACTGTAATTCACAAACCTGCAGAGTTATAAATGACAGCTATCGTCCAAAAATAGACTGAAGGAAGGCTGCCAAGAGGACTTGAAAGCGGGGCAGAATTGCAGGAAACCGATTTCAGGAGGTAGACTGGAATTGCATTGAAAGCATAGGAAAAGAGGCAGAACGTCCACAATGATGCACTTGGCCAAAAAGGGCGTATGCGTTTTTTCCTGAATATATTCAGGAAGAAACGCATACGCCCTTTTTGGCCAACCAAGCAAGCTTGCAAAGGAAATCTGCACTACAATGAAGTCTCACTTCCCCCCGGTCAAAAGGGCCATCTGAAGAAAGTGTAAAATCCAGAAAGGCAGGACAGGCCATGGAGAACTGGGAGCCTTGTTATGCTGATGGGCAGGATGTAAATTGTCAACAGACACTCGGGAGAAGTGTATGGTGTTTCCTGAAACATCTAAAAAACAAAGCAACAGAGCCTAGGGCACTGCCACTTATGGTCCTATAGCTTAGGGAAATTAAAATCAAAAAGACACAGCCACCCCAAAGTTTGGGACGGCTCTGTTTACAAGAACCTCGTTTACAGTACAAGTTCAACATCGCAGAAAGTGAAAAATGGATAAAGAAGTTGTGGTATTTACTTACAAAGCAATATCACTCAGGAATGAAATCTATGTCATCACGCCCTTAGAAGAACAATGAGTGGATTCAGGTATGATGATTCTAACTGAAATAAGTCACACAGAAAAAGAAACATCATAAGATATCACTAATACACGGAATGTAAACTTGGCTACACAGGAACTGAATTACAGAACAGAACAGGGTCTCAAATTTAGAAAACCAACTTATGCTTGCTTAAGGGGAAAGGTGAGTTAGGGTGCTGCATAAAACCAGAGATTGAAATGAGCACAGATAAAGTTCCTTAAGCCAAATATGGAATAGACAAGAGCTACTCCTTGCTCAACGAAATGGACTCAACACCCCATATTAAACGCCTAAAAATGTACATGACTAGTAATTTTCTTAAAATCTATGGATTGCTATGTCTCCAAAAGAGAAGCAAGCGTGTGTACAGGGGCATAAACGCAGCAGTGATAGGATTGGAGAGATTCGGTGACCAAATGAAGACCCTTTGAAGTCACATTGCATGGTACCCATTACACGGGTCTCAACTCTCCAGGTTTAAGGTATTCTTCCATCAGCTAAAACATGCATGTGGAACCCAGATTATGATCAACCGTGTGAACGGGAGACGTGTTCAAATATGTCTCAGTTTTCTTCCCCTGGTACTCGGGTGCAACATTCCAGACGCTTTACTAACACTCTCCCCACTTGGAGAGTCAGTCCCTTTAACCTCCTGTTTGGCCCAGTTTGCAATTTCTGCGGAAGATGAACAGGAATAGGGAGAACCAATGAGAGACTAGCTGGAGGTGTCTGGACGGGCAAATTTAACTCTCATTTCCCACCAGGAAGAGGAAATAACCAAAGGCTCAGCGTGGCGTGCCGGAACCAGATTAGCGCCTGAAGCCATCCTGCGGTGTTGCGGCCAGCTCAAAAGAAAGCGAGTTGAAGAAAGGAGCTCAGGGTCTCTGTAATTCACAAACCTGCAGAGTTATAAATGACAGCTATCGTCCAAAAATAGACTGAAGTAAGGCTGCCAAGAGGACTTGAAAGTGGGGCAGAATTGCAGGAAACCGATTTCAGGAGGTAGACTGGAATTGCATTGAAAGCATAGGAAAAGAGGCAGAACGTCCACAATGATGCACTTGGCCAAAAGGGGCCTATGCGTTTTTCCCTGAATATATTCAGGAAAAAACGCATACGCCCTTTTTGGCTAACCAAGCAAGCTTGGAAAGAAATCTGCACTACAATGAAGTCTCTCTTCCCCCCGGTCAAAAGGGCCATCTGAAAAAAGTGTAAAATCCAGAAAGGCAGGACAGGCCCTGGAGAACTGGGAGCCTTGTTATGCTGATGGGCGGGATGTAAATTGCCAACAGACACTAGGGAGAAGTGTATCGTGTTTCCTGAAACATCTAAAAAACAAAGCAACAGAGCCTAGGGCACTTCCACTTATGGTCCTATAGCTTAGGGAAATTAAAATCAAAAAGACACAGCCACCCCAAAATTTGGGACGCCTCTGTTTACAAGAACCTCGTTTACCGTACAAGTTCAATATCACAGAAAGTGAAAAATGGATAAAGAACTTGTGGTACTTACGTACAATGCAGTATCACTCAGCAATGAAATCTATGTCATCAGGCCCGTAGCAGCATAATGAGTGGATTCAGGTACGATGATTCTAACTGAAATAAGTCACACAGAAAAAGAAACATCATAAGATATCACTAATACACGGAATGTAAACTTGGCTACACAGGAACTGAATTCCAAAACAGCACAGGGTCTCAAATTCAGAAAACCAACTTATGCTTGCTTAAGGGGAAAGGTGAGTTGGGGTGCTGCATAAAACCAAAGATTGAAATGAGCACAGATAAAGTTCCTTAAGCCAAATATGGAATAGACAAGAGCTACTCCTTGCTCAACGAATTGGACTCAAAACCCCATATTAAACGCCTAAGAATGTACCTGACTAGTAAGTATCTTAAAACCTATGGATTGCTATGTCTCCAAAAGAGAATCAAGCATGTGTACAGGGGCATAAACGCAGCAGTAATATGATTGGAGAGGTTCGGTGAGCAAATGAAGACCCTTTGAACTCATATTGCATGGTACCCATTCCACGGGTTTCAACTACCCAGGCTTAAGGTATTCTTCCTTCAGCTAAAACATGCATGTGGAACCTAGAGTATGATCAACCATGTGATCGGGAGACGTGTTCAAATATGTCTCAGTTTTTGTACCCTGGTACTCGGGTGCAACATTCCAGACGCTTTACTAACACTCTCCCCACTTGGAGAGTCAGTCCCTTTAACCTCCTGTTTGGCCCAGTTTGCAATTTCTGCAGAAGATGAACAGGAATAGGGAGAACCAATGAGAGACTAGCTGGAGGTGTCTGGACGGGCAAATGTAACTCTCATTTCCCACCAGGAAGAGGAATTAACCAAAGGCTCAGTGTGCCGTGCCGGAACCAGATTAGGGCCTGAAGCCATCCTGCGGTGTTGCGGCCAGCTCAAAAGAAAGCGTGTTGAAGAAAGGAGCTCAGGGGCACTGTAATTTACAAACCTGCAGAGTTATAAATGACAGCTATCGTCCAAAAATATACTGAAGTAAGGCTGCCAAGAGGACTTGAAAGCGGGGCAGAATTGCAGGAAACCGATTTCAAGAGGTAGACTGGAATTGCATTGAAAGCATAGGAAAAGAGGCAGAACGTCCACAATGATGCACTTGGCCAAGAAGGGCGTATGCGTTTTTTCTGAATATATTCAGGAAAAAACGCATACGCCCTTTTTGGCCAACCAAGCAAACTTGCAAAGGAAATCTGCACTACAATGAAGTCTCACTTCCCCCCGGTCAAAAGGGCCATCTGAAAAAAGTGTAAAATCCAGAAAGGCAGGACAGGCCCTGGAGAACTGGGAGCCTTGTTATGCTGATGGGCGGGATGTAAATTGCCAACAGACACTAGGGTGAAGTGTATGGTGTTTCCTGAAACATCTAAAAAACAAAGCAACAGAGCCTAGGGCACTTCCACTTATGGTCCTATAGCTTAGGGAAATTAAAATCAAAAAGACACAGCCACCCCAAAGTTTGGAACGGCTCTGTTTACAAGAACCTCGTTTTCAGTACAAGTTCAACATCTCAGAAAGTGAAAAATGGATAAAGAAGTTGCGTTATTTACTTACAAAGCAATATCACTCAGCAATGAAATCTATGTCACCAGGCCCTTAGCAGCACAATGAGTGGATTCAGGTATGATGATTCTAACTGAAATAAGTCACACAGAAAAAGAAACATCATAAGATATCAGTAATACACGGAATGTAAACTTGGCTACACAGGAACTGAATTCCAAAACAGAACAGGGACTCAAATTTAGAAAACCAACTTATGCTTGCTTAAGGGTAAAGGTGAGTAGGGGTGCTGCATAAAACCAGAGATTGAAATGAGCACAGATAAAGTTCCTTAAGCCAAATATGGAATAGACAAGAGCTACTCCTTGCTCAACGAAATGGACTCAACACCCCATATTAAACGCCTAAGAATGTACCTGACTAGTAAGTATCTTAAAACCTATGGATTGCTATGTCTCCGAAAGAGAATCAAGCATGTGTACAGGGGCATAAACGCAGCAGTGATAGGATTGCAGAGGTTCGGTGAGCAAATGAAGACCCTTTGAAGTCATATTGCATGGTACCCATTCCACGGGTTTCAACTACCCAGGTTTAAGGTATTCTTCCTTCAGCTAAAACATGCATGTGGAACCCAGAGTATGATCAACCATGTGATCGGGAGACGTGTTCAAATATGTCTCAGTTTTCGTACCCTGGTACTCGGGTGCAACATTCCAGATGCTTTACTAACAGTCACCCGACTTGGAGAGTCAGTCCATTTAACCTGCTGTTTGGCCCAGTTTGCAATTTCTGCGGAAGATGAACAGGAATAGCGAGAACCAATGAGAGACTAGCTGGAGGTGTCTGGACGGGCAAATTTAACTCTCATTTCCCACCAGGAAGAGGAATTAACCAAAGGCTCAGCGTGCCGTGCCGGAACCAGATTAGGGCCTGAAGCCATCCTGCGGTGTTGCGGCCAGCTCACAAGAAAGCGAGTTGAAGAAAGGAGCTCAGGGGCACTGTAATTCACAAACCTGCAGAGTTATAAATGACAGCTATCATCCAAAAATAGACTGAAGTAAGGCTGCCAAGAGAACTAGAAAGCGGGGCAGAATTGCAGGAAACCGATTTCAGGAGGTAGACTGGAAATGCATTGAAAGCATAGGAAAAGAGGCAGAACGTCCACAATGATGCACTTGGCCAAAAAGGGCGTATGCGTTTTTTCCTGAATATATTCAGGAAAAAATGCATACGCACTTTTTGGCCAACCAAGCAAACTTGCAAAGGAAATCTGCACTACAATGAAGTCTCACTTCCCCCCGGTCAAAAGGGCCATCTGAAAAAAGTGTAAAATCCAGAAAGGCAGGACAGGCCATGGAGAACTGGGAGCCTTGTTATGCTGATGGGCGGGATGTAAATTGTCAACAGACACTCGGGTGAAGTGTATGGTGTTTCCTGAAACATCTAAAAAACAAAGCAACAGAACCTACGGCACTTCCACTTATGGTCCTATAGCTTAGGGAAATTAAAATCAAAAAGACACAGCCACCCCAAAGTTTGGAACGGCTCTGTTTACAAGAACCTCGTTTACAGTACAAGTTCAACATCGCAGAAAGTGAAAAATGGATAAAGAAGTTGTGGTATTTACTTACAAAGCAATATCACTCAGCAATGAAATCTGTGTCACAAGGCCCTTAGCAGCACAATGAGTGGATTCAGGTATGATGATTCTAACTGAAATAAGTCACACAGAAAAAGAAACATCATAAGATATCAGTAATACACGGAATGTAAACTTGGCTACACAGGAACTGAATTACAGAACAGAACAGGGTCTCAAATTTAGAAAACCAACTTATGCTTGCTTGAGGGTAAAGGTGAGTTGGGCTGCTGCATAACACCAGAGATTGAAATGAGCACAGATAAAGTTCCTTACGTCAAATATGGAATAGACAAGAGCTACTCCTTGCTCAACGAAATGGACTCAACACCGCATATTAAACGCCTAAGAATGTACCTGACTAGTAAGTATCTTAAAACCTATGGATTGCTATGTCTCCGAAAGAGAATCAAGCATGTGTACAGGGGCATAAACGCAGCAGTGATAGGATTGGAGAGGTTCGGTGAGCAAATGAAGACCCTTTGAAGTCATATTGCATGGTACCCATTACACGGGTCTTAACTCTCCAGGTTTAAGGTATTCTTCCTTCAGCTAAAACATGCATGTGGAACCCAAGTATGATCAACCATGCGAACGGGAGACGTGTTCAAATATGTCTCAGTTTTCCTCCCCTGGTACTCGGGTGCAACATTCCAGACGCTTTACTAACACTCTCCCCACTTGGAGAGTCAGTCCCTTTAACCTCCTGTTTGGCCCAGTTTGCAATTTCTGCGGAAGATGAACAGGAATAGCGAGAACCAATGAGAGACTAGCTGGAGGTGTCTGGATGGGCAAATTTAACTCTCATTTCCCACCAGGAAGAGGAATTAACCAAAGGCTCAGCGTGCCGTGCCGGAACCAGATTAGGGCCTGAAGCCATCCTGCGGTGTTGCGGCCAGCTCACAAGAAAGCGAGTTGAAGAAAGGAGCTCAGGGGCACTGTAATTCACAAACCTGCAGAGTTATAAATGACAGCTATCATCCAAAAATAGACTGAAGTAAGGCTGCCAAGAGAACTAGAAAGCGGGGCAGAATTGCAGGAAACCGATTTCAGGAGGTAGACTGGAAATGCATTGAAAGCATAGGAAAAGAGGCAGAACGTCCACAATGATGCACTTGGCCAAAACGGGCGTATGCGTTTTTTCCTGAATATATTCAGGAAAAAATGCATACGCCCTTTTTGGCCAACCAAGCAAACTTGCAAAGGAAATCTGCACTACAATGAAGTCTCACTTCCCCCCGGTCAAAAGGGCCATCTGAAAAAAGTGTAAAATCCAGAAAGGCAGGACAGGCCATGGAGAACTGGGAGCCTTGTTATGCTGATGGGCGGGATGTAAATTGTCAACAGACACTCGGGTGAAGTGTATGGTGTTTCCTGAAACATCTAAAAAACAAAGCAACAGAACCTACGGCACTTCCACTTATGGTCCTATAGCTTAGGGAAATTAAAATCAAAAAGACACAGCCACCCCAAAGTTTGGAACGGCTCTGTTTACAAGAACCTCGTTTACAGTACAAGTTCAACATCGCAGAAAGTGAAAAATGGATAAAGAAGTTGTGGTATTTACTTACAAAGCAATATCACTCAGCAATGAAATCTGTGTCACAAGGCCCTTAGCAGCACAATGAGTGGATTCAGGTATGATGATTCTAACTGAAATAAGTCACACAGAAAAAGAAACATCATAAGATATCAGTAATACACGGAATGTAAACTTGGCTACACAGGAACTGAATTACAGAACAGAACAGGGTCTCAAATTTAGAAAACCAACTTATGCTTGCTTGAGGGTAAAGGTGAGTTGGGCTGCTGCATAACACCAGAGATTGAAATGAGCACAGATAAAGTTCCTTACGTCAAATATGGAATAGACAAGAGCTACTCCTTGCTCAACGAAATGGACTCAACACCGCATATTAAACGCCTAAGAATGTACCTGACTAGTAAGTATCTTAAAACCTATGGATTGCTATGTCTCCGAAAGAGAATCAAGCATGTGTACAGGGGCATAAACGCAGCAGTGATAGGATTGGAGAGGTTCGGTGAGCAAATGAAGACCCTTTGAAGTCATATTGCATGGTACCCATTACACGGGTCTTAACTCTCCAGGTTTAAGGTATTCTTCCTTCAGCTAAAACATGCATGTGGAACCCAAGTATGATCAACCATGCGAACGGGAGACGTGTTCAAATATGTCTCAGTTTTCCTCCCCTGGTACTCGGGTGCAACATTCCAGACGCTTTACTAACACTCTCCCCACTTGGAGAGTCAGTCCCTTTAACCTCCTGTTTGGCCCAGTTTGCAATTTCTGCGGAAGATGAACAGGAATAGCGAGAACCAATGAGAGACTAGCTGGAGGTGTCTGGATGGGCAAATTTAACTCTCATTTCCCACCAGGAAGAGGAATTAACCAAAGGCTCAGCGTGCCATGCCAGAACCAGATTAGGGCCTGAAGACATCCTGCGGTGTTGTGGCCAGGTCACAAGAAAGCGAGTTGAAGAAAGGAGCTCAGGGGCACTGTAATTCACAAACCTGCAGAGTTATAAATGACAGCTATCGTCCAAAAATATACTGAAGTAAGGCTGCCAAGAGGACTTGAAAGCGGGGCAGAATTGCAGGAAACCGATTTCAGGAGGTAGACTGGAATTGCATTGAAAGCATAGGAAAAGAGGCAGAACGTACCACAATGATGCACTTGGCCAAAAAGGGCGTATGCGTTTTTTCCTGAATATATTCAGGAAAAAACGCATACGCCCTTTTTGGCCAACCAAGCAAACTTGCAAAGGAAATCTGCACTACAATGAAGTCTCACTTCTCCCCGGTCAAAAGGGCCATCTGAAAAAAGTGTAAAATCCAGAAAGGCAGAACAGGCCATGGAGAACTGGGAGCCTTGTTATGCTGATGGGCGGGATGTAAATTGCCACAGACACTCAGGAGAAGTGTATGGTGTTTCCTGAAACATCTAAAAAACAAAGCAACAGAGCCTAGGGCACTTCCACTTATGGTCCTATAGCTTAGGGAAATTAAAATCAAAAAGACACAGCCACCCCAAAGTTTGGGACGCCTCCGTTTACAAGAACCTCGTTTACCGTACAAGTTCAATATCACAGAAATTGAAAAATGGATAAAGAACTTGTGGTACTTACGTACAATGCAGTATCACTCAGCAATGCAATCTATGTCATCAGGCCCGTAGCAGCATAATGAGTGGATTCAGGTACAATGATTCTAACTGAAATAAGTCACACAGAAAAAGAAACATCATAAGATATCACTAATACACGGAATGTAAACTTGGCTACACAGGAACTGCATTCCAAAACAGAACAGGGTCTCAAATTTAGAAAACCAACTTATGCTTGCTTAAGGGGAAAGGTGAGTTGGGGTGCTGCATAAAACCAGAGATTGAAATGAGCACAGATAAAGTTCCTTAAGCCAAATATGGAATAGACAAGAGCTACTCCTTGCTCAACGAAATGGACTCAAAACCCCATATTAAACGCCTAAGAATGTACCTGACTAGTAAGTATCTTAAAACCTATGGATTGCTATGTCTCCAAAAGAGAATCAAGCGTGTGTACAGGGGCATAAACGCAGCAGTGATAGGATTGGAGAGGTTCGGTGAGCAAATGAAGACCCTTTGAAGTCATATTGCATGGTACCCATTACACGGGTCTCAACTCTCCAGGTTTAAGGTATTCTTCCTTCAGCTAAAACATGCATGTGGAACCCAGAGTATGATCAACCATGTGAACGGGAGACGTGTTCAAATATGTCTCAGTTTTCCTCCCCTGGTACTCGGGTGCAACATTCCAGACGCTTTACTAACACTCTCCCGACTTGGAGAGTCAGTCCCTTTAACCTCCTGTTTGGCCCAGTTTGCAATTTCTGCGGAAAATGAACAGGAATAGCGAGAACCAATGAGAGGCTAGCTGGAGGTGTCTGGACGGGCAAATTTAACTCTCATTTCCCACCAGGAAGAGGAATTAACCAAAGGCTCAGCATGCCGGGCAGGAACAAGATTAGGGCCTGAAGCCATCCTGCGGTGTTGCGGCCAGGTCACAAGAAAGCGAGTTGAAGAAAGGAGCTCAGGGGCACTGTAATTCACAAACCTGCAGAGTTATAAATGACAGCTATCATCCAAAAATAGACTGAAGTAAGGCTGCCAAGAGGACTTGAAAGTGGGGCAGAATTGCAGGAAACCGATTTCAGGAGGTAGACTGGAATTGCATTGAAAGCATAGGAAAAGAGGCAGAACGTCCACAATGATGCACTTGGCCAAAAAGGGCGTATGCGTTTTTTCCTGAATATATTCAGGAAAAAACGCATACGCCCTTTTTGGCCAACCAAGCAAGCTTGCAAAGGAAATCTGCACTACAATGAAGTCTCACTTCCCCCCGGTCAAAAGGGCCATCTGAAAAAAGTGTAAAATCCAGAAAGGCAGGACAGGCCATGGAGAACTGGGAGCCTTGTTATGCTGATGGGCGGGATGTAAATTGCCAACAGCCACTCGGGTGAAGTGTATGGTGTTTCCTGAAACATCTAAAAAACAAAGCAACAGAACCTAGGGCACTTCCACTTATGGTCCTATAGCTTAGGGAAATTAAAATCAAAAAGACACAGCCACCCCAAAGTTTCGAATGGCTCTGCTTACAAGAACCTCGTTTACAGTACAAGTTTAAAATCGCAGAAAGTGAAAAATGGATAAAGAAGTTGTGGTATTTACTTACAAAGCAATATCACTCAGCAATGAAATCTGTGTCATCAGGCCCTTAGCAGCACAATGAGTGGATTCAGGTATGATGATTCTAACTGAAATAAGTCACACAGAAAAAGAAACATCATAAGATATCAGTAATACACGGAATGTAAACTTGGCTACACAGGAACTGAATTACAGAACAGAACAGGGTCTCAAATTTAGAAAACCAACTTATGCTTGCTTAAGGGTAAAGGTGAGTTGGGGTGCTGCATAAAACCAGAGATTGAAATGAGCACAGATAAAGTTCCTTAAGTTAAATATGGAATAGACAAGAGCTACTCCTTGCTCAACGAAATGGACTCAACACCGCATATTAAACGCCTAAGAATGTACCTGACTAGTAAGTATCTTACAACCTATGGATTGCTATGTCTCCGAAAGAGAATCAAGCATGTGTACAGGAGCATAAACGCAGCAGTGATAGGATTGGAGAGGTTCGGTGAGCAAATGAAGACCCTTTGAAGTCATATTGCATGGTACCCATTCCACGGGTTTCAAATACCCAGGTTTAAGGTATTCTTCCTTCAGCTAAAACATGCATGTGGAACCCAAGTATGATCAACCATGTGATTGGGAGACGTGTTCAAATATGTCTCAGTTTTCGTACCCTGGTCCTCGGGTGCAACATTCCAGACCCTTTACTAACACTCTCCCGACTTGGAGAGTCAGTCCCTTTAACCTCCGGTTTGGCCCAGTTTGCAATTTCTGCGGAAGATGAACAGGAATAGCGAGAACCAATGAGAGACTAGCTGGAGGTGTCTGGACGGGCAAATTTAACTCTCATTTCCCACCAGGAAGAGGAAATAACCAAAGGCTCAGCGTGCCGTACCGGAACCAGATTAGGGGCTGAAGACATCCTGCGGTGTTGCGGCCAGCTCAAAAGAAAGCGAGTTGAAGAAAGGAGCTCAGGGGCACTGTAATTCACAAACCTGCAGAGTTATAAATGACAGCTATCGTCCAAAAATAGACTGAAGTAAGGCTGCCAAGAGGACTTGAAAGCGGAGCAGAATTGCAGGAAACCGATTTCAGGAGGTAGACTGGAATTGCATTGAAAGCATAGGAAAAGAGGCAGAACGTCCACAATGATGCACTTGGCCAAAAAGGGCGTATGCGTTTTTTCCTGAATATATTCAGGAAAAAACGCATACGCCCTTTTTGGCCAACCAAGCAAGCTTGCAAAGGAAATCTGCACTACAATGAAGTCTCACTTCCCCCCGGTCAAAAGGGCCATCTGAAAAAAGTGTAAAATCCAGAAAGGCAGGACAGGCCATGGAGAACTGGGAGCCTTGTTATGCTGATGGGCGGGATGTAAATTGCCAACAACCACTCTGGAGAAGTGTATGGTGTTTCCTGAAACATCTAAAAAACAAAGCAACAGAACCTAGGGCACTTCCACTTATGGTCCTATAGCCTAGGGAAATTAAAATCAAAAAGACACAGCCACCCCAAAGTTTGGATCAGCTCTGTTTACAAGAACCTCGTTTACAGTACAAGTTCAACATCGCAGAAAGTGAAAAATGGATAAAGAAGTTGTGGTATTTACTTACAAAGCAATATCACTCAGCAATAAAATCTGTGTCATCAGGCCCTTAGCAGCACAATGAGTGGATTCAGGTATGATGATTCTAACTGAAATAAGTCACACAGAAACAGAAACATCATAAGATATCAGTAATACACGGAATGTAAACTTGGCTACACAGGAACTGAATTACAGAACAGAACAGGGTCTCAAATTTAGAAAACCAACTTATGCTTGCTTAAGGGGAAAAGTGAGTTGGGGTGCTGCATAAAACCAGAGATTGAAATGAGCACAGATAAAGTTCCTTAAGCCAAATATGGAATAGACAAGAGCTACTCCTTGCTCAACGAAATGGACTCAACACCCCATATTAAACGCCTAAGAATGTACCTGACTAGTAAGTATCTTAAAACCTATGGATTGCTATGTCTCCGAAAGAGAATCAAGCATGTGTACAGGGGCATAAACGCAGCAGTGATAGGATTGGAGAGGTTCGGTGAGCATATGAAGACCCTTTGAAGTCATATTGCATGGTACCCATTACACGGGTCTCAACTCTCCAGGTTTAAGGTATTCTTCCTTCAGCTAAAACATGCATGTGGAACCCAGAATATGATCAACCATGTGAACGGGAGACGTATTCAAATATGTCTCAGTTTTCCTCCTCTGGTACTCGGGTGCAACATTCCAGACGCTTTACTAACACTCTCCCGACTTGGAGAGTCAGTCCCTTTAACCTCCTGTTTGGCCCAGTTTGCAATTTCTGTGGAAGATGAACAGGAATAGCGAGAACCAATGAGAGGCTAGCTGGAGGTGTCTGAACGGGCAAATTTAACTCTCATTTCCCACCAGGAAGAGGAATTAACCAAAGGCTCAGCATGCCGGGCCGGAACCAGATTAGGGCCTGAAGCCATCCTGCGGTGTTGCGGCCAGGTCACAAGAAAGCGAGTTGAAGAAAGGAGTTCAGGGGCACTGTAATTCACAAACCTGCAGAGTTATAAATGAGAGCTATCGTCCAAAAACAGACTGAAGTAAGTCTGCCAAGAGGACTTGAAAGCGGGGCAGAATTGCAGGAAACCGATTTCAGGAGGTACACTGGAATTGCATTGAAAGCATAGGAAAAGAGGCAGAACGTCCACAATGATGCACTTGGCCAAAAAGGGCGTATGCGTTTTTTCCTGAATATATTCAGGAAAAAACGCATACGCCCTTTTTGGCCAACCAAGCAAGCTTGCAAAGGAAATCTGCACTACAATGAAGTCTCACTTCCCCCCGGTCAAAAGGGCCATCTGAAAAAAGTGTAAAATCCAGAAAGGCAACAGGCCATTGAGAACTGGGAGCCTTGTTATGCTGAAGGGCGGGATGTAAATTGTCAACAACCACTTGGGAGAAGTTTATGGTGTTTCCTGAAACATCTAAAAAACAAAGCAACAGAGCCTAGGGCACTTCCACTTATGGTCCTATAGCTTAGGGAAATTAAAATCAAAAAGACACAGCCACCCCAAAGTTTGGGACGCCTCCGTTTACAAGAACCTCGTTTACCGTACAAGTTCAATATCACAGAAAGTGAAAAATGGATAAAGAACTTGTGGTACTTACGTACAATGCAGTATCACTCAGCAATGAAATCTATGTCATCAGGCCCTTAGCAGCACAATGAGTGGATTCAGGTATGATGATTCTAACTGAAATAAGTCACACAGAAAAAGAAACATCATAAGATATCACTAATACACGGAATGTAAACTTGGCTACACAGGAACTGCATTCCAAAACAGAACAGGGTCTCAAATTTAGAAAACCAACTTATGCTTGCTTAAGGGGAAAGGTGAGTTGGGGTGCTGCATAAAACCAGAGATTGAAATGAGCACAGATAAAGTTCCTTAAGCCAAATATGGAATAGACAAGAGCTACTCCTTGCTCAACGAAATGGACTCAACACCCCATATTAAACGCCTAAGAATGTACCTGACTAGTAAGTATCTTAAAACCTATGGATTGCTATGTCTCCAAAAGAGAATCAAGCATGTGTACAGGGGCATAAACGCAGCAGTGATAGGATTGGAGAGGTTCGGTGAGCAAATGAAGACCCTTTGAAGTCATATTGCATGGTACCCATTCCACGGGTTTCAACTACCCAGGTTTAAGGTATTCTTCCTTCAGCTAAAACATGCATGTGGAACCTAGAGTATGATCAACCATGTGATCGGGAGACGTGTTCAAATATGTCTCAGTTTTCGTACCCTGGTACTCGGGTGCAACATTCCAAACGCTTTACTAACACTCTCCCCACTTGGAGAGTCAGTCCCTTTAACCTCCTGTTTGGCCCAGTTTGCAATTTCTGTGGAAGATGAACAGGAATAGCGAGAACCAATGAGAGGCTAGCTGGAGGTGTCTGGACGGGCAAATTTAACTCTCATTTCCCACCAGGAAGAGGAAATAACCAAAGGCTCAGCGTGCCGTACCGGAACCAGATTAGGGCCTGAAGCCATCCTGCGGTGTTGCGGCCAGCTCACAAGAAAGCGAGTTGAAGAAAGGAGCTCAGGGGCACTGTAATTAACAAACCTGCAGAGTTGTAAATGACAGCTATCGTCCAAAAATATACTGAAGTAAGGCTGCCAAGAGGACTTGAAAGCGGAGCAGAATTGCAGGAAACCGATTTCAGGAGGTAGACTGGAATTGCATTGAAAGCATAGGAAAAGAGGCAGAACGTCCACAATGATGCACTTGGCCAAAAAGGGCGTATGCGTTTTTTCCTGAATATATTCAGGAAAAAACGCATACGCCCTTTTTGGCCAACCAAGCAAGCTTGCAAAGGAAATCTGCACTACAATGAAGTCTCACTTCCCCCCGGTCAAAAGGGCCATCTGAAAAAAGTGTAAAATCCAGAAAGGCAGGACAGGCCATGGAGAACTGGGAGCCTTGTTATGCTGATGGGCGGGATGTAAATTGCCAACAACCACTCGGGAAAAGTGTATGGTGTTTCCTGAAACATCTAAAAAACAAAGCAACAGAACCTAAGGCACTTCCACTTATGGTCCTATAGCTTAGGGAAATTAAAATCAAAAAGACACAGCCACCCCAAAGTTCGGAACGGCTCTGTTTACAAGAACCTCGTTTACAGTACAAGTTCAACATCGCAGAAAGTGAAAAATGGATAAAGAAGTTGTGGTATTTACTTACAAAGCAATATCACTCAGCAATGAAATCTGTGTCATCAGGCCCTTAGCAGCACAATGAGTGGATTCAGGTATGATGATTCTAACTGAAATAAGTCACACAGAAAAAGAAACATCATAAGATATCAGTAATACACGGAATGGAAACTTGGCTACACAGGAACTGAATTACAGAACAGAACAGGGTCTCAAATTTAGAAAACCAACTTATGCTTGCTTAAGGGGAAAGGTGAGTTGGGGTGCTGCATAAAACCAGAGATTGAAATGAGCACAGATAAAGTTCCTTAAGCCAAATATGGAATAGACAAGAGCTACTCCTTGCTCAATGAAATGGACTCAACACCGCATATTAAACACCTAAGAATGTACCTGACTAGTAAGTATCTTAAAACCTATGGATTGCTATGTCTCCGAAAGAGAATCAAGCATGTGTACAGGGGCATAAACGCAGCAGTGATAGGATTGGAGAGGTTCGGTGAGCAAATGAAGACCCTTTGAAGTCATATTGCATGGTACCCATTCCACGGGTTTCAAATACCCAGGTTTAAGGTATTCTTCCTTCAGCTAAAAGATGCATGTGGAACCCAAGTATGATCAACCATGTGAACGGGAGACGTGTTCAAATATGTCTCAGTTTTCCTCCCCTGGTACTCGGGTGCAACATTCCAGACGCTTTACTAACACTCTCCCCACTTGGAGAGTCAGCGCCTTTAACCTCCTGTTTGGCCCAGTTTGCAATTTCTTGGAAGATGAACAGGAATAGTGAGAACCAATGAGAGACTAGCTGGAGGTGTCTGGACGGGCAAATTTAACTCTCATTTCCCACCAGGAAGAGGAAATAACCAAAGGCTCAGCGTGCCGTGCCGGAACAAGATTAGGGCCTGAAGCCATCCTGCGGTGTTGCGGCCAGGTCACAAGAAAGCGAGTTGAAGAAAGGAGCTCAGGGGCACTGTAATTCACAAACCTGCAGAGTTATAAATGACAGCTATCGTCCAAAAATAGACTGAAGGAAGGCTGCCAAGAGGACTTGAAAGCGGGACAGAATTGCAGGAAACCGATTTCAGGAGGTAGACTGGAATTGCATTGAAAGCATAGGAAAAGAGGCAGAACGTCCACAATGATGCACTTGGCCAAAAAGGGCGTATGCGTTTTTTCCTGAATATATTCAGGAAAAAACGCATACGCCCTTTTTGGCCAACCAAGCAAGCTTGCAAAGGAAATCTGCACTACAATGAAGTCTCACTTCCCCCCGGTCAAAAGGGCCATCTGAAAAAAGTGTAAAATCCAGAAATGCAGGACAGGCCATGGAGAACTGGGAGCCTTGTTATGCTGATGGGCGGGATGTAAATTGCCAACAACCACTCAGGAGAAGTGTATGGTGTTTCCTGAAACATCTAAAAAACAAAGCAACAGAACCTAGGGCACTTCCACTTATGGTCCTATAGCTTAGGGAAATTAAAATCAAAAAGACACAGCCACCCCAAAGTTTGGAACGGCTCTGTTTACAAGAACCTCGTTTACAGTACAAGTTCAACATCGCAGAAAGTGAAAAATGGATAAAGAAGTTGTGGTATTTACTTACAAAGCAATATCACTCAGCAATGAAATCTGTGTCATCAGGCCCTTAGCAGCACAATGAGTGGATTCAGGTATGATGATTCTAACTGAAATAAGTCACACAGAAAAAGAAACATCATAAGATATCAGTAATACACGGAATGGAAACTTGGCTACACAGGAACTGAATTACAGAACAGAACAGGGTCTCAAATTTAGAAAACCAACTTATGCTTGCTTAAGGGGAAAGGTGAGTTGGGGTGCTGCATAAAACCAGAGATTGAAATGAGCACAGATAAAGTTCCTTAAGCCAAATATGGAATAGACAAGAGCTACTCCTTGCTCAACGAAATGGACTCAACACCGCATATTAAACGCCTAAGAATGTACCTGACTAGTAAGTATCTTAAAACCTATGGATTGCTATGTCTCCGAAAGAGAATCAAGCATGTGTACAGGGGCATAAACAGAGCAGTGATAGGATTGGAGAGGTTCTGTGAGCAAATGAAGACCCTTTGAAGTCATATTGCATGGTACCCATTCCACGGGTTTCAACTACCCAGGTTTAAGGTATTCTTCCTTCAGCTAAAACATGCATGTGGAACCTAGAGTATGATCAACCATGTGATCGGGAGACGTGTTCAAATATGTCTCGGTTTTCGTACCCTGGTACTTGGGTGCAACATTCCAGACACTTTACTAACACTCTCCCCACTTGGAGAGCCAGTCCCTTTAACCTCCTTTTTGGCCCAGTTTGCAATTTCTGTGGAAGATGAACAGGAATAGCGAGAACCAATGAGAGACTAGCTGGAGGTGTCTGGATGGGCAAATTTAACTCTCATTTCCCACCAGGAAGAGGAATTAACCAAAGGCTCAGCGTGCCGTGCCAGAACCAGATTAGGGCCTGAAGACATCCTGCGGTGTTGCGGCCAGGTCACAAGAAAGCGAGTTAAAGAAAGGAGCTCAGGAGCACAGTAATTCACAAACCTGCAGAGTTATAAATGACAGCTATCGTCCAAAAATATACTGAAGTAAGGCTGCCAAGAGGACTTGAAAGCGGGGCAGAATTGCAGGAAACCGATTTCAGGAGGTAGACTGGAATTGCATTGAAAGCATAGGAAAAGAGGCAGAACGTCCACAATGATGCACTTGGCCAAAAAGGGCGTATGCGTTTTTTCCTGAATATATTCAGGAAAAAACGCATACGCCCTTTTTGGCCAACCAAGCAAGCTTGCAAAGGAAATCTGCACTACAATGAAGTCTCACTTCCCCCCGGTCAAAAGTGCCATCTGAAAAAAGTGTAAAATCCAGAAAGGCAGGACAGGCCATGGAGAACTGGGAGCCTTGTTATGCTGATGGGCGGGATGTAAATTACCAACAGACACTCAGGAGAAGTGTATGGTGTTTCCTGAAACATCTAAAAAACAAAGCAACAGAGCCTAGGGCACTGCCACTTATGGTCCTATAGCTTAGGGAAATTAAAATCAAAAAGACACAGCCACCCCAAAGTTTGGGACGCCTCTGTTTACAAGAACCTCGTTTACAGTACAAGTTCAACATCGCAGAAATTGAAAAATGGATAAAGAAGTTGTGGTATTTACTTACAAAGCAATATCACTCAGCAATGAAATCTGTGTCATCAGGCCCTTAGCAGCACAATGAGTGGATTCAGGTATGATGATTCTAACTGAAATAAGTCACACAGAAAAAGAAACATCATAAGATATCAGTAATACACGGAATGTAAACTTGGCTACACAGGAACTGAATTACAGAACAGAACAGGGTCTCAAATTTAGAAAACCAACTTATGCTTGCTTAAGGGGAAAGGTGAGTTGGGGTGCTGCATAAAACCAGAGATTGAAATGAGCACAGATAAAGTTCCTTAAGCCAAATATGGAATAGACAAGAGCTACTCCTTGCTCAACGAAATGGACTCAACACCCCATATTAAACGCCTAAGAATGTACCTGACTAGTAAGTATCTTAAAACCTATGGATTGCTATGTCTCCGAAAGAGAATCAAGCATGTGTACAGGGGCATAAACGCAGCAGTGATAGGATTGGAGAGGTTCTGTGAGCAAATGAAGACCCTTTGAAGTAATATTGCATGGTTCCCATTCCACGGGTTTCAACTACCCAGGTTTAAGGTATTCTTCCTTCAGCTAAAACATGCATGTGGAACCTAGAGTATGATCAACCATGTGATCGGGAGACGTGTTCAAATATGTCTCAGTTTTCGTACCCTGGTACTCGGGTGCAACATTCCAGACACTTTACTAACACTCTCCCCACTTGGAGAGTCAGTCCCTTTAACCTCCTGTTTGGCCCAGTTTGCAATTTCTGTGGAAGATGAACAGGAATAGCGAGAACCAATGAGAGACTAGCTGGAGGTGTCTGGATGGGCAAATTTAACTCTCATTTCCCACCAGGAAGAGGAATTAACCAAAGGCTCAGCGTGCCGTGCCAGAACCAGATTAGGGCCTAAAGACATCCTGCGGTGTTGCGGCCAGGTCACAAGAAAGCGAGTTAAAGAAAGGAGCTCAGGAGCACTGTAATTCACAAACCTGCAGAGTTATAAATGACAGCTATCATCCAAAAATAGACTGAAGTAAGGCTGCCAAGAGGACTTGAAAGCGGGGCAGAATTGCAGGAAACCGATTTCAGGAGGTAGACTGGAATTGCATTGAAAGCATAGGAAAAGAGGCAGAACGTCCACAATGATGCACTTGGCCAAAAAGGGCGTATGCGTTTTTTCCTGAATATATTCAGGAAAAAACGCATACGCCCTTTTTGGCCAACCAAGCAAGCTTGCAAAGGAAATCTGCACTACAATGAAGTCTCACTTCCCCCCGGTCAAAAGGGCCATCTGAAAAAAGTGTAAAATCCAGAAAGGCAGGACAGGCCATGGAGAACTGGGAGCCTTGTTATGCTGATGGGCGGGATGTAAATTACCAACAGACACTCAGAAGAAGTGTATGGTGTTTCCTGAAACATCTAAAAAACAAAGCAACAGAGCCTAGGGCACTGCCACTTATGGTCCTATAGCTTAGGGAAATTAAAATCAAAAAGACACAGCCACCCCAAAGTTTGGGACACCTCTGTTTACAAGAACCTCGTTTACACTACAAGTTCAACATCGCAGAAATTGAAAAATGGATAAAGAAGTTGTGGTATTTACTTACAAAGCAATATCACTCAGCAATGAAATCTGTGTCATCAGGCCCTTAGCAGCACAATGAGTGGATTCAGGTATGATGATTCTAACTGAAATAAGTCACACAGAAAAAGAAACATCATAAGATATCAGTAATACACGGAATGGAAACTTGGCTACACAGGAACTGAATTACAGAACAGAACAGGGTCTCAAATTTAGAAAACCAACTTATGCTTGCTTAAGGGGAAAGGTGAGTTGGGGTGCTGCATAAAACCAGAGATTCAAATGAGCACAGATAAAGTTCCTTAAGCCAAATATGGAATAGAAAAGAGCTACTCCTTGCTCAACGAAATGGACTCAACACCCCATATTAAACGCCTAAGAATGTACCTGACTAGTAAGTATCTTAAAACCTATGGATTGCTATGTCTCCGAAAGAGAATCAAGCATGTGCACAGGGGCATAAACGCAGCAGTGATAGGATTGGAGAGGTTCGGTGAGCAAATGAAGACCCTTTGAAGTCATATTGCATGGTACCCATTCCACGGGTTTCAACTACCCAGGTTTTAGGTATTCTTCCTCAGCTAAAACATGAATGTGGAACCCAAGTATGATCAACCATGTGAATGGGAGACGTGTTCAAATATGTCTCAGTTTTCCTCCCCTGGTACTTGGGTGCAACATTCCAGACGCTTTACTAACACTCTCCCCACTTGGAAAGTCAGCGCCTTTAACCTCCTGTTTGGCCCAGTTTGCAATTTCTGCGGAAGATGAACAGGAATAGCGAGAACCAATGAGAGGCTAGCTGGAGGTGTCTGGACGGGCAAATTTAACTCTCATTTCCCACCAGGAAGAGGAATTAACCAAAGGCTCAGCATTCCGGGCCAGAACCAGATTAGGGCCTGAAGCCATCCTGCGGTGTTGCGGCCAGGTCACAAGAAAGCGAGTTGAAGAAAGGAGCTCAGGGGCACTGCAATTGACAAACCAGCAGAGTTATAAATGACAGCTATCGTCCAAAAATAGACTGAAGTAAGGCTGCCAAGAGGACTTGAAAGCGGGGCAGAATTGCAGGAAACCGATTTCAGGAGGTAGACTGGAATTGCATTGAAAGCATAGGAAAAGAGGCAGAACGTCCACAATGATGCACTTGGCCAAAAAGGGCGTATGCGTTTTTTCCTGAATATATTCAGGAAAAAACGCATACGCCCTTTTTGGCCAACCAAGCAAGCTTGCAAAGGAAATCTGCACTACAATGAAGTCTCACTTCCCCCCAGTCAAAAGGGCCATCTGAAAAAAGTGTAAAATCCAGAAAGGCAGGACAGGCCATGGAGAACTGGGAGCCTTGTTATGCTTATGGGCGGGATGTAAATTGCCAACAACCACTTGGGAGAAGTGTATGGTGTTTCCTGAAACATCTAAAAAACAAAGCAACAGAACCTAGTGCACTTCCACTTATGGTCCTATAGCTTAGGGAAATTAAAATCAAAAAGACACAGCCACCCCAAAGTTTGGAACGGCTCTGTTTACAAGAACCTCGTTTACAGTACAAGTTCAACATCGCAGAAATTGAAAAATGGATAAAGAACTTGTGGTACTTACGTACAATGCAGTATCACTCAGCAATGAAATCTGTGTCATCAGGCCCGTAGCAGCATAATGAGAGGATTAAGGTACGATGATTCTAACTGAAATAAGTCACACAGAAAAAGAAACATCATAAGATATCAGTAATACACGGAATGGAAACTTGGCTACACAGGAACTGAATTACAGAACAGAACAGGGTCTCAAATTTAGAAAACCAACTTATGCTTGCTTAAGGGGAAAGGTGAGTTGGGGTGCTGCATAAAACCAGAGATTGAAATGAGCACAGATAAAGTTCCTTAACCCAAATATGGAATAGACAAGAGCTACTCCTTGCTCAACGAAATGGACTCAACACCGCATATTAAACGCCAAAGAATGTACCTGACTAGTAACTATCTTAAAACCTATGGATTGCTCTGTCTCCGAAAGAGAATGAAGCATGTGTACAGGGGCATAAACGCAGCAGTGATAGGATTGGAGAGGTTCGGTGAGCAAATGAAGACCCTTTGAAGTCATATTGCATGGTACCCATTCCACGGGTTTCAAATACACAGGTTTAAGGTATTCTTCCTTCAGCTAAAACATGCATGTGGAACCCAGAGTATGATCAACCATGTGAACGGGAGATGTGTTCAAATATGTCTCAGTTTTCCTCCCCTGGTACTCGTGTGCAACATTCCAGACCCTTTACTAACACTCTCCCCACTTGGAAAGTCAGTCCCTTTAACCTCCTGTTTGGCCCAGTTTGCAATTTCTGTGGAAGATGAACAGGAATAGCGAGAACCAATGAGAGGCTAGCTGGAGGTGTCTGGACGGGCAAATTTAACTCTCATTTCCCACCAGGAAGAGGAATTAACCAAAGGCTCAGCATTCCGGGCCAGAACCAGATTAGGGCCTGAAGCCATCCTGCGGTGTTGCGGCCAGGTCACAAGAAAGCGAGTTGAAGAAAGGAGCTCAGGGGCACTGCAATTGACAAACCAGCAGAGTTATAAATGACAGCTATCGTCCAAAAATAGACTGAAGTAAGGCTGCGAAGAGGACTTGAAAGCGGGGCAGAATTGCAGGAAACCGATTTCAGGAGGTAGACTGGAATTGCATTGAAAACATAGGAAAAGAGGCAGAACGTCCACAATGATTCACTTGGCCAAAAAGGGCGTATGCATTTTTTCCTGAATATATTCAGGAAAAAACGCATAAGCTCTTTTTGGCCAACCAAGCAAGCTTGCAAAGGAAATCTGCACTACAATGAAGTCTCACTTCCCCCCCGGTCAAAAGGGCCATCTGAAAAAAGTGTAACATCCAGAAAGGCAGGACAGGCCATGGAGAACTGGGAGCCTTGTTATGCTGATGGGCGGGATGTAAATTACCAAGAGACACTCAGGAGAAGTGTATGGTGTTTCCTGAAACATCTAAAAAACAAAGCTTCAGAGCCTAGTGCACTGCCACTTATGGTCCTATAGCTTAGGGAAATTAAAATCAAAAAGACACAGCCACCCCAAAGTTTGGGACGCCTCTGTTTACAAGAACCTCGTTTACAGTACAAGTTCAACATCGCAGAAATTGAAAAATGATAAAGAAGGTGTGGTATTTACTTACAAAGCAATATCACTCAGCAATGAAATCTGTGTCATCAGGCCCTTAGCAGCACAATGAGTGGATTCAGGTATGATGATTCTAACTGAAATAAGTCACACAGAAAAAGAAACATCATAAGATATCAGTAATACACGGAATGGAAACTTGGCTACACAGGAACTGAATTACAGAACAGAACAGGGTCTCAAATTTAGAAAACCAACTTATGCTTGCTTAAGGGGAAAGGTGAGTTGGGGTGCTGCATAAAACCAGAGATTGAAATGAGCACAGATAAATTTCCTTAAGCCAAATATGGAATAGACAAGAGCTACTCCTTGCTCAACGAAATGGACTCAACACCGCATATTAAACGCCTAAGAATGTACCTGACTAGTAAGTATCTTAAAACCTATGGATTGCTATGTCTCCGAAAGAGAATCAAGCGTGTTTACAGGGGCATAAACGCAGCAGTGATAGGATTGGAGAGGTTCGGTGAGCAAATGAAGACCCTTTGAAGTCATATTGCATGGTACCCATTCCACGGGTTTCAACTACCCAGGTTTAAGGTATTCTTCCTTCAGCTAAAACATGCATGTGGAACCTAGAGTATGATCAACCATGTGATCGGGAGACGTGTTCAAATATGTCTCAGTTTTCGTACCCTGGTACTCGGGTGCAACATTCCAGACGCTTTACTAACACTCTCCCGACTTGGAGAGTCAGTCCCTTTAACCTCCTGTTTGGCCCAGTTTGCAATTTCTGCGGAAGATGAACAGGAATAGCGAGAACCAATGAGAGGCTAGCTGGAGGTGTCTGGACGGGCAAATGTAACTCTCATTTCCCACCAGGAAGAGGAAATAACCAAAGGCTCAGCGTGCCGTGCCGGAACCAGATTAGGGCCTGAAGCCATCCTGCGGTGTTGCAGCCAGGTCACAAGAAAGCGAGTTGAAGAAAGGAGCTCAGGGGCACTGTAATTCACAAACCTGCAGAGTTATAAATGACAGCTATCGTCCAAAAATAGACTGAAGTAAGGCTGCCAAGAGGACTTGAAAGCGGGGCAGAATTGCAGGAAACCGATTTCAGGAGGTAGACTGGAATTGCATTGAAAGCATAGGAAAAGAGGCAGAACGTCCACAATGATGCACTTGGCCAAAAAGGGCGTATGCGTTTTTTCCTGAATATATTCAGGAAAAAACGCATACGCCCTTTTTGGCCAACCAAGCAAGCTTGCAAAGGAAATCTGCACTACAATGAAGTCTCACTTCCCCCCGGTCAAAAGGGCCATCTGAAAAAAGTGTAAAATCCAGAAAGGCAGGACAGGCCATGGAGAACTGGGAGCCTTGTTATGCTGAAGGGTGGGATGTAAATTGCCAACAACCACTCGGGAGAAGTGTATGGTGTTTCCTGAAACATCTAAAAAACAAAGCAACAGAGCCTAGGGCACTTCCACTTATGGTCCTATAGCTTAGGGAATTTAAAATCAAAAAGACACAGCAACCCCAAAGTTTCAAACGGCTCTGTTTACAAGAACCTCGTTTACAGTACAAGTTCAACATCGCAGAAAGTGAAAAATGGATAAAAAAGTTGTGGTATTTACTTACAAAGCAATATCACTCAGCAATGAAATCTGTGTCATCAGGCCCTTAGTAGCACAATGAGTGGATTCAGGCATGATGATTCTAACTGAAATAAGTCACACAGAAAAAGAAACATCATAAGATATCAGTAATACACGGAATGTAAACTTGGCTACACAGGAACTGAATTACAGAACAGAACAGGGTCTCAAATTTAGAAAACCCACTTATGCTTGCTTAAGGGGAAAGGTGAGTTGGGGTGCTGCATAAAACCAGAGATTGAAATGAGCACAGATAAAGTTCCTTAAGCCAAATATGGAATAGACAAGAGCTACTCCTTGCTCAAAGAAATGGACTCATCACCGCATATTAAACGCCTAAGAATGTACCTGACTAGTAAGTATCTTAAAATCTAGGGATTGCTATGTCTCCAAAAGAGAATCAAGCATGTGTACAGGGGCAAAAACGCAGCAGTGATAGGATTGGAGAGGTTCGGTGAGCAAATGAAGACCCTTTGAAGTCATATTGCATGGTACCCATTCCAAGGGTTTCAACTACCCAGGTTTTAGGCATTCTTCCTTCAGCTAAAACATGCATGTGGAACCCAGAGTATGATCAACCATGTGATTGGGAGATGTGTTCAAATATGTCTCAGTTTTCCTCCCCTGGTACTCGGGTGCAACATTCCAGACGCTTTACTAACACTCTCCCCACTTGGAGAGTCAGCGCCTTTCACCTCCTGTTTGGCCCAGTTTGCAATTTCTGCGGAAGATGAACAGGAATAGCGAGAACCAATGAAAGACTAGCTGGAGGTGTCTGGTTAGGCAAATTTAACTCTCATTTCCCACCAGGAAGAGGAAATAACCAAAGGCTCAGCGTGCCGTGCCGGAACCAGATTAGGGCCTGAAGCCATCCTGCGGTGTTGCGGCCAGGTCACAAGAAAGCGAGTTGAAGAAACGAGCTCAGGGGCACTGTAATTCACAAACCTGCAGAGTTATAAATGACAGCTATCGTCCAAAAATATACTGAAGTAAGGCTGCCAAGAGGACTTGAAAGCGGGGCAGAATTGCAGGAAACCGATTTCAGGAGGTAGACTGGAATTGCATTGAAAGCATAGGAAAAGAGGCAGAACGTCCACAATGATGCACTTGGCCAAAAAGGGCGTATGCGTTTTTTCCTGAATATATTCAGGAAAAAACGCATACGCCCTTTTTGGCCAACCAAGCAAGCTTGCAAAGGAAATCTGCACTACAATGAAGTCTCACTTCCCCCTGGTCAAAAGGGCCATCTGAAAAAAGTGTAAAATCCAGAAAGGCAGGACAGGCCATGGAGAACTGGGAGCCTTGTTATGCTGATGGGCGGGATGTAAATTGCCAACAACCACTTGGGAGAAGTGTATGGTGTTTCCTGAAACAACTAAAAAACAAAGCAACAGAACCTAGGGCACTTCCACTTATGGTCCTATAGCTTAGGGAAATTAAAATCAAAAAGACACAGCCACCCCAAAGTTTGGAACGGCTCTGTTTACAAGAACCTCATTTACAGTACAAGTTCAACATCGCAGAAAGTGAAAAATGGATAAAGAAGTTGTGGTATTTACTTACAAATCAATATCACTCAGCAATGAAATCTGTGTCATCAGGCCCTTAGCAGCACAATGAGTGGATTCAGGTATGATGATTCTAACTGAAATAAGTCACACAGAAAAAGAAACATCATAAGATATCACTAATACACGGAATGTAAACTTGGCTACACAGGAACTGCATTCCAAAACAGAACAGGGTCTCAAATTTAGAAAACCAACGTATGCTTGCTTAAGGGGAAAGGTGAGTTGGGGTGCTGCATAAAACCAGAGATTGAAATGAGCACAGATAAAGTTCCTTAAGCCAAATATGGAATAGACAAGAGCTACTCCTTGCTCAACGAAATGGACTCAAAACCCCATATTAAACGCCTAAGAATGTACCTGACTAGTAAGTATCTTAAAACCTATGGATTGCTATGTCTCCAAAAGAGAATCAAGCGTGTGTACAGGGGCATAAACGCAGCAGTGATAGGATTGGAGAGGTAAGGTGAGCAAATGAAGACCCTTTGAAGTCATATTGTATGGTACCCATTCCACGGGTCTCAACTCTCCAGGTTTAAGGTATTCTTCCTTCAGCTAAAACATGCATGTGGAACCCAGAGTATGATCAACCATGTGAACGGGAGCCGTGTTCAAATATGTCTCAGTTTTCCTCCCCTGGTACTCGGGTGCAACATTCCAGACGCTTTACTAACACTCTCCCGACTTGGAGAGTCAGTCCCTTTAACCTCCTGTTTGGCCCAGTTTGCAATTTCTGCGGAAGATGAACAGGAATAGCGAGAACCAATGAGAGGCTAGCTGGAGGTGTCTGGACGGGCAAATTTAACTCTCATTTCCCACCAGGAAGAGGAATTAACCAAAGGCTCAGCATGCCGGGCCGGAACCAGATTAGGGCCTGAAGCCATCCTGCGGTGTTGCGGCCAGGTCACAAGAAAGCGAGTTGAAGAAAGGAGCTCAGGGGCACTGTAATTCACAAACCTGCAGAGTTATAAATGACAGCTATCGTCCAAAAATATACTGAAGTAAGGCTGCCAAGAGGACTTGAAATCGGGGCAGAATTGCAGGAAACCGATTTCAGGAGGTAGACTGGAATTGCATTGAAAGCATAGGAAAAGAGGCAGAACGTACACAATGATGCACTTGGCCAAAAAGGGCGTATGCATTTTTTCCTGAATATATTCAGGAAAAAACGCATACGCCCTTTTTGGCCAACCAAGCAAGCTTGCAAAGGAAATCTGCACTACAATGAAGTCTCACTTCCTCCTGGTCAAAAGGGCCATCTGAAAAAAGTGTAAAATCCAGAAAGGCAGGACAGGCCATGGAGAACTGGGAGCCTTGTTATGCTGATGGGCGGGATGTAAATTGCCAAAAGACACTCAGGAGAAGTGTATGGTGTTTCCTGAAACATCTAAAAAACAAAGCAACAGAGCCTAGGGCACTGCCACTTATGGTCCTATAGCTTAGGGAAATTAAAATCAAAAAGACACAGCCACCCCAAAGTTTGGGACGCCTCTGTTTACAAGAACCTCGTTTACCGTACAAGTTCAATATCACAGAAAGTGAAAAATGGATAAAGAACTTGTGGTACTTACGTACAATGAAGTATCACTCAGCAATGAAATCTATGTCATCAGGCCCGTAGCAGCATAATGAGTAGATTCAGGTACGATGATTCTAACTGACATAAGTCACACAGAAAAAGAAACATCATAAGATATCAGTAATACACGGAATGTAAACTTGGCTACACAGGAACTGAATTACAGAACAGAACAGGGTCTCAAATTTAGAAAACCAACTTACGCTTGCTTAAGGGGAAAGGTGAGTTGGGGTGCTGCATAAAACCAGAGATTGAAATGAGCACAGATAAAGTTCCTTAAGCCAAATATGGAATAGACAAGAGCTACTCCTTGCTCAACGAAATGGACTCAACACCCCGTATTAAACGCCTAAGAATGTACCTGACTAGTAAGTATCTTAAAACCTATGGATTGCTATGTCTCCGAAAGAGAATCAAGCATGTGTACAGGGGCATAAACGCAGCAGTGATAGGATTGGAGAGGTTCGGTGAGCAAATGAAGACCCTTTGAAGTCATATTGCATGGTACCCATTCCACGGGTTTCAACTACCCAGGTTTTAGGTATTCTTCCTTCAGCTAAAACATGCATGTGGAACCCAGAGTATGATCAACCATGTGATCGGGAGACGTGTTCAAATATGTCTCAGTTTTCCTCCCCTGGTACTCGGGTGCAACATTCCAGACGCTTTACTAACACTCTCCCCACTTGGAGAGTCAGCGCCTTTAACCTCCTGTTTGGCACAGTTTGCAATTTCTGCGGAAGATGAACAGGAATAGCGAGAACCAATGAGAGGCTAGCTGGAGGTGTCTGGATGGGTAAATTTAACTCTCATTTCCCACCAGGAAGAGGAAATAACCAAAGGCTCAGTGTGCCGTACCGGAACCAGATTAGGGCCTGAAGCCATCCTGCGGTGTTGCGGCCAGCTCAAAAGAAAGCGAGTTGAAGAAAGGAGCTCAGGGGCACTGTAATTCACAAACCTGCAGAGTTATAAATGACAGCTATCGTCCAAAAATAGACTGAAGTAAGGCTGCCAAGAGGACTTGAAAGCGGGGCAGAATTGCAGGAAACCGATTTCAGGAGGTAGACTGGAATTGCATTGAAAGCATAGGAAAAGAGGCAGAACGTCCACAATGATGCACTTGGCCAAAAAGGGCGTATGCGTTTTTTCCTGAATATATTCAGGAAAAAACGCATACGCCCTTTTTGGCCAACCAAGCAAGCTTGCAAAGGAAATCTGCACTACAATGAAGTCTCACTTCCCCCCGGTCAAAAGGGCCATCTGAAAAAAGTGTAAAATCCAGAAAGGCAGGACAGGCCATGGAGAACTGGGAGCCTTGTTATGCTGATGGGCGGGATGTAAATTGCCAACAACCACTCGGGTGAAGTATATGGTGTTTCCTGAAACATCTAAAAAACAAAGCAACAGAACCTAGGGCACTTCCACTTATGGTCCTATAGCTTAGGGAAATTAAAATCAAAAAGACACAGCCACCCCAAAGTTTGGAACGGCTCTGTTTACAAGAACCTCGTTTACAGTACAAGTTCAACATCGCAGAAAGTGAAAAATGGAGAAAGAAGTTGTGGTATTTACTTACAAAGCAATATCACTCAGCAATGAAATCTGTGTCATCAGGCCCTTAGCAGCACAATGAGTGGATTCAGGTATGATGATTCTAACTGAAATAAGTCACACAGAAAAAGAAACATCATAAGATATCAGTAATACACGGAATGTAAACTTGGCTACACAGGAACTGAATTACAGAACAGAACAGGGTCTCAAATTTAGAAAACCAACTTATGCTTGCTTAAGGGTAAAGGTGAGTTGGGGTGCTGCATAAAACCAGAGATTGAAATGAGCACAGATAAAGTTCCTTAAGCCAAATATGGAATAGACAAGAGCTACTCCTTGCTCAACGAAATGGACTCAACACCCCATATTAAACGCCTAAGAATGTACCTGACTAGTAAGTATCTTAAAACCTATGGATTGCTATGTCTCCGAAAGAGAATCAAGCATGTGTACAGGGGCATAAACGCAGCAGTGATAGGATTGGAGAGGTTCGGTGAGCAAATGAAGACCCTTTGAAGTCATATTGCATGGTACCCATTCCACGGGTTTCAACTACCCAGGTTTTAGGTATTCTTACTTCAGCTAAAACATGCATGTGGAACCCAGAGTATGATCAACCATGTGATCGGGAGACGTGTTCAAATATGTCTCAGTTTTCCTCCCCTGGTACTCGGGTGCAACATTCCAGACGCTTTACTAACACTCTCCCCACTTGGAGAGTCAGTCCCTTTAACCTCCTGTTTGGCCCAGTTTGCAATTTCTGTGGAAGATGAACAGGAATAGCGAGAACCAATGAGAGACTAGCTGGAGGTGTCTGGATGGGCAAATTTAACTCTCATTTCCCACCAGGAAGAGGAATTAACCAAAGGCTCAACGTGCCGGGCCGGAACCAAATTAGGGCCTGAAGCCATCCTGCGGTGTTGCGGCCAGGTCACAAGAAAGCGAGTTGAAGAAAGGAGCTCAGGGGCACTGTAATTCACAAACCTGCAGAGTTATAAATGACAGCTATCGTCCAAAAATAGACTGAAGTAAGGCTGCCAAGAGGACTTGAAAGCGGGGCAGAATTGCAGGAAACCGATTTCAGGAGGTAGACTGGAATTGCATTGAAAGCATAGGAAAAGAGGCAGAACGTCCACAATGATGCACTTGGCCAAAAAGGGCGTATGCGTTTTTTCCTGAATATATTCAGGAAAAAACGCATACGCCCTTTTTGGCCAACCAAGCAAGCTTGCAAAGGAAATCTGCACTACAATGAAGTCTCACTTCCCCCCGGTCAAAAGGGCCATCTGAAAAAAGTGTAAAATCCAGAAAGGCAGGACAGGCCATGGAGAACTGGGAGCCTTGTTATGCTGATGGGCGGGATGTAAATTACCAACAGACACTCAGGAGAAGTGTATGGTGTTTCCTGAAACATCTAAAAAACAAAGCAACAGAGCCTAGGGCACTTCCACTTATGGTCCTATAGCTTAGGGAAATTAAAATCAAAAAGACACAGCCACCCCAAAGTTTGGGACGCCTCTGTTTACAAGAACCTCGTTTACAGTACAAGTTCAACATCGCAGAAAGTGAAAAATGGAGAAAGAAGTTGTGGTATTTACTTACAAAGCAATATCACTCAGCAATGAAATCTGTGTCATCAGGCCCTTAGCAGCACAATGAGTGGATTCAGGTATGATGATTCTAACTGAAATAAGTCACACAGAAAAAGAAACATCATAAGATATCAGTAATACACGGAATGGAAACTTGGCTACACAGGAACTGAATTACAGAACAGAACAGGGTCTCAAATTTAGAAAACTAACTTATGCTTGCTTAAGGGGAAAGGTGAGTTGGGGTGCTGCATAAAACCAGAGATTGAAATGAGCACAGATAAAGTTCCTTAAGCCAAATATGGAATAGACAAGAGCTACTCCTTGCTCAACGAAATGGACTCAACACCGCATATTAAACGCCTAAGAATGTACCTGACTAGTAAGTATCTTAAAACCTATGGATTGCTATGTCTCCGAAAGAGAATCAAGCATGTGTACAGGGGCATAAACGCAGCAGTGATAGGATTGGAGAGGTTCGTGAGCAAATGAAGACCCTTTGAAGTCATATTGCATGGTACCCATTCCACGGGTTTCAACTACCCAGGTTTAAGGTATTCTTCCTTCATCTAAAACATGCATGTGGAACCTAGAGTATGATCAACCATGTGATCGGGAGACGTGTTCAAATATGTCTCAGTATTCGTACCCTGGAACTCGGGTGCAACATTCCAGACGCTTTACTAACACTCTCCCGACTTGGAGAGTCAGTCCCTTTAACCTCCTGTTTGGCCCAGTTTGCAATTTCTGTGGAGGATGAACAGGAATAGTGAGAACCAATGAAAGAATAGCTGGAGGTGTCTGGTTAGGCAAATTTAACTCTCATTTCCCACCAGGAAGAGGAAATAACCAAAGGCTCAGCGTGCCGTGCCGGAACCAGATTAGGGCCTGAAGCCATCCTGCGGTGTTGCGGCCAGGTCACAAGAAAGCGAGTTGAAGAAACGAGCTCAGGGGCACTGTAATTCACAAACCTGCAGAGTTATAAATGACAGCTATCGTCCAAAAATACACTGAAGTAAGGCTGCCAAGAGGACTTGAAAGCGGGGCAGAATTGCAGGAAACCGATTTCAGGAGGTAGACTGGAATTGCATTGAAAGCATAGGAAAAGAGGCAGAACGTCCACAATGATGCACTTGGCCAAAAAGGGCGTATGCGTTTTTTCCTGAATATATTCAGGAAAAAACGCATACGCCCTTTTTGGCCAACCAAGCAAGCTTGCAAAGGAAATCTGCACTACAATGAAGTCTCACTTCCCCCTGGTCAAAAGGGCCATCTGAAAAAAGTGTAAAATCCAGAAAGGCAGGACAGGCCATGGAGAACTGGGAGCCTTGTTATGCTGATGGGCGGGATGTAAATTGCCAACAACCACTTAGGAGAAGTGTATGGTGTTTCCTGAAACAACTAAAAAACAAAGCAACAGAACCTAGGGCACTTCCACTTATGGTCCTATAGCTTAGGGAAATTAAAATGAAAAAGACACAGCCACCCCAAAGTTTGGAACGGCTCTGTTTACAAGAACCTCGTTTACAGTACAAGTTCAACATCGCAGAAAGTGAAAAATGGATAAAGAAGTTGTGGTATTTACTTACAAAGCAATATCACTCAGCAATGAAATCTGTGTCATCAGGCCCTTAGCAGCACAATGAGTGGATTCAGGTATGATGATTCTAACTGAAATAAGTCACACAGAAAAAGAAACATCATAAGATATCAGTAATACACGGAATGTAAACTTGGCTACACAGGAACTGAATTACAGAACAGAACAGGGTCTCAAATTTAGAAAACCAACGTATGCTTGCTTAAGGGGAAAGGTGAGTTGGGGTGCTGCATAAAACCAGAGATTGAAATGAGCACAGATAAAGTTCCTTAAGCCAAATATGGAATAGACAAGAGCTACTCCTTGCTCAACGAAATGGACTCAAAACCCCATATTAAACGCCTAAGAATGTACCTGACTAGTAAGTATCTTAAAACCTATGGATTGCTATGTCTCCAAAAGAGAATCAAGCGTGTGTACAGGGGCATAAACTCAGCAGTGATAGGATTGGAGAGGTAAGGTGAGCGAATGAAGACCCTTTGAAGTCATATTGTATGGTACCCATTCCACGGGTCTCAACTCTCCAGGTTTAAGGTATTCTTCCTTCAGCTAAAACATGCATGTGGAACCCAGAGTATGATCAACCATGTGAACGGGAGCCGTGTTCAAATATGTCTCAGTTTTCCTCCCCTGGTACTCAGGTGCAACATTCCAGACGCTTTACTAACACTCTCCCGACTTGGAGAGTCAGTCCCTTTAACCTCCTGTTTGGCCCAGTTTGCAATTTCTGTGGAAGATGAACAGGAATAGCGAGAACCAATGAGAGAGTAGCTGGAGGTGTCTGTATGGGCAAATTTAACTCTCATTTCCCACCAGGAAGAGGAATTAACCAAAGGCTCAGCGTGCCGTGCCGGAACCAGATTAGGGCCTGAAGCCATCCTGCGGTGTTGCGGCCAGGTCACAAGAAAGCGAGTTGAAGAAAGGAGCTCAGGGGCACTGTAATTCACAAACCTGCAGAGTTATAAATGACAGCTATCGTCCAAAAATAGACTGAAGTAAGGCTGCCAAGAGGACTTGAAAGCGGGGCAGAATTGCAGGAAACCGATTTCAGGAGGTAGACTGGAATTGCATTGAAAGCATAGGAAAAGAGGCAGAACGTCCACAATGATGCACTTGGCAAAAAAGCACGTATGCGTTTTTTCCTGAATATATTCAGGAAAAAATGCATACGCCCTTTTTGGCCAACCAAGCAAGCTTGCAAAGGAAATCTGCACTACAATGAAGTCTCACTTCCCACCGGTCAAAAGGGCCATCTGAAAAAAGTGTAAAATCCAGAAAGGCAGGACAGGCCATGGAGAACTGGGAGCCTTGTTATGCTGATGGGCGGGATGTAAATTACCAACAGACACTCAGGAGAAGTGTATGGTGTTTCCTGAAACATCTAAAAAACAAAGCAACAGAGCCTAGGGCACTTCCACTTATGGTCCTATAGCTTAGGGAAATTAAAATCAAAAAGACACAGCCACCCCAAAGTTTGGGACGCCTCTGTTTACAAGAACTTCGTTTACAGTACAAGTTCAACATCGTAGAAAGTGAAAAATGGATAAAGAAATTGTGGTATTTACTTACAAAGCAATATCACTCAGCAATGAAATCTATGTCATCAGGCCCTTAGCAGCACAATGAGTGGATTCAGGTATGATGATTCTAACTGAAATAAGTCACACAGAAAAAGAAACATCATAAGATATCAGTAATACACGGAATGTAAACTTGGCTACACAGGAACTGAATTACAGAACAGAACAGGGTCTCAAATTTAGAAAACCAACGTATGCTTGCTTAAGGGGAAAGGTGAGTTGGGGTGCTGCATAAAACCAGAGATTGAAATGAGCACAGATAAAGTTCCTTAAGCCAAATATGGAATAGACAAGAGCTACTCCTTGCTCAACGAAATGGACTCAAAACCCCATATTAAACGCCTAAGAATGTACCTGACTAGTAAGTATCTTAAAACCTATGGATTGCTATGTCTCCAAAAGAGAATCAAGCGTGTGTACAGGGGCATAAACGCAGCAGTGATAGGATTGGAGAGGTAAGGTGAGCGAATGAAGACCCTTTGAAGTCATATTGTATGGTACCCATTCCACGGGTCTCAACTCTCCAGGTTTAAGGTATTCTTCCTTCAGCTAAAACATGCATGTGGAACCCAGAGTATGATCAACCATGTGAACGGGAGCCGTGTTCAAATATGTCTCAGTTTTCCTCCCCTGGTACTCGGGTGCAACATTCCAGACGCTTTACTAACACTCTCCCGACTTGGAGAGTCAGTCCCTTTAACCTCCTGTTTGGCCCAGTTTGCAATTTCTGTGGAAGATGAACAGGAATAGCGAGAACCAATGAGAGAGTAGCTGGAGGTGTCTGGATGGGCAAATTTAACTCTCATTTCCCACCAGGAAGAGGAATTAACCAAAGGCTCAGCGTGCCGTGCCGGAACCAGATTAGGGCCTGAAGCCATCCTGCGGTGTTGCGGCCAGGTCACAAGAAAGCGAGTTGAAGAAAGGAGCTCAGGGGCACTGTAATTCACAAACCTGCAGAGTTATAAATGACAGCTATCGTCCAAAAATAGACTGAAGTAAGGCTGCCAAGAGGACTTGAAAGCGGGGCAGAATTGCAGGAAACCGATTTCAGGAGGTAGACTGGAATTGCATTGAAAGCATAGGAAAAGAGGCAGAACGTCCACAATGATGCACTTGGCCAAAAAGCACGTATGCGTTTTTTCCTGAATATATTCAGGAAAAAATGCATACGCCCTTTTTGGCCAACCAAGCAAGCTTGCAAAGGAAATCTGCACTACAATGAAGTCTCACTTCCCACCGGTCAAAAGGGCCATCTGAAAAAAGTGTAAAATCCAGAAAGGCAGGACAGGCCATGGAGAACTGGGAGCCTTGTTATGCTGAAGGGCGGGATGTAAATTACCAACAGACACTCAGGAGAAGTGTATGGTGTTTCCTGAAACATCTAAAAAACAAAGCAACAGAGCCTAGGGCACTTCCACTTATGGTCCTATAGCTTAGGGAAATTAAAATCAAAAAGACACAGCCACCCCAAAGATTGGGACGCCTCTGTTTACAAGAACTTCGTTTACAGTACAAGTTCAACATCGCAGAAGGTGAAAAATGGATAAAGAAATTGTGGTATTTACTTACAAAGCAATATCACTCAGCAATGAAATCTATGTCATCAGGCCCTTAGCAGCACAAAGAGTGGATTCAGGTATGATGATTCTAACTGAAATAAGTCACACAGAAAAAGAAACATCATAAGATATCAGTAATACACGGAATGTAAACTTGGCTACACAGGAACTGAATTACAGAACAGAACAGGGTCTCAAATTTAGAAAACCAACTTATGCTTGCTTAAGGGGAAAGGTGAGTTGGGGTGCTGCATAAAACCAGAGATTGAAATGAGCACATATAAAGTTCCTTAAGCCAAATATGGAATAGACAAGAGCTACTCCTTGCTCAACGAAATGGACTCAACACCGCATATTAAACGCCTAAGAATGTACCTGACTAGTAAGTATCTTAAAACCTATAGATTGCTATGTCTCCGAAAGAGAATCAAGCATGTGTACAGGGGCATAAACGCAGCAGTGATAGGATTGGAGAGGTTCGGTGAGCAAATGAAGACCCTTTGAAGTCATATTGCATGGTACCCATTCCACGGGTTTCAACTACCCAGGTTTTAGGTATTCTTCCTTCAGCTAAAACATGCATGTGGAACCTAGAGTATGATCAACCATGTGAATGGGAGATGTGTTCAAATATGTCTCAGTTTTCCTCCCCTGGTACTCGGGTGCAACATTCCAGACGCTTTACTAACACTCTCCCCACTTGGATAGTCAGCGCCTTTAACCTCCTGTTTGGCCCAGTTTGCAATTTCTGCGGAAGATGAACAGGAATAGCGAGAACCAATGAGAGGCTAGCTGGAGGTGTCTGGATGGGTAAATTTAACTCTCATTTCCCACCAGGAAGAGGAAATAACCAAAGGCTCAGTGTGCCGTACCGGAACCAGATTAGGGCCTGAAGCCATCCTGCGGTGTTGCGGCCAGCTCAAAAGAAAGCGAGTTGAAGAAAGGAGCTCAGGGGCACTGTAATTCACAAACCTGCAGAGTTATAAATGACAGCTATCGTCCAAAAATAGACTGAAGTAAGGCTGCCAAGAGGACTTGAAAGCGGGGCAGAATTGCAGGAAACCGATTTCAGGAGGTAGACTGGAATTGCATTGAAAGCATAGGAAAAGAGGCAGAACGTCCACAATGATGCACTTGGCCAAAAAGGGCGTATGCGTTTTTTCCTGAATATATTCAGGATAAAACGCATACGCCCTTTTTGGCCAACCAAGCAAGCTTGCAAAGGAAATCTGCACTACAATGAAGTCTCACTTCCCCCCGGTCAAAAGGGCCATCTGAAAAAAGTGTAAAATCCAGAAAGGCAGGACAGGCCATGGAGAACTGGGAGCCTTGTTATGCTGATGGGCGTGATGTAAATTGCCAACAACCACTCGGGTGAAGTGTATGGTGTTTCCTGAAACATCTAAAAAACAAAGCAACAGAACCTAGGGCACTTCCACTTATGGTCCTATAGCTTAGGGAAATTAAAATCAAAAAGACACAGCCACCCCAAAGTTTGGAACGGCTCTGTTTACAAGAACCTCGTTTACAGTACAAGTTCAACATCGCAGAAAGTGAAAAATGGATAAAGAAGTTGTGGTATTTACTTACAAAGCAATATCACTCAGCAATGAAATCTGTGTCATCAGGCCCTTAGCAGCACAATGAGTGGATTCAGGTATGATGATTCTAACTGAAATAAGTCACACAGAAAAAGAAACATCATAAGATATCAGTAATACACGGAATGTAAACTTGGCTACACAGGAACTGAATTACAGAACAGAACAGGGTCTCAAATTTAGAAAACCAACTTATGCTTGCTTAAGGGTAAAGGTGAGTTGGGGTGCTGCATAAAACCAGAGATTGAAATGAGCACAGATAAAGTTCCTTAAGCCAAATATGGAATAGACAAGAGCTACTCCTTGCTCAACGAAATGGACTCAACACCCCATATTAAACGCCTAAGAATGTACCTGACTAGTAAGTATCTTAAAACCTATGGATTGCTATGTCTCCGAAAGAGAATCAAGCATGTGTACAGGGGCATAAACGCAGCAGTGATAGGATTGGAGAGGTTCGGTGAGCAAATGAAGACCCTTTGAAGTCATATTGCATGGTACCCATTCCACGGGTTTCAACTACCCAGGTTTTAGCTATTCTTCCTTCAGCTAAAACATGCATGTGGAACCCAGAGTATGATCAACCATGTGATCGGGAGACATGTTCAAATATGTCTCAGTTTTTGTACCCTGGTACTCGGGTGCAACATTCCAGACGCTTTACTAACACTCTCCCCACTTGGAGAGTCAGTCCCTTTAACCTCCTGTTTGGCCCAGTTTGCAATTTCTGTGGAAGATGAACAGGAATAGCGAGAACCAATGAGAGACTAGCTGGAGGTGTCTGGATGGGCAAATTTAACTCTCATTTCCCACCAGGAAGAGGAATTAACCAAAGGCTCAGCGTGCCGGGCCGGAACCAAATTAGGGCCTGAAGCCATCCTGCGGTGTTGCGGCCAGGTCACAAGAAAGCGAGTTGAAGAAAGGAGCTCAGGGGCACTGTAATTCACAAACCTGCAGAGTTATAAATGACAGCTATCGTCCAAAAATAGACTGAAGTAAGGCTGCCAAGAGGACTTGAAAGCGGGGCAGAATTGCAGGAAACCGATTTCAGGAGGTAGACTGGAATTGCATTGAAAGCATAGGAAAAGAGGCAGAATATCCACAATGATGCACTTGGCCAAAAAGGGCGTATGCGTTTTTTCCTGAATATATTCAGGAAAAAACGCATACGCCCTTTTTGGCCAACCAAGCAAGCTTGCAAAGGAAATCTGCACTACAATGAAGTCTCACTTCCCCCCGGTCAAAAGGGCCATCTGAAAAAAGTGTAAAATCCAGAAAGGCAGGACAGGCCATGGAGAACTGGGAGCCTTGTTATGCTGATGGGCGGGATGTAAATTACCAACAGACACTCAGGAGAAGTGTACGGTGTTTCCTGAAACATCTAAAAAACAAAGCAACAGAGCCTAGGGCACTTCCACTTATGGTCCTATAGCTTAGGGAAATTAAAATCAAAAAGACACAGCCACCCCAAAGTTTGGGACGCCTCTGTTTACAAGAACCTCGTTTACAGTACAAGTTCAACATCGCAGAAAGTGAAAAATGGAGAAAGAAGTTGTGGTATTTACTTACAAAGCAATATCACTCAGCAATGAAATCTGTGTCATCAGGCCCTTAGCAGCACAATGAGTGGATTCAGGTATGATGATTCTAACTGAAATAAGTCACACAGAAAAAGAAACATCATAAGATATCAGTAATACACGGAATGGAAACTTGGCTACACAGGAACTGAATTACAGAACAGAACAGGGTCTCAAATTTAGAAAACTAACTTATGCTTGCTTAAGGGGAAAGGTGAGTTGGGGTGCTGCATAAAACCAGAGATTGAAATGAGCACAGATAAAGTTCCTTAAGCCAAATATGGAATAGACAAGAGCTACTCCTTGCTCAACGAAATGGACTCAACACCGCATATTAACCGCCTAAGAATGTACCTGACTAGTAAGTATCTTAAAACCTATGGATTGCTATGTCTCCGAAAGAGAATCAAGCATGTGTACAGGGGCATAAACGCAGCAGTGATAGGATTGGAGAGGTTCGTGAGCAAATGAAGACCCTTTGAAGTCATATTGCATGGTACCCATTCCACGGGTTTCAACTACCCAGGTTTAAGGTATTCTTCCTTCATCTAAAACATGCATGTGGAACCTAGAGTATGATCAACCATGTGATCGGGAGACGTGTTCAAATATGTCTCAGTTTTCGTACCCTGGTACTCGGGTGCAACATTCCAGACGCTTTACTAACACTCTCCCGACTTGGAGAGTCAGTCCCTTTAACCTCCTGTTTGGCCCAGTTTGCAATTTCTGTGGAAGATGAACAGGAATAGTGAGAACCAATGAAAGAATAGCTGGAGGTGTCTGGTTAGGCAAATTTAACTCTCATTTCCCACCAGGAAGAGGAAATAACCAAAGGCTCAGCGTGCCGTGCCGGAACCAGATTAGGGCCTGAAGCCATCCTGCGGTGTTGCGGCCAGGTCACAAGAAAGCGAGTTGAAGAAACAAGCTCAGGGGCACTGTAATTCACAAACCTGCAGAGTTATAAATGAGAGCTATCGTCCAAAAATACACTGAAGTAAGGCTGCCAAGAGGACTTGAAAGCGGGGCAGAATTGCAGGAAACCGATTTCAGGAGGTAGACTGGAATTGCATTGAAAGCATAGGAAAAGAGGCAGAACGTCCACAATGATGCACTTGGCCAAAAAGGGCGTATGCGTTTTTTCCTGAATATATTCAGGAAAAAACGCATACGCCCTTTTTGGCCAACCAAGCAAGCTTGCAAAGGAAATCTGCACTACAATGAAGTCTCACTTCCCCCTGGTCAAAAGGGCCATCTGAAAAAAGTGTAAAATCCAGAAAGGCAGGACAGGCCATGGAGAACTGGGAGCCTTGTTATGCTGATGGGCGGGATGTAAATTGCCAAGAACCACTTGGGAGAAGTGTATGGTGTTTCCTGAAACAACTAAAAAACAAAGCAACAGAACCTAGGGCACTTCCACTTATGGTCCTATAGCTTAGGGAAATTAAAATGAAAAAGACACAGCCACCCCAAAGTTTGGAACGGCTCTGTTTACAAGAACCTCGTTTACAGTACAAGTTCAACATCGCAGAAAGTGAAAAATGGATAAAGAAGTTGTGGTATTTACTTACAAAGCAATATCACTCAGCAATGAAATCTGTGTCATCAGGCCCTTAGCAGCACAATGAGTGGATTCAGGTATGATGATTCTAACTGAAATAAGTCACACAGAAAAAGAAACATCATAAGATATCAGTAATACACGGAATGTAAACTTGGCTACACAGGAACTGAATTACAGAACAGAACAGGGTCTCAAATTTAGAAAACCAACGTATGCTTGCTTAAGGGGAAAGGTGAGTTGGGGTGCTGCATAACACCAGAGATTGAAATGAGCACAGATAAAGTTCCTTAAGCCAAATATGGAATAGACAAGAGCTACTCCTTGCTCAACGAAATGGACTCAAAACCCCATATTAAACGCCTAAGAATGTACCTGACTAGTAAGTATCTTAAAACCTATGGATTGCTATGTCTCCAAAAGAGAATCAAGCGTGTGTACAGGGGCATAAACGCAGCAGTGATAGGATTGGAGAGGTAAGGTGAGCAAATGAAGACCCTTTGAAGTCATATTGTATGGTACCCATTCCACGGGTCTCAACTCTCCAGGTTTAAGGTATTCTTCCTTCAGCTAAAACATGCATGTGGAACCCAGAGTATGATCAACCATGTGAACGGGAGCCGTGTTCAAATATGTCTCAGTTTTCCTCCCCTGGTACTCGGGTGCAACATTCCAGACGCTTTACTAACACTCTCCCGACTTGGAGAGTCAGTCCCTTTAACCTCCTGTTTGGCCCAGTTTGCAATTTCTGTGGAAGATGAACAGGAATAGCGAGAACCAATGAGAGAGTAGCTGGAGGTGTCTGGATGGGCAAATTTAACTCTCATTTCCCACCAGGAAGAGGAATTAACCAAAGGCTCAGCGTGCCGTGCCGGAACCAGATTAGGGCCTGAAGCCATCCTGCGGTGTTGCGGCCAGGTCACAAGAAAGCGAGTTGAAGAAAGGAGCTCAGGGGCACTGTAATTCACAAACCTGCAGAGTTATAAATGACAGCTATCGTCCAAAAATAGACTGAAGTAAGGCTGCCAAGAGGACTTGAAAGCGGGGCAGAATTGCAGGAAACCGATTTCAGGAGGTAGACTGGAATTGCATTGAAAGCATAGGAAAAGAGGCAGAACGTCCACAATGATGCACTTGGCCAAAAGGGGCGTATGCGTTTTTTCCTGAATATATTCAGGAAAAAACGCATACGCCCCTTTTGGCCAACCAAGCAAGCTTGCAAAGGAAATCTGCACTACAATGAAGTCTCACTTCCCCCCGGTCAAAAGGGCCATCTGAAAAAAGTGTAAAATCCAGAAAGGCAGGACAGGCCATGGAGAACTGGGAGCCTTGTTATGCTGATGGGCGGGATGTAAATTACCAACAGACACTCAGGAGAAGTGTATGGTGTTTCCTGAAACATCTAAAAAACAAAGCAACAGAGCCTAGGGCACTTCCACTTATGGTCCTATAGCTTAGGGAAATTAAAATCAAAAAGACACAGCCACCCCAAAGTTTCGGACGCCTCTGTTTACAAGAACTTCGTTTACAGTACAAGTTCAACATCGCAGAAAGTGAAAAATGGATAAAGAAGTTGTGGTATTTACTTACAAAGCAATATCACTCAGCAATGAAATCTGTGTCATCAGGCCCTTAGCAGCACAATGAGTGGATTCAGGTATGATGATTCTAACTGAAATAAGTCACACAGAAAAAGAAACATCATAAGATATCAGTAATACACGGAATGTAAACTTGGCTACACAGGAACTGAATTACAGAACAGAACAGGGTCTCAAATTTAGAAAACCAACTTATGCTTGCTTAAGGGGAAAGGTGAGTTGGGGTGCTGCATAAAACCAGAGATTGAAATGAGCACAGATAAAGTTCCTTAAGCCAAATATGGAATAGACAAGAGCTACTCCTTGCTCAACGAAATGGACTCAACACCGCATATTAAACGCCTAAGAATGTACCTGACTAGTAAGTATCTTAAAACCTATGGATTGCTATGTCTCCGAAAGAGAATCAAGCATGTGTACAGGGGCATAAACGCAGCAGTGATAGGATTGGAGAGGTTCGGTGAGCAAATGAAGACCCTTTGAAGTCATATTGCATGGTACCCATTCCACGGGTTTCACCTACCCAGGTTTAAGGTATTCCTCCTTCAGCTAAAACATGCATGTGGAACCTAGAGTATGATCAACCATGTGATCGGGAGACGTGTTGAAATATGTCTCAGTTTTCGTACCCTGGTACTCAGGTGCAACATTCCAGACGCTTTACTAACACTCTCCCGACTTGGAGAGTCAATCCCTTTAACCTCCTGTTTGGCCCAGTTTGCAATTTCTGCGGAAGATGAACAGGAATAGCGAGAACCAATGAGAGACTAGCTGGAGGTGTCTGAACGGGCAAATTTAACTGTCATTTCCCACCAGGAAGAGGAATTAACCAAAGGCTCAGCGTGCCGTGCCGGAACCAGATTAGGGCCTGAAGCCATCCTGCGGTGTTGCGGCCAGGTCACAAGAAAGCGAGTTGAAGAAAGGAGCTCAGGGGCACTGTAATTCACAAAACTGCAGAGTTATAAATGACAGCTATCGTCCAAAAATAGACTGAAGTAAGGCTGCCAAGAGGACTTGAAAGCGGGGCAGAATTGCAGGAAACCGATTTCAGGAGGTAGACTGGAATTGCATTGAAAGCATAGGAAAAGAGGCAGAACGTCCACAATGATGCACTTGGCCAAAAAGGGCGTATGCGTTTTTTCCTGAATATATTCAGGAAAAAACGCATACGCCCTTTTTGGCCAACCAAGCAAGCTTGCAAAGGAAATCTGCACTACGATGAAGTCTCACTTCCCCCCGGTCAAAAGGGCCATCTGAAAAAAGTGTAAAATCCAGAAAGGCAGGACAGGCCATGGAGAACTGGCAGCCTTGTTATGCTGATGGGCGGGATGTAAATTGCCAACAACCACTCAGGAGAAGTGTATGGTGTTTCCTGAAACATCTAAAAAACAAAGCAACAGAACCTAGGGCACTTCCACTTATCGTCCTATAGCTTAGGGAAATTAAAATCAAAAAGACACAGCCACCCCAAAGTTTGGGACGCCTCTGTTTACAAGAACCTCGTTTACAGTACAAGTTCAACATCGCAGAAAGTGAAAAATGGAGAAAGAAGTTGTGGTATTTACTTACAAAGCAATATCACTCAGCAATGAAATCTGTGTCATCAGGCCCTTAGCAGCACAATGAGTGGATTCAGGTATGATGATTCTAAGTGAAATAAGTCACACAGAAAAAGAAACATCATAAGATATCAGTAATACACGGAATGGAAACTTGGCTACACAGGAACTGAATTACAGAACAGAACAGGGTCTCAAATTTAGAAAACTAACTTATGCTTGCTTAAGGGGAAAGGTGAGTTGGGGTGCTGCATAAAACCAGAGATTGAAATGAGCACAGATAAAGTTCCTTAAGCCAAATATGGAATAGACAAGAGCTACTCCTTGCTCAACGAAATGGACTCAACACCCCATATTAAACGCCTAAGAATGTACCTGACTAGTAAGTATCTTAAAACCTATGGATTGCTATGTCTCCGAAAGAGAATCAAGCATGTGTACAGGGGCATAAACGCAGCAGTGATAGGATTGGAGAGGTTCGTGAGCAAATGAAGGCCCTTTGAAGTCATATTGCATGGTACCCATTACACGGGTCTCAACTACCCAGGTTTAAGGTATTCTTCCTTCAGCTAAAACATGCATGTGGAACCCAGAGTATGATCAACCATGTGAACGGGAGACGTGTTCAAGTATGTCTCAGTTTTCCTCCCCTGGTACTCGGGTGCAACATTCCAGACGCTTTACTAACACTCTCCCGACTTGGAGAGTCAGTCCCTTTAACCTCCTGTTTGGCCCAGTTTGCAATTTCTGCGGAAAATGAACAGGAATAGCGAGAACCAATGAGAGGCTAGCTGGAGGTGTCTGGACGGGCAAATTTAACTCTCATTTCCCACCAGGAAGAGGAAATAACCAAAGGCTCAGCGTGCCGGGCCGGAACAAGATTAGGGCCTGAAGCCATCCTGCGGTGTTGCGGCCAGGTCACAAGAAAGCGAGTTGAAGAAAGGAGCTCAGGGGCACTGTAATTCACAAAGCTGCAGAGTTATAAATGACAGCTATCGTCCAAAAATAGACTGAAGTAAGGCTGCCAAGAGGACTTGAAAGCGGGGCAGAATTGCAGGAAACCGATTTCAGGAGGTAGACTGGAATTGCATTGAAAGCATAGGAAAAGAGGCAGAACGTCCACAATGATGCACTTGGCCAAAAAGGGCGTATGCGTTTTTTCCTGAATATATTCAGGAAAAAACGCATACGCCCTTTTTGGCCAACCAAGCAAGCTTGCAAAGGAAATCTGCACTACAATGAAGTCTCACTTCCCCCCGGTCAAAAGGGCCATCTGAAAAAAGTGTAAAATCCAGAAAGGCAGGACAGGCCATGGAGAACTGGGAGCCTTGTTATGCTGATGGGCGGGATGTAAATTGCCAACAGCCACTCGGATGAAGTGTATGGTGTTTCCTGAAACGTCTAAAAAACAAAGCAACAGAACCTAGGGCACTTCCACTTATGGTCCTATAGCTTAGGGAAATTAAAATCAAAAAGACACAGCCACCCCAAAGTTTCGAATGGCTCTGTTTACAAGAACCTCGTTTACAGTACAAGTTTAAAATCGCAGAAAGTGAAAAATGGATAAAGAAGTTGTGGTATTTACTTACAAAGCAATATCACTCAGCAATGAAATCTGTGTCACAAGGCCCTTAGCAGCACAATGAGTGGATTCAGGTATGATGATTCTAACTGAAATAAGTCACACAGAAAAAGAAACATCATAAGATATCAGTAATACACGGAATGTAAACTTGGCTACACAGGAACTGAATTACAGAACAGAACAGGGTCTCAAATTTAGAAAACCAACTTATGCTTGCTTAAGGGTAAAGGTGAGTTGGGGTGCTGCATAAAACCAGAGATTGAAATGAGCACAGATAAAGTTCCTTAAGTTAAATATGGAATAGACAAGAGCTACTCCTTGCTCAACGAAATGGACTCAACACCGCATATTAAACGCCTAAGAATGTACCTGACTAGTAAGTATCTTACAACCTATGGATTGCTATGTCTCCGAAAGAGAATCAAGCATGTGTACAGGAGCATAAACGCAGCAGTGATAGGATTGGAGAGGTTCGGTGAGCAAATGAAGACCCTTTGAAGTCATATTGCATGGTACCCATTCCACGGGTTTCAAATACCCAGGTTTAAGGTATTCTTCCTTCATCTAAAACATGCATGTGGAATCCAAGTATGATCAACCATGTGATTGGGAGACGTGTTCAAATATGTCTCAGTTTTCGTACCCTGGTCCTCGGGTGCAACATTCCAGACGCTGTACTAACACTCTCCCGACTTGGAGAGTCAGTCCCTTTAACCTCCGGTTTGGCCCAGTTTGCAATTTCTGCGGAAGATGAACAGGAATAGCGAGAACCAATGAGAGACTAGCTGGAGGTGTCTGGACGGGCAAATTTAACTCTCATTTCCCACCAGGAAGAGGAAATAACCAAAGGCTCAGCGTGCCGTGCTGGAACCAGATTAGGGCCTGAAGCCATCCTGCGGTGTTGCGGCCAGCTCAAAAGAAAGCGAGTTGAAGAAAGGAGCTCAGGGGCACTGTAATTCACAAACCTGCAGAGTTATAAATGACAGCTATCGTCCAAAAATACACTGAAGTAAGGCTGCCAAGAGGACTTGAAAGCGGAGCAGAATTGCAGGAAACCGATTTCAGGAGGTAGACTGGAATTGCATTGAAAGCATAGGAAAAGAGGCAGAACGTCCACAATGATGCACTTGGCCAAAAAGGGCGTATGCGTTTTTTCCTGAATATATTCAGGAAAAAACGCATACGCACTTTTTGGCCAACCAAGCAAGCTTGCAAAGGAAATCTGCACTACAAAGAAGTCTCACTTCCCCCTGGTCAAAAGGGCCATCTGAAAAAAGTGTAAAATCCAGAAAGGCAGGACAGGCCATGGAGAACTGGGAGCCTTGTTATGCTGATGGGCGGGATGTAAATTGCCAACAACCACTCGGGAGAAGTGTATGGTGTTTCCTGAAACATCTAAAAAACAAAGCAACAGAACCTACGGCACTTCCACTTATGGTCCTATAGCTTAGGGAAATTAAAATCAAAAAGACACAGCCACCCCAAAGTTTGGATCAGCTCTGTTTACAAGAACCTCGTTTACAGTACAAGTTCAACATCGCAGAAAGTGAAAAATGGATAAAGAAGTTGTGGTATTTACTTACAAAGCAATATCACTCAGCAATAAAATCTGTGTCATCAGGCCCTTAGCAGCACAATGAGTGGATTCAGGTATGATGATTCTAACTGAAATAAGTCACACAGAAACAGAAACATCATAAGATATCAGTAATACACGGAATGTAAACTTGGCTACACAGGAACTGAATTACAGAACAGAACAGGGTCTCAAATTTAGAAAACCAACTTATGCTTGCTTGAGGGGAAAAGTGAGTTGGGGTCCTGCATAAAACCAGAGATTGAAATGAGCACAGATAAAGTTCCTTAAGCCAAATATGGAATAGACAAGAGCTACTCCTTGCTCAACGAAATGGATTCAACACCCCATATTAAACGCCTAAGAATGTACCTGACTAGTAAGTATCTTAAAACCTATGGATTGCTATGTCTCCGAAAGAGAATCAAGCATGTGTACAGGGGCATAAACGCAGCAGTGATAGGATTGGAGAGGTTCGGTGAGCATATGAAGACCCTTTGAAGTCATATTGCATGGTACCCATTATACGGGTCTCAACTCTCCAGTTTTAAGGTATTCTTCCTTCAGCTAAAACATGCATGTGGAACTCAGAGTATGATCAACCATGTGAACGGGAGACGTATTCAAATATGTCTCAGTTTTCCTCCTCTGGTACTCGGGTGCAACATTCCAGACGCTTTACTAACACTCTCCCGACTTGGAGAGTCAGTCCCTTTAACCTGTGTTTGGCCCAGTTTGCAATTTCTGTGGAAGATGAACAGGAATAGCGAGAACCAATGAGAGGCTAGCTGGAGGTGTCTGGACGGGCAAATTTAACTCTCATTTCCCACCAGGAAGAGGAATTAACCAAAGGCTCAGCATGCCGTGCCGGAACCAGATTAGGGCCTGAAGCCATCCTGCGGTGTTGCGGCCAGGTCACAAGAAAGCGAGTTGAAGAAAGGAGCTCAGGGGCACTGTAATTCACAAACCTGCAGAGTTATAAATGAGAGCTATCGTCCAAAAACAGACTGAAGTAAGGCTGCCAAGAGGACTTGAAAGCGGGGCAGAATTGCAGGAAACCGATTTCAGGAGGTACACTGGAATTGCATTGAAAGCATAGGAAAAGAGGCAGAACGTCCACAATGATGCACTTGGCCAAAAAGGGCGTATGCGTTTTTTCCTGAATATATTCAGGAAAAAACGCATATGCCCTTTTTAGCCAACCAAGCAGGCTTGCAAAGGAAATCTGCACTACAATGAAGTCTCACTTCCCCCCGGTCAAAAGGGCCATCTGAAAAAAGTGTAAAATCCAGAAAGGCAGGACAGGCCATGGAGAACTGGGAGCCTTGTTATGCTGATGGGCGGGATGTAAATTGCCAAGAACCACTTGGGAGAAGTGTATGGTGTTTCCTGAAACATCTAAAAAACAAAGCAACAGAACCTAGGGCACTTCCACTTATGGTCCTATAGCTTAGGGAAATTAAAATCAAAAAGACACAGCCTCCCCAAATTTTGGGGCGCCTCCGTTTACAAGAACCTCGTTTACCGTACAAGTTCAATATCACAGAAAGTGAAAAATGGATAAAGAACTTGTGGTACTTACGTACAATGCAGTATCACTCAGCAATGAAATCTATGTCATCAGGCCCGTAGCAGCATAATGAGTGGATTCAGGTACGATGATTCTAACTGAAATAAGTCACACAGAAAAAGAAACATCATAAGATATCACTAATACACGGAATGTAAACTTGGCTACACAGGAACTGCATTCCAAAACAGAACAGGGTTTCAAATTTAGAAAACCAACTTATGCTTGCTTAAGGGGAAAGGTGAGTTGGGGTGCTGCATAAAACCAGAGATTGAAATGAGCACAGATAAAGTTCCTTAAGCCAAATATGGAATAGACAAGAGCTACTCCTTGCTCAACGAAATGGACTCAACACCCCATATTAAACGCCTAAGAATATACCTGACTAGTAAGTATCTTAAAACCTATGGATTGCTATGTCTCCAAAAGAGAATCAAGCATGTGTACAGGGGCATAAACGCAGCAGTGATAGGATTGGAGAGGTTCGGTGAGCAAATGAAGACCCTTTGAAGTCATATTGCATGGTACCCATTCCACGGGTTTCAACTACCCAGGTTTAAGGTATTCTTCCTTCAGCTAAAACATGCATGTGGAACCTAGAGTATGATCAACCATGTGATCGGGAGACGTGTTCAAATATGTCTCAGTTTTCGTACCCTGGTACTCGGGTGCAGCATTCCAGACGCTTTACTAACACTCTCCCCACTTGGAGAGTCAGTCCCTTTAACCTCCTGTTTGGCCCAGTTTGCAATTTCTGTGGAAGATGAACAGGAATAGCGAGAACCAATGAGAGACTAGCTGGAGGTTTCTGGATGGGCAAATTTAACTCTCATTTCCCACCAGGAAGAGGAATTAACCAAAGGCTCAGCGTGCCGTGCCAGAACCAGATTAGGGCCTGAAGCCATCCTGCGGTGTTGCGGCCAGGTCACAAGAAAGCGAGTTAAAGAAAGGAGCTCAGGAGCACTGTAATTCACAAACATGCAGAGTTATAAATGACAGCTATCGTCCAAAAATAGACTGAAGTAAGGCTGCCAAGAGGACTTGAAAGCGGGGCAGAATTGCAGGAAACCGATTTCAGGAGGTAGACTGGAATTGCATTGAAAGCATAGGAAAAGAGGCAGAACGTCCACAATGATGCACTTGGCCAAAAAGGGCGTATGCGTTTTTTCCTGAATATATTCAGGAAAAAACGCATACGCCCTTTTTGGCCAACCAAGCAACCTTGCAAAGGAAATCTGCACTACAATGAAGTCTCACTTCTCCCCGGTCAAAAGGGCCATCTGAAAAAAGTGTAAAATCCAGAAAGGCAGGACAGGCCATGGAGAACTGGGAGCCTTGTTATGCTGATGGGCGGGATGTGAATTACCAACAGACACTCAGGAGAAGTGTATGGTGTTTCCTGAAACATCTAAAAAACAAAGCAACAGAGCCTAGGGCACTGCCACTTATGGTCCTATAGCATAGGGAAATTAAAATCAAAAAGACACAGCCACCCCAAAGTTTGGGACGCCTCTGTTTACAAGAACCTCGTTTACAGTACAAGTTCAACATCGCAGAAATTGAAAAATGGATAAAGAAGTTGTGGTATTTACTTACAAAGCAATATCACTCAGCAATGAAATCTGTGTCATCAGACCCTTAGCAGCACAATGAGTGGATTCAGGTATGATGATTCTAACTGAAATAAGTCACAAAGAAAAAGAAACATCATAAGATATCAGTAATACACGGAATGGAAACTTGGCTACACAGGAACTGAATTACAGAACAGAACAGGGTCTCAAATTTAGAAAACCAACTTATGCTTGCTTAAGGGGAAAGGTGAGTTGGGGTGCTGCATAAAACCAGAGATTGAAATGAGCACAGATAAAGTTCCTTAAGCCAAATATGGAATAGACAAGAGCTACTCCTTGCTCAACGAAATGGACTCAACACCGCATATTAAACGCCTAAGAATGTACCTGACTAGTAAGTATCTTAAAACCTATGGATTGCTATGTCTCCGAAGGAAATCAAGCATGTGTACAGGGGCATAAACGCAGCAGTGATGGGATTGGAGAGGTTCGGTGAGCAAATGAAGGCCCTTTGAAGTCATATTGCATGGCACCCATTACACGGGTTTCAACTACCCAGGTTTTAGGTATTCTTCCTTCAGCTAAAACATGCATGTGGAACCTAGAGTATGATCAACCATGTGATCGGGAGACGTGTTCAAATATGTCTCAGTTTTCCTCCCCTGGTACTCGGGTGCAACATTCCAGACGCTTTACTAACACTCTCCGCACTTGGAGAGTCAGCGCCTTTAACCTCCTGTTTGGCCCAGTTTGCAATTTCTGCGGAAGATGAACAGGAATAGCGAGAACCAATAAGAGGCTAGCTGGAGGTGTCTGGACGGGCAAATTTAACTCTCATTTCCCACCAGGAAGAGGAAATAACCAAAGGCTCAGTGTGCCGTGCCGGACCAGATTAGGGCCTGAAGCCATCCTGCGGTGTTGCGGCCAGCTCAAAAGAAAGCGAGTTGAAGAAAGGAGCTCAGGGGCACTGTAATTCACAAACCTGCAGAGTTATAAATGACAGCTATCGTCCAAAAATAGACTGAAGTAAGGCTGCCAAGAGGACTTGAAAGCGGGGCAGAATTGCAGGAAACCGATTTCAGGAGGTAGACTGGAATTGCATTGAAAGCATAGGAAAAGAGGCAGAACGTCCACAATGATGCACTTGGCCAAAAAGGGCGTATGCGTTTTTTCCTGAATATATTCAGGAAAAAACGCATACGCCCTTTTTGGCCAACCAAGCAAGCTTGCAAAGGAAATCTGCACTACAATGAAGTCTCACTTCCCCCCGGTCAAAAGGGCCATCTGAAAAAAGTGTAAAATCCAGAAAGGCAGGACAGGCCATGGAGAACTGGGAGCCTTGTTATGCTGAAGGGCGGGATGTAAATTGCCAACAAACACTTGGGAGAAGTGTATGGTGTTTCCTGAAACATCTAAAAAACAAAGCAACAGAGCCTAGGGCACTGCCACTTATGGTCCTATAGCTTAGGGAATTTAAAATCAAAAAGACACAGCCACCCCAAAATTTCGAACGGCTCTGTTTACAAGAACCTCGTTTACAGTACAAGTTCAACATCGCAGAAATTGAAAAATGGATAAAGAAGTTGTGGTATTTACTTACAAAGCAATATCACTCAGCAATGAAATCTGTGTCATCAGGCCCTTAGCAGCACAATGAGTGGATTCAGGTATGATGATTCTAACTGAAATAAGTCACACAGAAAAGGAAACATCATAAGATATCAGGAATACACGGAATGGAAACTTGGCTACACAGGAACTGAATTACAGAACAGAACAGGGTCTCAAATTTAGAAAACCAACTTATGCTTGCTTAAGGGGAAAGGTGAGTTGGGGTGCTGCATAAAACCAGAGATTGAAATGAGCACAGATAAAGTTCCTTAAGCCAAATATGGAATAGACAAGAGCTACTCCTTGCTCAACGAAACGGACTCAACACCCCATATTAAACGCCTAAGAATGTACCTGACTAGTAAGTATCTTAAAACCTATGGATTGCTATGTCTCCGAAAGAGAATCAAGCATGTGTACAGGGGCATAAACGCAGCAGTGATAGGATTGGAGAGGTTCGGTGAGCAAATGAAGACCCTTTGAAGTCATATTGCATGGTACCCATTCCACGGGTTTCAAATACACAGGTTTAAGGTATTCTTCCTTCAACTAAAAGATGCATGTGGAACCCAGAGTATGATCAACTATGTGAACGGGAGACGTGTTCAAATATGTCTCAGTTTTCCTCCCCTGGTACTCGGGTGCAACATTCCAGACGCTTTACTAACACTCTCCCCACTTGGAGAGTCAGCGCCTTTAACCTCCTGTTTGGCACAGTTTGCAATTTCTGCGGAAGATGAACAGGAATAGCGAGAACCAATGAGAGACTAGCTGGAGGTGTCTGGACGGGCAAATTTAACTCTCATTTCCCACCAGGAAGAGGAAATAACCAAAGGCTCAGCGTGCCGTGCCGGAACCAGATTAGGGCCTGAAGCCATCCTGCGGTGTTGCGGCCAGGTCACAAGAAAGCGAGTTGAAGAAAGGAGCTCAGGGGCACTGTAATTCACAAACCTGCAGAGTTATAAATGACAGCTATCGTCCAAAAATAGACTGAAGTCAGGCTGCCAAGAGGACTTGAAAGCGGGGCAGAATTGCAGGAAACCGATTTCAGGAGGTAGACTGGAATTGCATTGAAAGCATAGGAAAAGAGGCAGAACGTCCACAATGATGCACTTGGCCAAAAAGGGCGTATGCGTTTTTTCCTGAATATATTCAGGAAAAAACGCATACGCCCTTTTTGGCCAACCAAGCAAGCTTGCAAAGGAAATCTGCACTACAATGAAGTCTCACTTCCCCCCGGTCAAAAGGGCCATCTGAAAAAAGTGTAAAATCCAGAAAGGCAGGACAGGCCATGGAGAACTGGGAGCCTTGTTATGCTGATGGGCGGGATGTAAATTGCCAACAGACACTCAGGAGAAGTGTATGGTGTTTCCTGAAACATCTAAAAAACAAAGCAACAGAACCTAGGGCACTGCCACTTATGGTCCTATAGCTTAGGGAAATTAAAATCAAAAAGACACAGCCACCCCAAAGTTTGGAATGGCTCTGTTTACAAGAACCTTGTTTACAGTACAAGTTCAACATCGCAGAAAGTGAAAAATGGATAAAGAACTTGTGGTACTTACGTACAATGCAGTATCACTCAGCAATGAAATCTATGTCATCAGGCCCGTAGCAGCATAATGAGTGGATTCAGGTACGATGATTCTAACTGAAATAAGTCACACAGAAAAAGAAACATCATAAGATATCAGTAATACACGGAATGGAAACTTGGCTACACAGGAACTGAATTACAGAACAGAACAGGGTCTCAAATTTAGAAAACTAACTTATGCTTGCTTAAGGGGAAAGGTGAGTTGGGGTGCTGCATAAAACCAGAGATTGAAATGAGCACAGATAAAGTTCCTTAAGCCAGATATGGAATAGACAAGAGCTACTCCTTGCTCAACGGAATGGACTCAAAACCCCATATTAAATCCCTGAGAATGTACCTGACTAGTAAGTATCTTAAAACCTATGGATTGCTATGCCTCCAAAAGAGAATAAAGCATGTGTACAGGGGCATAAATGCAGCAGTGATAGGATTGGAGAGGTTCGGTGAGCATATGAAGACCCTTTGAAGTCATATTGCATGGTACCCATTCCACGGGTCTCAACTCTCCAGGTTTAAGGTATTCTTCCTTCAGCTAAAACATGCATGTGGAACCCAGAGTATGATCAACCATGTGAACGGGAGACGTGTTCAAATATGTCTCAGTTTCCTCCCCTGGTACTCGGGTGCAACATTCCAGACCCTTTACTAACACTCTCCCGACTTGGAGAGTCAGTCCCTTTAACCTCCTGTTTGGCCCAGTTTGCAATTTCTGCGGAAGATGAACAGGAATAGCGAGAACCAATGAGAGGCTAGCTGGAGGTGTCTGGACGGGCAAATTTAACTCTCATTTCCCACCAGGAAGAGGAATTAACCAAAGGCTCAGCATGCCGTGCCGAAACCAGATTAGGGCCTGAAGCCATCCTGCGGTGTTGCGGCCAGCTCAAAAGAAAGCGAGTTGAAGAAAGGAGCTCAGGGGCACTGCAATTGACAAACCAGCAGAGTTATAAATGACAGCTATCATCCAAAAATAGACTGAAGTAAGGCTGCCAAGAGGACTTGAAAGCGGGGCAGAATTGCAGGAAACCGATTTCAGGAGGTAGACTGGAATTGCATTGAAAGCATAGGAAAAGAGGCAGAACGTCCACAATGATGCACTTGGCCAAAAAGTGCGTATGCGTTTTTTCCTGAATATATTCAGGAAAAAACGCATACGCCCTTTTTGGCCAACCAAGCAAGCTTGCAAAGGAAATCTGCACTACAATGAAGTCTCACTTCCCCCCGGTCAAAAGGGCCATCTGAAAAAAGTGTAAAATCCAGAAAGGCAGGACAGGCCATGGAGAACTGGGAGCCTTGTTATGCTGATGGGCGGGATGTAAATTGCCAACAACCACTCAGGAGAAGTGTATGGTGTTTCCTGAAACATCTAAAAAACAAAGCAACAGAACCTAGGGCACTTCCACTTATGGTCCTATAGCTTAGGGAAATTAAAATCAAAAAGACACAGCCACCCCAAAGTTTGGAACGGCTCTGTTTACAAGAACCTCGTTTACAGTACAAGTTCAACATCGCAGAAAGTGAAAAATGGATAAAGAACTTGTGGTACTTACGTACAATGCAGTATCACTCAGCAATGAAGTCTATGTCATCAGGCCCTTAGCAGCACAATGAGTGGATTCAGGTATGATGATTCTAACTGAAATAAGTCACACAGAAAAAGAAACATCATAAGATATCAGTAATAAACGGAATGGAAACTTGGCTACACAGGAACTGAATTACAGAACAGAACAGGGTCTCAAATTTAGAAAACCAACTTATGCTTGCTTAAGGGGAAAGGTGAGTTGGGGTGCTGCATAAAACCAGAGATTGAAATGAGCACAGATAAAGTTCCTTAAGCCAAATATGGAATAGACAAGTGCTACTCCTTGCTCAACGAAATGGACTCAACACCGCATATTAAACGCCTAAGAATGTACCTGACTAGTAAGTATCTTAAAACCTATGGATTGCTATGTCTCCGAAGGAGAATCAAGCATGTGTACAGGGGCATAAACGCAGCAGTGATAGGATTGGAGAGGTTCGGTGAGCAAATGAAGACCCTTTGAAGTCATATTGCATGGTACCCATTACACGGGTTTCAACTACCCAGGTTTTAGGTATTCTTCCTTCAGCTAAAACATGCATGTGGAAACTAGAGTATGATCAACCATGTGATCGGGAGACGTGTTCAAATATGTCTCAGTTTTCCTCCCCTGGTACTCGGGTGCAACATTCCAGACGCTTTACTAACACTCTCCCAACTTGGAGAGTCAGCACCTTTAACCTCCTGTTTGGCACAGTTTGCAATTTCTGCGGAAGATGAACAGGAATAGCGAGAACCAATGAGAGGCTAGCTGGAGGTGTCTGGACGGGCAAATTTAACTCTCATTTCCCACCAGGAAGAGGAAATAACCAAAGGCTCAGCGTGCCGTACCGGAACCAGATTAGGGCCTGAAGCCATCCTGCGGTGTTGCGGCCAGGTCACAAGAAAGCGAGTTGAAGAAAGGAGCTCAGGGGCACTGTAATTCACAAACCTGCAGAGTTATAAATGACAGCTATCGTCCAAAAATAGACTGAAGTAAGGCTGCCAAGAGGACTTGAAAGCGGAGCAGAATTGCAGGAAACCGATTTCAGGAGGTAGACAGGAATTGCATTTCAAGCATAGGAAAAGAGGCAGAACGTCCACAGTGATGCACTTGGCCAAAAAGGGCGTATGCGTTTTTTCCTGAATATATTCAGGAAAAAACGCATACGCCCTTTTTGGCCAACCAAGCAAGCTTGCAAAGGAAATCTGCACTACAATGAAGTCTCACTTCCCCCCGGTCAAAAGGGCCATCTGAAAAAAGTGTAAAATCCAGAAAGGCAGGACAGGCCATGGAGAACTGGGAGCCTTGTTATGCTGATGGGCGGGATGTAAATTCCCAACAGCCACTCCGGAGAAGTGTATGGTGTTTCCTGAAACATCTAAAAAACAAAGCAACAGAGCCTAGTGCACTTCCACTTATGGTCCTATAGCTTAGGGAAATTAAAATCAAAAAGACACAGCCACCCCAAATTTGGGACGCCTCTGTTTACAAGAACCTCGTTTACCGTACAAGTTCAATATCACAGAAAGTGAAAAATGGATAAAGAAGTTGTGGTACTCATGTACAAAGCAATATCACTCAGCAATGAAATCTATGTCACCAGGCCCGTAGCAGCATAATGAGTGGATTCGGGTATGGTGATTCTAACTGAAATAAGTCTAACAGAAAAAGAAACATCAAAAAATATCACTAATACATGGAATTTAAACTTGGCTACATAGGAACTGAATTACAAAACAGAACAGGGTCTCAAATTTAGAAAACCAACTTATGCTTGCTTAAGTGGAAAGGTGAGTTGGGGTGCTGCATAAAACCAGAGACTGAAATGAGCACAGATAAAGTTCCTTAAGCCAAATATGGAATAGACAAGAGCTACTCCTTGCTCAACGAAATGGACTCAAAACCCCATATTAAACGCCTAAGAATGTACCTGACTAGTAAGTATCTTAAAACCTATGGATTGCTATGTCTCCAAAAGAGAATCAAGCGTGTGTACAGGGGCATAAACGCAGCAGTGATAGGATTGGAGAGGTTCGGTGAGCAAATGAAGACCCTTTGAAGTCATATTGCATGGTACCCATTCCACGGGTCTCAACTCTCCAGGTTTAAGGTATTCTTCCTTCAGCTAAAACATGCATGTGGAACCCCGAGTATGATCAACCGTGTGAACGGGAGACGTGTTCAAATATGTCTCAGTTTTCCTCCCCTGGTACTCGGGTGCAACATTCCAGACCCTTTACTAACACTCTCCCAACTTGGAGAGTCAGCGCCTTTAACCTCCTGTTTGGCCCAGTTTGCAATTTCTGCGGAAGATGAACAGGAATAGGGAGAACCAATGAGAGACTAGCTGGAGGTGTCTGGACGGGCAAATTTAACTCTCACTCATTTCCCACCAGGAAGAGGAAATAACCAAAGGCTCAGCGTGCCGTGCCGGAACCAGATTAGGGCTGAAGCCATCCTGCGGTGTTGCGGCAGCTCAAAGAAAGCGAGTTGAAGAAGGAGCTCAGGGCCTCTGTAATTCACAAACCTGCAGAGTTATAAATGACAGCTATCGTCCAAAAATAGACTGAAGTAAGGCTTCCAAGAGGACTTGAAAGCGGGGCAGAATTGCAGGATACCGATTTCAGGAGGTAGACTGTGAATTGCATTGAAAGCGTAGGAAAAGAGTCAGAACGTCCACAATGATGCACTTTGCCAAAAGGGCATAATGCGTTTTTTCCTGATATATTCAGGAAAAAACGCATACGCCCTTTTTGGCCACCAAGCAAGCTTGCAAAGGAAATCTGCACTACAATGAAGTCTCACTTCCCCCAGTCAAAAGGGCCATCAGAATAAAGTGTAAAATCCAGAAGGCAGGACAGGCAATGGGAGAAATGGGAGCCCTTGTTATGCTGATGGGCAGGATGTAAATTGCCAACAGGACACTTGGGAGATGTGTATGGTGTTTCCTGAAACATCTAAAAAACAAAGCAACAGAGCCTAGGGCACTTCCACTTATGGTCCTATAGCTTAGGAAATTAATATCAAAAAGACACAGCAACCCCAAAATTTGGGATGGCTCTTTTTACAGGAATCTCTTCTACGGCACAAGTTAAATATCCCAGAGAGCAAATAATGCATAAAGAAGTTGCGGTACTTCTGTACAACAGAATACCACTCAGCAATGAAATCTATGTCACCAGGCCCGTACCAGCATAATGAGTGGATTGAGGCACGATGATTCTAAGTGAAATAAGTCACACAGAAAAAGAAACATCATAAGGTATCACGAATACACGGAATGTGAACTTGGCTACACATGAACTGAATTACAAAACAGAACAGGGTCTCAAGTTAGAAAACCAACTTATGCCTGCTTAAGGGGGAAGGTGAGTTGGGGTGCTGCATAAAAAGCAGAGTTTGAAATTAGCACAGATACCGTTCATAAGCCAAATATGTAATAGACAAGAGCTACCCCTTGCTCAACGAAATGGATTCAACAATGAGGTATCACCTCACACCTGGTAGAATAGGCATCATTGAAAATCTACAAACAAAAAATGCTGGAAAGGGTGTGGAGAAAAGGAACCCTCTTCCACTATTGTTGGGAATATAAATTGATACAGTCATTATGGAGAACAATATGGAATTTCTTAAGAAACTAACAATAGAATTACCATAGGATACAGCAATCCCAGTACTGGACATATACCCAGACAAAACCATAAATCAAAAAGAGTCATTCACCGCAATGTTCATTGCATCACTATTTACAATATCGAGGTAATGGAAGCAACCTAAATGCCCACAGACAGACGAATGCATAAGCTGTGGTACATATATAAAATGGAATATTACTAAGCCATGAAAAGGAATGAAATTGGGTCATTTGTAGAGACGTCGATGGATCTAGAGACTGTCATACAGAGTGAAGTAGTCAGAAAGAGAAAAACAAATCTTGTATATTCATGCATATATGTGGAACCTAGAAAAACTGTACAGATTAACCATTTTGCAAGGCATAAACAGAGCAACAGATGTAGACAACAAACGTATGGACAACAAGGGGGGAAAGCTGTTGGGGGGGTGGTGGTGGGAGGAGTTGAGAGACTGGGATTGGCATGTATACATTTATATGTATAAAATATAACCAATAAGAACCTGCTGTATTAAAAATATAAAATAAAATTCAAATTAAAAAGAAGTAAATTTAAAAAATAAAACAGAAAAAAACAATTATTCCCTGCACATACATGTATTTATATGAATAAATTATTTCCATGCTTATATCTGTAAATACAAAAAAGAGGAATAAAATCTACCTTGAACCAAAAACGAAAAAGAGAAAAAAAACACAGAACCCACCAGTTACACAGAGGAAAACCGTATCAGGGCACTTGCTCCAGTTGTAAACAATTCTGAAGTTGGTCAGTGGTGGGGAATCGTCTCCCATTCAGCCAGCAGCCCCCACGCAACAAGCGTCCTCATTGCAAAGCTGGGGCACCGTGCCGAGGCATCTTGTGAGTAAACGTGAGCTGAGCCCCAGGCCAGTTGCTGCTGAACTAATCCCACCCGTCCCAGGTAAAACACCTGAATATATACAAGGACTTGAAAGCCTAGAGGAAGGGCCATAGAGCCACACGAGTGACAGCATGCCGGCCGACTTGGTGCCTGCAGGCCAGCCAGGATGGTCCTGGCCCTGGGTGCTCTTCTGGAAGATTTCCATTTCCCTGCCTGAGATACCCGTCCTGTCTTCCCTGCCCCCACTGCTTTTTCCTTCCTCACCTCTGCCCAGGGAGAAATTCCAGCAGCAGGTATGGGTGACACATCCTCTTCTTTAGCAGGTGGCAGCCTGGCAACTGCTGCAGAAAGTCCAGCAGAGCCCCACTCACACTGGGCCACCCACAAAAGCCGTGGCCTCTCACTCCCTCCACCCAGCCCAGCCCCGAGACTGCTGACAGGGCAGAGAAAATGGCGTCAGGCACGGCTGCAGGGGGCTCTTGCTGCCTGGAGTGGTATTTATATTGATCTCAACCCAGGCACACCTGGGGAGGGCTGGCCGGCACGGTAAGGCTGCCCAGGTCAGCCAATCATCACCCTCAGGGGCTCACAGTTGCAGAAAAATGGAACTTGCTGAACCGGCCAGGTCCAAGGAACAGGTGTGGGCTCCTGAGAGTCAGGATAGACAAGGGGCTGCAGCTTTGGCTTGTTTTCTAATCATTTTATCTGGCCCATGAGTGGGAGACAACTTCAAGAAAACCTCTCCTAATGAGAGGAACCCAGGAGTCAGGGAGAGGAGGGGTGGGTGGTGGTTGGAGACAGAGGCCTGGTGCCCCGGGTGCAGTGGAAGTCTCTGGAAGACCAGGTGGAGGGAGGCCTCACGGAGTGATGCCCAGGGTCACAGACCTGTCGCAGCTGCTGTTTGTTAGTTCAAGTCCTGCTCTGAGGTGCTCTGTGTCAGCTCTGAGCGACAGGTGAGCTGGGGTGCTCTGCAATGAGGGCTATGTGCACGGTTCCTGTGTGGCCCAGCCCTGCACGGTACCTGCAAGGGTAGCTCTGTATCCTGGGAGGGGCCTGACCACGAGAGCCCCGTGGGCTGGGGTGGGGGTGGGTACCTGCCCAGGTGAGCTCCATATTCTGGGATTGGTCTGACCACGAGAGCCCCATGGGCTGCTGGGGACCTGGTAAAGGATGTCAGGACAGTCAGTGAAGCCACCGAGGATATACCTCCAGTTGCTCCTAATTCTACACCCTGCTGGTCATTCTACCAACCACCAGGACATGGTATTCTGTATTAGTCTTCAATGATGCCTTCTTTTGTATTCCATTAGTCCAGAGTCCACAAGAAATTTGGCTTGTGAGTGGCAGGACTCAACATACAACTAAAACAATACTTCCGGGCCGTCTGGCCCCAAGGGTGCAAAAATTCCCACACCATCTTTGGGGAAAGCTTAGCTAAAGACCTAAAAGTTCTACCTCTGGAAAAGGAAACCCTCCTTCAATATGCAGACGACATTCTGATCACCAGCCCTACTAAGGAGGCCTCTGAACTACCAAGCCAATAAAGGATAGAAGTTGTCCAAGAAAAGCTCAAATATCACAGACTGCGGTGACCTGCCTGGGCTTCATTCTCACAGAAGGTCAGAGAAGCCCATCCCAGGAAAGGGAAGAAACCATTTTCAGCCTTACCCCTTTCTAAAACTAGAAGACAGCTTAGGGGTTCCTGGGAGGCCAGGGTTTGCTGCTTCTGGATCCCTAACTACAGTCTACTAGCTGGGCCTCTATATGAAACCACTGAAAGGAAAAGATGATGATCCTTTTGAATAGAATCCAGAAGTGGCCTTTCAAGAATGGAAAGAGCAGTCAATTCAGACCCTTGCCCTGGAACTCCCTAATTTAGCTAAACCCTTTGACCTTTACATTCCCGGTGAAAGGTGAATCGCCATTGGAGGATTAGTGCAAAAACTGGGACCACTTGAAATGGAACAATGCAAGAATGCCCATCCAGGTAGGATAAACTACGGTCACTAAGGGGCTTGGCCCACTGCCACATCTGGCCAAGATACTGGCGGTATCTAAAAACCTGGAAATCAGCAGCCCAAAAGGCCACCTCCCTCCTAAGGGAAAAGGGACCCCACGTGGTGATCCTAACCACCAACCATGCCCTGAAGTTGCAGGGTTCGCTTCCGTGGGCACAACCGACCTCGAGTGAGGAGGCCCTCCAACTCCAACATCCAGAGAGATAACCGGGGGCAACAGGGCACCATGACGACTCGTGTGAACATCACTTGACCTGGAGTTTCTCTCATAAAACAACAAGAGTGTGTCCCAAAGAGTAGACTACTGCTTGCAGGACTTACTGCACCCAGAGGGGAGCTAATAATCTTGGCGGGGGAACAGTATACCACACTGTCACCATAGAAAAGCCTACAGACACCGTGATGATGGTGGCCAATAAGACCGGCTGGACTCCTGTTTACTTCAAAAGGCTGTTGACTCAGTAGCCATCATGGTCCTTGGTCACCACTGACCCTGGACTGTCTGGGAGTTGAGCGGGCAGGGCTCTGACACCTGGTGCTGTTTGTACGTTAATTCAGGGGCCTAATTGAAGAAAGCGCAGACTACTGGTCAGAGCATCTAGGCTGGCAGAGACGGTCAGCCTAAGGTGGCCGAACAAATGTGGGGCGGGGTGAAACCGGCCCCCACAGCGTCTCTGCACATCTCTTTCCTGGAACCCTTAAAGGTCATTAGAATCTATAACACTTCCAATGCTGGTGCTCAGGTGGACGAGCAGGGAGGCAGGGGTCCTGGGGACAATCAACGTCACCGGGAGGCTGCTGGGGAGAAGCTCTGACCCTCGCCCCAGGGTATGAGGGCTCCCAACTCAGCACTCAGCAGTTACAGAAGAAGGGTCTGCACCCTCAGCACTCCAAGAATGAGGAACGGGACAAAAGGCAGAGGAGGGGTTTGTCCCCAGCAAAGCCCATTAAAAATCCCTGGGAGATAAAAAAAAGAATCTGGGCAATAAAGTCAAGTCTAACCTTTTTTATCCTTGTGCTTTGTCTAATTTCACGTGCTCCTAGGGGTCCCCGCATGCAGAGGTTCCACACCCGGCACTTCAGACCAGATTTCCTAGTGCAGAATGGCTGGGTCGACACCTCAGCTCCTGGGGCCCAGTGCAGACTCCACGATATAGAGGCTGAGCTACAGCCAACCCGGCCCTCGAGAGCTCCGCCGCCTCCCTCCCTCCCACTGACTCTGACAGGATCTCTACACAGCAGCCCAGCCCACAGCCCACGGGGTTGTGCATGCTCTCACCTCTCCATTCTCTGATCAAAATATAAAGTTTCCTTTGCTTGTGAACCAAACTCAGTCTCGATCTGTTGGCCCCAATGACACTGGGCAGGGGGACACTTGTTGGGTCCACTCTGGAGGATCAGTAACAGAAATTGAGACTATTGTAACCTCAATGAACAGATGTGTGAGCCAAACTGTAGTTAACATAGAACAGTGTATAAGGCTCGGGTAAAATAAGATGTTTTTAACACTTCCATTTGATATTTCCATCACTTTTTATAAGCAAGTTCAGTGAAAAGGTTTGTCTTATTTGTCAGGTCAATATTAGAGAAACGAAGTGATTTCTTTCCAAGGATGTACAGCTAATAATCTTGGTTAAACCTTCAATCTTGTTTTAAATGCTTTTCCATTGAAAATGATACCTCTCTTTCAGCTCCCCCATTTCTGAGAAGTATAAAATCTTATAATTTATTATTACCAAAGGGGAAAGGTGGGAGGAGGGATAAATTAACAGTTTGGAATGAACACATACACACTGCTATGTATAAAATAGATCATCAACAAGGAACTACTGTATAGCACAGGGAACTACACTCAACATTTTGCAATAACCTATAAGGGGAAATAATCTGAAAAAGAATAGATATTTTTATTGACATCATCTATCAATGACAGTTAAAGTGTAGCCTAAGGGAAGCTGGTGGTGAGTGCTTCTGACCCTGAAGACTTCAATCATCTAAAGTTTGGACTCTGCCTACTTCCCAAGGCCCTTAATGAACATATGTGTAGCCGTAGCTTAAAAACTTCCCCAGTTTGGGTTTCGGGGAGACACTGATTTTGAAAAAGCCCTGGTGTTCTCCTTACATGAATGGGACTCTTCCTACTGCTAAAACATGTCTGTCACACCCAGAGGATGGTATACCGTCTGATCGGGAAGAGTTTGGAAAAGGCATCTCATCTCCTCATCTCCTGGTGCTCGGGTTCACCCCTCCAGCGTCTTTACTAACAGTCTCCCCACTTGGAGATGTCAGCACTGTCAACATCCTGTTGCGTACAGTTTGGAATTTGTCCAGAGGATGAAGCGGAAGGATGAGGAACAATGAGAGACAAGTCCTAGGTGTTCAGACAGGCACATGTCACTCTAATTTCCAATCAGGAAGACGAATTGACCAAAGGCTAGGGTTGCCCATGGAAACAGTATAGGGCTTGAGGAAATCCCGCTGCTTTGTGGCCAGTTCCCATAAACACGAGTTGAACAATGGAACTCAGGGGCAGTAAAATTCACAAAACTGCAGAGTTGAAAATATCCATCACTGAAAAATGTCTTGAGGAAAGTCAGAGAAAAGGACTTGTAAGCAAGGGAGAATGGCAGGAAAGGGATTTCAGGAGGTAGAAAGGACTCGCCATTAAGCACAAGAAAAGGAGCTGAACATTGCCAACATTGCAGTTGGCCAAAAAGGGTGTATGCGTTCTTTTCTGTATATATTCAAGAAAAGGGCATACACTTTTTTAGCCAACCAAACAGGTGGGCACTGGAAGTCAATACTACAAAAGATATCACTTCGCATCAGTCAGAAGAGCCATCCTCATAAAGCGTAAACAACAGAAATGCAGGACAGGGCAAGGAGAAGAGGGAGCCCTGTGAGACTTATAGTGGAAATGTATATTGCCAACGGCCATTCTGGAGAAGTGTATTGTGTTTACTAAAGCATCTAAAAAATGAGCTACAGAGCATAGGGCACTTGCACTCATGGGCGTATATCTTGGGAAAAACAAAAATCGAGAGGACACAGGCACCCCAATGTTTACCCCCTCTCTGTTTAAAAGATCCTCGACTAGGATATAACTTAAATGTCTCTGGAGGGAAAAAATGGATAGAGATGTGGTACTTAGGTAGAGTGGAATATTATTCAGCCTGGAAATCAATGAAATATGGCCAGTTGTAACAACTCCGGAGGAGTTACGTATGATCATTCTAAGTGACAGAATTCAAAAAGAAAAAGACACATATCATAAGATATCACTTAAAGGTGGAATCCAAAATGGCTACACATGAAATAAATTACAAAACAAAAACATAGTCAAATATGTAGAAAACACGCATAAGGCTGCTAAACGGGAAAGGTGGGGAGGGGTGAGGCATCATCCAGGAGGTTGAAATTAGCAAAGATACCATTCCAAATACCAAACTGATAATCAACAAGGCCTACACGGTAGCTAAAAGAACTGCACTCAGCACACTCAAGTCACCGGAAAAGAATGTATACGACTGGTAAGAATCTGAAAAAGAATTTATTGATGTCTCTCTGTACGTGAATCAAGTGGATGTACAGCAGCAAGAAACAGAGCTTTGAAAATCAGCTGTAACCAATATAGTAATAAATTGAAAAAAATAAACGACAGAGAGACAGAGAAAACCTCTTACAACTTTTCCTCAGGGACGGTGATGCAACATGGATTGAACACATCTAGACCCACAGCAGGATGAGACATAAGGCTGGAAACTGTTTGCGCTAAGAGAAATGTGAGGTTGGGTGAGGAAATGCACACCCTTTAAAGTAATACTACCTGGTACCCATTCAATGGGTCCCAAATCTGCAGGTTCAAGGGATCTTCCTACAGCTAAAACATGCATGGAAAACCCAGAGGACTGTACACCATGTGATCGGGAGATGTGTCTAAAATGCACCTCATTTATCCTCTCCTGGTGCTCCTGTTCACCATTCCAGCCACGCTACTTAGAATCTCCCCACTTGGAGAATCAGCACATTTAAACTTCTGTTTCACACATTTTGCAAATTGTGAGGAGGATGAACGGGAAGAGGGGGAACCAATGAGAGAAGAGTTGTAGGGGTTTGGACGGGGCACATATCACTCTAATTTCCCATTAAGAGTAAGAATTAAAGGAAGGCTCAGCCTGCCTCGCCGGAGCCAAAATAGGGCCTGAAGCAATCCTGCAGGTTTGAGGTCAGCTCACAAAAGAGCAACTTAAAAAATGGAGCTCAGGGTCACTGCAATTCACAAACCTGCAGAGTTATAAATGAAAACTAACGTCCAAAAATATGTTGAGGTAAGGCAAAGAAGAGGATCTGAATGCAAGACAGAATTGCAAGAAACAGATTTCAAGAGATAGATTGGACTCGTCTTTAACGCACATGAAAAGCGGCAGAATTTCGACAATGATGCAGTTGGCCCAAAAGGGCGTATGCGTTTTTTCCTGATTATATCCAGGAAAAAACGCATACGCACTTTATGGGCAACGAAGCAAGCAAGCAATGCAAATGTGCACAACAAAGAAGTCTCACTTCCCACCGGTCAAAAGGGCCATCCTAAAAAATTGTAAAAACCAGAAATGCAGGACAGGCCATGGAGAACAGGGAGCCTTTATACGCTGATGGGCAGTGTGTGAACTGCCGAGAGCCACTCTGGAGAAGCGTATGGTGGTTCCTAAATCATCTAAAAAACAGAGCTACAGAGCATAGGACACTTCCAATCATGGGAGTATATCTAGGGAAGTCTAAAAATCAACAAGACACAAGCACACCACAGTTTAGGGCTACTCTGTTTACAAGAACCTCAACTTCAGTACACCTTAAATATCCCAGGAAAGAGAACAATGGATAAAGAAGATGTGGTACTTATGTACAATGGAATATCTCTTCACCATGAAATCAATGTAATAAGGCTAGTAGAAGGATAAAGAGTGGATTTAGGTCGGATAATACTACTTGAAATAAGTCAAACAGAAAAAGAAACATATCATAAGATATCACTTATAGAGGGAGGGTAAATATGGCTGCACAAGAAATGAATTACAGAACAGAACAGTGTCTCACATTTAGAAAACACACTTATGTCAGCTTAAGGGGAAAGGAGAGGTGGGGTGATGCATAAAACCAGAGTTTGAAATTAGCACAGATACCGTTCAATAAACCAAATAGGTATTAGACAAGATCTACACCTTGCTCAATGAACAGGCCTCAACACACCCTATACACCGCAGAGAAATATATCTGAGGAATAAGAATCTTAAAACCCATGTATTGATATATCTCCATAAGGGAATCAAGTGTGTGCAGAGCGGCACAAACACAGCAGTGAAAAGGAGCTAAACCCCATTATAGAAATAAATTTTAAAAACAAAACGCTGAAACAATGAAAGAGAGAAAAATTCTTACAAAATTCGCTCAGGGGCTGTGATGCAACCTGGATTGACCACATATAAACCCACAGCTGGATAAGACATAAGGCTGGACACTTGGGGCTGACAGGATTGGTGAGCTTTGGTGAGCAACTGCCGAAAGTTTAATGCAATACTTCATGCTACTCAGTCCAAGGGTCCCAACACTCCAGGTTGAAGGGAATCTTCCTACAGCTAAACCATGCTTGGGAAACCCAGCGACTGGTATACCATATGATCGGGAAAGGTTTCTAAAACGCACCTCATTTTTCCTCTCCTGGGGCTCCGGATCGACATTCCAGCCGCTTTACTAACAACATCCCCACATGGAGTCAATGCCTTTAAGTTCTGGTATCGCACAGTCTGCAGTTAGTGCAGAGGATGAATGGGAATAGGGGGAACCAGTGAGAAACTAGCTGTAGCGGTTTCAATGGGCACATGTCACTCTAATATCACATCAGTAAGAAGAATTAACCAAAGGCACAGCAAGGTGCCCCAGAAGAAAAATAGGGCTTCAAGGAATCCTGTGGTTATGGGGCAAGACCACAAAAATAAGAGCTAAAAAATGGAGCTAAGGGCCACTGCAATTCAAAAACCTGCAGAGTTATAAAGGCCAACTATTTTTAAAAAATATATTGAGGTAAGGCTATGAAGAGGCATTGAAAGCAAGGCAGAATTGCAGGAAACCGATTTCAGGAGGTAGACTGGAATTGCATTGAAAGCATATGAAGAGAGTCAGAAACTCGACAATGATGCACTTGGCCAAAAAGGGCGTATGCGTTTTATCCTGAATATATTCAGGAAAAAACGCATACGCACTTTTTGGCCAACCAAGCAAGCTTGCAAAGGAAATCTGCACTACAATGAAGTCTCACTTCCACCCGGTCAAAAGGGCCATCTGAAAAAAGTGTAAAATCCATAAAAGCACGACAGGCCATGGAGAACTGGGAGCCTTCTTATGCTGATGGGCGGGATGTAAATTGCCAACAGCCACTCTGGAGAAGTGTATGGTGTTTCCTGAAACATCTAAAAAACAAAGCAACAGAGCCTAGGGCACTTCCACTTATGGTCCTATAGCTTAGGGAAATTAAAATCAAAAAGACACAGCCACCCCAAAGTTTGGGACGGCTCTGTTTACAAGAACCTCGTTTATGGTACAAGTTCAATATCGCAGAAAGTGAAAAATGGATAAAGAACTTGTGGTACTTACGTACAATGCAATATCACTCAGCAATGAAATCTATGTTATCAGGCCCGTAGCAGCATAATGAGTGGATTCAGGTATGATGATTCTAACTGAAATAAGTCACACAGAAAAGAAACATCATAAGGTATAACTAATACACAGAATGTGAACTTGGCTACACATGAACTGAATTACAAAACAGAACAGTGTCTCAAGTTTAGAAAACCAACTTACGCTTGCTTAAGGGGGAAGGTGAGTTGGGGTGCTGCATAAAACCAGAGATTGAAATGAGCACAGATAAAGTTCCTTAAGCCAAACATGGAATAGACAAGAGCTACTCCTTGCTCAATGAAATGGACTCAACACCCCATATTAAACGCCTAAGAATGTACCTGACTAGTAAGTATCTTAAAACCTATGGATTTCTATGTCTCTGAAAGAGAATCAAGCGTGTGTACAGGGGCATAAACGCAGCAGTGATAGGATTGGAGAGGTTCGGTGAGCAAATGAAGACCCTTTGAAGTCATATTGCATGGTACCCATTCCACGGGTCTCAACTCTCCAGGTTTAAGGTATTCTTCCTTCAGCTAAAACATGCATGTGGAACCCCGAGTATGATCAACCGTGTGAACGGGAGACGTGTTCAAATATGTCTCAGTTTTCCTCCCCTGGTACTCGGGTGCAACATTCCAGACCCTTTACTAACACTCTCCCAACTTGGAGAGTCAGCGCCTTTAACCTCCTGTTTGGCCCAGTTTGCAATTTCTGCGGAAGATGAACAGGAATAGGGAGAACCAATGAGAGACTAGCTGGAGGTGTCTGGACGGGCAAATTTAACTCTCATTTCCCACCAGGAAGAGGAAATAACCAAAGGCTCAGCGTGCCGTGCCGGAACAAGATTAGGGCCTGAAGCCATCCTGCGGTGTTGCGGCCAGCTCAAAAGAAAGCGAGTTGAAGAAAGGAGCTCAGGGCCTCTGTAATTCACAAACCTGCAGAGTTATAAATGACAGCTATCGTCCAAAAATAGACTGAAGTAAGGCTTCCAAGAGGACTTGAAAGCGGGGCAGAATTGCAGGATACCGATTTCAGGAGGTAGACTGGAATTGCATTGAAAGCGTAGGAAAAGAGTCAGAACGTCCACAATGATGCACTTTGCCAAAAGGGCATATGCGTTTTTTCCTGAATATATTCAGGAAAAAACGCATACGCCCTTTTTGGCCAACCAAGCAAGCTTGCAAAGGAAATCTGCACTACAATGAAGTCTCACTTCCCCCCGGTCAAAAGGGCCATCAGAATAAAGTGTAAAATCCAGAAAGGCAGGACAGGCCATGGAGAAATGGGAGCCTTGTTATGCTGATGGGCGGGATGTAAATTGCCAACAGACACTCGGGAGAAGTGTATGGTGTTTCCTGAAACATCTAAAAAACAAAGCAACAGAGCCTAGGGCACTTCCACTTATGGTCCTATAGCTTAGGGAAATTAATATCAAAAAGACACAGCAACCCCAAAATTTGGGACGGCTCTTTTTACAGGAATCTCTTCTACGGCACAAGTTAAATATCCCAGAGAGCAAATAATGGATAAAGAAGTTGCGGTACTTCTGTACAACAGAATACCACTCAGCAATGAAATCTATGTCACCAGGCCCGTACCAGCATAATGAGTGGATTGAGGCACGATGATTCTAAGTGAAATAAGTCACACAGAAAAAGAAACATCATAAGGTATCACTAATACACGGAATGTGAACTTGGCTACACATGAACTGAATTACAAAACAGAACAGGGTCTCAAGTTTAGAAAACCAACTTATGCCTGCTTAAGGGGGAAGGTGAGTTGGGGTGCTGCATAAAAGCAGAGTTTGAAATTAGCACAGATACCGTTCCATAAGCCAAATATGTAATAGACAAGAGCTACCCCTTGCTCAACGAAATGGATTCAACAATGAGGTATCACCTCACACCTGGTAGAATAGGCATCATTGAAAATCTACAAACAAAAAATGCTGGAAAGGGTGTGGAGAAAAGGAACCCTCTTCCACTATTGTTGGGAATATAAATTGATACAGTCATTATGGAGAACAATATGGAATTTCTTAAGAAACTAACAATAGAATTACCATAGGATACAGCAATCCCAGTACTGGACATATACCCAGACAAAACCATAAATCAAAAAGAGTCATTCACCGCAATGTTCATTGCATCACTATTTACAATATCGAGGTAATGGAAGCAACCTAAATGCCCACAGACAGACGAATGCATAAAGCTGTGGTACATATATAAAATGGAATATTACTAAGCCATGAAAAGGAATGAAATTGGGTCATTTGTAGAGACGTCGATGGATCTAGAGACTGTCATACAGAGTGAAGTAAGTCAGAAAGAGAAAAACAAATCTTGTATATTCATGCATATATGTGGAACCTAGAAAAACTGTACAGATTAACCATTTTGCAAGGCATAAACAGAGCAACAGATGTAGACAACAAACGTATGGACAACAAGGGGGGAAAGCTGTTGGGGGGGTGGTGGTGGGAGGAGTTGAGAGACTGGGATTGGCATGTATACATTTATATGTATAAAATAGATAACCAATAAGAACCTGCTGTATAAAAATATAAAATAAAATTCAAAATTAAAAAGAAGTAAAATTTAAAAAATAAAACAGAAAAAACAATTATTCCCTGCACATACATGTATTTATATGAATAAATTATTTCCATGCTTATATCTGTAAATACAAAAAAGAGGAATAAAATCTACCTTGAACCAAAAACGAAAAAGAGAAAAAAAACACAGAACCCACCAGTTACACAGAGGAAAACCGTATCAGGGCACTTGCTCCAGTTGTAAACAATTCTGAAGTTGGTCAGTGGTGGGGAATCGTCTCCCATTCAGCCAGCAGCCCCCACGCAACAAGCGTCCTCATTGCAAAGCTGGGGCACCGTGCCGAGGCATCTGTGAGTAAACGTGAGCTGAGCCCCAGGCCAGTTGCTGCTGAACTATTCCCACCCGTCCCAGGTAAAACACCTGAATATATACAAGGACTTGAAAGCCTAGAGGAAGGGCCATAGAGCCACACGAGTGACAGCATGCCGGCCGACTTGGTGCCTGCAGGCCAGCCAGGATGGTCCTGGCCCTGGGTGCTCTTCTGGAAGATTTCCATTTCCCTGCCTGAGATACCCGTCCTGTCCCTGCCCCCACTGCTTTTTTCCTTCCTCACCTCTGCCCAGGGAGAAATTCCAGCAGCAGGTATGGGTGACACATCCTCTTCTTTAGCAGGTGGCAGCCTGGCAACTGCTGCAGAAAGTCCAGCAGAGCCCCACTCACACTGGGCCACCCACAAAGCCGTGGCCTCTCACTCCCTCCCACCAGCCCAGCCCCGAGACTGCTGACAGGGCAGAGAAAATGGCGTCAGGCACGGCTGCAGGGGCTCTTGCTGCCTGGAGTGGTATTTATATTGATCTCAACCCAGGCACACCTGGGGAGGGCTGGCCGGCACGGTAAGGCTGCCCAGGTCAGCCAATCATCACCCCTCAGGGGCTCACAGTTGCAGAAAATGGAACTTGCTGAACCGGCCAGGTCCAAGGAACAGGTGTGGGCTCCTGAGAGTCAGGATAGACAAGGGGTTGCAGCTTTGGCTTGTTTTCTAATCATTTTATCTGGCCCATGAGTGGGAGACAACTTCAAGAAAACCCTCTCCTAATGAGAGGAACCCAGGAGTCAGGGAGAGGAGGGGTGGGTGGTGGTTGGAGACAGAGGCCTGGTGCCCCGGGTGCAGTGGAAGTCTCTGGAAGACCAGGTGGAGGGAGGCCTCACGGAGTGATGCCCAGGGTCACAGACCTGTCGCAGCTGCTGTTTGTTAGTTCAAGTCCTGCTCTGAGGTGCTCTGTGTCAGCTCTGAGCGACAGGTGAGCTGGGGGTGCTCTGCAATGAGGGCTATGTGCACGGTTCCTGTGTGCCCAGCCCTGCCACGGTACCTGCAAGGGTAGCTCTGTATCCTGGGAGGGGCCTGACCACGAGAGCCCCGAGGGCTGGGGTGGGGGTGGGGTACCTGCCCAGGTGAGCTCCATATTCTGGGATTGGTCTGACCACGAGAGCCCCATGGGCTGCTGGGGACCTGGTAAAGGATGTCAGGACAGTCAGTGAAGCCACCGAGGATATACCTCCAGTTGCTCCTAATTCCTACACCCTGCTGGTCATTCTACCAACCACCAGGACATGGTATTCTGTATTAGTCTTCAATGATGCCTTCTTTTGTATTCCATTAGTCCCAGAGTCACAAGAAATTTTGGCTTGTGAGTGGCAGGACTCAACATACAACTAAAACAATACTTCCGGGCCGTCTGGCCCCAAGGGTGCAAAAATTCCCACACCATCTTTGGGGAAAGCTTAGCTAAAGACCTAAAAGTTCTACCTCTGGAAAAGGAAACCCTCCTTCAATATGCAGACGACATTCTGATCACCAGCCCTACTAAGGAGGCCTCTGAACTACCAAGCCAATAAAGGATAGAAGTTGTCCAAGAAAAAGCTCAAATATCACAGACTGCGGTGACCTGCCTGGGCTTCATTCTCACAGAAGGTCAGAGAAGCCCATCCCAGGAAAGGGAAGAAACCATTTTCAGCCTTACCCCTTTCTAAAACTAGAAGACAGCTTAGGGGTTCCTGGGGAGGCCAGGGTTTGCTGCTTCTGGATCCCTAACTACAGTCTACTAGCTGGGCCTCTATATGAAACACTGAAAGGAAAAGATGATGATCCTTTTGAATAGAATCCAGAAGTGGCCTTTCAAGAATGGAAAGAGCAGTCAATTCAGACCCTTGCCCTGGAACTCCCTAATTTAGCTAAACCCTTTGACCTTTACATTCCCGGTGAAAGGTGAATCGCCATTGGAGGATTAGTGCAAAAACTGGGACCACTTGAAATGGAACAATGCAAGAATGCCATCCAGGTAGGATAAACTACGGTCACTAAGGGGCTTGGCCCACTGCCACATCTGGCCAAGATACTGGCGGTATCTAAAAACCTGGAAATCAGCAGCCCAAAAGGCCACCTCCCTCCTAAGGGAAAAGGACCCCACGTGGTGATCCTAACCACCAACCATGCCCTGAAGTTGCAGGGTTCGCTCCGTGGGCACACCGACCTCGAGTGAGGAGGCCCTCCAACTCCAACATCCAGAGAGATAACCGGGGGCAACAGGGCACCATGACGACTCGTGTGAACATCACTTGACCTGGAGTTTCTCTCATAAAACAACAAGAGTGTGTCCCAAAAGAGTAGACTACTGCTTGCAGGACTTACTGCACCCAGAGGGGAGCTAATAATCTTGGCGGGGGAACAGTATACCACACTGTCACCATAGAAAAGCCTACAGACACCGTGATGATGGTGGCCAATAAGACCGGCTGGACTCCTGTTTACTTCAAAAGGCTGTTGACTCAGTAGCCATCATGGTCCTTGGTCACCACTGACCCTGGACTGTCTGGGAGTTGAGCGGGCAGGGCTCTGACACCTGGTGCTGTTTGTACGTTAATTCAGGGGCCTAATTGAAGAAAGCGCAGACTACTGGTCAGAGCATCTAGGCTGGCAGAGACGGTCAGCCTAAGGTGGCCGAACAAATGTGGGGCGGGGTGAAACCGGCCCCCACAGCGTCTCTGCACATCTCTTTCCTGGACCCTTAAAGGTCATTAGAATCTATAACACTTCCAATGCTGGTGCTCAGGTGGACGAGCAGGGAGGCAGGGGTCCTGGGGACAATCAACGTCACCGGGAGGCTGCTGGGGAGAAGCTCTGACCCTCGCCCCAGGGTATGAGGGCTCCCAACTCAGCACTCAGCAGTTACAGAAGAAGGGTCTGCACCCTCAGCACTCCAAGAATGAGGAACGGGACAAAAGGCAGAGGAGGGGTTTGTCCCCAGCAAAGCCCATTAAAAATCCCTGGGAGATAAAAATAGAATCTGGGCAATAAAGTCAAGTCTAACCTTTTTTATCCTTTGTGCTTTGTCTAATTTCACGTGCTCCTAGGGTCCCGCATGCAGAGGTTCCACACCCGGCACTTCAGACCAGATTTCCTAGTGCAGAATGGCTGGGTCGACACCTCAGCTCCTGGGGCCCAGTGCAGACTCCACGATATAGAGGCTGAGCTACAGCCAACCCGGCCCTCGAGAGCTCCGCCGCCTCCCTCCCTCCCACTGACTCTGACAGGATCTCTACACAGCAGCCCAGCCCACAGCCCACGGGGTAGTGCATGCTCTCACCTCTCCATTCTCTGATCAAAATATAAAGTTTCCTTTGCTTGTGAACCAAACTCAGTCTCGATCTGTTGGCCCCAATGACACTGGGCAGGGGGACACTTGTTGGGGTCCACTCTGGAGGATCAGTAACAGAAATTGAGACTATTGTAACCTCAATGAACAGATGTGTGAGCCAAACTGTAGTTAACATAGAACAGTGTATAAGGCTCGGGTAAAATAAGATGTTTTTAACACTTCCATTTGATATTTCCATCACTTTTTATAAGCAAGTTCAGTGAAAAGGTTTGTCTTATTTGTCAGGTCAATATTAGAGAAACGAAGTGATTTCTTTCCAAGGATGTACAGCTAATAATCTTGGTTAAACCTTCAATCTTGTTTTAAATGCTTTTCCATTGAAAATGATACCTCTCTTTCAGCTCCCCCATTTCTGAGAAGTATAAAATCTTATAATTTATTATTACCAAAGGGGAAAGGTGGGAGGAGGGATAAATTAACAGTTTGGAATGAACACATACACACTGCTATGTATAAAATAGATCATCAACAAGGAACTACTGTATAGCACAGGGAACTACACTCAACATTTTGCAATAACCTATAAGGGGAAATAATCTGAAAAAGAATAGATATTTTTATTGACATCATCTATCAATGACAGTTAAAGTGTAGCCTAAGGGAAGCTGGTGGTGAGTGCTTCTGACCCTGAAGACTTCAATCATCTAAAGTTTGGACTCTGCCTACTTCCCAAGGCCCTTAATGAACATATGTGTAGCCGTAGCTTAAAAACTTCCCCAGTTTGGGTTTCGGGGAGACACTGATTTTGAAAAAGCCCTGGTGTTCTCCTTACATGAATGGGACTCTTCCTACTGCTAAAACATGTCTGTCACACCCAGAGGATGGTATACCGTCTGATCGGGAAGAGTTTGGAAAAGGCATCTCATCTCCTCATCTCCTGGTGCTCGGGTTCACCCCTCCAGCGTCTTTACTAACAGTCTCCCCACTTGGAGATGTCAGCACTGTCAACATCCTGTTGCGTACAGTTTGGAATTTGTCCAGAGGATGAAGCGGAAGGATGAGGAACAATGAGAGACAAGTCCTAGGTGTTCAGACAGGCACATGTCACTCTAATTTCCAATCAGGAAGACGAATTGACCAAAGGCTAGGGTTGCCCATGGAAACAGTATAGGGCTTGAGGAAATCCCGCTGCTTTGTGGCCAGTTCCCATAAACACGAGTTGAACAATGGAACTCAGGGGCAGTAAAATTCACAAAACTGCAGAGTTGAAAATATCCATCACTGAAAAATGTCTTGAGGAAAGTCAGAGAAAAGGACTTGTAAGCAAGGGAGAATGGCAGGAAAGGGATTTCAGGAGGTAGAAAGGACTCGCCATTAAGCACAAGAAAAGGAGCTGAACATTGCCAACATTGCAGTTGGCCAAAAAGGGTGTATGCGTTCTTTTCTGTATATATTCAAGAAAAGGGCATACACTTTTTTAGCCAACCAAACAGGTGGGCACTGGAAGTCAATACTACAAAAGATATCACTTCGCATCAGTCAGAAGAGCCATCCTCATAAAGCGTAAACAACAGAAATGCAGGACAGGGCAAGGAGAAGAGGGAGCCCTGTGAGACTTATAGTGGAAATGTATATTGCCAACGGCCATTCTGGAGAAGTGTATTGTGTTTACTAAAGCATCTAAAAAATGAGCTACAGAGCATAGGGCACTTGCACTCATGGGCGTATATCTTGGGAAAAACAAAAATCGAGAGGACACAGGCACCCCAATGTTTACCCCCTCTCTGTTTAAAAGATCCTCGACTAGGATATAACTTAAATGTCTCTGGAGGGAAAAAATGGATAGAGATGTGGTACTTAGGTAGAGTGGAATATTATTCAGCCTGGAAATCAATGAAATATGGCCAGTTGTAACAACTCCGGAGGAGTTACGTATGATCATTCTAAGTGACAGAATTCAAAAAGAAAAAGACACATATCATAAGATATCACTTAAAGGTGGAATCCAAAATGGCTACACATGAAATAAATTACAAAACAAAAACATAGTCAAATATGTAGAAAACACGCATAAGGCTGCTAAACGGGAAAGGTGGGGAGGGGTGAGGCATCATCCAGGAGGTTGAAATTAGCAAAGATACCATTCCAAATACCAAACTGATAATCAACAAGGCCTACACGGTAGCTAAAAGAACTGCACTCAGCACACTCAAGTCACCGGAAAAGAATGTATACGACTGGTAAGAATCTGAAAAAGAATTTATTGATGTCTCTCTGTACGTGAATCAAGTGGATGTACAGCAGCAAGAAACAGAGCTTTGAAAATCAGCTGTAACCAATATAGTAATAAATTGAAAAAAATAAACGACAGAGAGACAGAGAAAACCTCTTACAACTTTTCCTCAGGGACGGTGATGCAACATGGATTGAACACATCTAGACCCACAGCAGGATGAGACATAAGGCTGGAAACTGTTTGCGCTAAGAGAAATGTGAGGTTGGGTGAGGAAATGCACACCCTTTAAAGTAATACTACCTGGTACCCATTCAATGGGTCCCAAATCTGCAGGTTCAAGGGATCTTCCTACAGCTAAAACATGCATGGAAAACCCAGAGGACTGTACACCATGTGATCGGGAGATGTGTCTAAAATGCACCTCATTTATCCTCTCCTGGTGCTCCTGTTCACCATTCCAGCCACGCTACTTAGAATCTCCCCACTTGGAGAATCAGCACATTTAAACTTCTGTTTCACACATTTTGCAAATTGTGAGGAGGATGAACGGGAAGAGGGGGAACCAATGAGAGAAGAGTTGTAGGGGTTTGGACGGGCACATATCACTCTAATTTCCCATTAAGAGTAAGAATTAAAGGAAGGCTCAGCCTGCCTCGCCGGAGCCAAAATAGGGCCTGAAGCAATCCTGCAGGTTTGAGGTCAGCTCACAAAAGAGCAACTTAAAAAATGGAGCTCAGGGTCACTGCAATTCACAAACCTGCAGAGTTATAAATGAAAACTAACGTCCAAAAATATGTTGAGGTAAGGCAAAGAAGAGGATCTGAATGCAAGACAGAATTGCAAGAAACAGATTTCAAGAGATAGATTGGACTCGTCTTTAACGCACATGAAAAGCGGCAGAATTTCGACAATGATGCAGTTGGCCCAAAAGGGCGTATGCGTTTTTTCCTGATTATATCCAGGAAAAAACGCATACGCACTTTATGGGCAACGAAGCAAGCAAGCAATGCAAATGTGCACAACAAAGAAGTCTCACTTCCCACCGGTCAAAAGGGCCATCCTAAAAAATTGTAAAAACCAGAAATGCAGGACAGGCCATGGAGAACAGGGAGCCTTTATACGCTGATGGGCAGTGTGTGAACTGCCGAGAGCCACTCTGGAGAAGTGTATGGTGGTTCCTAAATCATCTAAAAAACAGAGCTACAGAGCATAGGACACTTCCAATCATGGGAGTATATCTAGGGAAGTCTAAAAATCAACAAGACACAAGCACACCACAGTTTAGGGCTACTCTGTTTACAAGAACCTCAACTTCAGTACACCTTAAATATCCCAGGAAAGAGAACAATGGATAAAGAAGATGTGGTACTTATGTACAATGGAATATCTCTTCACCATGAAATCAATGTAATAAGGCTAGTAGAAGGATAAAGAGTGGATTTAGGTCCGATAATACTACTTGAAATAAGTCAAACAGAAAAAGAAACATATCATAAGATATCACTTATAGAGGGAGGGTAAATATGGCTGCACAAGAAATGAATTACAGAACAGAACAGTGTCTCACATTTAGAAAACACACTTATGTCAGCTTAAGGGGAAAGGAGAGGTGGGGTGATGCATAAAACCAGAGTTTGAAATTAGCACAGATACCGTTCAATAAACCAAATAGGTATTAGACAAGATCTACACCTTGCTCAATGAACTGGCCTCAACACACCCTATACACCGCAGAGAAATATATCTGAGTAATAAGAATCCTAAAACCCATGTATTGATATATCTCCATAAGGGAATCAAGTGTGTGCAGAGCGGCACAAACACAGCAGTGAAAATGAGCTAAACCCCATTATAGAAATAAATTTTAAAAACAAAACGCTGAAACAATGAAAGAGAGAAAAATTCTTACAAAATTTGCTCAGGGGCTGTGATGCAACCTGGATTGACCACATATAAACCCACAGCTGGATAAGACATAAGGCTGGACACTTGGGGCTGACAGGATTGGTGAGCTTTGGTGAGCAACTGCCGAAAGTTTAATGCAATACTTCATGCTACTCAGTCCAAGGGTCCCAACACTCCAGGTTGAAGGGAATCTTCCTACAGCTAAACCATGCTTGGGAAACCCAGCGACTGGTATACCATATGATCGGGAAAGGTTTCTAAAACGCACCTCATTTTTCCTCTCCTGGGGCTCCGGATCGACATTCCAGCCGCTTTACTAACAACATCCCCACATGGAGTCAATGCCTTTAAGTTCTGGTATCGCACAGTCTGCAGTTAGTGCAGAGGATGAATGGGAATAGGGGGAACCAGTGAGAAACTAGCTGTAGCGGTTTAAATGGGCACATGTCACTCTAATATCACATCAGTAAGAAGAATTAACCAAAGGCACAGCAAGGTGCCCCAGAAGAAAAATAGGGCTTCAAGGAATCCTGTGGTTACGGGGCAAGACCACAAAAATAAGAGCTAAAAAATGGAGCTAAGGGCCACTGCAATTCAAAACCCTGCAGAGTTATAAAGGCCAACTATTTTTTAAAAATATATTGAGGTAAGGCTATGAAGAGGCATTGAAAGCAAGGCAGAATTGCAGGAAACCGATTTCAGGAGGTAGACTGGAATTGCATTGAAAGCATAGGAAAAGAGGCAGAACGTCCACAATGATGCACTTGGCCAAAAAGGGCGTATGCGTTTTTTCCTGAATATATTCAGGAAAAAACGCATACGCACTTTTTGGCCAACCAAGCAAGCTTGCAAAGGAAATCTGCACTACAATGAAGTCTCACTTCCCCCCGGTCAAAAGGGCCATCTGAAAAATGTGTAAAATCCAGAAAGGCAACAGGCCATTGAGAACTGGGAGCCTTGTTATGCTGATGGGCGGGATGTAAATTGCCAACAGACACTCGGGAGAAGTGTATGGTGTTTCCTGAAACATCTAAAAAACAAAGCAACAGAGCCTAGGGCACTTCCACTTATGGTCCTATAGCTTAGGGAAATTAAAATCAAAAAGACACAGCCACCCCAAAGTTTGGGACGCCTCTGTTTACAAGAACCTCGTTTACGGTACAAGTTCAATATCGCAGAAAGTGAAAAATGGATAAAGAACTTGTGGTACTTACGTACAATGCAATATCACTCAGCAATGAAATCTATGTGATCAGGCCCGTAGCAGCATAATGAGTGGATTCCGGTATGATGATTCGAACTGAAATAAGTCACACAGAAAAGAAACATCATAAGGTATCACTAATACACAGAATGTGAACTTGGCTACACATGAACTGAATTACAAAAGAGAACAGTGTCTCAAGTTTAGAAAACCAACTTACGCTTGCTTAAGGGGGAAGGTGAGTTGGGGTGCTGTATAAAACCAGAGATTGAAATGAGCACAGATAAAGTTCCTTAAGCCAAATATGGAATAGACAAGAGCTACTCCTTGCTCAACGAAATGGACTCAACACCCCATATTAAACGCCTAAGAATGTACCTGACTAGTAAGTATCTTAAAACCTATGGATTGCTATGTCTCCAAAAGAGAATCAAGCGTGTGTACAGGGGCATAAACGCAGCAGTGATAGGATTGGAGAGGTTCGGTGAGCAAATGAAGACCCTTTGAAGTCATATTGCATGGTACCCATTCCACGGGTTTCAACTACCCAGGTTTTAGGTATTCTTCCTTCAGCTAAAACATGCATGTGGAACCTAGAGTATGATCAACCATGTGATCGGGAGACGTGTTCAAATATGTCTCAGTTTTCGTACCCTGGTACTCGGGTGCAACATTCCAGACGCTTTACTAACACTCTCCCGACTTGGAGAGTCAGTCCCTTTAACCTCCTGTTTGGCCCAGTTTGCAATTTCTGCGGAAGATGAACAGGAATAGCAAGAACCAATGAGAGGCTAGCTGGAGGTGTCTGGACGGGCAAATTTAACTCTCATTTCCCACCAGGAAGAGGAATTAACCAAAGGCTCAGCGTGCCGTGCCGGAACCAGATTAGGGACTGAAGCCATTCTGCGGTGTGGCGGCCAGCTCACAAGAAAGCGAGTTGAAGAAAGGAGCTCAGGGGCACTGTAATTCACAAACCTGCAGAGTTATAAATGACAGCTATCGTCCAAAAATAGACTGAACTAAGCCTGCCAAGAGGACTTGAAAGCGGGGCAGAATTGCAGGAAACCGATTTCAGGAGGTAGACTGGAATTGCATTGAAAGCATAGGAAAAGAGGCAGAACGTCCACAATGATGCACTTGGCCAAAAAGGGCGTATGCGTTTTTTCCTGAATATATTCAGGAAAAAACGCATACGCCCTTTTGGCCAACCAAGCAAGCTTGCAAAGGAAATCTGCACTACAATGAAGTCTCACTTCCCCCCGGTCAAAAGGGCCATCTGAAAAAAGTGTAAAATCCAGAAAGGCAACAGGCCATTGAGAACTGGGAGCCTTGTTATGCTGATGTGCGGGATGTAAATTGCCAACAGACACTCGGGAGAAGTGTATGGTGTTTCCTGAAACATCTAAAAAACAAAGCAACAGAACCTCGGGCACTTCCACTTATGGTCCTATAGCTTAGGGAAATTAAAATCAAAAAGACACAGCCACCCCAATGTTTGGAACGGCTCTGTTTACAAGAACCTCATTTACAGTACAAGTTCAACATCGCAGAAAGTGAAAAATGGATAAAGAACTTGTGGTATTGACTTACAAAGCAATATCACTCAGCAGTGAAATCTGTGTCATCAGGCCCTTAGCAGCACAATGAGTGGATTCAGGTATGATGATTCTAACTGAAATAAGTCACACAGAAAAAGAAACATCATAAGATATCAGTAATACACGGAATGTAAACTTGGCTACACAGGAACTGAATTACAGAACAGAACAGGGTCTCAAATTTAGAAAACCAACTTATGCTTGCTTAAGGGGAAAGGTGAGTTGGGGTGCTGCATAAAACCAGAGATTGAAATGAGCACAGATAAACTTCCTTAAGCCAAATATGGAATAGACAAGAGCTACTCCTTGCTCAACGAAATGGACTCAACACCGCATATTAAACGCCTAAGAATGTACCTGACTAGTAAGTATCGTAAAACCTATGGATTGCTATGTCTCCGAAAGAGAATCAAGCATGTGTACAGGGGCATAAACGCAGCAGTGATAGGATTGGAGAGGTTCGGTGAGCAAATGAAGACCCTTTGAAGTCATATTGCATGGTACCCATTCCACGGGTTTCAACTACCCAGGTTTTAGGTATTCTTCCTTCAGCTAAAACATGCATGTGGAACCCAGAGTATGATCAACCATGTGATCGGGAGACGTGTTCAAATATGTCTCAGTTTTCGTACCCTGGTACTCGGGTGCAACATTCCAGACGCTTTACTAACACTCTCCCCACTTGGAGAGTCAGCGCCTTTAACCTACTGTTTGGCCCCGTTTGCACTTTCTGCGGAAGATGAACAGGAATAGCGAGAACCAATGAGCTACTAGCTGGAGGTGTCTGGACGGGCAAATTTAACTATCATTTCCCACCAGGAAGAGGAATTAACCAAAGGCTCAGCGTGCCGTGCCGGAACCAGATTAGGGCCTGAAGCCATCCTGCGGTGTTGCGGCCAGGTCACAAGAAAGCGAGTTGAAGAAAGGAGCTCAGGGGCACTGTAATTCACAAACCTGCAGAGTTATAAATGACAGCTATCGTCCAAAAATAGACTGAAGTAAGGCTGCCAAGAGGACTTGAAAGCGGGGCAGAATTGCAGGAAACCGATTTCAGGAGGTAGACTGGAATTGCATTGAAAGCATAGGAAAAGAGGCAGAACGTCCACAATGATGCACTTGGCCAAAAAGGGCGTATGCGTTTTTTCCTGAATATATTCAGGAAAAAACGCATACGCCCTTTTTGGCCAACCAAGCAAGCTTGCAAAGGAAATCTGCACTACAATGAAGTTTCACTTCCCCCCGGTCAAAAGGGCCATCTGAAAAAAGTGTAAAATCCAGAAAGGCAGGACAGGCCATGGAGAACTGGGAGCCTTGTTATGCTGATGGGCGGGATGTAAATTGCCAACAGACGCTCGGGAGAAGTGTATGGTGTTTCCTGAAACATCTAAAAAACAAAGCAACAGAGCCTAGGGCACTTCCACTTATGGTCCTATAGCTTAGGGAAATTAAAATCAAAAAGACACAGCCACCCCAAAGTTTGGGACGCCTCCGTTTACAAGAACCTCGTTTACCGTACAAGTTCAATATCACAGAAAGTGAAAAATGGATAAAGAACTTGTGGTACTTACGTACAATGCAGTATCACTCAGCAATGAAATCTATGTCATCAGGCCCGTAGCAGCATAATGAGTGGATTCAGGTACGATGATTCTAACTGAAATAAGTCACACAGAAAAAGAAACATCATAAGATATCACTAATACACGGAATGTAAACTTGGCTACACAGGAACTGCATTCCAAAACAGAACAGGGTCTCAAATTTAGAAAACCAACTTATGCTTGCTTAAGGGGAAAGGTGAGTTGGGGTGCTGCATAAAACCAGAGATTGAAATGAGCACAGATAAAGTTCCTTAAGCCAAATATGGAATAGACAAGAGGTACTCCTTGCTCAACGAAATGGACTCAAAACCCCATATTAAACGCCTAAGAATGCACCTGACTAGTAAGTATCTTAAAACCTATGGATTGCTATGTCTCCAAAAGAGAATCAAGCGTGTGTACAGGGGCATAAACGCAGCAGTGATAGGATTGGAGAGGTTCGGTGAGCAAATGAAGACCCTTTGAAGTCATATTGCATGGTACCCATTACACGGGTCTCAACTCTCCAGGTTTAAGGTATTCTTCCTTCAGCTAAAACATGCATGTGGAACCCAGAGTATGATCAACCATGTGAACGGGAGACGTGTTCAAATATGTCTCAGTTTTCCTCCCCTGGTACTCGGGTGCAACCTTCCAGACGCTTTACTAACACTCTCCCAACTTGGAGAGTCAGTCCCTTTAACCTCCTGTTTGGCCCAGTTTGCAATTTCTGCGGAAGATGAACAGGAATAGCGAGAACCAATGAGAGGCTAGCTGGAGGTGTCTGGATGGGCAAATTTAACTCTTCTTTCCCACCAGGAAGAGGAATTAACCAAAGGCTCAGCATGCCGGGCCGGAACAAGATTAGGGCCTGAAGCCATCCTGCGGTGTTGTGGCCAGGTCACAAGAAAGCGAGTTGAAGAAAGGAGCTCAGGGGCACTGTAATTCACAAACCTGCAGAGTTATAAATGACAGCTATCGTCCAAAAATAGACTGAAGTAAGGCTGCCAAGAGGACTTGAAAGTGGGGCAGAATTGCAGGAAACCGATTTCAGGAGGTAGACTGGAATTGCATTGAAAGCATAGGAAAAGAGGCAGAACGTCCACAATGATGCACTTGGCCAAAAAGGGCGTATGCGTTTTTTCCTGAATATATTCAGGAAAAAACGCATACGCCCTTTTTGGCCAACCAAGCAAGCTTGCAAAGGAAATCTGCACTACAATGAAGTCTCACTTCCCCCCGGTCAAAAGGGCCATCTGAAAAAAGTGTAAAATCCAGAAAGGCAGGACAGGCCATGGAGAACTGGGAGCCTTGTTATGCTGATGGGCGGGATGTAAATTGCCAACAACCACTCCGGAGAAGTGTATGGTGTTTCCTGAAACATCTAAAAAACAAAGCAACAGAACCTAGGGCACTTCCACTTATGGTCCTATAGCTTAGGGAAATTAAAATCAAAAAGACACAGCCACCCCAAAGTTTGGAACGGCTCTGGTTACAAGAACCTCGTTTACAGTACAAGTTCAACATCGCAGAAAGTGAAAAATGGAGAAAGAAGTTGTGGTATTTACTTACAAAGCAATATCACTCAGCAATGAAATCTGTGTCATCAGGCCCTTAGCAGCACAATGAGTGGATTCAGGTATGATGATTCTAACTGAAATAAGTCACACAGAAAAAGAAACATCATAAGATATCAGTAATACACGTAATGGAAACTTGGCTACACAGGAACTGAATTACAGAACAGAACAGGGTCTCAAATTTAGAAAACCAACTTATGCTTGCTTAAGGGTAAAGGTGAGTTGGGGTGCTGCATAAAACCAGAGATTGAAATGAGCACAGATAAAGTTCCTTAAGCCAAATATGAAATAGACAAGAGCTACTCCTTGCTCAACGAAATGGACTCAACACCGCATATTAAACGCCTAAGAATGTACCTGACTAGTAAGTATCTTAAAACCTATGGATTGCTATGTCTCCGAAAGAGAATCAAGCAAGTGTACACGGGCATAAACGCAGCAGTGATAGGATTGGAGAGGTTCGGTGAGCAAATGAAGACCCTTTGAAGTCATATTGCATGGTACCCATTCCACGGGTTTCAACTACCAAGGTTTAAGGTATTCTTCCTTCAGCTAAAACATGCATGTGGAACCTAGAGTATGATCAACCATGTGATCGGGAGACGTGTTCAAATATGTCTCAGTTTTCATACCCTGGTACTCGGGTTCAACATTCCAGACACTTTACTAACACTCTCCCGACTTGGAGAGTCAGTCCCTTTAACCTCCTGTTTGGCCCAGTTTGCAATTTCTGCGGAAGATGAACAGGAATACCGAGAACCAATGAGAGACTAGCTGGAGGTGTCTGGACGGGCAAATTTAACTCTCATTTCCCACCAGGAAGAGGAAATAACCAAAGGCTCAGCGTGCCATGCCAGAACCAGATTAGGGCCTGAAGCCATCCTGCGGTGTTGCGGCCAGGTCACAAGAAAGCGAGTTGAAGAAAGGAGCTCAGGGGCACTGTAATTCACAAACCTGCAGAGTTATAAATGACAGCTATCGTCCAAAAATAGACTGAAGTAAGGCTGCCAAGAGGACTTGAAAGCGGGGCAGCATTGCAAGAAACCGATTTCAGGAGGTAGACTGGAATTGCATTGAAAGCATAGGAAAAGAGGCAGAACGTCCACAATGATGCACTTGGCCAAAAAGGGCGTATGCGTTTTTTCCTGAATATATTCAGGAAAAAACGCATACGCCCTTTTTGGCCAACCAAGCAAGCTTGCAAAGGAAATCTGCACTACAATGAAGTCTCACTTCCCCCCGGTCAAAAGGGACATCTGAAGAAAGTGTAAAATGCAGAAAGGCAACAGGCCATTGAGAACTGGGAGCCTTGTTATGCTGATGGGCGGGATGTAAATTGCCAACAACCACTCCGGAGAAGTGTATGGTGTTTCCTGAAACATCTAAAAAACAAAGCAACAGAACCTAGGGCACTTCCACTTATGGTCCTATATCTTAGGGAAATTAAAATCAAAAAGACACAGCCACCCCAATGTTTGGAACGGCTCTGTTTACAAGAACCTCGTTTACAGTACAAGTTCAACATCGCAGAAAGTGAAAAATGGATAAAGAAGTTGTGGTATTTACTTACAAAGCAAGATCACTTAGCAATGAAATCTGTGTCATCAGGCCCTTAGCAGCACAATGAGTGGATTCAGGTATGATGATTCTAACTGAAATAAGTCACACAGAAAAAGAAACATCATAAGATATCACTAATACACGGAATGTAAACTTGGCTACACAGGAACTGAAATACAGAACAGAACAGGGTCTCAAATTTAGAAAACCAACTTATGCTTGCTTAAGGGGGAAGGTGAGTTGGGGTGCTGCATAAAACCAGAGATTGAAATGAGCACAGATAAAGTTCCTTAAGCCAAATATGGAATAGACAAGAGCTACTCCTTGCTCAACGAAATGGACTCAACACCGCATATTAAACGCCTAAGAATGTACCTGTCTAGTAAGTATCTTAAAACCTATGGATTGCTATGTCTCCGAAAGAGAATCAAGCATGTCTACAGGGGCATAAACGCAGCAGTGATAGGATTGGAGAGGTTCGTGAGCAAATGAAGACCCTTTGAAGTCATATTGCATGGTACCCATTCCACGGGTCTCAACTCTCCAGGTTTAAGGTATTCTTCCTTCAGCTAAAACATGCATGTGGAACCAAGAGTATGATCATCCGTGTGAACGGGAGACGTGTTCAACTATGTCTCAGTTTTTGTACCCTGGTACTCGGGTGCAACATTCCAGACGCTTTACTAACACTCTCCCGACTTGGAGAGTCAGCGCCTTTAACCTCCTGTTTGGCCCAGTTTGCAATTTCTGCGGAAGATGAACAGGAATAGCGAGAACCAATGAGAGACTAGCTGGAGGTGTCTGGACGGGCAAATTTAACTCTCATTTCCCACCAGGAAGAGGAAATAACCAAAGGCTCAGCGTGCCGTGCCGGAACCAGATTAGGGCCTGAAACCATCCTGCGGTGTTGCGGCCAGCTCACAAGAAAGCGAGTTGAAGAAAGGAGCTCAGGGGCACTGTAATTCACAAACCTGCAGAGTTATAAATGACAGCTATCGTCCAAAAATAGACTGAAGGAAGGCTGCCAAGAGGACTTGAAAGCGGGGCAGAATTGCAGGAAACCGATTTCAGGAGCTAGACAGGAATTGCATTGAAAGCATAGGAAAAGAGGCAGAACGTCCACAATGATGCACTTGGCCAAAAAGGGCGTATGCGTTTTTTCCTGAATATATTCAGGAAAAAACGCATACGCCCTTTTTGGCCAACCAAGCAAGCTTGCAAAGGAAATCTGCACTACAATGAAGTCTCACTTCCCCCCGGTCAAAAGGGCCATCTGAAAAAAGTGTAAAATCCAGAAAGGCAGGACAGGCCATGGAGAACTGGGAGCCTTGTTATGCTGATGGGCGGGATGTAAATTGCCAACAACCACTCGGGAGAAGTGTATGGTGTTTCCTGAAACATCTAAAAAACAAAGCAACAGAACCTAGGGCACTTCCACTTATGGTCCTATAGCTTAGGGAAATTAAAATCAAAAAGACAGAGCCACCCCAAAGTTTGGAACGGCTCTGTTTACAAGAACCTCGTTTACAGTACAAGTTCAACATCGCAGAAAGTGAAAAATGGATAAAGAAGTTGTGGTATTTACTTACAAAGCAATATCACTCAGCAATGAAATCTGTGTCATCAGGCCCTTAGCAGCACAATGAGTGGATTCAGGTATGATGATTCTAACTGAAATAAGTCACACAGAAAAAGAAACATCATAAGATATCAGTAATACACGGAATGTAAACTTGGCTACACAGGAACTGAATTACAGAACAGAACAGGGTCTCAAATTTAGAAAACCAACTTATGCTTGCTTAAGGGGAAAGGTGAGTTGGGGTGCTGCATAAAACCAGAGATTGAAATGAGCACAGATAAAGTTCCTTAAGTCAAATATGGAATAGACAAGAGCTACTCCTTGCTCAACGAAATGGACTCAACACCGCATATTAAACGCCTAAGAATGTACCTGACTAGTAAGTATCGTAAAACCTATGGATTGCTATGTCTCCAAAAGAGAATCAAGCATGTGTACAGGGGCATAAACGCAGCAGTGATAGGATTGGAGAGGTTCGGTGAGCAAATGAAGACCCTTTGAAGTCATATTGCATGGTACCCATTACACGGGTCTTAACTCTCCAGGTTTAAGGTATTCTTCCTTCAGCTAAAACATGCATGTGGAACCCAAGTATGATCAACCATGTGAACGGGAGACGTGTTCAAATATGTCTCAGTTTTCCTCCCCTGGTACTCGGGTGCAACATTCCAGACACTTTACTAACACTCTCCCCACTTGGAGAGTCAGCGCCTTTAACCTCCTGTTTGGCCCAGTTTGCAATTTCTGCGGAAGATGAACAGGAATAGCGAGAACCAATGAGAGACTAGCTGGAGGTGTCTGGACGGGCAAATTTAACTCTCATTTCCCACCAGGAAGAGGAAATAACCAAAGGCTCAGCGTGCCATGCCAGAACCAGATTAGGGCCTGAAGCCATCCTGCGGTGTTGCGGCCAGGTCACAAGAAAGCGAGTTGAAGAAAGGAGCTCAGGGGCACTGTAATTCACAAACCTGCAGAGTTATAAATGACAGCTATCGTCCAAAAATAGACTGAAGTAAGGCTGCCAAGAGGACTTGAAAGCGGGGCAGCATTGCAAGAAACCGATTTCAGGAGGTAGACTGGAATTGCATTGAAAGCATAGGAAAAGAGGCAGAACGTCCACAATGATGCACTTGGCCAAAAAGGGCGTATGCGTTTTTTCCTGAATATATTCAGGAAAAAACGCATACGCCCTTTTTGGCCAACCAAGCAAGCTTGCAAAGGAAATCTGCACTACAATGAAGTCTCACTTCCCCCCGGTCAAAAGGGCCATCTGAAAAAAGTGTAAAATCCAGAAAGGCAGGACAGGCCATGGAGAACTGGGAGCCTTGTTATGCTGATGGGCGGGATGTAAATTGCCAACAACCACTCTGGAGAAGTGTATGGTGTTTCCTGAAACATCTAAAAAACAAAGCAACAGAGCCTAGGGCACTTCCACTTATGGTCCTATAGCTTAGGGAATTTAAAATCAAAAAGACACAGCCACCCTAAAGTTTGGAATGGCTCTGTTTACAAGAACCTCGTTTACAGTACAAGTTGAACATCGCAGAAAGTGAAAAATGGATAAAGAAGTTGTGGTATTTACTTACAAAGCAATATCACTCAGCAATGAAATCTGTGTCATCAGGCCCTTAGCAGCACAATGAGTGGATTCAGGTATGATGATTCGAACTGAAATAAGTCACACAGAAAAAGAAACATCATAAGATATCAGTAATACACGGAATGTAAACTTGGCTACACAGGAACTGAATTACAGAACAGAACAGGGTCTCAAATTTAGAAAACCAACTTATGCTTGCTTAAGGGGAAAGGTGAGTTGGGGTGCTGCATAAAACCAGAGATTGAAATGAGCACAGATAATGTTCCTTAAGCCAAATATGGAATAGACAAGAGCTACTCCTTGCTCAACGAAATGGACTCAACACCGCATATTAAACGCCTAAGAATGTACCTGACTAGTAAGTATCGTAAAACCTATGGATTGCTATGTCTCCGAAAGAGAATCAAGCATGTGTACAGGGGCATAAACGCAGCAGTGACAGGATTGGAGAGGTTCGGTGAGGAAATGAAGACCCTTTGAAGTCATATTGCATGGTACCCATTCCACGGGTTTCAACTACCCAGGTTTTAGGTATTCTTCCTTCAGCTAAAACATGCATGTGGAACCTAGAGTATGATCAACCATGTGATCAGGAGACGTGTTCAAATATGTCTCAGTTTTCGTACCCTGGAACTCGGGTGCAACATTCCAGACGCTTTACTAACACTCTTCCGACTTGGAGAGTCAGTCCCTTTAACCTCCTGTTTGGCCCAGTTTGCAATTTCTGCGGAAGATGAACAGGAATAGCGAGAACCAATGAGAGACTAGCTGGAGGTGTCTGGACGGGCAAATTTAACTATCATTTCCCACCAGGAAGAGGAATTAACCAAAGGCTCAGCGTGCCGTGCCGGAACCAGATTAGGGCCTGAAGCGATCCTGCGGTGTTGCGGCCAGCTCACAAGAAAGCGAGTTGAAGAAAGGAGCTCAGGGGCACTGTAATTCACAAACCTGCAGAGTTATAAATGACAGCTATCGTCCAAAAATAGACTGAAGTAAGGCTGCCAAGAGGACTTGAAAGCGGGGCAGAATTGCAGGAAACCGATTTCAGGAGGTAGACTGGAATTGCATTGAAAGCATAGGAAAAGAGGCAGAACGTCCACAATGATGCACTTGGCCAAAAAGGGCGTATGCGTTTTTTCCTGAATATATTCAGGAAAAAACGCATACGCCCTTTTTGGTCAACCAAGCAAGCTTGCAAAGGAAATCTGCACTACAATGAAGTCTCACTTCCCCCCGGTCAAAAGGGACATCTGAAGAAAGTGTAAAATGCAGAAAGGCAACAGGCCATGGAGAACTGGGAGCCTTGTTATGCTGATGGGCGGGATGTAAATTGCCAACAACCACTCTGGAGAAGTGTATGGTGTTTCCTGAAACATCTAAAAAACAAAGCAACAGAACCTAGGGCACTTCCACTTATGGTCCTATAGCTTAGGGAAATTAAAATCAAAAAGACAGAGCCACCCCAAAGTTTGGAACGGCTCTGTTTACAAGAACCTCGTTTACAGTACAAGTTCAACATCGCAGAAAGTGAAAAATGGATAAAGAAGTTGTGGTATTTACTTACAAAACAATATCACTCAGCAATGAAATCTGTGTCACAAGGCCCTTAGCAGCACAATGAGTGGATTCAGGTATGATGATTCTAACTGAAATAAGTCACACAGAAAAAGAAACATCATAAGGTATCAGTAATACACGGAATGTAAACTTGGCTACACAGGAACTGAATTACAGAACAGAACAGGGTCTCAAATTTAGAAAACCAACTTATGCTTGCTTAAGGGGGAAGGTGAGTTGGGGTGCTGCATAAAACCAGAGATTGAAATGAGCACAGATAAAGTTCCTTAAGCCAAATATGGAATAGACAAGAGCTACTCCTTGCTCAACGAAATGGACTCAACACCGCATATTAAACGCCTAAGAATGTACCTGTCTAGTAAGTATCTTAAAACCTATGGATTGCTATGTCTCCGAAAGAGAATCAAGCATGTCTACAGGGGCATAAACGCAGCAGTGATAGGATTGGAGAGGTTCGTGAGCAAATGAAGACCCTTTGAAGTCATATTGCATGGTACCCATTACACGGGTCTCAACTCTCCAGGTTTAAGGTGTTCTTCCTTCAGCTAAAACATGCATGTGGAACCAAGAGTATGATCATCCGTGTGAACGGGAGACGTGTTCAACTATGTCTCAGTTTTTGTACCCTGGTACTCGGGTGCAACATTCCAGACGCTTTACTAACACTCTCCCGACTTGGAGAGTCAGCGCCTTTAACCTCCTGTTTGGCCCAGTTTGCAATTTCTGCGGAAGATGAACAGGAATAGCGAGAACCAATGAGAGACTAGCTGGAGGTGTCTGGACGGGCAAATTTAACTCTCATTTCCCACCAGGAAGAGGAAATAACCAAAGGCTCAGCGTGCCGTGCCGGAACCAGATTAGGGCCTGAAACCATCCTGCGGTGTTGCGGCCAGCTCACAAGAAAGCGAGTTGAAGAAAGGAGCTCAGGGGCACTGTAATTCACAAACCTGCAGAGTTATAAATGACAGCTATCGTCCAAAAATAGACTGAAGGAAGGCTGCCAAGAGGACTTGAAAGCGGGGCAGAATTGCAGGAAACCGATTTCAGGAGCTAGACTGGAATTGCATTGAAAGCATAGGAAAAGAGGCAGAACGTCCACAATGATGCACTTGGCCAAAAAGGGCGTATGCGTTTTTTCCTGAATATATTCAGGAAAAAACGCATACGCCCTTTTTGGCCAACCAAGCAAGCTTGCAAAGGAAATCTGCACTACAATGAAGTCTCACTTCCCCCCAGTCAAAAGGGCCATCTGAAAAAAGTGTAAAATCCAGAAAGGCAGGACAGGCCATGGAGAACTGGGAGCCTTGTTATGCTGATGGGCGGGATGTAAATTGCCAACAACCACTCGGGAGAAGTGTATGGTGTTTCCTGAAACATCTAAAAAACAAAGCAACAGAACCTAGGGCACTTCCACTTATGGTCCTATAGCTTAGGGAAATTAAAATCAAAAAGACAGAGCCACCCCAAAGTTTGGAACGGCTCTGTTTACAAGAACCTCGTTTACAGTACAAGTTCAACATCGCAGAAAGTGAAAAATGGATAAAGAAGTTGTGGTATTTACTTACAAAACAATATCACTCAGCAATGAAATCTGTGTCACAAGGCCCTTAGCAGCACAATGAGTGGATTCAGGTATGATGATTCTAACTGAAGTAAGTCACACAGAAAAAGAAACATCATAAGATATCAGTAATACACGGAATGTAAACTTGGCTACACAGGAACTGAATTACAGAACAGAACAGGGTCTCAAATTTAGAAAACCAACTTATGCTTGCTTAAGGGGAAAGGTGAGTTGGGGTGCTGCATAAAACCAGAGATTGAAATGAGCACAGATAAAGTTCCTTAAGTCAAATATGGAATAGACAAGAGCTACTCCTTGCTCAACGAAATGGACTCAACACCGCATATTAAACGCCTAAGAATGTACCTGACTAGTAAGTATCGTAAAACCTATGGATTGCTATGTCTCCAAAAGAGAATCAAGCATGTGTACAGGGGCATAAACGCAGCAGTGATAGGATTGGAGAGGTTCGGTGAGCAAATGAAGACCCTTTGAAGTCATATTGCATGGTACCCATTACACGGGTCTTAACTCTCCAGGTTTAAGGTATTCTTCCTTCAGCTAAAACATGCATGTGGAACCCAAGTATGATCAACCATGTGAACGGGAGACGTGTTCAAATATGTCTCAGTTTTCCTCCCCTGGTACTCGGGTGCAACATTCCAGACACTTTACTAACACTCTCCCCACTTGGAGAGTCAGCGCCTTTAACCTCCTGTTTGGCCCAGTTTGCAATTTCTGCGGAAGATGAACAGGAATAGCGAGAACCAATGAGAGACTAGCTGGAGGTGTCTGGACGGGCAAATTTAACTCTCATTTCCCACCAGGAAGAGGAAATAACCAAAGGCTCAGCGTGCCATGCCAGAACCAGATTAGGGCCTGAAGCCATCCTGCGGTGTTGCGGCCAGGTCACAAGAAAGCGAGTTGAAGAAAGGAGCTCAGGGGCACTGTAATTCACAAACCTGCAGAGTTATAAATGACAGCTATCGTCCAAAAATAGACTGAAGTAAGGCTGCCAAGAGGACTTGAAAGCGGGGCAGCATTGCAAGAAACCGATTTCAGGAGGTAGACTGGAATTGCATTGAAAGCATAGGAAAAGAGGCAGAACGTCCACAATGATGCACTTGGCCAAAAAGGGCGTATGCGTTTTTTCCTGAATATATTCAGGAAAAAACGCATACGCCCTTTTTGGCCAACCAAGCAAGCTTGCAAAGGAAATCTGCACTACAATGAAGTCTCACTTCCCCCCGGTCAAAAGGGCCATCTGAAAAAAGTGTAAAATCCAGAAAGGCAGGACAGGCCATGGAGAACTGGGAGCCTTGTTATGCTGATGGGCGGGATGTAAATTGCCAACAACCACTCTGGAGAAGTGTATGGTGTTTCCTGAAACATCTAAAAAACAAAGCAACAGAGCCTAGGGCACTTCCACTTATGGTCCTATAGCTTAGGGAATTTAAAATCAAAAAGACACAGCCACCCTAAAGTTTGGAATGGCTCTGTTTACAAGAACCTCGTTTACAGTACAAGTTGAACATCGCAGAAAGTGAAAAATGGATAAAGAAGTTGTGGTATTTACTTACAAAGCAATATCACTCAGCAATGAAATCTGTGTCATCAGGCCCTTAGCAGCACAATGAGTGGATTCAGGTATGATGATTCGAACTGAAATAAGTCACACAGAAAAAGAAACATCATAAGATATCAGTAATACACGGAATGTAAACTTGGCTACACAGGAACTGAATTACAGAACAGAACAGGGTCTCAAATTTAGAAAACCAACTTATGCTTGCTTAAGGGGAAAGGTGAGTTGGGGTGCTGCATAAAACCAGAGATTGAAATGAGCACAGATAATGTTCCTTAAGCCAAATATGGAATAGACAAGAGCTACTCCTTGCTCAACGAAATGGACTCAACACCGCATATTAAACGCCTAAGAATGTACCTGACTAGTAAGTATCGTAAAACCTATGGATTGCTATGTCTCCGAAAGAGAATCAAGCATGTGTACAGGGGCATAAACGCAGCAGTGACAGGATTGGAGAGGTTCGGTGAGGAAATGAAGACCCTTTGAAGTCATATTGCATGGTACCCATTCCACGGGTTTCAACTACCCAGGTTTTAGGTATTCTTCCTTCAGCTAAAACATGCATGTGGAACCTAGAGTATGATCAACCATGTGATCAGGAGACGTGTTCAAATATGTCTCAGTTTTCGTACCCTGGAACTCGGGTGCAACATTCCAGACGCTTTACTAACACTCTTCCGACTTGGAGAGTCAGTCCCTTTAACCTCCTGTTTGGCCCAGTTTGCAATTTCTGCGGAAGATGAACAGGAATAGCGAGAACCAATGAGAGACTAGCTGGAGGTGTCTGGACGGGCAAATTTAACTATCATTTCCCACCAGGAAGAGGAATTAACCAAAGGCTCAGCGTGCCGTGCCGGAACCAGATTAGGGCCTGAAGCCATCCTGCGGTGTTGCGGCCAGCTCACAAGAAAGCGAGTTGAAGAAAGGAGCTCAGGGGCACTGTAATTCACAAACCTGCAGAGTTATAAATGACAGCTATCGTCCAAAAATAGACTGAAGTAAGGCTGCCAAGAGGACTTGAAAGCGGGGCAGAATTGCAGGAAACCGATTTCAGGAGGTAGACTGGAATTGCATTGAAAGCATAGGAAAAGAGGCAGAACGTCCACAATGATGCACTTGGCCAAAAAGGGCGTATGCGTTTTTTCCTGAATATATTCAGGAAAAAACGCATACGCCCTTTTTGGTCAACCAAGCAAGCTTGCAAAGGAAATCTGCACTACAATGAAGTCTCACTTCCCCCCGGTCAAAAGGGACATCTGAAGAAAGTGTAAAATGCAGAAAGGCAACAGGCCATGGAGAACTGGGAGCCTTGTTATGCTGATGGGCGGGATGTAAATTGCCAACAACCACTCTGGAGAAGTGTATGGTGTTTCCTGAAACATCTAAAAAACAAAGCAACAGAACCTAGGGCACTTCCACTTATGGTCCTATAGCTTAGGGAAATTAAAATCAAAAAGACAGAGCCACCCCAAAGTTTGGAACGGCTCTGTTTACAAGAACCTCGTTTACAGTACAAGTTCAACATCGCAGAAAGTGAAAAATGGATAAAGAAGTTGTGGTATTTACTTACAAAACAATATCACTCAGCAATGAAATCTGTGTCACAAGGCCCTTAGCAGCACAATGAGTGGATTCAGGTATGATGATTCTAACTGAAATAAGTCACACAGAAAAAGAAACATCATAAGGTATCAGTAATACACGGAATGTAAACTTGGCTACACAGGAACTGAATTACAGAACAGAACAGGGTCTCAAATTTAGAAAACCAACTTATGCTTGCTTAAGGGGGAAGGTGAGTTGGGGTGCTGCATAAAACCAGAGATTGAAATGAGCACAGATAAAGTTCCTTAAGCCAAATATGGAATAGACAAGAGCTACTCCTTGCTCAACGAAATGGACTCAACACCGCATATTAAACGCCTAAGAATGTACCTGTCTAGTAAGTATCTTAAAACCTATGGATTGCTATGTCTCCGAAAGAGAATCAAGCATGTCTACAGGGGCATAAACGCAGCAGTGATAGGATTGGAGAGGTTCGTGAGCAAATGAAGACCCTTTGAAGTCATATTGCATGGTACCCATTACACGGGTCTCAACTCTCCAGGTTTAAGGTGTTCTTCCTTCAGCTAAAACATGCATGTGGAACCAAGAGTATGATCATCCGTGTGAACGGGAGACGTGTTCAACTATGTCTCAGTTTTTGTACCCTGGTACTCGGGTGCAACATTCCAGACGCTTTACTAACACTCTCCCGACTTGGAGAGTCAGCGCCTTTAACCTCCTGTTTGGCCCAGTTTGCAATTTCTGCGGAAGATGAACAGGAATAGCGAGAACCAATGAGAGACTAGCTGGAGGTGTCTGGACGGGCAAATTTAACTCTCATTTCCCACCAGGAAGAGGAAATAACCAAAGGCTCAGCGTGCCGTGCCGGAACCAGATTAGGGCCTGAAACCATCCTGCGGTGTTGCGGCCAGCTCACAAGAAAGCGAGTTGAAGAAAGGAGCTCAGGGGCACTGTAATTCACAAACCTGCAGAGTTATAAATGACAGCTATCGTCCAAAAATAGACTGAAGGAAGGCTGCCAAGAGGACTTGAAAGCGGGGCAGAATTGCAGGAAACCGATTTCAGGAGCTAGACTGGAATTGCATTGAAAGCATAGGAAAAGAGGCAGAACGTCCACAATGATGCACTTGGCCAAAAAGGGCGTATGCGTTTTTTCCTGAATATATTCAGGAAAAAACGCATACGCCCTTTTTGGCCAACCAAGCAAGCTTGCAAAGGAAATCTGCACTACAATGAAGTCTCACTTCTCCCCAGTCAAAAGGGCCATCTGAAAAAAGTGTAAAATCCAGAAAGGCAGGACAGGCCATGGAGAACTGGGAGCCTTGTTATGCTGATGGGCGGGATGTAAATTGCCAACAACCACTCGGGAGAAGTGTATGGTGTTTCCTGAAACATCTAAAAAACAAAGCAACAGAACCTAGGGCACTTCCACTTATGGTCCTATAGCTTAGGGAAATTAAAATCAAAAAGACAGAGCCACCCCAAAGTTTGGAACGGCTCTGTTTACAAGAACCTCGTTTACAGTACAAGTTCAACATCGCAGAAAGTGAAAAATGGATAAAGAAGTTGTGGTATTTACTTACAAAACAATATCACTCAGCAATGAAATCTGTGTCACAAGGCCCTTAGCAGCACAATGAGTGGATTCAGGTATGATGATTCTAACTGAAGTAAGTCACACAGAAAAAGAAACATCATAAGATATCAGTAATACACGGAATGTAAACTTGGCTACACAGGAACTGAATTACAGAACAGAACAGGGTCTCAAATTTAGAAAACCAACTTATGCTTGCTTAAGGGGAAAGGTGAGTTGGGGTGCTGCATAAAACCAGAGATTGAAATGAGCACAGATAAAGTTCCTTAAGTCAAATATGGAATAGACAAGAGCTACTCCTTGCTCAACGAAATGGACTCAACACCGCATATTAAACGCCTAAGAATGTACCTGACTAGTAAGTATCGTAAAACCTATGGATTGCTATGTCTCCAAAAGAGAATCAAGCATGTGTACAGGGGCATAAACGCAGCAGTGATAGGATTGGAGAGGTTCGGTGAGCAAATGAAGACCCTTTGAAGTCATATTGCATGGTACCCATTACACGGGTCTTAACTCTCCAGGTTTAAGGTATTCTTCCTTCAGCTAAAACATGCATGTGGAACCCAAGTATGATCAACCATGTGAACGGGAGACGTGTTCAAATATGTCTCAGTTTTCCTCCCCTGGTACTCGGGTGCAACATTCCAGACACTTTACTAACACTCTCCCCACTTGGAGAGTCAGCGCCTTTAACCTCCTGTTTGGCCCAGTTTGCAATTTCTGCGGAAGATGAACAGGAATAGCGAGAACCAATGAGAGACTAGCTGGAGGTGTCTGGACGGGCAAATTTAACTCTCATTTCCCACCAGGAAGAGGAAATAACCAAAGGCTCAGCGTGCCATGCCAGAACCAGATTAGGGCCTGAAGCCATCCTGCGGTGTTGCGGCCAGGTCACAAGAAAGCGAGTTGAAGAAAGGAGCTCAGGGGCACTGTAATTCACAAACCTGCAGAGTTATAAATGACAGCTATCGTCCAAAAATAGACTGAAGTAAGGCTGCCAAGAGGACTTGAAAGCGGGGCAGCATTGCAAGAAACCGATTTCAGGAGGTAGACTGGAATTGCATTGAAAGCATAGGAAAAGAGGCAGAACGTCCACAATGATGCACTTGGCCAAAAAGGGCGTATGCGTTTTTTCCTGAATATATTCAGGAAAAAACGCATACGCCCTTTTTGGCCAACCAAGCAAGCTTGCAAAGGAAATCTGCACTACAATGAAGTCTCACTTCCCCCCGGTCAAAAGGGCCATCTGAAAAAAGTGTAAAATCCAGAAAGGCAGGACAGGCCATGGAGAACTGGGAGCCTTGTTATGCTGATGGGCGGGATGTAAATTGCCAACAACCACTCTGGAGAAGTGTATGGTGTTTCCTGAAACATCTAAAAAACAAAGCAACAGAGCCTAGGGCACTTCCACTTATGGTCCTATAGCTTAGGGAATTTAAAATCAAAAAGACACAGCCACCCCAAAGTTTGGAACGGCTCTGTTTACAAGAACCTCGTTTACAGTACAAGTTGAACATCGCAGAAAGTGAAAAATGGATAAAGAAGTTGTGGTATTTACTTACAAAGCAATATCACTCAGCAATGAAATCTGTGTCATCAGGCCCTTAGCAGCACAATGAGTGGATTCAGGTATGATGATTCGAACTGAAATAAGTCACACAGAAAAAGAAACATCATAAGATATCAGTAATACACGGAATGTAAACTTGGCTACACAGGAACTGAATTACAGAACAGAACAGGGTCTCAAATTTAGAAAACCAACTTATGCTTGCTTAAGGGGAAAGGTGAGTTGGGGTGCTGCATAAAACCAGAGATTGAAATGAGCACAGATAAAGTTCCTTAAGCCAAATATGGAATAGACAAGAGCTACTCCTTGCTCAACGAAATGGACTCAACACCGCATATTAAACGCCTAAGAATGTACCTGACTAGTAAGTATCGTAAAACCTATGGATTGCTATGTCTCCGAAAGAGAATCAAGCATGTGTACAGGGGCATAAACGCAGCAGTGATAGGATTTGAGAGGTTCGGTGAGGAAATGAAGACCCTTTGAAGTCATATTGCATGGTACCCATTCCACGGGTTTCAACTACCCAGGTTTTAGGTATTCTTCCTTCAGCTAAAACATGCATGTGGAACCTAGAGTATGATCAACCATGTGATCAGGAGACGTGTTCAAATATGTCTCAGTTTTCGTACCCTGGTACTCGGGTGCAACATTCCAGACGCTTTACTAACACTCTCCCGACTTGGAGAGTCAGTCCCTTTAACCTCCTGTTTGGCCCAGTTTGCAATTTCTGCGGAAGATGAACAGGAATAGCGAGAACCAATGAGAGACTAGCTGGAGGTGTCTGGACGGGCAAATTTAACTATTATTTCCCACCAGGAAGAGGAATTAACCAAAGGCTCAGCATGCCGTGCCGGAACCAGATTAGGGCCTGAAGCCATCCTGCGGTGTTGCGGCCAGCTCACAAGAAAGCGAGTTGAAGAAAGGAGCTCAGGGGCACTGTAATTCACAAACCTGCAGAGTTATAAATGACAGCTATCGTCCAAAAATAGACTGAAGTAAGGCTGCCAAAAGGACTTGAAAGCGGGGCAGAATTGCAGGAAACCGATTTCAGGAGGTAGACTGGAATTGCATTGAAAGCATAGGAAAAGAGGCAGAACGTCCACAATGATGCACTTGGCCAAAAAGGGCGTATGCGTTTTTTCCTGAATATATTCAGGAAAAAACGCATACGCCCTTTTTGGTCAACCAAGCAAGCTTGCAAAGGAAATCTGCACTACAATGAAGTCTCACTTCCCCCCGGTCAAAAGGGACATCTGAAGAAAGTGTAAAATGCAGAAAGGCAACAGGCCATTGAGAACTGGGAGCCTTGTTATGCTGATGGGCGGGATGTAAATTGCCAACAACCACTCCGGAGAAGTGTATGGTGTTTCCTGAAACATCTAAAAAACAAAGCAACAGAACCTAGGGCACTTCCACTTATGGTCCTATAGCTTAGGGAAATTAAAATCAAAAAGACACAGCCACCCCAATGTTTGGAACGGCTCTGTTTACAAGAACCTCGTTTACAGTACAAGTTCAACATCGCAGAAAGTGAAAAATGGATAAAGAAGTTGTGGTATTTACTTACAAAGCAATATCACTCAGCAATGAAATCTGTGTCATCAGGCCCTTAGCAGCACAATGAGTGGATTCAGGTATGATGATTCTAACTGAAATAAGTCACACAGAAAAAGAAACATCATAAGGTATCAGTAATACACGGAATGTAAACTTGGCTACACAGGAACTGAATTACAGAACAGAACAGGGTCTCAAATTTAGAAAACCAACTTATGCTTGCTTAAGGGGGAAGGTGAGTTGGGGTGCTGCATAAAACCAGAGATTGAAATGAGCACAGATAAAGTTCCTTAAGCCAAATATGGAATAGACAAGAGCTACTCCTTGCTCAACGAAATGGACTCAACACCGCATATTAAACGCCTAAGAATGTACCTGTCTAGTAAGTATCTTAAAACCTATGGATTGCTATGTCTCCGAAAGAGAATCAAGCATGTCTACAGGGGCATAAACGCAGCAGTGATAGGATTGGAGAGGTTCGTGAGCAAATGAAGACCCTTTGAAGTCATATTGCATGGTACCCATTCCACGGGTCTCAACTCTCCAGGTTTAAGGTATTCTTCCTTCAGCTAAAACATGCATGTGGAACCAAGAGTATGATCATCCGTGTGAACGGGAGACGTGTTCAACTATGTCTCAGTTTTTGTACCCTGGTACTCGGGTGCAACATTCCAGACGCTTTACTAACACTCTCCCCACTTGGAGAGTCAGCGCCTTTAACCTCCTGCTTGGCCCAGTTTGCAATTTCTGCGGAAGATGAACAGGAATAGCGAGAACCAATGAGAGACTAGCTGGAGGTGTCTGGACGGGCAAATTTAACTCTCATTTCCCACCAGGAAGAGGAAATAACCAAAGGCTCAGCGTGCCGTGCCGGAACCAGATTAGGGCCTGAAACCATCCTGCGGTGTTGCGGCCAGCTCACAAGAAAGCGAGTTGAAGAAAGGAGCTCAGGGACACTGTAATTCACAAACCTGCAGAGTTATAAATGACAGCTATCGTCCAAAAATATACTGAAGTAAGGCTGCCAAGAGGACTTGAAAGCGGGGCAGAATTGCAGGAAACCGATTTCAGGAGGTAGACTGGAATTGCATTGAAAGCATAGGAAAATAGGCAGAACGTCCACAATGATGCACTTGGCCAAAAAGGGCGTATGCGTTTTATCCTGAATATATTCAGGAAAAAACGCATACGCCCTTTTTGGCCAACCAAGCAAACTTGCAAAGGAAATCTGCACTACAATGAAGTCTCACTTCCCCCTGGTCAAAAGGGACATCTGAAAAAAGTGTAAAATCCAGAAAGGCAACAGGCCATTGAGAACTGGGAGCCTTGTTATGCTGATGGGCGGGATGTAAATTGCCAACAGACACTCGGGAGAAGTGTATGGTGTTTCCTGAAACATCTAAAAAACAAAGCAACAGAGCCTAGGGCACTTCCACTTATGGTCCTATAGCTTAGGGAAATTAAAATCAAAATGACACAGCCACCCCAAAGTTTGGGACACCTCCGTTTACAAGAACCTCGTTTACCGTACAAGTTCAATATCACAGAAAGTGAAAAATGGATAAAGAACTTGAGGTACTTACGTACAATGCAGTATCACTCAGCAATGAAATCTATGTCATCAGGCCCTTAGCAGCATAATGAGTGGATTCAGGTACGATGATTCTAACTGAAATAAGTCACACAGAAAAAGAAACATCATAAGATATCACTAATACACGGAATGTAAACTTGGCTACACAGGAACTGCATTCCAAAACAGAACAGGGTCTCAAATTTAGAAAACCAACTTATGCTTGCTTAAGGGTAAAGGTGAGTTGGGGTGCTGCATAAAACCAGAGATTGAAATGAGCACAGATAAAGTTCCTTAAGCCAAATATGGAATAGACAAGAGCTACTCCTTGCTCAAAGAAATGGACTCAACACCCCATATTAAACGACTAAGAATGTACCTGACTAGTAAGTATCTTAAAACCTATGGATTGCTATGTCTCCAAAAGAGAATCAAGCGTGTGTACAGGGGCATAAACGCAGCAGTGATAGGATTGGAGAGGTTCGGTGAGCAAATGAAGACCCTTTGAAGTCATATTGCATGGTACCCATTCCACGGGTTTCAACTACCCAGGTTTAAGGTATTCTTCCTTCAGCTAAAACATGCATGTGGAACCTAGAGTATGATCAACCATGTGATCGGGAGACGTGTTCAAATATGTCTCAGTTTTCGTACCCTGGTACTCGGGTGCAACATTCCAGACGCTTACTAACACTCTCCCCACTTGGAGAGTCAGTCCCTTTAACCTCCTGTTTGGCCCAGTTTGCAATTTCTGCGGAAGATGAACAGGAATAGCGAGAATCAATGAGAGACTTGCTGGAGGTGTCTGGATGCGCAAATTTAACTCTCATTTCCCACCAGGAAGAGGAATTAACCAAAGGCTCAGCGTGCCGTGCCAGAACCAGAGAAGGGCCTGAAGACATCCTGCGGTGTTGCGGCCAGGTCACAAGAAAGCGAGTTGAATTAAGGAGCTCAGGGGCACTGTAATTCACAAACCTGCAGAGTTATAAATGACAGCTATCGTCCAAAAATAGACTGAAGTAAGGCTGCCAAGAGGACTTGAAAGCGGGGCAGAATTGCAGGAAACCGATTTCAGGAGGTAGACTGGAATTGCATTGAAAGCATAGGAAAAGAGGCAGAACGTCCACAATGATGCACTTGGCCAAAAAGGGCGTATGCGTTTTTTCCTGAATATATTCAGGAAAAAACGCATACGCCCTTTTTGGCCAACCAAGCAAACTAGCAAAGAAAATCTACACTACAATGAAGTCTCACTTCCCCCCGGTCAAAAGGGCCATCTGAAAAATGTGTAAAATCCAGAAAGGCAGGACAGGCCATGGAGAACTGGGAGCCTTCTTATGCTGATGGGCGGGATGTAAATTGCCAACAGACACTTGGGAGAAGTGTATGGTGTTTCCTGAAACATCTAAAAAACAAAGCAACAGAGCCTAGGGCACTTCCACTTATGGTCCTATAACTTAGGGAAATTAAAATCAAAAAGACACAGCCACCCCAAAGTTTGGGACGCCTCTGTTTAGAAGAACCTCGTTTACCGTACAAGTTCAATATCACAGAAAGTGAAAAATGGATAAAGAACTTGTGGTACTTACGTACAATGCAGTATCACTCAGCAATGAAATCTATGTCATCAGGCCCGTAGCAGCATAATGAGTGGATTCAGGTACGATGATTCTAACTGAAATAAGTCACACAGAAAAAGAAACATCATAAGATATCACTAATACACGGAATGTAAACTTGGCTACACAGGAACTGAATTACAGAACAGAACAGGGTCTCAAATTTAGAAAACCAACTTATTCTTGCTTAAGGGTAAAGGTGAGTTGGGGTGCTGCATAAAACCAGAGATTGAAATGAGCACAGATAAAGTTCCTTAAGCCAAATATGGAATAGACAAGAGCTACTCCTTGCTCAACGAAATGGACTCAACACCCCATATTAAACGCCTAAGAATGTACCTGACTAGTAAGTATCTTAAAACCTATGGATTGCTATGTCTCCGAAAGAGAATCAAGCATGTGTACAGGGGCATAAACGCAGCAGTGGTAGGATTGGAGAGGTTCGGTGAGCAAATGAAGACCCTTTGAAGTCATATTGCATGGTACCCGTTACACATGTTTCAACTACCCAGGTTTAAGGTATTCTTCCTTCAGCTAAAACATGCATGTGGAACCCAAGTATGATCAACCATGTGAACGGGAGACGTGTTCAAATATGTCTCAGTTTTCCTCCACTGGTACTCGGGTGCAACATTCCAGACGCTTTACTAACACTCTCCCGAGTTGGAGAGTCAGCGCCTTTAACCTCCTGTTTGGCCCAGTTTGCAATTTCTGCGGAAGATGAACAGGAATAGCGAGAACCAATGAGAGACTAGCTGGAGGTGTCTGGACGGGCAAATTTAACTCTCATTTCCCACCAGGAAGAGGAAATAACCAGAGGCTCAGCGTGCCGTGCCGGAACCAGATTAGGGCCTGAAGCCATCCTGCGGTGTTGCGGCCAGCTCAAAAGAAAGCGAGTTGAAGAAAGGAGCTCAGGGGCACTGTAATTCACAAACCTGCAGAGTTATAAATGACAGCTATCATCCAAAAATAGACTGAAGGAAGGCTGCCAAGAGGACTTGAAAGCGGGGCAGAATTGCAGGAAACCGATTTCAGGAGCTAGACTGGAATTGCATTGAAAGCATAGGAAAAGAGGCAGAACGTCCACAATGATGCACTTGGCCAAAAAGGGCGTATGCATTTTTTCCTGAATATATTCAGGAAAAAACGCATACGCCCTTTTTGGCCAACCAAGCAAGCTTGCAATGGAAATCTGCACTACAATGAAGTCTCACTTCCCCCCGGTCAAAAGGGCCATCTGAAAAAAGTGTAAAATCCAGAAAGGCAGGACAGGCCATGGAGAACTGGGAGCCTTGTTATGCTGATGGGCGGGATGTAAATTGCCAACAACCACTCGGGAGAAGTGTATGGTGTTTCCTGAAACATCTAAAAAACAAAGCAACAGAACCTAGGGCACTTCCACTTATGGTCCTATAGCTTAGGGAAATTAAAATCAAAAAGACACAGCCACCCCAAAGTTTGGAACGGCTCTGTTTACAAGAACCTCGTTTACAGTACAAGTTCAACATCGCAGAAAGTGAAAAATGGATAAAGAAGTTGTGGTATTTACTTACAAAGCAATATCACTCAGTGATGAAATCTGTGTCATCAGGCCCTTAGCACCACAATGAGTGGATTCAGGTATGATGATTCTAACTGAAATAAGTCACACAGAAAAAGAAACATCATAAGATATCAGTAATACACGGAATGTAAACTTGGCTACACAGGAACTGAATTACAGAACAGAACAGGGTCTCAAATTTAGAAAACCACCTTATTCTTGCTTAAGGGGAAAGGTGAGTTGGGGTGCTGCATAAAACCAGAGATTGAAGTGAGCACAGATAAAGTTCCTTAAGCCAAATATGGAATAGACAAGAGCTACTCCTTGCTCAATGAAATGGACACAACACCCCATATTAAACGCCTAAGAATGTACCTGACTAGTAAGTATCTTAAAACCTATGGATTGCTATGTCTCCGAAAGAGAATCAAGCATGTGTACAGGGGCATAAACGCAGCAGTGATAGGATTGGAGAGGTTCGGTGAGCAAATGAAGACCCTTTGAAGTCATATTGCATGGTACCCATTCCACGGGTTTCTACTACCCAGGTTTTAGGTATTCTTCCTTCAGCTAAAACATGCATGTGGAACCCAGAGTATGATCAACCATGTGATCGGGAGACGTGTTCAAATATGTCTCAGTTTTCATACCTGGTACTCGGGTGCAACATTCCAGATGCTTTACTAACTCTCTCCCCACTTGGAGAGTCAGCGCCTTTAACCTCCTCTTTGGCCCAGTTTGCAATTTCTGTGGAAGATGAACAGGAATAGCGAGAACCAATGAGAGACTAGCTGGAGGTGTCTGGACGGGCAAATTGAACTCTCATTTCCCACCAGGAAGAGGAAATAACCAAAGGCTCAGCATGCCGTGCTGGAACCAGATTAGGGCCTGAAGCCATCCTGCGGTGTTGCGGCCAGCTCAAAAGAAAGCGAGTTGAAGAAAGGAGCTCAGGGGCACTGTAATTCACAAACCTGCAGAGTTATAAATGACAGCTATCGTCCAAAAATAGACTGAAGTAAGGCTGCCAAGAGGACTTGAAAGCGGGGCAGAATTGCAGGAAACCGATTTCAGGAGGTAGACTGGAATTGCATAGAAAGCATAGGAAAAGAGGCAGAACGTCCACAATGATGCACTTGGCCAAAAAGGGCGTATGCGTTTTTTCCTGAATATATTCAGGAAAAAACGCATACGCCCTTTTTGGCCAACCAAGCAAGCTTGCAAAGGAAATCTGCACTACAATGAAGTCTCACTTCCCCACGGTCAAAAGGGCCATCTGAAAAAAGTGTAAAATCCAGAAAGGCAGGACAGGCCATGGAGAACTGGGAGCATTGTTATGCTGATGGGCGGGATGTAAATTGCCAACAACCACTCGGGAGAAGTGTATGGTGTTTCCTGAAACATCTAAAAAACAAAGCAACAGAACCTAGGGCACTTCCACTTATGGTCCTATAGCTTAGGGAAATTAAAATCAAAAAGACACAGCCACCCCAAAGTTTGGAACGGCTCTGTTTACAAGAACCTCGTTTACAGTACAAGTTCAACATCGCAGAAAGTGAAAAATGGATAAAGAAGTTGTGGTATTTACTTACAAAGCAATATCACTCAGCAATGAAATCTGTGTCATCAGGCCCTTAGCAGCACAATGAGTGGATTCAGGTATGATGATTCTAACTGAAATAAGTCACACAGAAAAAGAAACATCATAAGATATCAGTAATACACGGAATGGAAACTTGGCTACACAGGAACTGAATTACAGAACAGAACAGGGTCTCAAATTTAGAAAAGCAACTTATTCTTGTTTAAGGGTAAAGGTGAGTTGGGGTGCTGCATAAAACCAGAGATTGAAATGAGCACAGATAAAGTTCCTTAAGCCAAATATGGAATAGACAAGAGCTACTCCTTGCTCAACGAAATGGACTCAACACCGCATATTAAACGCCTAAGAATGTACCTGACTAGTAAGTATCTTAAAACCTATGGATTGCTATGTCTCCAAAAGAGAATCAAGCATGTGTACAGGGGCATAAACGCAGCAGTGATAGGATTGGAGAGGTTCGGTGAGCAAATGAAGACCCTTTGAAGTCATATTGCATGGTACCCATTACACGGGTCTTAACTCTCCACGTTTAAGGTATTCTTCCTTCAGCTAAAACATGCATGTGGAACCTAGAGTATGATCAACCATGTGATCGGGAGACGTGTTCAAATATTTCTCAGTTTTCCTCCCCTGGTACTCGGGTGCAACATTCCAGATGCTTTACTAACACTCTTCCGACTTGGAGAGTCAGTCCCTTTAACCTCCTGTTTGGCCCAGTTTGCAATTTCTGCGGAAGATGAACAGGAATAGTGAGAACTAATGAGAGGCTAGCTGGAGGTGTCTGAACGGGCAAATTTAACTCTCATTTCCCACCGGGAAGCGGAATTAACCAAAGGCTGAGCATGCCGGGCCGGAACCAGATTAGGGCCTGAAGCCATCCTGCGGTGTTGCGGCCAGGTCACAAGAAAGCGAGTTGAAGAAAGGAGCTCAGGGGCACTGTAATTCACAAACCTGCAGAGTTATAAATGACAGCTATCGTCCAAAAATAGACTGAAGTAAGGCTGCCAAGAGGACTTGAAAGCGGGGCAGAATTGCAGGAAACCGATTTCAGGAGGTAGACAGGAATTGCATTGAAAGCATAGGAAAAGAGGCAGAACGTCCACAATGATGCACTTGGCCAAAAAGGGCATATGCGTTTTTTCCTGAATATATTCAGGAAAAAACGCATACGCCCTTTTTGGCCAACCAAGCAAGCTTGCAAAGGAAATCTGCACTACAATGAAGTCTCACTTCCCCCCGGTCAAAAGGGCCATCTGAAAAAAGTGTAAAATGCAGAAAGGCAACAGGCCATTGAGAACTGGGAGCCTTGTTATGCTGATGGGCGGGATGTAAATTGCCAACAGACACTTGGGAGAAGTGTATGGTGTTTCCTGAAACATCTAAAAAACAAAGCAACAGAGCCTAGGGCACTTCCACTTATGGTCCTATAGCTTAGGGAAATTAAAATCAAAAAGACACAGTCACCCCAAAGTTTGGAACGGCTCTGTTTACAAGAACCTCGTTTACAGTACAAGTTCAACATCGCAGAAAGTGAAAAATGGATAAAGAAGTTGTGGTATTCACTTACAAAGCAATATCACTCAGCAATGAAATCTATGTCATCAGGCCCTTAGCAGCACAATGAGTGGATTCAGGTATGATGATTCTAACTGAAATAAGTCACACAGAAAAAGAAACATCATAAGATATCAGTAATACACGGAATGGAAACTTGGCTACACAGGAACTGAATTACAGAACAGAACAGGGTCTCAAATTTAGAAAACCAACTTATGCTTGCTTAAGGGAAAAGGTGAGTTGGGGTGCTGCATAAAACCAGAGATTGAAATGAGCACAGATAAAGTTCCTTAAGCCAAATATGGAATAGACAAGAGCTACTCCTTGCTCAATGAAATGGACTCAACACCGCATATTAAACGCCTAAGAATGTACCTGACTAGTAAGTATCTTAAAACCTATGGATTGCTATGTCTCCGAAAGAGAATCAAGCATGTGTACAGGGGCATAAACACAGCAGTGATAGGATTGGAGAGGTTCGGTGAGCAAATGAAGACCCTTTGAAGTCATATGGCATGGTACCCATTCCACGGGTTTCAACTACCCAGGTTTAAGGTATTCTTCCTTCAGCTAAAACATGCATGTGGAACCTAGAGTATGATCAACCATGTGATCGGGAGACGTGTTCAAATATGTCTCAGTTTTTGTACCCTGGTACTCGGGTTCAACAATCCAGACGCTTTACTAACACTCTCCCCACTTGGAGAGTCAGTCCCTTTAACCTCCTGTTTGGCCCAGTTTGCAATTTCTGCGGAAGATGAACAGGAATAGCGAGAACCAATGAGAGGCTAGCTGGAGGTGTCTGGACGGGCAAATTTAACTCTCATTTCAAACCTGGAAGAGGAATTAACCAAAGGCTCAGCGTGCCGTGCCAGAACCAGATTAGGGCCTGAAGCCATCCTGCGGTGTTGTAGCCAGCTGAAAAGAAAGCGAGTTGAAGAAAGGAGCTCAGGGGCACTGTAATTCACAAACCTGCAGAGTTATAAATGACAGCTATTGTCCAAAAATATACTGAAGTAAGGCTACCAAGAGGACTTGAAAGCGGGGCAGAATTGCAGGAAACCGATTTCAGGAGGTAGACTGGAATTGCATTGAAAGCATAGGAAAAGAGGCAGAACGTCCACAATGATGCACTTGGCCAAAAAGGGCGTATGCGTTTTTTCCTGAATATATTCAGGAAAAAACGCATACGCCCTTTTTGGCCAACCCAGCAAGCTTGCAAAGGAAATCTGCACTACAATGAAGTCTCACTTCTCCCCGGTCAAAAGGGCCATCTGAAGAAAGTGTAAAATCTAGAAAGGCAGGACAGGCCATGGAGAACTGGGAGCCTTGTTATGCTGATTGGCGGGATGAAAATTGCCAACAGACACTCAGGAGAAGTGTATGGTGTTTCCTGAAACATCTAAAAAACAAAGCAACAGAGCCTAGGGCACTTCCACTTATGGTCCTATAGATTAGGGAAATTAAAATCAAAAAGACACAGCCACCCCAAAGTTTGGGACGCCTCCGTTTACAAGAACCTCGTTTACCGTACAAGTTCAATATCACAGAAAGTGAAAAATGGATAAAGAACTTGTGGTACTTACGTACAATGCAGTATCACTCAGCAATAAAATCTATGTCATCAGGCCCGTAGCAGTATAATGAGTGGATTCAGGTACGATGATTCTAACTGAAATAAGTCACACAGAAATAGAAACATCATAAGATATCAGTAATACACGGAATGTAAACTTGGCTACACAGGAACTGCATTCCAAAACAGAACAGGGTCTCAAATTTAGAAAACCAACTTATGCTTGCTTAAGGGGAAAGGTGAGTTGGGGTGCTGCATAAAACCAGAGATTGAAATGAGCACAGATAAAGTTCCTTAAGCCAAATATGGAATGGACAAGAGCTACTCCTTGCTCAACGAAATGGACTCAAAACCCCATATTAAACGCCTAAGAATGTACCTGACTAGTAAGTATCTTAAAACCTATGGATTGCTATGTCTCCAAAAGAGAATCAAGCGTGTGTACAGGGGCATAAACGCAGCAGTGATAGGATTGGAGAGGTTCGGTGAGCAAATGAAGACCCTTTGAAGTCATATTGCATGGTACCCATTGCACGGGTCTCAACTCTCCAGGTTTAAGGTATTCTTCCTTCAGCTAAAACATGCATGTGGAACACAGAGTATGATCAACCATGTGAACGGGAGACATGTTCAAATATGTCTCAGTTTTCCTCCCCTGGTACTCGGGTGCAACATTCCAGACGCTTTACTAACTCTCTCCCCACTTGGAGAGTCAGCGCCTTTAACCTCCTGTTTGGCCCAGTTTGCAATTTCTGCGGAAGATGAACAGGAATAGCGAGAACCAATGAGAGGCTAGCTGGAGGTGTCTGAACGGGAAAATTTAACTCTCATTTCCCACCAGGAAGAGGAATTAACCAAAGGATCAGTGTGCCGTGCCAGAACCAGATTAGGGCCTGAAGTCATCCTGCGGTGTTGCGGCCAGGTCACAAGAAAGCGAGTTGAAGAAAGGAGCTCAGGGGCACTGTAATTCACAAACCTGCAGAGTTATAAATGACAGCTATCGTCCAAAAATACACTGAAGTAAGGCTGCCAAGAGGACTTGAAAGCGGGGCAGAATTGCAGGAAACCGATTTCAGGAGGTAGACTGGAATTGCATTGAAAGCATAGGAAAAGAGGCAGAACGTCCACAATGATGCACTTGGCCAAAAAGGGCGTATGCGTTTTTTCCTGAATATATTCAGGAAAAAACGCATACGCCCTTTTTGGCCAACCAAGCAAACTTGCAAAGGAAATCTGCACTACAATGAAGTCTCACTTCCCCCCAGTCAAAAGGGCCATCTGAAAAAAGTGTAAAATCCAGAAAGGCAAGACAGGCCATGGAGAACTGGGAGCCTTGTTATGCTGATGGGCGGGATGTAAATTGCCAACAGACACTCGGGAGAAGTGTATGGTGTTTCCTGAAACATCTAAAAAACAAAGCAACAGAACCTAGGGCACTTCCACTTATGGTCCTATAGCTTAGGGAAATTAAAATCAAAAAGACACAGCCACCCCAAAGTTTGGAACGGCTCTGTTTACAAGAACCTCGTTTACAGTACAAGTTCAACATCGCAGAAAGTGAAAAATGGATAAAGAAGTTGTGGTATTTACTTACAAAGCAATATCACTCAGCAATGAAATCTATGTCATCAGGCCCTTAGCAGCACAATGAGTGGATTCAGGTATGATGATTCTAACTGAAATAAGTCACACAGAAAAAGAAACATCATAAGATATCAGTAATACACAGAATGTAAACTTGGCTACACAGGAACTGAATTACAGAACAGAACAGGGTCTCAAATTTAGAAAACCAACTTATGCTTGCTTAAGGGTAAAGGTGAGTTGGGGTGCTGCATAAAACCAGAGACTGAAATGAGCACAGATAAAGTTCCTTAAGCCAAATATGGAATAGACAAGAGCTACTCCTTGCTTAACGAAATGGACTCAACACCACATATTAAACGCCTAAGAATGTACCTGACTAGTAAGTATCTTAAAACCTATGGATTGCTATGTCTCCGAAAGAGAATCAAGCATGTGTACAGGGGCATAAACGCAGCAGTGATAGGATTGGAGAGGTTCGGTGAGCAAATGAAGACCCTTTGAAGTCATATGGCATGGTACCCATTCCACGGGTTTCAACTACCCAGGTTTAAGGTATTCTTCCTTCAGCTAAAACATGCATGTGGAACCTAGAGTATGATCAACCATGTGATCGGGAGACGTGTTCAAATATGTCTCAGGTTTCGTACCCTGGTACTCGGGTGCAACATTCCAGACGCTTTACTAACACTCTCCCCACTTGGAGAGTCAGTCCCTTTAACCTCCTGTTTGGCCCAGTTTGCAATTTCTGTGGAAGATGAACAGGAATAGCGAGAACCAATGAGAGACTAGCTGGAGGTGTCTGGTTGGGCAAATTTAACTCTCATTTCCCACCAGGAAGAGGAATTAACCAAAGGCTCAGCATGCCGTGCCAGAACCAGATTAGGGCCTGAAGACATCCTGCGGTGTTGCGGCCAGTTCACAAGAAAGCGAGTTGAAGAAAGGAGCTCAGGGGCACTGTAATTCACAAACCTGCAGAGTTATAAATGACAGCTATCGTCCAAAAATAGACTGAAGTAAGGCTGCCAAGAGGACTTGAAAGCGGGGCAGAATTGCAGGAAACCGATTTCAGGAGGTAGACTGGAATTGCATTGAAAGCATAGGAAAAGAGGCAGAACGTCCACAATGATGCACTTGGCCAAAAAGGGCATATGCGTTTTTTCCTGAATATATTCAGGAAAAAACGCATACGCCCTTTTTGGCCAACCCAGCAAGCTTGCAAAGGAAATCTGCACTACAATGAAGTCTCACTTCTCCCCGGTCAAAAGGGCCATCTGAAGAAAGTGTAAAATCTAGAAAGGCAGGACAGGCCATGGAGAACTGGGAGCCTTGTTATGCTGATTGGCGGGATGAAAATTGCCAACAGACACTCAGGAGAAGTGTATGGTGTTTCCTGAAACATCTAAAAAACAAAGCAACAGAGCCTAGGGCACTTCCACTTATGGTCCTATAGATTAGGGAAATTAAAATCAAAAAGACACAGCCACCCCAAAGTTTGGGACGCCTCCGTTTACAAGAACCTCGTTTACCGTACAAGTTCAATATCACAGAAAGTGAAAAATGGATAAAGAACTTGTGGTACTTACGTACAATGCAGTATCACTCAGCAATAAAATCTATGTCATCAGGCCCGTAGCAGTATAATGAGTGGATTCAGGTACGATGATTCTAACTGAAATAAGTCACACAGAAATAGAAACATCATAAGATATCAGTAATACACGGAATGTAAACTTGGCTACACAGGAACTGCATTCCAAAACAGAACAGGGTCTCAAATTTAGAAAACCAACTTATGCTTGCTTAAGGGGAAAGGTGAGTTGGGGTGCTGCATAAAACCAGAGATTGAAATGAGCACAGATAAAGTTCCTTAAGCCAAATATGGAATGGACAAGAGCTACTCCTTGCTCAACGAAATGGACTCAAAACCCCATATTAAACGCCTAAGAATGTACCTGACTAGTAAGTATCTTAAAACCTATGGATTGCTATGTCTCCAAAAGAGAATCAAGCGTGTGTACAGGGGCATAAACGCAGCAGTGATAGGATTGGAGAGGTTCGGTGAGCAAATGAAGACCCTTTGAAGTCATATTGCATGGTACCCATTGCACGGGTCTCAACTCTCCAGGTTTAAGGTATTCTTCCTTCAGCTAAAACATGCATGTGGAACACAGAGTATGATCAACCATGTGAACGGGAGACATGTTCAAATATGTCTCAGTTTTCCTCCCCTGGTACTCGGGTGCAACATTCCAGACGCTTTACTAACTCTCTCCCCACTTGGAGAGTCAGCGCCTTTAACCTCCTGTTTGGCCCAGTTTGCAATTTCTGCGGAAGATGAACAGGAATAGCGAGAACCAATGAGAGGCTAGCTGGAGGTGTCTGAACGGGAAAATTTAACTCTCATTTCCCACCAGGAAGAGGAATTAACCAAAGGCTCAGTGTGCCGTGCCAGAACCAGATTAGGGCCTGAAGTCATCCTGCGGTGTTGCGGCCAGGTCACAAGAAAGCGAGTTGAAGAAAGGAGCTCAGGGGCACTGTAATTCACAAACCTGCAGAGTTATAAATGACAGCTATCGTCCAAAAATACACTGAAGTAAGGCTGCCAAGAGGACTTGAAAGCGGGGCAGAATTGCAGGAAACCGATTTCAGGAGGTAGACTGGAATTGCATTGAAAGCATAGGAAAAGAGGCAGAACGTCCACAATGATGCACTTGGCCAAAAAGGGCGTATGCGTTTTTTCCTGAATATATTCAGGAAAAAACGCATACGCACTTTTTGGCCAACCAAGCAAACTTGCAAAGGAAATCTGCACTACAATGAAGTCTCACTTCCCCCCAGTCAAAAGGGCCATCTGAAAAAAGTGTAAAATCCAGAAAGGCAAGACAGGCCATGGAGAACTGGGAGCCTTGTTATGCTGATGGGCGGGATGTAAATTGCCAACAGACACTCGGGAGAAGTGTATGGTGTTTCCTGAAACATCTAAAAAACAAAGCAACAGAACCTAGGGCACTTCCACTTATGGTCCTATAGCTTAGGGAAATTAAAATCAAAAAGACACAGCCACCCCAAAGTTTGGAACGGCTCTGTTTACAAGAACCTCGTTTACAGTACAAGTTCAACATCGCAGAAAGTGAAAAATGGATAAAGAAGTTGTGGTATTTACTTACAAAGCAATATCACTCAGCAATGAAATCTATGTCATCAGGCCCTTAGCAGCACAATGAGTGGATTCAGGTATGATGATTCTAACTGAAATAAGTCACACAGAAAAAGAAACATCATAAGATATCAGTAATACACAGAATGTAAACTTGGCTACACAGGAACTGAATTACAGAACAGAACAGGGTCTCAAATTTAGAAAACCAACTTATGCTTGCTTAAGGGTAAAGGTGAGTTGGGGTGCTGCATAAAACCAGAGACTGAAATGAGCACAGATAAAGTTCCTTAAGCCAAATATGGAATAGACAAGAGCTACTCCTTGCTTAACGAAATGGACTCAACACCACATATTAAACGCCTAAGAATGTACCTGACTAGTAAGTATCTTAAAACCTATGGATTGCTATGTCTCCGAAAGAGAATCAAGCATGTGTACAGGGGCATAAACGCAGCAGTGATAGGATTGGAGAGGTTCGGTGAGCAAATGAAGACCCTTTGAAGTCATATGGCATGGTACCCATTCCACGGGTTTCAACTACCCAGGTTTAAGGTATTCTTCCTTCAGCTAAAACATGCATGTGGAACCTAGAGTATGATCAACCATGTGATCGGGAGACGTGTTCAAATATGTCTCAGGTTTCGTACCCTGGTACTCGGGTGCAACATTCCAGACGCTTTACTAACACTCTCCCCACTTGGAGAGTCAGTCCCTTTAACCTCCTGTTTGGCCCAGTTTGCAATTTCTGTGGAAGATGAACAGGAATAGCGAGAACCAATGAGAGACTAGCTGGAGGTGTCTGGTTGGGCAAATTTAACTCTCATTTCCCACCAGGAAGAGGAATTAACCAAAGGCTCAGCATGCCGTGCCAGAACCAGATTAGGGCCTGAAGACATCCTGCGGTGTTGCGGCCAGTTCACAAGAAAGCGAGTTGAAGAAAGGAGCTCAGGGGCACTGTAATTCACAAACCTGCAGAGTTATAAATGACAGCTATCGTCCAAAAATAGACTGAAGTAAGGCTGCCAAGAGGACTTGAAAGCGGGGCAGAATTGCAGGAAACCGATTTCAGGAGGTAGACTGGAATTGCATTGAAAGCATAGGAAAAGAGGCAGAACGTCCACAATGATGCACTTGGCCAAAAAGGGCGTATGCGTTTTTTCCTGAATATATTCAGGAAAAAACGCATACGCCCTTTTTGGCCAACCAAGCAAGCTTGCAAAGGAAATCTGCACTACAATGAAGTCTCACTTCCCCCGGTCAAAAGGGCCATCTGAAAAAAGTGTAAAATCCAGAAAGGCAACAGGCCATTGAGAACTGGGAGCCTTGTTATGCTGATGGGCGGGATGTAAATTGCCAACAGACACTTGGGAGAAGTTTATGGTGTTTCCTGAAACATCTAAAAAACAAAGCAACAGAGCCTAGGGCACTTCTACTTATGGTCCTATAGCTTAGGGAAATTAAAATCAAAAAGACACAGCCACCCCAAAGTTTGGAACGGCTCTGTTTACAAGAACCTCGTTTACAGTACAAGTTCAACATCGCAGAAAGTGAAAAATGGATAAAGAAGTTGTGGTATTTACTTACAAAGCAATATCACTCAGCAATGAAATCTATGTCATCAGGCCCTTAGCAGCACAATGAGTGGATTCAGGTATGATGATTCTAACTGAAATAAGTCACACAGAAAAAGAAACATCATAAGATATCAGTAATACACGAAATGGAAATTGGCTACACAGGAACTGAATTACAGAACAGAACAGGGTCTCAAATTTAGAAAACCAACTTATGCTTGCTTACGGGGAAAGGTGAGTTGGGGTGCTGCATAAAACCAGAGATTGAAATGAGCACAGATAAAGTTCCTTAAGCCAAATATGGAATAGACAAGAGCTACTCCTTGCTCAACGAAATGGACTCAACACCCCATATTAAACGCCTAAGAATGTACCTGACTAGTAAGTATCTTAAAACCTATGGATTGCTATGTCTCCGAAAGAGAATCAAGCATGTGTAGAGGGGCATAAACGCAGCAGTGATAGGATTGGAGAGGTTCGGTGAGCAAATGAAGACCCTTTAAAATCATATTGCATGGTACCCATTCCACGGGTTTCAACTACCCAGGTTTAAGGTATTCTTCCTTCAGCTAAAACATGCATGTGGAACCTAGAGTATGATCAACCATGTGATCGGGAGACGTGTTCAAATATGTCTCAGTTTTCGTACCCTGGTACTCGGGTGCAACATTCCAGACGCTTTACTAACACTCTCCCGACTTGGAGAGTCAGTCCCTTTAACCTCCTGTTTGGCCCAGTTTGCAATTTCTGCGGAAGATGAACAGGAATAGCGAGAACCAATGAGAGACTAGCTGGAGGTGTCTGAACGGGAAAATTTAACTCTCATTTCCCACCAGGAAGAGGAATTAACCAAAGGCTCAGCGTGCCGTGCCAGAACCAGATTAGGGCCTGAAGTCATCCTGCGGTGTTGCGGCCAGGTCACAAGAAAGCGAGTTGAAGAAAGGAGCTCAGGGGCACTGTAATTCACAAACCTGCAGAGTTATAAATGACAGCTATCGTCCAAAAATACACTGAAGTAAGGCTGCCAAGAGGACTTGAAAGCGGGGCAGAGTTGCAGGAAACCGATTTCAGGAGGTAGACTGGAATTGCATTGAAAGCATAGGAAAAGAGGCAGAACGTCCACAATGATGCACTTGGCCAAAAAGGGCGTATGCGTTTTTTCCTGAATATATTCAGGAAAAAACGCATACGCACTTTTTGGCCAACCAAGCAAACTTGCAAAGGAAATCTGCACTACAATGAAGTCTCACTTCCCCCCAGTCAAAAGGGCCATCTGAAAAAAGTGTAAAATCCAGAAAGGCAAGACAGGCCATGGAGAACTGGGAGCCTTGTTATGCTGATGGGCGGGATGTAAATTGCCAACAGACACTCGGGAGAAGTGTATGGTGTTTCCTGAAACATCTAAAAAACAAAGCAACAGAACCTAGGGCACTTCCACTTATGGTCCTATAGCTTAGGGAAATTAAAATCAAAAAGACACAGCCACCCCAAAGTTTGGAACGGCTCTGTTTACAAGAACCTCGTTTACAGTACAAGTTCAACATCGCAGAAAGTGAAAAATGGATAAAGAAGTTGTGGTATTTACTTACAAAGCAATATCACTCAGCAATGAAATCTATGTCATCAGGCCCTTAGCAGCACAATGAGTGGATTCAGGTATGATGATTCTAACTGAAATAAGTCACACAGAAAAAGAAACATCATAAGATATCAGTAATACACAGAATGTAAACTTGGCTACACAGGAACTGAATTACAGAACAGAACAGGGTCTCAAATTTAGAAAACCAACTTATGCTTGCTTAAGGGTAAAGGTGAGTTGGGGTGCTGCATAAAACCGGAGATTGAAATGAGCACAGATAAAGTTCCTTAAGCCAAATATGGAATAGACAAGAGCTACTCCTTGCTCAACGAAATGGACTCAACACCACATAGTAAACGCCTAAGAATGTACCTGACTAGTAAGTATCTTAAAACCTATGGATTGCTATGTCTCCAAAAGAGAATCAAGCGTGTGTACAGGGGCATAAACGAAGCAGTGATAGTATTGGAGAGGTTCGGTGAGCAAATGAAGACCCTTTGAAGTCATATTGCATGGTACCCATTCCACGGGTCTCAACTCTCCAGGTTTAAGGTATTCCTCCTTCAGCTAAAACATGCATGTGGAACCCAGAGTATGATCAACCATGTGAACGGGAGACGTGTTCAAATATGTCTCAGTTTTCCTCCCCTGGTACTCGGGTGCAACATTCCAGACGCTTTACTAACACTCTCCCGACTTGGAGAGTCAGTCCCTTTAACCTCCTGTTTGGCCCAGTTTGCAATTTCTGCGGAAGATGAACAGGAATAGCGAGGACCAATGAGAGGCTAGCTGGAGGTGTCTGGACGGGCAAATTTAACTCTCATTTCCCACCAGGAAGAGGAATTAACCAAAGGCTCAGCATGCCCGGCCGGAACCAGATTAGGGCCTGAAGCCATCCTGCGGTGTTGCGGCCAGCTCAAAAGAAACCGAGTTGAAGAAAGGAGCTCAGGGGCACTGTAATTCACAAACCTGCAGAGTTATAAATGACAGCTATTGTCCAAAAATAGACTGAAGTAAGACTGCCAAGAGGACTTGAAAGCGGGGCAGAATTGCAGGAAACCGATTTCAGGAGGTAGACTGGAATTGCATTGAAAGCATAGGAAAAGAGGCAGAACGTCCACAATGATGCACTTGGCCAAAAAGGGCGTATGCGTTTTTTCCTGAATATATTCAGGAAAAAACACATACGCCCTTTTTGGCCAACCAAGCAAGCTTGCAAAGGAAATCTGCACTACAATGAAGTCTCACTTCCCCCCGGTCAAAAGGGCCATCTGAAAAAAGTGTAAAATCCAGAAAGGCAACAGGCCATTGAGAACTGGGAGCCTTGTTATGCTGATGGGCGGGATGTAAATTGCCAACAGACACTCGGGAGAAGTGTATGGTGTTTCCTGAAACATCTAAAAAACAAAGCAACAGAGCCTAGGGCACTTCCACTTATGGTCCTATAGCAAAGGGAAATTAAAATCAAAAAGACACAGCCACCCCAAAGTTTGGAACGGCTCTGTTTACAAGAACCTCGTTTACAGTACAAGTTCAACATCGCAGAAAGTGAAAAATGGATAAAGAAGTTGTGGTATTCACTTACAAAGCAATATCACTCAGCAATGAAATCTATGTCATCAGGCCCTTAGCAGCACAATGAGTGGATTCAGGTATGATGATTCTAACTGAAATAAGTCACACAGAAAAAGAAACATCATAAGATATCAGTAATACACGGAATGGAAACTTGGCTACACAGGAACTGAATTACAGAACAGAACAGGGTCTCAAATTTAGAAAACCAACTTATTCTTGCTTAAGGGGAAAGGTGAGTTGGGTTGCTGCATAAAACCAGAGATTGAAATGAGCACAGATAAAGTTCCTTAAGCCAAATATGGAATAGACAAGAGCTACTCCTTGCTCAACGAAATGGACTCAACACCCCATATTAAACGCCTAAGAATGTACCTGACTAGTAAGTATCTTAAAACCTATGTATTGCTATGTCTCCGAAAGAGAATCAAGCATGTGTACAGTGGCATAAACGCAGCAGTGATAGGATTGGAGAGGTTCGGTGAGCAAATGAAGACCCTTTGAAGTCATATTGCATGGTACCCATTCCACGGGTTTCAACTACCCAGGTTTAAGGTATTCTTCCTTCAGCTAAAACATGCATGTGGAACCTAGAGTATGATCAACCATGTGATCGGGAGACGTGTTCAAATATATCTCAGTTTTCCTCCACTGGTACTCGGGTGCAACATTCCAGACGCTTTACTAACACTCTCCCCACTTGGAGAGTCAGTCCCTTTAACCTCCTGTTTGGCCCAGTTTGCAATTTCTGCGGAAGATGAACAGGAATAGCGAGAACCAATGAGAGGCTAGCTGGAGGTGTCTGGTCGGGCAAATTTAACTCTCATTTCCCACCAGGAAGAGGAATTAACCAAAGGCTCAGCATGCCGGACCGGAACCAGATTAGGGCCTGAAGCCATCCTGCGGTGTTGCGGCCAGGTCACAAGAAAGCGAGTTGAAGAAAGGAGCTCAGTGGCACTGTAATTCACAAACCTGCAGAGTTATAAATGACAGCTATCGTCCAAAAATAGACTGAAGTAAGGCTGCCAAGAGGACTTGAAAACGGGGCAGAATTGCAGGAAACCGATTTCAGGAGGTAGACTGGAATTGCATTGAAAGCATAGGAAAAGAGGCAGAACGTCCACAATGATGCACTTGGCCAAAAAGGGCGTATGCGTTTTTTCCTGAATATATTCAGGAAAAAACGCATACGCCCTTTTTGGCCAACCAAGCAAGCTTGCAAAGGAAATCTGCACTACAATGAAGTCTCACTTCCCCCCGGTCAAAAGGGCCATCTGAAAAAAGTGTAAAATCCAGAAAGGCAACAGGCCATTGAGAACTGGGAGCCTTGTTATGCTGATGGGCGGGATGTAAATTGCCAACAGACACTTGGGAGAAGTGTATGGTGTTTCCTGAAACATCTAAAAAACAAAGCAACAGAGCCTAGGGCACTTCCACTTATGGTCCTATAGCTTAGGGAAATTTAAATCAAAAAGACACAGCCACCCCAAAGTTTGGAACGGCTCTGTTTACAAGAACCTCGTTTACAGTACAAGTTCAACATCGCAGAAAGTGAAAAATGGATAAAGAAGTTGTGGTATTCACTTACAAAGCAATATCACTCAGCAATGAAATCTATGTCATCAGGCCCTTAGCAGCACAATGAGTGGATTCAGGTATGATGATTCTAACTGAAGTAAGTCACACAGAAAAAGAAACATCATAAGATATCAGTAATACACGGAATGGAAACTTGGCTCCACAGGAACTGAATTACAGAACAGAACAGGGTCTCAAATTTAGAAAGACAACTTATGCTTGCTTAAGGGTAAAGGTGAGTTGGGGTGCTGCATAAAACCAGAGATTGAAATGAGCACAGATAAAGTTCCTTAAGCCAAATATGGAATAGACAAGAGCTACTCCTTGCTCAACGAAATGGACTCAACACCCCATATTAAACGCCTAAGAATGTACCTGACTTGTAAGTATCTTAAAACCTATGGATTGCTATGTCTCCGAAAGAGAATCAAGCATGTGTACAGGGTCATAAACGCAGCAGTGATAGGATTGGAGAGGTTCGGTGAGCAAATGAGGACCCTTTGAAGTCATATTGCATGGTACCCATTCCACGGGTTTCAACTACCCAGGTTTAAGGTATTCTTCCTTCAGCTAAAACAGGCATGTGGAACCTAGAGTATGATCAACCATGTGATCGGGAGACGTGTTCAAATATGTCTCAGTTTTCGTACCCTGGTACTCGGGTGCAACATTCCAGACGCTTTACTAACACTCTCCCCACTTGGAGAGTCAGTCCCTTTAACCTCCTGTTTGGCCCAGTTTGCAATTTCTGCGGAAGATGAACAGGAATAGCGAGAACCAATGAGAGGCTAGCTGGAGGTGTCTGGACGGGCAAATTTAACTCTCATTTCCCACCAGGAAGAGGAATTAACCAAAGGCTCAGCGTGCCGTGCCGGAACCAGATTAGGGCCTGAAGCCATCCTGCGGTGTTGCGGCCAGCTCAAAAGAAAGCGAGTTGAAGAAAGGAGCTCAGGGACACTGTAATTCACAAACCTGCAGAGTTATAAATGACAGCTATCGTCCAAAAATAGACTGAAGTAAGGCTGCCAAGAGGACTTGAAAGCGGGGCAGAATTGCAGGAAACCGATTTCAGGAGGTAGACTGGAATTGCATTGAAAGCATAGGAAAAGAGGCAGAACGTCCACAATGATGCACTTGGCCAAAAAGGGCGTATGCATTTTTTCCTGAATATATTCAGGAAAAAACGCATACGCCCTTTTTGGCCAACCAAGCAAGCTTGCAAAGGAAATCTGCACTACAATGAAGTCTCACTTCCCCCCGGTCAAAAGGGCCATCTGAAAAAAGTGTAAAATCCAGAAAGGCAGGACAGGCCATGAAGAACTGGGAGCCTTGTTATGCTGATGGGCGGGATGTAAATTGCCAACAGAAACTCGGGAGAAGTGTATGGTGTTTCCTGAAACATCTAAAAAACAAAGCAACAGAGCCTAGGGCACTGCCACTTATGGTCCTATAGCTTAGGGAAATTAAAATCAAAAAGACACAGCCACCCCAAAGTTTGGGACGCCTCTGTTTACAAGAACCTCGTTTACAGTACAAGTTCAACATCGCAGAAAGTGAAAAATGGATAAAGAAGTTGTGGTATTTACTTACAAAGCAATATCACTCAGCAATGAAATCTGTGTCATCAGGCCCTTAGCAGCACAATGAGTGGATTCAGGTATGATGATTCTAACTGAAATAAGTCACACAGAAAAAGAAACATCATAAGATATCAGTAATACACGGAATGTAAACTTGGCTACACAGGAACTGAATTACAGAACAGAACAGGGTCTCAAATTTAGAAAACCAACATATGCTTGCTTAAGGGGAAAGGTGAGTTGGGGTGCTGCATAAAACCAGAGATTGAAATGAGCACAGATAAAGTTCCTTAAGTCAAATATGGAATAGACAAGAGCTACTCCTTGCTCAACGAAATGGACTCAACACCGCATATTAAACGCCTAAGAATGTACCTGACTAGTAAGTATCGTAAAACCTATGGATTGCTATGTCTCCAAAAGAGAATCAAGCATGTGTACAGGGACATAAACGCAGCAGTGATAGGATTGGAGAGGTTCGGTGAGCAAATGAAGACCCTTTGAAGTCATATTGCATGGTACCCATTACACGGGTCTCAACTCTCCAGGTTTAAGGTATTCTTCCTTCAGCTAAAACATGCATGTGGAACCCAAGTATGATCAACCATGTGAACGGGAGACGTGTTCAAATATGTCTCAGTTTTCCTCCCCTGGTACTCGGGTGCAACATTCCAGACGCTTTACTAACACTCTCCCCACTTGGAGAGTCAGCGCCTTTAACCTCCTGTTTGGCCCAGTTTGCAATTTCTGCGGAAGATGAACAGGAATAGCGAGAACCAATGAGAGGCTAGCTGGAGGTGTCTGGACGGGCAAATTTAACTCTCATTTCCCACCAGGAAGAGGAAATAACCAAAGGCTCAGCGTGCCGTACCGGAACCAGATTAGGGCCTGAAGCCATCCTGCGGTGTTGCGGCCAGCTCAAAAGAAAGCGAGTTGAAGAAAGGAGCTCAGGGGCACTGTAATTCACAAACCTGCAGAGTTATAAATGACAGCTATCGTCCAAAAATAGACTGAAGTAAGGCTGCCAAGAGGACTTGAAAGCGGGGCAGAATTGCAGGAAACCGATTTCAGGAGGTAGACTGGAATTGCATTGAAAGCATAGGAAAAGAGGCAGAACGTCCACAATGATGCACTTGGCCAAAAAGGGCGTATGCGTTTTTTCCTGAATATATTCAGGAAAAAACACATACGCCCTTTTTAGCCAACCAAGCAAGCTTGCAAAGGAAATCTGCACTACAATGAAGTCTCACTTCCCCCGGTCAAAAGGGCCATCTGAAAAAAGTGTAAAATCCAGAAAGGCAGGACAGGCCATGGAGTACTGGGAGCCTTGTTATGCTGATGGGCGGGATGTAAATTGCCAACAACCACTCCTGAGAAGTGTATGGTGTTTCCTGAAACATCTAAAAAACAAAGCAACAGAGCCTAGGGCACTTCCACTTATGGTCCTATAGCTTAGGGAAATTAAAATCAAAAAGACACAGCCACCCCAAAGTTTGGAACGGCTCTGTTTACAAGAACCTCGTTTACAGTACAAGTTCAACATCGCAGAAAGTGAAAAATGGATAAAGAAGTTGTGGTATTTACTTACAAAGCAATATCACTCAGCAATGAAATCTGTGTCATCAGGCCCTTAGCAGCACAATGAGTGGATTCAGGTATGATGATTCTAACTGAAATAAGTCACACAGAAAAAGAAACATCATAAGATATCAGTAATACACGGAATGTAAACTTGGCTACACAGGAACTGAATTACAGAACAGAACAGGGTCTCAAATTTAGAAAACCAACTTATTCTTGCTTAAGGGTAAAGGTGAGTTGGGGTGCTGCATAAAACCAGAGATTGAAATGAGCACAGATAAAGTTCCTTAAGCCAAATATGGAATAGACAAGAGCTACTCCTTGCTCAACGAAATGGACTCAACACCCCATATTAAACGCCTAAGAATGTTCCTGACTAGTAAGTATCTTAAAACCTATGGATTGCTATGTCTCCGAAAGAGAATCAAGCATGTGTACAGGGGCATAAACGCAGCAGTGATAGGATTGGAGAGGTTCGGTGAGCAAATGAAGACCCTTTGAAGTCATATTGCATGGTACCCATTCCACGGGTTTCAACTACCCAGGTTTTAGGTATTCTTCCTTCAGCTAAAACATGCATGTGGAACCCAGAGTATGATCAACCATGTGATAGGGAGACGTGTTCAAATATGTCTCAGTTTTCTTACCCTGGTACTCGGGTGCAACATTCCAGACGCTTTACTAACACTCTCCCGAATTGGAGAGTCAGCGCCTTTAACCTCCTGTTTGGCCCAGTTTGCAATTTCTGCGGAAGATGAACAGGAATAGCGAGAACCAATGAGAGGCTAGCTGGAGGTGTCTGGACGGGCAAATTTAACTCTCATTTCCCACCAGGAAGAGGAATTAACCAAAGGCTCAGCGTGCCATGCCGGAACCAGATTAGGGCCTGAAGCCATGCTGCGGTGTTGCGGCCAGGTCACAAGAAAGCGAGTTGAAGAAAGGAGCTCAGGGGCACTGTAATTCACAAACCTGCAGAGTTATAAATGACAGCTATCGTCCAAAAATAGACTGAAGTAAGGCTGCCAAGAGGACTTGAAAGCGGGGCAGAATTGCAGGAAACCGATTTCAGGAGGTAGACTGGAATTGCATTGAAAGCATAGGAAAAGAGGCAGAACGTCCACAATGATGCACTTGGCCAAAAAGGGCGTATGCGTTTTTTCCTGAATATATTCAGGAAAAAACGCATACGCCCTTTTTGGCCAACCAAGCAAGCTTGCAAAGGAAATCTGCACTACAATGAAGTCTCACTTCCCCCCGGTCAAAAGGGCCATCTGAAAAAAGTGTAAAATCCAGAAAGGCAACAGGCCATTGAGAACTGGAAGCCTTGTTATGCTGATGGGCGGGATGTAAATTGCCAACAGACACTTGGGAGAAGTGTATGGTGTTTCCTGAAACATCTAAAAAACAAAGCAACAGAGCCTAGGGCACTTCCACTTATGGTCCTATAGCTTAGGGAAATTAAAATCAAAAAGACACAGCCACCCCAAAGTTTGGAACAGCTCTGTTTACAAGAACCTCGTTTACAGTACAAGTTCAACATCGCAGAAAGTGAAAAATGGATAAAGAACTTGTGGTACTTACGTACAATGCAGTATCACTCAGCAATGAAATCTATGTCATCAGGCCCGTAGCAGCATAATGAGTAGATTCAGGTACGATGATTCTAACTGAAATAAGTCACACAGAAAAAGAAACATCATAAGATATCACTAATACACGGAATGTAAACTTGGCTACACAGGAACTGAATTCCAAAACAGAACAGGTTCTCAAATTTAGAAAACCAACTTATGCTTGCTTAAGGGTAAAGGTGAGTTGGGGTGCTGCATAAAACCAGAGATTGAAATGAGCACAGATAAAGTTCCTTAAGCCAAATATGGAATAGACAAGAGCTACTCCTTGCTCAACGAAATGGACTCAACACCGCATATTAAACGCCTAAGAATGTACCTGACTAGTAAGTATCTTAAAACCTATGGATTGCTATGTCTCCGAAAGAGAATCAAGCATGTGTACAGGGGCATAAACGCAGCAGTGATAGGATTGGAGAGGTTCGGTGAGCAAATGAAGACCCTTTGAAGTCATATTGCATGGTACCCATTCCACGGGTTTCAACTACCCAGGTTTTAGGTATTCTTCCTTCAGCTAAAACATGCATGTGGAACCCAGAGTATGATCAACCATGTGATCGTGAGATGTGTTCAAATATTTCTCAGTTTTCCTCCCCTGGTACTCGGGTGCAACATTCCAGACGCTTTACTAACTCTCTCCCCTCTTGGAGAGTCAGCGCCTTTAACCTCCTGTTTGGCACAGTTTGCAATTTCTGCGGAAGATGAACAGGAATAGCGAGAACCAATGAGAGGCTAGCTGGAGGTGTCTGGACGGGCAAATTTAACTCTCATTTCCCACCAGGAAGAGGAAATAACCAAAGGCTCAGCGTGCCGTACCGGAACCAGATTAGGGCCTGAAGCCATCCTGCGGTGTTGCGGCCAGCTCACAAGAAAGCGAGTTGAAGAAAGGAGCTCAGGGGCACTGTAATTCACAAACCTGCAGAGTTATAAATGACAGCTATCGTCCAAAAATAGACTGAAGTAAGGCTGCCAAGAGGACTTGAAAGCGGGGCAGAATTGCAGGAAACCGATTTCAGGAGGTAGACTGGAATTGCATTGAAAGCATAGGAAAAGAGGCAGAACGTCCACAATGATGCACTTGGCCAAAAAGGGCGTATGCGTGTTTTCCTGAATATATTCAGGAAAACACGCATACGCCCTTTTTGGCCAACCAAGCAAGCTTGCAAAGGAAATCTGCACTACAATGAAGTCTCACTTCCCCCCGGTCAAAAGGGCCATCTGAAAAAAGTGTAAAATCCAGAAAGGCAGGACAGGCCATGGAGAACTGGGAGCCTTGTTATGCTGATGGGCGGGATGTAAATTGCCAACAGACACTTGGGAGAAGTGTATGGTGTTTCCTGAAACATCTAAAAAACAAAGCAACAGAACCTAGGGCACTGCCACTTATGGTCCTATAGCTTAGGGAAATTAAATTCAAAAAGACACAGCCACCCCGAAGTTTGGGACGCCTCTGTTTACAAGAACCTCGTTTACGGTAGAAGTTCAATATCACAGAAAGTGAAAAATGGATAAAGAACTTGTGGTACTTACGTACAATGCAGTATCACTCAGCAATGAAATCTATGTCATCAGGCCCGTAGCAGCATAATGAGTGGATTCAGGTACGATGATTCTAACTGAAATAAGTCACACAGAAAAAGAAACATCATAAGATATCACTAATACACGGAATGTAAACTTGGCTCCAAGGAACTGCATTCCAAAACAGAACAGGGTCTCAAATTTAGAAAACCAACTTATGCTTGCTTAAGGGGAAAGGTGAGTTGGGGTGCTGCATAAAACCAGGATTGAAATGAGCACAGATAAAGTTCCTTAAGCCAAATATGGAATAGACAAGAGCTACTCCTTGCTCAACGAAATGGACTCAAAACCCCATATTAAACGCCTAAGAATGTACCTGACTAGTAAGTATCTTAAAACCTATGGATTGCTATGTCTCCAAAAGAGAATCTAGCGTGTGTACAGGGGCATAAACGAAGCAGTGATAGTATTGGAGAGGTTCGGTGAGCAAATGAAGACCCTTTGAAGTCATATTGCATGGTACCCATTCCACGGGTCTCAACTCTCCAGGTTTAAGGTATTCTTCCTTCAGCTAAAACATGCATGTGGAACCCAGAGTATGATCAACCATGTGAACGGGAGACGTGTTCAAATATGTCTCAGTTTTCCTCCCCTGGTACTCGGGTGCAACATTCCAGACGCTTTACTAACACTCTCCCGACTTGGAGAGTCAGTCCCTTTAACCTCCTGTTTGGCCCAGTTTGCAATTTCTGCGGAAGATGAACAGGAATAGCGAGGACCAATGAGAGGCTAGCTGGAGGTGTCTGGTCGGGCAAATTTAACTCTCATTTCCCACCAGGAAGAGGAATTAACCGAAGGCTCAGCATGCCGGGCCGGAACCAGATTAGGGCCTGAAGCCATCCTGCGGTGTTGCGGCCAGGTCACAAGAAAGCGAGTTGAAGAAAGGAGCTCAGGGGCACTGTAATTCACAAACCTGCAGAGTTATAAATGACAGCTATCGTCCAAAAATAGACTGAAGTAAGGCTGCCAAGAGGACTTGAAAGCGGGGCAGAATTGCAGGAAACCGATTTCAGGAGGTAGACTGGAATTGCATTGAAAGCATAGGAAAAGAGGCAGAACGTCCACAATGATGCACTTGGCCAAAAAGGGCGTATGCGTTTTTTCCTGAATATATTCAGGAAAAAACGCATACGCCCTTTTTGGCCAACCAAGCAAGCTTGCAAAGGAAATCTGCACTACAATGAAGTCTCACTTCCCCCCGGTCAAAAGGGCCATCTGAAAAAATTGTAAAATCCAGAAAGGCAACAGGCCATTGAGAACTGGGAGCCTTGTTATGCTGATGGGCGGGATGTAAATTGCCAACAGACACTTGGGAGAAGTGTATGGTGTTTCCTGAAATATCTAAAAAACAAAGCAACAGAGCCTAGGGCACTTCCACTTATGGTCCTATAGCTTAGGGAAATTAAAATCAAAAAGACACAGCCACCCCAAAGTTTGAAACGGCTCTGTTTACAAGAACCTCGTTTACAGTACAAGTTCAACATCGCAGAAAGTGAAAAATGGATAAAGAAGTTGTGGTATTCACTTACAAAGCAATATCACTCAGCAATGAAATCTATGTCATCAGGCCCTTAGCAGCACAATGAGTGGATTCAGGTATGATGATTCTAACTGAAGTAAGTCACACAGAAAAAGAAACATCATAAGATATCAGTAATACACGGAATGGAAACTTGGCTACACAGGAACTGAATTACAGAACAGAACAGGGTCTCAAATTTAGAAAACCAACTTATGCTTTCTTAAGGGGAAAGGTGAGTTGGGGTGCTGCATAAAACCAGAGATTGAAATGAGCACAGATAAAGTTCCTTAAGTCAAATATGGAATAGACAAGAGCTACTCCTTGCTCAACGAAATGGACTCAACACCGCATATTAAACGCCTAAGAATGTACCTGACTAGTAAGTATCGTAAAACCTATGGATTGCTATGTCTCCAAAAGAGAATCAAGCATGTGTACAGGGACATAAACGCAGCAGTGATAGGATTGGAGAGGTTCGGTGAGCAAATGAAGACCCTTTGAAATCATATTGCATGGTACCCATTACACGGGTCTCAACTCTCCAGGTTTAAGGTATTCTTCCTTCAGCTAAAACATGCATGTGGAACCCAAGTATGATCAACCATGTGAACGGGAGACGTTTTCAAATATGTCTCAGTTTTCCTCCCCTGGTACTCGGGTGCAACATTCCAGACGCTTTACTAACACTCTCCCCACTTGGAGAGTCAGCGCCTTTAACCTCCTGTTTGGCCCAGTTTGCAATTTCTGCGGAAGATGAACAGGAATAGCGAGAACCAATGAGAGGCTAGCTGGAGGTGTCTGGACGGGCAAATTTAACTCTCATTTCCCACCAGGAAGAGGAAATAACCAAAGGCTCAGCGTGCCGTACCGGAACCAGATTAGGGCCTGAAGCCATCCTGCGGTGTTGCGGCCAGGTCACAAGAAAGCGAGTTGAAGAAAGGAGCTCAGGGGCACTGTAATTCACAAACCTGCAGAGTTATAAATGACAGCTATCGTCCAAAAATAGACTGAAGTAAGGCTGCCAAGAGGACTTGAAAGCGGGGCAGAATTGCAGGAAACCGATTTCAGGAGGTAGACTGGAATTGCATTGAAAGCATAGGAAAAGAGGCAGAACGTCCACAATGATGCACTTGGCCAAAAAGGGCGTATGCGTTTTTTCCTGAATATATTCAGGAAAAAACACATATGCCCTTTTTAGCCAACCAAGCAAGCTTGCAAAGGAAATCTGCACTACAATGAAGTCTCACTTCCCCCCGGTCAAAAGGGCCATCTGAAAAAAGTGTAAAATCCAGAAAGGCAGGACAGGCCATGGAGTACTGGGAGCCTTGTTATGCTGATGGGCGGGATGTAAATTGCCAACAACCACTCGGGAGAAGTGTATGGTGTTTCCTGAAACATCTAAAAAACAAAGCAACAGAGCCTAGGGCACTGCCACTTATGGTCCTATAGCTTAGGGAAATTAAATTCAAAAAGACACAGCCACCCCGAAGTTTGGGACGCCTCTGTTTACAAGAACCTCGTTTACGGTAGAAGTTTAATATCACAGAAAGTGAAAAATGGATAAAGAACTTGTGGTACTTACGTACAATGCAGTATCACTCAGCAATGAAATCTATGTCATCAGGCCCGTAGCAGCATAATGAGTGGATTCAGGTACGATGATTCTAACTGAAATAAGTCACACAGAAAAAGAAACATCATAAGATATCACTAATACACGGAATGTAAACTTGGCTCCAAGGAACTGCATTCCAAAACAGAACAGGGTCTCAAATTTAGAAGACCAACTTATGCTTGCTTAAGGGGAAAGGTGAGTTGGGGTGCTGCATAAAACCAGGATTGAAATGAGCACAGATAAAGTTCCTTAAGCCAAATATGGAATAGACAAGAGCTACTCCTTGCTCAACGAAATGGACTCAAAACCCCATATTAAACGCCTAAGAATGTACCTGACTAGTAAGTATCTTAAAACCTATGGATTGCTATGTCTCCAAAAGAGAATCAAGCGTGTGTACAGGGGCATAAACGAAGCAGTGATAGTATTGGAGAGGTTCGGTGAGCAAATGAAGACCCTTTGAAGTCATATTGCATGGTACCCATTCCACGGGTCTCAACTCTCCAGGTTTAAGGTATTCTTCCTTCAGCTAAAACATGCATGTGGAACCCAGAGTATGATCAACCATGTGAACGGGAGACGTGTTCAAATATGTCTCAGTTTTCCTCCCCTGGTACTCGGGTGCAACATTCCAGACGCTTTACTAACACTCTCCCGACTTGGAGAGTCAGTCCCTTTAACCTCCTGTTTGGCCCAGTTTGCAATTTCTGCGGAAGATGAACAGGAATAGCGAGGACCAATGAGAGGCTAGCTGGAGGTGTCTGGACGGGCAAATTTAACTCTCATTTCCCACCAGGAAGAGGAATTAACCAAAGGCTCAGCATGCCGGGCCGGAACCAGATTAGGGCCTGAAGCCATCCTGCGGTGTTGCGGCCAGCTCAAAAGAAACCGAGTTGAAGAAAGGAGCTCAGGGGCACTGTAATTCACAAACCTGCAGAGTTATAAATGACAGCTATCGTCCAAAAATAGACTGAAGTAAGACTGCCAAGAGGACTTGAAAGCGGGGCAGAATTGCAGGAAACCGATTTCAGGAGGTAGACTGGAATTGCATTGAAAGCATAGGAAAAGAGGCAGAACGTCCACAATGATGCACTTGGCCAAAAAGGGCGTATGCGTTTTTTCCTGAATATATTCAGGAAAAAACACATACGCCCTTTTTGGCCAACCAAGCAAGCTTGCAAAGGAAATCTGCACTACAATGAAGTCTCACTTCCCCCCGGTCAAAAGGGCCATCTGAAAAAAGTGTAAAATCCAGAAAGGCAACAGGCCATTGAGAACTGGGAGCCTTGTTATGCTGATGGGCGGGATGTAAATTGCCAACAGACACTGGGGAGAAGTGTATGGTGTTTCCTGAAACATCTAAAAACAAAGCAACAGAGCCTAGGGCACTTCCACTTATGGTCCTATAGCAAAGGGAAATTAAAATCAAAAAGACACAGCCACCCCAAAGTTTGGAACGGCTCTGTTTACAAGAACCTCGTTTACAGTACAAGTTCAACATCGCAGAAAGTGAAAAATGGATAAAGAAGTTGTGGTATTCACTTACAAAGCAATATCACTCAGCAATGAAATCTATGTCATCAGGCCCTTAGCAGCACAATGAGTGGATTCAGGTATGATGATTCTAACTGAAATAAGTCACACAGAAAAAGAAACATCATAAGATATCAGTAATACACGGAATGGAAACTTGGCTACACAGGAACTGAATTACAGAACAGAACAGGGTCTCAAATTTAGAAAACCAACTTATTCTTGCTTAAGGGGAAAGGTGAGTTGGGTTGCTGCATAAAACCAGAGATTGAAATGAGCACAGATAAAGTTCCTTAAGCCAAATATGGAATAGACAAGAGCTACTCCTTGCTCAACGAAATGGACTCAACACCCCATGTTAAACGCCTAAGAATGTACCTGACTAGTAAGTATCTTAAAACCTATGGATTGCTATGTCTCCGAAAGAGAATCAAGCATGTGTACAGGGGCATAAACGCAGCAGTGATAGGATTGCAGAGGTTCGGTGAGCAAATGAAGACCCTTTGAAGTCATATTGCATGGTACCCATTCCACGGGTCTCAACTCTCCAGGTTTAAGGTATTCTTCCTTCAGCTAAAACATGCATGTGGAACCCAGAGTATGATCAACCATGTGAACGGGAGCCGTGTTCAAATATGTCTCAGTTTTCCTCCCCTGGTACTCGGGTGCAACATTCCAGACGCTTTACTAACACTCTCCCGACTTGGAGAGTCAGTCCCTTTAACCTCCTGTTTGGCCCAGTTTGCAATTTCTGCGGAAGATGAACAGGAATAGCGAGGACCAATGAGAGGCTAGCTGGAGGTGTCTGGACGGGCAAATTTAACTCTCATTTCCCACCAGGAAGAGGAATTAACCAAAGGCTCAGCATGCCGGGCCGGAACCAGATTAGGGCCTGAAGCCATCCTGCGGTGTTGCGGCCAGCTCAAAAGAAACCGAGTTGAAGAAAGGAGCTCAGGGGCACTGTAATTCACAAACCTGCAGAGTTATAAATGACAGCTATCGTCCAAAAATAGACTGAAGTAAGACTGCCAAGAGGACTTGAAAGCGGGGCAGAATTGCAGGAAACCGATTTCAGGAGGTAGACTGGAATTGCATTGAAAGCATAGGAAAAGAGGCAGAACGTCCACAATGATGCACTTGGCCAAAAAGGGCGTATGCGTTTTTTCCTGAATATATTCAGGAAAAAACACATACGCCCTTTTTGGCCAACCAAGCAAGCTTGCAAAGGAAATCTGCACTACAATGAAGTCTCACTTCCCCCCGGTCAAAAGGGCCATCTGAAAAAAGTGTAAAATCCAGAAAGGCAACAGGCCATTGAGAACTGGGAGCCTTGTTATGCTGATGGGCGGGATGTAAATTGCCAACAGACACTGGGGAGAAGTGTATGGTGTTTCCTGAAACATCTAAAAACAAAGCAACAGAGCCTAGGGCACTTCCACTTATGGTCCTATAGCAAAGGGAAATTAAAATCAAAAAGACACAGCCACCCCAAAGTTTGGAACGGCTCTGTTTACAAGAACCTCGTTTACAGTACAAGTTCAACATCGCAGAAAGTGAAAAATGGATAAAGAAGTTGTGGTATTCACTTACAAAGCAATATCACTCAGCAATGAAATCTATGTCATCAGGCCCTTAGCAGCACAATGAGTGGATTCAGGTATGATGATTCTAACTGAAATAAGTCACACAGAAAAAGAAACATCATAAGATATCAGTAATACACGGAATGGAAACTTGGCTACACAGGAACTGAATTACAGAACAGAACAGGGTCTCAAATTTAGAAAACCAACTTATTCTTGCTTAAGGGGAAAGGTGAGTTGGGTTGCTGCATAAAACCAGAGATTGAAATGAGCACAGATAAAGTTCCTTAAGCCAAATATGGAATAGACAAGAGCTACTCCTTGCTCAACGAAATGGACTCAACACCCCATGTTAAACGCCTAAGAATGTACCTGACTAGTAAGTATCTTAAAACCTATGGATTGCTATGTCTCCGAAAGAGAATCAAGCATGTGTACAGGGGCATAAACGCAGCAGTGATAGGATTGGAGAGGTTCGGTGAGCAAATGAAGACCCTTTGAAGTCATATTGCATGGTACCCATTCCACGGGTTTCAACTACCCAGGTTTAAGGTATTCTTCCTTCAGCTAAAACATGCATGTGGAACCTAGAGTATGATCAACCATGTGATCGGGAGACGTGTTCAAATATATCTCAGTTTTCCTCCACTGGTACTCGGGTGCAACATTCCAGACGCTTTACTAACACTCTCCCCACTTGGAGAGTCAGTCCCTTTAACCTCCTGTTTGGCCCAGTTTGCAATTTCTGCGGAAGATGAACAGGAATAGCGAGAACCAATGAGAGGCTAGCTGGAGGTGTCTGGTCGGGCAAATTTAACTCTCATTTCCCACCAGGAAGAGGAATTAACCAAAGGCTCAGCATGCCGTACCGGAACCAGATTAGGGCCTGAAGCCATCCTGCGGTGTTGCGGCCAGCTCACAAGAAAGCGAGTTGAAGAAAGGAGCTCAGTGGCACTGTAATTCACAAACCTGCAGAGTTATAAATGACAGCTATCGTCCAAAAATAGACTGAAGTAAGGCTGCCAAGAGGACTTGAAAACGGGGCAGAATTGCAGGAAACCGATTTCAGGAGGTAGACTGGAATTGCATTGAAAGCATAGGAAAAGAGGCAGAACGTCCACAATGATGCACTTGGCCAAAAAGGGCGTATGCGTTTTTTCCTGAATATATTCAGGAAAAAACGCATACGCCCTTTTTGGCCAACCAAGCAAGCTTGCAAAGGAAATCTGCACTACAATGAAGTCTCACTTCCCCCCGGTCAAAAGGGCCATCTGAAAAAAGTGTAAAATCCAGAAAGGCAACAGGCCATTGAGAACTGGGAGCCTTGTTATGCTGATGGGCGGGATGTAAATTGCCAACAGACACTTGGGAGAAGTGTATGGTGTTTCCTGAAACATCTAAAAAACAAAGCAACAGAGCCTAGGGCACTTCCACTTATGGTCCTATAGCTTAGGGAAATTTAAATCAAAAAGACACAGCCACCCCAAAGTTTGGAACGGCTCTGTTTACAAGAACCTCGTTTGCAGTACAAGTTCAACATCGCAGAAAGTGAAAAATGGATAAAGAAGTTGTGGTATTCACTTACAAAGCAATATCACTCAGCAATGAAATCTATGTCATCAGGCCCTTAGCAGCACAATGAGTGGATTCAGGTATGATGATTCTAACTGAAGTAAGTCACACAGAAAAAGAAACATCATAAGATATCAGTAATACACGGAATGGAAACTTGGCTCCACAGGAACTGAATTACAGAACAGAACAGGGTCTCAAATTTAGAAAGACAACTTATGCTTGCTTAAGGGTAAAGGTGAGTTGGGGTGCTGCATAAAACCAGAGATTGAAATGAGCACAGATAAAGTTCCTTAAGCCAAATATGGAATAGACAAGAGCTACTCCTTGCTCAACGAAATGGACTCAACACCCCATATTAAACGCCTAAGAATGTACCTGACTTGTAAGTATCTTAAAACCTATGGATTGCTATGTCTCCGAAAGAGAATCAAGCATGTGTACAGGGTCATAAACGCAGCAGTGATAGGATTGGAGAGGTTCGGTGAGCAAATGAGGACCCTTTGAAGTCATATTGCATGGTACCCATTCCACGGGTTTCAACTACCCAGGTTTAAGGTATTCTTCCTTCAGCTAAAACAGGCATGTGGAACCTAGAGTATGATCAACCATGTGATCGGGAGATGTGTTCAAATATGTCTCAGTTTTCGTACCCTGGTACTCGGGTGCAACATTCCAGACGCTTTACTAACACTCTCCCCACTTGGAGAGTCAGTCCCTTTAACCTCCTGTTTGGCCCAGTTTGCAATTTCTGCGGAAGATGAACAGGAATAGCGAGAACCAATGAGAGGCTAGCTGGAGGTGTCTGGACGGGCAAATTTAACTCTCATTTCCCACCAGGAAGAGGAATTAACCAAAGGCTCAGCGTGCCATGCCGGAACCAGATTAGGGCCTGAAGCCATCCTGCGGTGTTGCGGCCAGCTCAAAAGAAAGCGAGTTGAAGAAAGGAGCTCAGGGGCACTGTAATTCACAAACCTGCAGAGTTATAAATGACAGCTATCGTCCAAAAATAGACTGAAGTAAGGCTGCCAAGAGGACTTGAAAGCGGGGCAGAATTGCAGGAAACCGATTTCAGGAGGTAGACTGGAATTGCATTGAAAGCATAGGAAAAGAGGCAGAACGTCCACAATGATGCACTTGGCCAAAAAGGGCGTATGCGTTTTTTCCTGAATATATTCAGGAAAAAACGCATATGCCCTTTTTGGCCAACCAAGCAAGCTTGCAAAGGAAATCTGCACTACAATGAAGTCTCACTTCCCCCCGGTCAAAAGGGCCATCTGAAAAAAGTGTAAAATCCAGAAAGGCAGGACAGGCCATGGAGAACTGGGAGCCTTGTTATGCTGATGGGCGGGATGTAAATTGCCAACAGAAACTCGGGAGAAGTGTATGGTGTTTCCTGAAACATCTAAAAAACAAAGCAACAGAGCCTAGGGCACTGCCACTTATGGTCCTATAGCTTAGGGAAATTAAAATCAAAAAGACACAGCCACCCCAAAGTTTGGGACGCCTCTGTTTACAAGAACCTCGTTTACAGTACAAGTTCAACATCGCAGAAAGTGAAAAATGGATAAAGAAGTTGTGGTATTTACTTACAAAGCAATATCACTCAGCAATGAAATCTGTGTCATCAGGCCCTTAGCAGCACAATGAGTGGATTCAGGTATGATGATTCTAACTGAAATAAGTCACACAGAAAAAGAAACATCATAAGATATCAGTAATACACGGAATGTAAACTTGGCTACACAGGAACTGAATTACAGAACAGAACAGGGTCTCAAATTTAGAAAACCAACTTATGCTTGCTTAAGGGGAAAGGTGAGTTGGGGTGCTGCATAAAACCAGAGATTGAAATGAGCACAGATAAAGTTCCTTAAGTCAAATATGGAATAGACAAGAGCTACTCCTTGCTCAACGAAATGGACTCAACACCGCATATTAAACGCCTAAGAATGTACCTGACTAGTAAGTATCGTAAAACCTATGGATTGCTATGTCTCCAAAAAAGAATCAAGCATGTGTACAGGGACATAAACGCAGCAGTGATAGGATTGGAGAGGTTCGGTGAGCAAATGAAGACCCTTTGAAGTCATATTGCATGGTACCCATTACACGGGTCTCAACTCTCCAGGTTTAAGGTATTCTTCCTTCAGCTAAAACAGGCATGTGGAACCTAGAGTATGATCAACCATGTGATCGGGAGATGTGTTCAAATATGTCTCAGTTTTCGTACCCTGGTACTCGGGTGCAACATTCCAGACGCTTTACTAACACTCTCCCCACTTGGAGAGTCAGTCCCTTTAACCTCCTGTTTGGCCCAGTTTGCAATTTCTGCGGAAGATGAACAGGAATAGCGAGAACCAATGAGAGGCTAGCTGGAGGTGTCTGGACGGGCAAATTTAACTCTCATTTCCCACCAGGAAGAGGAATTAACCAAAGGCTCAGCGTGCCATGCCGGAACCAGATTAGGGCCTGAAGCCATCCTGCGGTGTTGCGGCCAGCTCAAAAGAAAGCGAGTTGAAGAAAGGAGCTCAGGGGCACTGTAATTCACAAACCTGCAGAGTTATAAATGACAGCTATCGTCCAAAAATAGACTGAAGTAAGGCTGCCAAGAGGACTTGAAAGCGGGGCAGAATTGCAGGAAACCGATTTCAGGAGGTAGACTGGAATTGCATTGAAAGCATAGGAAAAGAGGCAGAACGTCCACAATGATGCACTTGGCCAAAAAGGGCGTATGCGTTTTTTCCTGAATATATTCAGGAAAAAACGCATATGCCCTTTTTGGCCAACCAAGCAAGCTTGCAAAGGAAATCTGCACTACAATGAAGTCTCACTTCCCCCCGGTCAAAAGGGCCATCTGAAAAAAGTGTAAAATCCAGAAAGGCAGGACAGGCCATGGAGAACTGGGAGCCTTGTTATGCTGATGGGCGGGATGTAAATTGCCAACAGAAACTCGGGAGAAGTGTATGGTGTTTCCTGAAACATCTAAAAAACAAAGCAACAGAGCCTAGGGCACTGCCACTTATGGTCCTATAGCTTAGGGAAATTAAAATCAAAAAGACACAGCCACCCCAAAGTTTGGGACGCCTCTGTTTACAAGAACCTCGTTTACAGTACAAGTTCAACATCGCAGAAAGTGAAAAATGGATAAAGAAGTTGTGGTATTTACTTACAAAGCAATATCACTCAGCAATGAAATCTGTGTCATCAGGCCCTTAGCAGCACAATGAGTGGATTCAGGTATGATGATTCTAACTGAAATAAGTCACACAGAAAAAGAAACATCATAAGATATCAGTAATACACGGAATGTAAACTTGGCTACACAGGAACTGAATTACAGAACAGAACAGGGTCTCAAATTTAGAAAACCAACTTATGCTTGCTTAAGGGGAAAGGTGAGTTGGGGTGCTGCATAAAACCAGAGATTGAAATGAGCACAGATAAAGTTCCTTAAGTCAAATATGGAATAGACAAGAGCTACTCCTTGCTCAACGAAATGGACTCAACACCGCATATTAAACGCCTAAGAATGTACCTGACTAGTAAGTATCGTAAAACCTATGGATTGCTATGTCTCCAAAAGAGAATCAAGCATGTGTACAGGGACATAAACGCAGCAGTGATAGGATTGGAGAGGTTCGGTGAGCAAATGAAGACCCTTTGAAGTCATATTGCATGGTACCCATTACACGGGTCTCAACTCTCCAGGTTTAAGGTATTCTTCCTTCAGCTAAAACATGCATGTGGAACCCAAGTATGATCAACCATGTTAACGGGAGACGTGTTCAAATATGTCTCAGTTTTCCTCCCCTGGTACTCGGGTGCAACATTCCAGACGCTTTACTAACACTCTCCCCACTTGGAGAGTCAGCGCCTTTAACCTCCTGTTTGGCCCAGTTTGCAATTTCTGCGGAAGATGAACAGGAATAGCGAGAACCAATGAGAGGCTAGCTGGAGGTGTCTGGACGGGCAAATTTAACTCTCATTTCCCACCAGGAAGAGGAAATAACCAAAGGCTCAGCGTGCCGTACCGGAACCAGATTAGGGCCTGAAGCCATCCTGCGGTGTTGCGGCCAGCTCAAAAGAAAGCGAGTTGAAGAAAGGAGCTCAGGGGCACTGTAATTCACAAACCTGCAGAGTTATAAATGACAGCTATCGTCCAAAAATATACTGAAGTAAGGCTGCCAAGAGGACTTGAAAGCGGGGCAGAATTGCAGGAAACCGATTTCAGGAGGTAGACTGGAATTGCATTGAAAGCATAGGAAAAGAGGCAGAACGTCCACAATGATGCACTTGGCCAAAAAGGGCGTATGCGTTTTTTCCTGAATATATTCAGGAAAAAACACATACGCCCTTTTTAGCCAACCAAGCAAGCTTGCAAAGGAAATCTGCACTACAATGAAGTCTCACTTCCCCCGGTCAAAAGGGCCATCTGAAAAAAGTGTAAAATCCAGAAAGGCAGGACAGGCCATGGAGTACTGGGAGCCTTGTTATGCTGATGGGCGGGATGTAAATTGCCAACAACCACTCGGGAGAAGTGTATGGTGTTTCCTGAAACATCTAAAAAACAAAGCAACAGAGCCTAGGGCACTTCCACTTATGGTCCTATAGCTTAGGGAAATTAAAATCAAAAAGACACAGCCACCCCAAAGTTTGGAACGGCTCTGTTTACAAGAACCTCGTTTACAGTACAAGTTCAACATCGCAGAAAGTGAAAAATGGATAAAGAAGTTGTGGTATTTACTTACAAAGCAATATCACTCAGCAATGAAATCTGTGTCATCAGGCCCTTAGCAGCACAATGAGTGGATTCAGGTATGATGATTCTAACTGAAATAAGTCACACAGAAAAAGAAACATCATAAGATATCAGTAATACACGGAATGTAAACTTGGCTACACAGGAACTGAATTACAGAACAGAACAGGGTCTCAAATTTAGAAAACCAACTTATTCTTGCTTAAGGGTAAAGGTGAGTTGGGGTGCTGCATAAAACCAGAGATTGAAATGAGCACAGATAAAGTTCCTTAAGCCAAATATGGAATAGACAAGAGCTACTCCTTGCTCAACGAAATGGACTCAACACCCCATATTAAACGCCTAAGAATGTTCCTGACTAGTAAGTATCTTAAAACCTATGGATTGCTATGTCTCCGAAAGAGAATCAAGCATGTGTACAGGGGCATAAACGCAGCAGTGATAGGATTGGAGAGGTTCGGTGAGCAAATGAAGACCCTTTGAAGTCATATTGCATGGTACCCATTCCACGGGTTTCAACAACCCAGGTTTTAGGTATTCTTCCTTCAGCTAAAACATGCATGTGGAACCCAGAGTATGATCAACCATGTGATCGGGAGACGTGTTCAAATATGTCTCAGTTTTCTTACCCTGGTACTCGGGTGCAACATTCCAGACGCTTTACTAACACTCTCCCGAATTGGAGAGTCAGCGCCTTTAACCTCCTGTTTGGCCCAGTTTGCAATTTCTGCGGAAGATGAACAGGAATAGCGAGAACCAATGAGAGGCTAGCTGGAGGTGTCTGGACGGGCAAATTTAACTCTCATTTCCCACCAGGAAGAGGAATTAACCAAAGGCTCAGCGTGCCATGCCGGAACCAGATTAGGGCCTGAAGCCATCCTGCGGTGTTGCGGCCAGGTCACAAGAAAGCGAGTTGAAGAAAGGAGCTCAGGGGCACTGTAATTCACAAACCTGCAGAGTTATAAATGACAGCTATCGTCCAAAAATAGACTGAAGTAAGGCTGCCAAGAGGACTTGAAAGCGGGGCAGAATTGCAGGAAACCGATTTCAGGAGGTAGACTGGAATTGCATTGAAAGCATAGGAAAAGAGGCAGAACGTCCACAATGATGCACTTGGCCAAAAAGGGCGTATGCGTTTTTTCCTGAATATATTCAGGAAAAAACGCATACGCCCTTTTTGGACAACCAAGCAAGCTTGCAAAGGAAATCTGCACTACAATGAAGTCTCACTTCCCCCCGGTCAAAAGGGCCATCTGAAAAAAGTGTAAAATCCAGAAAGGCAACAGGCCATTGAGAACTGGAAGCCTTGTTATGCTGATGGGCGGGATGTAAATTGCCAACAGACACTTGGGAGAAGTGTATGGTGTTTCCTGAAACATCTAAAAAACAAAGCAACAGAGCCTAGGGCACTTCCACTTATGGTCCTATAGCTTAGGGAAATTAAAATCAAAAAGACACAGCCACCCCAAAGTTTGGAACAGCTCTGTTTACAAGAACCTCGTTTGCAGTACAAGTTCAACATCGCAGAAAGTGAAAAATGGATAAAGAACTTGTGGTACTTACGTACAATGCAGTATCACTCAGCAATGAAATCTATGTCATCAGGCCCGTAGCAGCATAATGAGTAGATTCAGGTACGATGATTCTAACTGAAATAAGTCACACAGAAAAAGAAACATCATAAGATATCACTAATACACGGAATGTAAACTTGGCTACACAGGAACTGAATTCCAAAACAGAACAGGTTCTCAAATTTAGAAAACCAACTTATGCTTGCTTAAGGGTAAAGGTGAGTTGGGGTGCTGCATAAAACCAGAGATTGAAATGAGCACAGATAAAGTTCCTTAAGCCAAATATGGAATAGACAAGAGCTACTCCTTGCTCAACGAAATGGACTCAACACCGCATATTAAACGCCTAAGAATGTACCTGACTAGTAAGTATCTTAAAACCTATGGATTGCTATGTCTCCGAAAGAGAATCAAGCATGTGTACAGGGGCATAAACGCAGCAGTGATAGGATTGGAGAGGTTCGGTGAGCAAATGAAGACCCTTTGAAGTCATATTGCATGGTACCCATTCCACGGGTTTCAACTACCCAGGTTTTAGGTATTCTTCCTTCAGCTAAAACATGCATGTGGAACCCAGAGTATGATCAACCATGTGATCGTGAGATGTGTTCAAATATTTCTCAGTTTTCCTCCCCTGGTACTCGGGTGCAACATTCCAGACGCTTTACTAACTCTCTCCCCTCTTGGAGAGTCAGCGCCTTTAACCTCCTGTTTGGCACAGTTTTGCAATTTCTGCGGAAGATGAACAGGAATAGCGAGAACCAATGAGAGGCTAGCTGGAGGTGTCTGGACGGGCAAATTTAACTCTCATTTCCCACCAGGAAGAGGAAATAACCAAAGGCTCAGCGTGCCGTACCGGAACCAGATTAGGGCCTGAAGCCATCCTGCGGTGTTGCGGCCAGCTCACAAGAAAGCGAGTTGAAGAAAGGAGCTCAGGGGCACTGTAATTCACAAACCTGCAGAGTTATAAATGACAGCTATCGTCCAAAAATAGACTGAAGTAAGGCTGCCAAGAGGACTTGAAAGCGGGGCAGAATTGCAGGAAACCGATTTCAGGAGGTAGACTGGAATTGCATTGAAAGCATAGGAAAAGAGGCAGAACGTCCACAATGATGCACTTGGCCAAAAAGGGCGTATGCGTGTTTTCCTGAATATATTCAGGAAAACACGCATACGCCCTTTTTGGCCAACCAAGCAAGCTTGCAAAGGAAATCTGCACTACAATGAAGTCTCACTTCCCCCCGGTCAAAAGGGCCATCTGAAAAAAGTGTAAAATCCAGAAAGGCAGGACAGGCCATGGAGAACTGGGAGCCTTGTTATGCTGATGGGCGGGATGTAAATTGCCAACAGACACTTGGGAGAAGTGTATGGTGTTTCCTGAAATATCTAAAAAACAAAGCAACAGAACCTAGGGCACTTCCACTTATGGTCCTATAGCTTAGGGAAATTAAAATCAAAAAGACACAGCCACCCCAAAGTTTGGAACGGCTCTGTTTACAAGAACCTCGTTTACAGTACAAGTTCAACATCGCAGAAAGTGAAAAATGGATAAAGAAGTTGTGGTATTTACTTACAAAGCAATATCACTCAGCAATGAAATCTGTGTCATCAGGCCCTTAGCAGCACAATGAGTGGATTCAGGTATGATGATTCTAACTGAAGTAAGTCACACAGAAAAAGAAACATCATAAGATATCAGTAATACACGGAATGGAAACTTGGCTCCACAGGAACTGAATTACAGAACAGAACAGGGTCTCAAATTTAGAAAAACAACTTATGCTTGCTTAAGAGTAACGGTGAGTTGGGGTGCTGCATAAAACCAGAGATTGAAATGAGCACAGATAAAGTTCCTTAAGCCAAATATGGAATAGACAAGAGCTACTCCTTGCTCAACGAAATGGACTCAACACCGCATATTAAACGCCTAAGAATGTACCTGACTTGTAAGTATCTTAAAACCTATGGATTGCTATGTCTCCGAAAGAGAATCAAGCATGTGTACAGGGGCATAAACGCAGCAGTGATAGGATTGGAGAGGTTTGGTGAGCAAATGAAGACCCTTTGAAGTCATATTGCATGGTACCCATTCCAAGGTTTTCAACTACCCAGGTTTAAGGTATTCTTCCTTCAGCTAAAACATGCATGTGGAACCTAGAGTATGATCAACCATGTGATCGGGAGACGTGTTCAAATATGTCTCAGTTTTCCTCCCCTGGTACTCGGGTGCAACATTCCAGACGCTTTCCTAACACTCTCCCCACTTGGAGAGTCAGCGCCTTTAACCTCCTGTTTGGCCCAGTTTGCAATTTCTGCGGAAGATGAACAGGAATAGCGAGAACCAATGAGAGGCTAGCTGGAGGTGTCTGGACGGGCAAATTTAACTCTCATTTCCCACCAGGAAGAGGAATTAACCAAAGGCTCAGCATGCCGGGCCGGAACCAGATTAGGGCCTGAAGCCATCCTGCGGTGTTGCGGCCAGGTCACAAGAAAGCGAGTTGAAGAAAGGAGCTCAGGGGCACTGTAATTCACAAACCTGCAGAGTTATAAATGACAGCTATCGTCCAAAAATAGACTGAAGTAAGGCTGCCAAGAGGACTTGAAAGCGGGGCAGAATTGCAGGAAACCGATTTCAGGAGGTAGACTGGAATTGCATTGAAAGCATAGGAAAAGAGGCAGAACGTCCACAATGATGCACTTGGCCAAAAAGGGCGTATGCGTTTTTTCCTGAATATATTCAGGAAAAAACGCATACGCCCTTTTTGGCCAACCAAGCAAGCTTGCAAAGGAAATCTGCACTACAATGAAGTCTCACTTCACCCCGGTCAAAAGGGCCATCTGAAAAAAGTGTAAAATCCAGAAAGGCAACAGGCCATTGAGAACTGGGAGCCTTGTTATGCTGATGGGCGGGATGTAAATTGCCAACAGACACTTGGGAGAAGTGTATGGTGTTTCCTGAAACATCTAAAAAACAAAGCAACAGAGCCTAGGGCACTTCCACTTATGGTCCTATAGCTTAGGGAAATTAAAATCAAAAAGACACAGCCACCCCAAAGTTTGGAACGGCTCTGTTTACAAGAACCTCGTTTACAGTACAAGTTCAACATCGCAGAAAGTGAAAAATGGATAAAGAAGTTGTGGTATTTACTTACAAAGCAATATCACTCAGCAATGAAATCTGTGTCATCAGGCCCTTAGCAGCACAATGAGTGGATTCAGGTATGATGATTCTAACTGAAATAAGTCACACAGAAAAAGAAACATCATAAGATATCAGTAATACACGGAATGGAAACTTGGCTACACAGGAACTGAATTACAGAACAGAACAGGGTCTCAAATTTAGAAAACCAACTTATTCTTGCTTAAGGGTAAAGGTGAGTTGGGGTGCTGCATAAAAACAGAGATTGAAATGAGCACAGATAAAGTTCCTTAAGCCAAATATGGAATAGACAAGAGCTACTCCTTGCTCAACGAAATGGACTCAACACCCCATATTAAACGCCTAAGAATGTACCTGACTAGTAAGTATCTTAAAACCTATGGATTGCTATGTCTCCGAAAGAGAATCAAGCATGTGTACAGGGGCATAAACGCAGCAGTGATAGGATTGGAGAGGTTTGGTGAGCAAATGAAGACCCTTTGAAGTCATATTGCATGGTACCCATTCCAAGGTTTTCAACTACCCAGGTTTAAGGTATTCTTCCTTCAGCTAAAACATGCATGTGGAACCTAGAGTATGATCAACCATGTGATCGGGAGACGTGTTCAAATATGTCTCAGTTTTCCTCCCCTGGTACTCGGGTGCAACATTCCAGACGCTTTCCTAACACTCTCCCCACTTGGAGAGTCAGCGCCTTTAACCTCCTGTTTGGCCCAGTTTGCAATTTCTGCGGAAGATGAACAGGAATAGCGAGAACCAATGAGAGGCTAGCTGGAGGTGTCTGGACGGGCAAATTTAACTCTCATTTCCCACCAGGAAGAGGAATTAACCAAAGGCTCAGCGTGCCGGGCCGGAACCAGATTAGGGCCTGAAGCCATCCTGCGGTGTTGCGGCCAGGTCACAAGAAAGCGAGTTGAAGAAAGGAGCTCAGGGGCACTGTAATTCACAAACCTGCAGAGTTATAAATGACAGCTATCGTCCAAAAATAGACTGAAGTAAGGCTGCCAAGAGGACTTGAAAGCGGGGCAGAATTGCAGGAAACCGATTTCAGGAGGTAGACTGGAATTGCATTGAAAGCATAGGAAAAGAGGCAGAACGTCCACAATGATGCACTTGGCCAAAAAGGGCGTATGCGTTTTTTCCTGAATATATTCAGGAAAAAACGCATACGCCCTTTTTGGCCAACCAAGCAAGCTTGCAAAGGAAATCTGCACTACAATGAAGTCTCACTTCCCCCCGGTCAAAAGGGCCATCTGAAAAAAGTGTAAAATCCAGAAAGGCAACAGGCCATTGAGAACTGGGAGCCTTGTTATGCTGATGGGCGGGATGTAAATTGCCAACAGACACTTGGGAGAAGTGTATGGTGTTTCCTGAAACATCTAAAAAACAAAGCAACAGAGCCTAGGGCACTTCCACTTATGGTCCTATAGCTTAGGGAAATTAAAATCAAAAAGACACAGCCACCCCAAAGTTTGGAACGGCTCTGTTTACAAGAACCTCGTTTACAGTACAAGTTCAACATCGCAGAAAGTGATAAATGGATAAAGAAGTTGTGGTATTTACTTACAAAGCAATATCACTCAGCAATGAAATCTGTGTCATCAGGCCCTTAGCAGCACAATGAGTGGATTCAGGTATGATGATTCTAACTGAAATAAGTCACACAGAAAAAGAAACATCATAAGATATCACTAATACACGGAATGTAAACGTGGCTACACAGGAACTGAATTACAGAACAGAACAGGGTCTCAAATTTAGAAAAACAACTTATGCTTGCTTAAGGGTAAAGGTGAGTTGGGTGCTGCATAAAACCAGAGATTGAAATGAGCACAGATAAAGTTCCTTAAGTCAAATATGGAATAGACAAGAGCTACTCCTTGCTCAACGAAATGGACTCAACACCCCATATTAAACGCCTAAGAATGTACCTGACTAGTAAGTATCGTAAAACCTATGGATTGCTATGTCTCCAAAAGAGAATCAAGCATGTGTACAGGGGCATAAACGCAGCAGTGATAGGATTGGAGAGGTTCGGTGAGCAAATGAAGACCCTTTGAAGTCATATTGCATGGTACCCATTACACGGGTCTCAACTCTCCAGGTTTAAGGTATTCTTCCTTCAGCTAAAACATGCATGTGGAACCCAAGTATGATCAACCATGTGAACGGGAGACGTGTTCAAATATGTCTCAGTTTTCCTCCCCTGGTACTCGGGTGCAACATTCCAGACGCTTTACTAACACTCTCCCCACTTGGAGAGTCAGCGCCTTTAACCTCCTGTTTGGCCCAGTTTGCAATTTCTGCGGAAGATGAACAGGAATAGCGAGAACCAATGAGAGGCTAGCTGGAGGTGTCTGGACGGGCAAATTTAACTCTCATTTCCCACCAGGAAGAGGAAATAACCAAAGGCTCAGCGTGCCGTACCGGAACCAGATTAGGGCCTGAAGCCATCCTGCGGTGTTGCGGCCAGCTCAAAAGAAAGCGAGTTGAAGAAAGGAGCTCAGGGGCACTGTAATTCACAAACCTGCAGAGTTATAAATGACAGCTATCGTCCAAAAATAGACTGAAGTAAGGCTGCCAAGAGGACTTGAAAGCGGGGCAGAATTGCAGGAAACCGATTTCTGGAGGTAGACTGGAATTGCATTGAAAGCATGGGAAAAGAGGCAGAACGTCCACAATGATGCACTTGGCCAAAAAGGGCGTATGCGTTTTTTCCTGAATATATTCAGGAAAAAACGCATACGCCCTTTTTGGCCAACCAAGCAAGCTTGCAAAGGAAATCTGCACTATAATGAAGTCTCACTTCCCCCCGGTCAAAAGGGCCATCTGAAAAAAGTGTAAAATCCAGAAAGGCAGGACAGGCCATGGAGAACTGGGAGCCTTGTTATGCTGATGGGCGGGACGTAAATTGCCAACAAGCACTCCGGAGAAGTGTATGGTGTTTCCTGAAACATCTAAAAAACAAAGCAACAGAACCTAGGGCACTTCCACTTATGGTCCTATAGCTTAGGGAAATTAAAATCAAAAAGACACAGCCACCCCAATGTTTGGAACGGCTCTGTTTACAAGAACCTCGTTTACAGTACAAGTTCAACATCGCAGAAAGTGAAAAATGGATAAAGAAGTTGTGGTATTTACTTACAAAGCAATATCACTCAGCAATGAAATCTGTGTCATCAGGCCCTTAGCATCACAATGAGTGGATTCATGTATGATGATTCTAACTGAAGTAAGTCACACAGAAAAAGAAACATCATAAGATATCAGTAATACACGGAATGTAAACTTGGCTACACAGGAACTGAATTACAGAACAGAACAGGGTCTCAAATTTAGAAAACCAACTTATGCTTGCTTAAGGGTAAAGGTAAGTTGGGGTGCTGCATAAAACCAGAGATTGAAATGAGCACAGATAAAGTTCCTTAAGTCAAATATGGAATAGACAAGAGCTACTCCTTGCTCAACGAAATGGACTCAACACCGCATATTAAACGCCTAAGAATGTACCTGTCTAGTAAGTATCTTAAAACCTATGGATTACTATGTCTCCGAAAGAGAATCAAGCATGTGTACAGGGGCATAAACGCAGCAGTGATAGGATTGGAGAGGTTCGGTGAGCAAATGAAGACCCTTTGAAGTCATATTGCATGGTACCCATTACACGGGTCTTAACTCTCCAGGTTTAAGGTATTCTTCCTTCAGCTAAAACATGCATGTGGAACCCAAGTATAATCAACCATGTGAACGGGAGACGTGTTCAAATATGTCTCAGTTTTCCTCCCCTGGTACTCGGGTGCAACATTCCAGACGCTTTACTAACACTCTCTCCACTTGGAGAGTCAGTCCCTTTAACCTCCTGTTTGGCCCAGTTTGCAATTTCTGCGGAAGATGAACAGGAATAGCGAGAACCAATGAGAGACTAGCTGGAGGTGTCTGGACGGGCAAATTTAACTCTCATTTCCCACCAGGAAGAGGAAATAACCAAAGGCTCAGCGTGCCGTGCCGGAACTAGATTAGGGCCTGAAGCCATCCTGCGGTGTTGCGGCCAGGTCACAAGAAAGCGAGTTGAAGAAAGGAGCTCAGGGGCACTGTAATTCACAAACCTGCAGAGTTATAAATGACAGCTATCGTCCAAAAATAGACTGAAGTAAGGCTGCCAAGAGGACTTGAAAGCGGGGCAGAATTGCAGGAATCCGATTTCAGGAGGTAGACTGGAATTGCATTGAAAGCATAGGAAAAGAGGCAGAACGTCCACAATGATGCACTTGGCCAAAAAGGGCGTATGCGTTTTTTCCTGAATATATTCAGGAAAAAACGCATACGCCCTTTTTGGCCAACCAAGCAAGCTTGCAAAGGAAATCTGCACTACAATGAAGTCTCACTTTCCCCCGGTCAAAAGGGCCATCTGAAAAAAGTGTAAAATCCAGAAAGGCAACAGGCCATTGAGAACTGGGAGCCTTGTTATGCTGATGGACGGGATGTAAACTGTCAACACACACTTGGGAGAAGTGTATGGTGTTTCCTGAAACATCTAAAAAACAAAGCAACAGAGCCTAGGGCACTTCCACTTATGGTCCTATAGCTTAGGGAAATTAAAATCAAAAAGACACAGCCACCCCAAAGTTTGGAATGGCTCTGTTTACAAGAACCTCGTTTACAGTACAAGTTCAACATCGCAGAAAGTGAAAAATGGATAAAGAAGTTGTGGTATTCACTTACAAAGCAATATCACTCAGCAATGAAATCTATGTCATCAGGCCCTTAGCAGCACAATGAGTGGATTCAGGTATGATGATTCTAACTGAAATAAGTCACACAGAAAAAGAAACATCATAAGATATCAGTAATACACGGAATGGAAACTTGGCTACACAGGAACTGAATTACAGAACAGAACAGGGCCTCAAATTTAGAAAAACAACTTATGCTTGCTTAAGGGTAAAGGTGAGTTGGGGTGCTGCATAAAACCAGAGATTGAAATGAGCACAGATAAAGTTCCTTAAGCCAAATATGGAATAGACAAGAGCTACTCCTTGCTCAACGAAATGGACTCAACACCGCATATTAAACGCCTAAGAATGTACCTGACTTGTAAGTATCTTAAAACCTATGGATTGCTATGTCTCCGAAAGAGAATCAAGCATGTGTACAGGGGCATAAACGCAGCAGTGATAGGATTGGAGAGGTTCGGTGAGCAAATGAAGACCCTTTGAAGTCATATTGCGTGGTACCCATTCCATGGGTTTCAACTACCCAGGTTTAAGGTATTCTTCCTTCAGCTAAAACATGCATGTGGAACCTAGAGTATGATCAACCATGTGATCGGGAGACGTGTTCAAATCTGTCTCAGTTTTCCTCCCCTGGTACTCGGGTGCAACATTCCAGACGCTTTACTAACACTCTCCCCACTTGGAGAGTCAGCGCCTTTAACCTCCTGTTTGGCCCAGTTTGCAATTTCTGCGGAAGATGAACAGGAATAGCGAGAACCAATGAGAGGCTAGCTGGAGGTGTCTGGACGGGCAAATTTAACTCTCATTTCCCACCAGGAAGAGGAAATAACCAAAGGCTCAGCGTGCCGTACCGGAACCAGATTAGGGCCTGAAGCCATCCTGCGGTGTTGCGGCCAGGTCACAAGAAAGCGAGTTGAAGAAAGGAGCTCAGGGGCACTGTAATTCACAAACCTGCAGAGTTATAAATGACAGCTATCGTCCAAAAATAGACTGAAGTAAGGCTGCCAAGAGGACTTGAAAGCGGGGCAGAATTGCAGGAAACTGATTTCAGGAGGTAGACTGGAATTGCATTGAAAGCATAGGAAAAGAGGCAGAACGTCCACAATGATGCGCTTGGCCAAAAAGGGCGTATGCGTTTTTTCCTGAATATATTCAGGAAAAAACGCATACGCCCTTTTTGGCCAACCAAGCAAGCTTGCAAAGGAAATCTGCACTACAATGAAGTCTCACTTCCCCCCGGTCAAAAGGGCCATCTGAAAAAAGTGTAAAATCCAGAAAGGCAGGACAGGCCATGGAGAACTGGGAGCCTTGTTATGCTGATGGGCGGGATGTAAATTGCCAACAACCACTCCAGAGAAGTGTATGGTGTTTCCTGAAACATCTAAAAAACAAAGCAACAGAACCTAGGGCACTTCCACTTATGGTCCTATAGCTTAGGGAAATTAAAATCAAAAAGACACAGCCACCCCAAAGTTTGGAACGGCTCTGTTTACAAGAACCTCGTTTACAGTACAAGTTCAACATCGCAGAAAGTGAAAAATGGATAAAGAAGTTGTGGTATTTACTTACAAAGCAATATCACTCAGCAATGAAATCTGTGTCATCAGGCCCTTAGCAGCACAATGAGTGGATTCAGGTATGATGATTCTAACTGAAATAAGTCACACAGAAAAAGAAACATCATAACATATCAGTAATACACGGAATGTAAACTTGGCTACACAGGAACTGAATTACAGAACAGAACAGGGTCTCAAATTTAGAAAACAAACTTATTCTTGCTTAAGGGTAAAGGTGAGTTGGGGTGCTGCATAAAACCAGAGATTGAAATGAGCACAGATAAAGTTCCTTAAGCCAAATATGGAATAGACAAGAGCTACTCCTTGCTCAACGAAATGGACTCAACACCCCATATTAAACGCCTAAGAATGTACCTGACTAGTAAGTATCTTAAAACCTATGGATTGCTATGTCTCCGAAAGAGAATCAAGCATGTGTACAGGGGCATAAACGCAGCAGTGATAGGATTGGAGAGGTTCGGTGAGCAAATGAAGACCCTTTGAAGTCATATGGCATTGTACCCATTCCACGGGTTTCAACTACCCAGGTTTAAGGTATTCTTCCTTCAGCTAAAACATGCATGTGGAACCTAGAGTATGATCAACCATGTGATCGGGAGACGTGTTCAAATATGTCTCAGTTTTCCTCCCCTGGTACTCGGGTGCAACATTCCAGACGCTTTACTTACACTCTCCCCACTTGGAGAGTCAGTCCCTTTAACCTCCTGTTTGGCCCAGTTTGCAATTTCTGCGGAAGATGAACAGGAATAGCGAGAACCAATGAGAGGCTAGCTGGAGGTGTCTGGACGGGCAAATTTAACTCTCATTTCCCACCAGGAAGAGGAATTAACCAAAGGCTCAGCATGCCGGGCCGGAACCAGATTAGGGCCTGAAGCCATCCTGCGGTGTTGCGGCCAGGTCACAAGAAAGCGAGTTGAAGAAAGGAGCTCAGGGGCACTGTAATTCACAAACCTGCAGAGTTATAAATGACAGCTATCGTCCAAAAATAGACTGAAGTAAGGCTGCCAAGAGGACTTGAAAGCGGGGCAGAATTGCAGGAAACCGATTTCAGGAGGTAGACTGGAATTGCATTGAAAGCATAGGAAAAGAGGCAGAACGTCCACAATGATGCACTTGGCCAAAAAGGGCGTATGCGTTTTTTCCTGAATATATTCAGGAAAAAACGCATACGCCCTTTTTGGCCAACCAAGCAAGCTTGCAAAGGAAATCTGCACTACAATGAAGTCTCACTTTCCCCCGGTCAAAAGGGCCATCTGAAAAAAGTGTAAAATCCAGAAAGGCAACAGGCCATTGAGAACTGGGAGCCTTGTTATGCTGATGGGCGGGATGTAAATTGTCAACACACACTTGGGAGAAGTGTATGGTGTTTCCTGAAACATCTAAAAAACAAAGCAACAGAGCCTAGGGCACTTCCACTTATGGTCCTATAGCTTAGGGAAATTAAAATCAAAAAGACACAGCCACCCCAAAGTTTGGAATGGCTCTGTTTACAAGAACCTCGTTTACAGTACAAGTTCAACATCGCAGAAAGTGAAAAATGGATAAAGAAGTTGTGGTATTCACTTACAAAGCAATATCACTCAGCAATGAAATCTATGTCATCAGGCCCTTAGCAGCACAATGAGTGGATTCAGGTATGATGATTCTAACTGAAATAAGTCACACAGAAAAAGAAACATCATAAGATATCAGTAATACACGGAATGGAAACTTGGCTACACAGGAACTGAATTACAGAACAGAACAGGGCCTCAAATTTAGAAAAACAACTTATGCTTGCTTAAGGGTAAAGGTGAGTTGGGGTGCTGCATAAAACCAGAGATTGAAATGAGCACAGATAAAGTTCCTTAAGCCAAATATGGAATAGACAAGAGCTACTCCTTGCTCAACGAAATGGACTCAACACCGCATATTAAACGCCTAAGAATGTACCTGACTTGTAAGTATCTTAAAACCTATGGATTGCTATGTCTCCGAAAGAGAATCAAGCATGTGTACAGGGGCATAAACGCAGCAGTGATAGGATTGGAGAGGTTCGGTGAGCAAATGAAGACCCTTTGAAGTCATATTGCATGGTACCCATTACACGGGTCTTAACTCTCCAGGTTTAAGGTATTCTTCCTTCAGCTAAAACATGCATGTGGAACCCACGTATGATCAACCATGTGATCGGGAGACGTGTTCAAATATGTCTCAGTTTTCCTCCCCTGGTACTCGGGTGCAACATTCCAGACGCTTTACTAACACTCTCCCGACTTGGAGAGTCAGTCCCTTTAACCTCCTGTTTGGCCCAGTTTGCAATTTCTGCAGAAGATGAACAGGAATAGCGAGAACCAATGAGAGGCTAGCTGGAGGTGTCTGGACGGGCAAATTTAACTCTCATTTCCCACCAGGAAGAGGAATTAACCAAAGGCTCAGCATGCCGGGCCGGAACCAGATTAGGGCCTGAAGCCATCCTGCGGTGTTGCGGCCAGGTCACAAGAAAGCGAGTTGAAGAAAGGAGCTCAGGGGCACTGTAATTCACAAACCTGCAGAGTTATAAATGACAGCTATCCTCCAAAAATAGACTGAAGTAAGGCTGCCAAGAGGACTTGAAAGCGGGGCAGAATTGCAGGAAACCGATTTCAGGAGGTAGACTGCAATTGCATTGAAAGCATAGGAAAAGAGGCAGAACGTCCACAATGATGCACTTGGCCAAAAAGGGCGTATGCGTTTTTTCCTGAATATATTCAGGAAAAAACGCATACGCCCTTTTTGGCCAACCAAGCAAGCTTGCAAAGGAAATCTGCACTACAATGATGTCTCACTTCCCCCCGGTCAAAAGGGCCATCTGAAAAAAGTGTAAAATCCAGAAAGGCAACAGGCCATTAAGAACTGGGAGCCTTGTTATGCTGATAGGCGGGATGTAAATTGCCAACAGACACTTGGGAGAAGTGTATGGTGTTTCCTGAAACATCTAAAAAACAAAGCAACAGAGCCTAGGGCACTGCCACTTATGGTCCTATAGCTTAGGGAAATTAAAATCAAAAAGACACAGCCACCCCAAAGTTTGGAACGGCTCTGTTTACAAGAACCTCATTTACAGTACAAGTTCAACATCGCAGAAAGTGAAAAATGGATAAAGAAGTTGTGGTATTCACTTACAAAGCAATATCACTTAGCAATGAAATCTATGTCATCAGGCCCTTAGCAGCACAATGAGTGGATTCAGGTATGATGATTCTAACTGAAATAAGTCACACAGAAAAAGAAACATCATAAGATATCAGTAATACACGGAATGTAAACTTGGCTACACAGGAACTGAATTACAGAACAGAACAGGGTCTCAAATTTAGAAAATCAACTTATGCTTGCTTAAGGGGAAAGGTGAGTTGGGGTGCTGCATAAAACCAGAGATTGAAATGAGCACAGATAAAGTTCCTTAAGCCAAATATGGAATAGACAAGAGCTACTCCTTGCTCAACGAAATGGACTCAACACCGCATATTAAACGCCTAAGAATGTACCTGACTTGTAAATATCTTAAAACCTATGGATTGCTATGTCTCCAAAAGAGAATCAAGCATGTGTACAGGGGCATAAACGCAGCAGTGATAGGATTGGAGAGGTGCGGTGAGCAAATGAAGACCCTTTGAAGTCATATTGCATGGTACCCATTCCACGGGTTTCAACTACCCAGGTTTAAGGTATTCTTCCTTCAGCTAAAACATGCATGTGGAACTCAAGTATGATCAACCATGTGAATGGGAGACGTGTTCAAATATGTCTCAGTTTTCCTCCCCTGGTACTCGGGTGCAACATTCCAGACGCTTTACTAACACTCTCCCCACTTGGAGAGTCAGCGCCTTTAACCTCCTGTTTGGCCCAGTTTGCAATTTCTGCGGAAGATGAACAGGAATAGCGAGAACCAATGAGAGGCTAGCTGGAGGTGTCTGGACGGGCAAATTTAACTCTCATTTCCCACCAGGAAGAGGAAATAACCAAAGGCTCAGCGTGCCGTACCGGAACCAGATTAGGGCCTGAAGCCATCCTGCGGTGTTGCGGCCAGCTCAAAAGAAAGCGAGTTGAAGAAAGGAGCTCAGGGGCACTGTAATTCACAAACCTGCAGAGTTATAAATGACAGCTATCGTCCAAAAATAGACTGAAGTAAGGCTGCCAAGAGGACTTGAAAGCGGGGCAGAATTGCAGGAAACCGATTTCAGGAGGTAGACTGGAATTGCATTGAAAGCATGGGAAAAGAGGCAGAACGTCCGCAATGATGCACTTGGCCAAAAAGGGCGTATGCGTTTTTTCCTGAATATATTCAGGAAAAAACGCATACGCCCTTTTTGGCCAACCAAGCAAGCTTGCAAAGGAAATCTGCACTATAATGAAGTCTCACTTCCCCCCGGTCAAAAGGGCCATCTGAAAAAAGTGTAAAATCCAGAAAGGCAGGACAGGCCATGGAGAACTGGGAGCCTTGTTATGCTGATGGGCGGGATGTAAATTGCCAACAAGCACTCCGGAGAAGTGTATGGTGTTTCCTGAAACATCTAAAAAACAAAGCAACAGAACCTAGGGCACTTCCACTTATGGTCCTATAGCTTAGGGAAATTAAAATCAAAAAGACACAGCCACCCCAAAGTTTGGAACGGCTCTGTTTACAAGAACCTCGTTTACAGTACAAGTTCAACATCGCAGAAAGTGAAAAATGGATAAAGAAGTTGTGGTATTTACTTACAAAGCAATATCACTCAGCAATGAAATCTGTGTCATCACGCCCTTAGCATCACAATGAGTGGATTCAGGTATGATGATTCTAACTGAAGTAAGTCACACAGAAAAAGAAACATCATAATATATCAGTAATACACGGAATGTAAACTTGGCTACACAGGAACTGAATTACAGAACAGAACAGGGTCTCAAATTTAGAAAACCAACTTATGCTTGCTTAAGGGTAAAGGTAAGTTGGGGTGCTGCATAAAACCAGAGATTGAAATGAGCACAGATAAAGTTCCTTAAGTCAAATATGGAATAGACAAGAGCTACTCCTTGCTCAACGAAATGGACTCAACACCGCATATTAAACGCCTAAGAATGTACCTGACTAGTAAGTATCTTAAAACCTATGGATTACTATGTCTCCGAAAGAGAATCAAGCATGTGTACAGGGGCATAAACGCAGCAGTGATAGGATTGGAGAGGTTCGGTGAGCAAATGAAGACCCTTTGAAGTCATATTGCATGGTACCCATTACACGGGTCTTAACTCTCCAGGTTTAAGGTATTCTTCCTTCAGCTAAAACATGCATGTGGAACCCAAGTATAATCAACCATGTGAACGGGAGACGTGTTCAAATATGTCTCAGTTTTCCTCCCCTGGTACTCGGGTGCAACATTCCAGACGCTTTACTAACACTCTCTCCACTTGGAGAGTCAGTCCCTTTAACCTCCTGTTTGGCCCAGTTTGCAATTTCTGCGGAAGATGAACAGGAATAGCGAGAACCAATGAGAGACTAGCTGGAGGTGTCTGGACGGGCAAATTTAACTCTCATTTCCCACCAGGAAGAGGAATTAACCAAAGGCTCAGCATGCCGGGCCGGAAACAGATTAGGGCCTGAAGCCATCCTGCGGTGTTGCGGCCAGGTCACAAGAAAGCGAGTTGAAGAAAGGAGCTCAGGGACACTGTAATTCACAAACCTGCAGAGTTATAAATGACAGCTATCGTCCAAAAATAGACTGAAGTAAGGCTGCCAAGAGGACTTAAAAGCGGGGCAGAATTGCAGGAAACCGATTTCAGGAGGTAGACTGGAATTGCATTGAAAGCATAGGAAAAGAGGCAGAACGTCCACAATGATGCACTTGGCCAAAAAGGGCGTATGCGTTTTTTCCTGAATATATTCAGGAAAAAACGCATACGCCCTTTTTGGCCAACCAAGCAAGCTTGCAAAGGAAATCTGCACTACAATGAAGTCTCACTTCCCCCCGGTCAAAAGGGCCATCTGAAAAAAGTGTAAAATCCAGAAAGGCAGGACAGGCCATGGAGAACTGGGAGCCTTGTTATGCTGATGGGCGGGATGTAAATTGCCAACAAGCACTCCGGAGAAGTGTATGGTGTTTCCTGAAACATCTAAAAAACAAAGCAACAGAACCTAGGGCACTTCCACTTATGGTCCTATAGCTTAGGGAAATTAAAATCAAAAAGACACAGCCACCCCAAAGTTTGGAACGGCTCTGTTTACAAGAACCTCGTTTACAGTACAAGTTCAACATCGCAGAAAGTGAAAAATGGATAAAGAAGTTGTGGTATTTACTTACAAAGCAATATCACTCAGCAATGAAATCTGTGTCATCAGGCCCTTAGCAGCACAATGAGTGGATTCAGGTATGATGATTCTAACTGAAATAAGTCACACAGAAAAAGAAACATCATAAGATATCAGTAATACACGGAATGTAAACTTGGCTACACAGGAACTGAATTACAGAACAGAACAGGGTCTCAAATTTAGAAAACCAACTTATTCTTGCTTAAGGGTAAAGGTGAGTTGGGGTGCTGCATAAAACCAGAGATTGAAATGAGCACAGATAAAGTTCCTTAAGCCAAATATGGAATAGACAAGAGCTACTCCTTGCTCAACGAAATGGACTCAACACCGCATATTAAACGCCTAAGAATGTACCTGACTAGTAAGTATCGTAAAACCTATGGATTGCTATGTCTCCGAAAGAGAATCAAGCATGTGTACAGGGGCATAAACACAGCAGTGATAGGATTGGAGAGGTTCGGTGAGCAAATGAAGACCCTTTGAAGTCATATTGCATGGTACCCATTCCACGGGTTTCAACTACCCAGGTTTAAGGTATTCTTCCTTCAGCTAAAACATGCATGTGGAACCTAGAGTATGATCAACCATGTGATCGGGAGACGTGTTCAAATATGTCTCAGTTTTCCTCCCCTGGTACTCGGGTGCAACATTCCAGACGCTTTACTTACACTCTCCCCACTAGGAGAGTCAGTCCCTTTAACCTTCTGTTTGGCCCAGTTTGCAATTTCTGCGGAAGATGAACAGGAATAGCGAGAACCAATGAGAGGCTAGCTGGAGGTGTCTGGACGGGCAAATTTAACTCTCATTTCCCACCAGGAAGAGGAATTAACCAAAGGCTCAGCATGCCGGGCCGGAAACAGATTAGGGCCTGAAGCCATCCTGCGGTGTTGCGGCCAGGTCACAAGAAAGCGAGTTGAAGAAAGGAGCTCAGGGGCACTGTAATTCACAAACCTGCAGAGTTATAAATGACAGCTATCGTCCAAAAATAGACTGAAGTAAGGCTGCCAAGAGGACTTGAAAGCGGGGCAGAATTGCAGGAAACCGATTTCAGGAGGTAGACTGGAATTGCATTGAAAGCATAGGAAAAGAGGCAGAACGTCCACAATGATGCACTTGGCCAAAAAGGGCGTATGCGTTTTTTCCTGAATATATTCAGGAAAAAACGCATACGCCCTTTTTGGCCAACCAAGCAAGCTTGCAAAGGAAATCTGCACTACAATGAAGTCTCACTTCCCCCCGGTCAAAAGGGCCATCTGAAAAAAGTGTAAAATCCAGAAAGGCAGGACAGGCCATGGAGAACTGGGAGCCTTGTTATGCTGATGGGCGGGATGTAAATTGCCAACAGACACTCGGGAGAAGTGTATGGTGTTTCCTGAAACATCTAAAAAACAAAGCAACAGAGCCTAGGGCACTGCCACTTATGGTCCTATAGCTTAGGGAAATTAAAATCAAAAAGACACAGCCACCCCAAAGTTTGGAACGGCTCTGTTTACAAGAACCTCGTTTACAGTACAAGTTCAACATCGCAGAAAGTGAAAAATGGATAAAGAAGTTGTGGTATTTACTTACAAAGCAATATCACTCAGCAATGAAATCTAGGTCATCAGGCCCTTAGCATCACAATGAGTGGATTCAGGTATGATGATTCTAACTGAAATAAGTCACACAGAAAAAGAAACATCATAAGATATCAGTAATACACGGAATGTAAACTTGGCTACACAGGAACTGAATTACAGAACAGAACAGGGTCTCAAATTTAGAAAACCAACTTATGCTTGCTTAAGGGTAAAGGTGAGTTGGGGTGCTGCATAAAACCAGAGATTGAAATGAGCACAGATAAAGTTCCTTAAGCCAAATATGGAATAGACAAGAGCTACTCCTTGCTCAACGAAATGGACTCAACACCGCATATTAAACGCCTAAGAATGTACCTGACTAGTAAGTATCTTAAAACCTATGGATTGCTATGTCTCCGAAAGAGAATCAAGCATGTGTACAGGGGCATAAACGCAGCAGTGATAGGATTGGAGAGGTTCGGTGAGCAAATGAAGACCCTTTGAAGTCATATTGCATGGTACCCATTACACGGGTCTCAACTCTCCAGGTTTAAGGTATTCTTCCTTCAGCTAAAACATGCATGTGGAACCTAGAGTATGATCAACCATGTGAACGGGAGACGTGTTCAAATATGTCTCAGTTTTCCTCCCCTGGTACTCGGGTGCAACATTCCAGACGCTTTACTAACACTCTCCCCACTTGGAGAGTCAGCGCCTTTAACCTCCTGTTTGGCCCAGTTTGCAATTTCTGCGGAAGATGAACAGGAATAGCGAGAACCAATGAGAGGCTAGCTGGAGGTGTCTGGACGGGCAAATTTAACTCTCATTTCCCACCAGGAAGAGGAAATAACCAAAGGCTCAGCGTGCCGTACCGGAACCAGATTAGGGCCTGAAGCCATCCTGCGGTGTTGCGGCCAGCTCAAAAGAAAGCGAGTTGAAGAAAGGAGCTCAGGAGCACTGTAATTCACAAACCTGCAGAGTTATAAATGACAGCTATCGTCCAAAAATAGACTGAAGTAAGGCTGCCAAGAGGACTTGAAAGCGGGGCAGAATTGCAGGAAACCGATTTCAGGAGGTAGACTGGAATTGCATTGAAAGCATAGGAAAAGAGGCAGAACGTCCACAATGATGCACTTGGCCAAAAAGGGCGTATGCGTTTTTTCCTGAATATATTCAGGAAAAAACGCATACGCCCTTTTTGGCCAACCAAGCAAGCTTGCAAAGGAAATCTGCACTACAATGAAGTGTCACTTCCCCCCGGTCAAAAGGGCCATCTGAAAAAAGTGTAAAATCCAGAAAGGCAGGACAGGCCATGGAGAACTGGGAGCCTTGTTATGCTGATGGGCGGGATGTAAATTGCCAACAACCACTCGGGAGAAGTGTATGGTGTTTCCTGAAACATCTAAAAAACAAAGCAACAGAACCTAGGGCACTTCCACTTATGGTCCTATAGCTTAGGGAAATTAAAATCAAAAAGACACAGCCACCCCAAAGTTTGGGACGCCTCTGTTTACAAGAACCTCGTTTACAGTACAAGTTCAACATCGCAGAAAGTGAAAAATGGATAAAGAAGTTGTGGTATTTACTTACAAAGCAATATCACTCAGCAATGAAATCTGTGTCATCAGGCCCTTAGCAGCACAATGAGTGGATTCAGGTATGATGATTCTAACTGAAGTAAGTCACACAGAAAAAGAAACATCATAAGATATCAGTAATACACGGAATGTAAACTTGGCTACACAGGAACTGAATTACAGAACAGAACAGGGACTCAAATTTAGAAAAACAACTTATGCTTGCTTAAGGGTAAAGGTGAGTTGGGGTGCTGCATAAAACCAGAGATTGAAATGAGCACAGATAAAGTTCCTTAAGCCAAATATGGAATAGACAAGAGCTACTCCTTGCTCAACGAAATGGACTCAACACCGCATATTAAACGCCTAAGTATGTACCTGACTTGTAAGTATCTTAAAACCTATGGATTGCTATGTCTCCAAAAGAGAATCAAGCATGTGTACAGGGGCATAAACGCAGCAGTGATAGGATTGGAGAGGTTCGGTGAGCAAATGAAGACCCTTTGAAGTCATATTGCATGGTACCCATTCCACGGGTTTCAACTACACAGGTTTAAGGTATTCTTCCTTCAGCTAAAACATGCATGTGGTACCTAGAGTATGATCAACCATGTGATCGGGAGACGTGTTCAAATATGTCTCAGTTTTCCTCCCCTGGTACTCGGGTGCAACATTCCAGACGCTTTACTAACACTCTCCCCACTTGGAGAGTCAGCGCCTTTAACCTCCTGTTTGGCCCAGTTTGCAATTTCTGCGGAAGATGAACAGGAATAGCGAGAACTAATGAGAGACTAGCTGGAGGTGTCTGGACGGGGAAATTTAACTCTGATTTCCCACCAGGAAGAGGAAATAACCAAAGGCTCAGCGTGCCGTGCCGGAACCAGATTAGGGCCTAAAGCCATCCTGCGGTGTTGTGGCCAGTTCACAAGAAAGCAAGTTGAAGAAAGGAGCTCAGGGGCACTGTAATTCACAAACCTGCAGAGTTATAAATGACAGCTATCGTCCAAAAATAGACTGAAGTAAGGCTGCCAAGAGGACTTGAAAGCGGGGCAGAATTGCAGGAAACCGATTTCAGGAGGTAGACTGGAATTGCATTGAAAGCATAGGAAAAGAGGCAGAACGTCCACAATGATGCACTTGGCCAAAAAGGGCGTATGCGTTTTTTCCTGAATATATTCAGGAAAAAACGCATACGCCCTTTTTGGCCAACCAAGCAAGCTTGCAAAGGAAATCTGCACTACAATGAAGTCTCACTTCCCCCCGGTCAAAAGGGCCATCTGAAAAAAGTGTAAAATCCAGAAAGGGAGGACAGGCCATGGAGAACTGGGAGCCTTGTTATGCTGATGGGCGGGATGTAAATTGCCAACAACCACTCGGGAGAAGTGTATGGTGTTTCCTGAAACATCTAAAAAACAAAGCAACAGAGCCTAGGGCACTTCCACTTATGGTCCTATAGCTTAGGGAAATTAAAATAAAAAAGACACAGCCACCCCAAAGTTTGGGACACCTCCGTTTACAAGAACCTCGTTTCCCGTACAAGTTCAATATCACAGAAAGTGAAAAATGGATAAAGAACTTGTGGTACTTACGTACAATGCAGTATCACTCAGCAATGAAATCTATGTCATCAGGCCCGTAGCAGCATAATGAGTGGATTCAGGTACGATGATTCTAACTGAAATAAGTCACACAGAAAAAGAAACATCATAAGATATCACTAATACACGGAATGTAAACTTGGCTACACAGGAACTGCATTCCAAAACAGAACAGGGTCTCAAATTTAGAAAACCAACTTATGCTTGCTTAAGGGGAAAGGTGAGTTGGGGTGCTGCATAAAACCAGAGATTGAAATGAGCACAGATAAAGTGCTTTAAGTCAAATATGGAATAGACAAGAGCTACTCCTTGCTCAACGAAATGGACTCAACACCCCATATTAAACGCCTAAGAATGTACCTGACTAGTAAGTATCTTAAAACCTATGGATTGCTATGTCTCCAAAAGAGAATCAAGCGTGTGTACAGGGGCATAAACGCAGCAGTGATAGGATTGGAGAGGTTCGGTGAGCAAATGAAGACCCTTTGAAGTCATATTGCATGGTACCCATTCCACGGGTCTCAACTCTCCAGGTTTAAGGTATGCTTCCTTCAGCTAAAACATGCATGTGGAACCTAGAGTATGATCAACCATGTGAACGGGAGACGTGTTCAAATATGTCTCAGTTTTCCTCCCCTGGTACTCGGGTGCAACATTCCAGACGCTTTACTAACACTCTCCCCACTTGGAGAGTCAGCGCCTTTAACCTCCTGTTTGGCCCAGTTTGCAATTTCTGCGGAAGATGAACAGGAATAGCGAGAACCAATGAGAGGCTAGCTGGAGGTGTCTGGACGGGCAAATTTAACTCTCATTTCCCACCAGGAAGAGGAAATAACCAAAGGCTCAGCGTGCCGTACTGGAACCAGATTAGGGCCTGAAGCCATCCTGCGGTGTTGCGGCCAGCTCAAAAGAAAGCGAGTTGAAGAAAGGAGCTCAGGAGCACTGTAATTCACAAACCTGCAGAGTTATAAATGACAGCTATCGTCCAAAAATAGACTGAAGTAAGGCTGTCAAGAGGACTTGAAAGCGGGGCAGAATTGCAGGAAACCGATTTCAGGAGGTAGACTGGAATTGCATTGAAAGCATAGGAAAAGAGGCAGAACGTCCACAATGATGCACTTGGCCAAAAAGGGCGTATGCGTTTTTTCCTGAATATATTCAGGAAAAAACGCATACGCCCTTTTTGGCCAACCAAGCAAGCTTGCAAAGGAAATCTGCACTACAATGAAGTCTCACTTCCCCCCGGTCAAAAGGGCCATCTGAAAAAAGTGTAAAATCCAGAAAGGCAGGACAGGCCATGGAGAACTGGGAGCCTTGTTATGCTGATGGGCGGGATGTAAATTGCCAACAACCACTCGGGAGAAGTGTATGGTGTTTCCTGAAACATCTAAAAAACAAAGCAACAGAACCTAGGGCACTTCCACTTATAGTCCTATAGCTTAGGGAAATTAAAATCAAAAAGACACAGCCACCCCAAAGTTTGGGACGCCTCTGTTTACAAGAACCTCGTTTACAGTACAAGTTCAACATCGCAGAAAGTGAAAAATGGATAAAGAAGTTGTGGTATTTACTTACAAAGCAATATCACTCAGCAATGAAATCTGTGTCATCAGGCCCTTAGCAGCACAATGAGTGGATTCAGGTATGATGATTCTAACTGAAGTAAGTCACACAGAAAAAGAAACATCATAAGATATCAGTAATACACGGAATGTAAACTTGGCTACACAGGAACTGAATTACAGAACAGAACAGGGACTCAAATTTAGAAAAACAACTTATGCTTGCTTAAGGGTAAAGGTGAGTTGGGGTGCTGCATAAAACCAGAGATTGAAATGAGCACAGATAAAGTTCCTTAAGCCAAATATGGAATAGACAAGAGCTACTCCTTGCTCAACGAAATGGACTCAACACCGCATATTAAACGCCTAAGTATGTACCTGACTTGTAAGTATCTTAAAACCTATGGATTGCTATGTCTCCAAAAGAGAATCAAGCATGTGTACAGGGGCATAAACGCAGCAGTGATAGGATTGGAGAGGTTCGGTGAGCAAATGAAGACCCTTTGAAGTCATATTGCATGGTACCCATTCCACGGGTTTCAACTACACAGGTTTAATGTATTCTTCCTTCAGCTAAAACATGCATGTGGTACCTAGAGTATGATCAACCATGTGATCGGGAGACGTGTTCAAATATGTCTCAGTTTTCCTCCCCTGGTACTCGGGTGCAACATTCCAGACGCTTTACTAACACTCTCCCCACTTGGAGAGTCAGCGCCTTTAACCTCCTGTTTGGCCCAGTTTGCAATTTCTGCGGAAGATGAACAGGAATAGCGAGAACTAATGAGAGACTAGCTGGAGGTGTCTGGACGGGGAAATTTAACTCTGATTTCCCACCAGGAAGAGGAAATAACCAAAGGCTCAGCGTGCCGTGCCGGAACCAGATTAGGGCCTAAACCCATCCTGCGGTGTTGTGGCCAGTTCACAAGAAAGCAAGTTGAAGAAAGGAGCTCAGGGGCACTGTAATTCACAAACCTGCAGAGTTATAAATGACAGCTATTGTCCAAAAATAGACTGAAGTAAGGCTGCCAAGAGGACTTGAAAGCGGGGCAGAATTGCAGGAAACCGATTTCAGGAGGTAGACTGGAATTGCATTGAAAGCATAGGAAAAGAGGCAGAACGTCCACAATGATGCACTTGGCCAAAAAGGGCGTATGCGTTTTTTCCTGAATATATTCAGGAAAAAACGCATACGCCCTTTTTGGCCAACCAAGCAAGCTTGCAAAGGAAATCTGCACTACAATGAAGTCTCACTTCCCCCCGGTCAAAAGGGCCATCTGAAAAAAGTGTAAAATCCAGAAAGGGAGGACAGGCCATGGAGAACTGGGAGCCTTGTTATGCTGATGGGCGGGATGTAAATTGCCAACAACCACTCGGGAGAAGTGTATGGTGTTTCCTGAAACATCTAAAAAACAAAGCAACAGAGCCTAGGGCACTTCCACTTATGGTCCTATAGCTTAGGGAAATTAAAATCAAAAAGACACAGCCACCCCAAAGTTTGGGACACCTCCGTTTACAAGAACCTCGTTTCCCGTACAAGTTCAATATCACAGAAAGTGAAAAATGGATAAAGAACTTGTGGTACTTACGTACAATGCAGTATCACTCAGCAATGAAATCTATGTCATCAGGCCCGTAGCAGCATAATGAGTGGATTCAGGTACGATGATTCTAACTGAAATAAGTCACACAGAAAAAGAAACATCATAAGATATCACTAATACACGGAATGTAAACTTGGCTACACAGGAACTGCATTCCAAAACAGAACAGGGTCTCAAATTTAGAAAACCAACTTATGCTTGCTTAAGGGGAAAGGTGAGTTGGGGTGCTGCATAAAACCAGAGATTGAAATGAGCACAGATAAAGTTCTTTAAGTCAAATATGGAATAGACAAGAGCTACTCCTTGCTCAACGAAATGGACTCAACACCCCATATTAAACGCCTAAGAATGTACCTGACTAGTAAGTATCTTAAAACCTATGGATTGCTATGTCTCCAAAAGAGAATCAAGCGTGTGTACAGGGGCATAAACGCAGCAGTGATAGGATTGGAGAGGTTCGGTGAGCAAATGAAGACCCTTTGAAGTCATATTGCATGGTACCCATTCCACGGGTCTCAACTCTCCAGGTTTAAGGTATTCTTCCTTCAGCTAAAACATGCATGTGGAACCCAAGTATGATCAACCATGTGAATGGGAGACGTGTTCAAATATGTCTCAGTTTTCCTCCCCTGGTACTCGGGTTCAACATTCCAGACGCTTTACTAACACTCTCCCGACTTGGAGAGTCAGTGCCTTTAACCTCCTGTTTGGCCCAGTTTGCAATTTCTGCGGAAGATGAACAGGAATAGCGAGAACCAATGAGAGACTAGCTGGAGGTGTCTGAACGGGCTAATTTAACTCTCATTTCCCACCAGGAAGAGGAATTAACCAAAGGCTCAGCATGCCGGGCCGTAACCAGATTAGGGCCTGAAGCCATCCTGCGGTGTTGAGGCCAGGTCACAAGAAAGCGAGTTGAAGAAAGGAGCTCAGGGGCACTGTAATTCACAAACCTGCAGAGTTATAAATGACAGCTATCGTCCAAAAATAGACTGAAGTAAGGCTGCCAAGAGGACTTGAAAGCGGGGCAGAATTGCAGGAAACCGATTTCAGGAGGTAGACTGGAATTGCATTGAAAGCATAGGAAAAGAGGCAGAACGTCCACAATGATGCACTTGGCCAAAAAGGGCGTATGCGTTTTTTCCTGAATATATTCAGGAAAAAACGCATACGCCCTTTTTGGCCAACCAAGCAAGCTTGCAAAGGAAATCTGCACTACAATGAAGTCTCACTTCCCCCCGGTCAAAAGGGCCATCTGAAAAAAGTGTAAAATCCAGAAAGGCAGGACAGGCCATGGAGAACTGGGAGCCTTGTTATGCTGATGGGCGGGATGTAAATTGCCAACAACCACTCGGGAGAAGTGTATGGTGTTTCCTGAAACATCTAAAAAACAAAGCAACAGAGCCTAGGGCACTTCCACTTATGGTCCTATAGCTTAGGGAAATTAAAATCAAAAAGACACAGCCACCCCAAAGTTTGGAACGGCTCTGTATACAAGAACCTCGTTTACAGTACAAGTTCAACATCGCAGAAAGTGAAAAATGGATAAAGAAGTTGTGGTATTCACTTACAGAGCAATATCATTCAGCAATGAAATCTATGTCATCAGGCCCTTAGCAGCACAATGAGTGGATTCAGGTATGATGATTCTAACTGAAATAAGTCACACAGAAAAAGAAACATCATAAGATATCAGTAATACACGGAATGTAAACTTGGCTACACAGGAACTGAATTACAGAACAGAACAGGGTCTCAAATTTAGAAAACCAACTTATGCTTGCTTAAGGGTAAAGGTGAGTTGGGGTGCTGCATAAAACCAGAGATTGAAATGAGCACAGATAAAGTTCCTTAAGCCAAATATGGAATAGACAAGAGCTACTCCTTGCTCAACGAAATGGACTCAACACCGCATATTAAACGCCTAAGAATGTACCTGACTAGTAAGTATCTTAAAACCTATGGATTGCTATGTCTCCGAAAGAGAATCAAGCATGTGTACAGGGGCATAAACGCAGCAGTGATAGGATTGGAGAGGTTCGGTGAGCAAATGAAGACCCTTTGAAGTCATATTGCATGGTACCCATTCCACGGGTTTCAACTACCCAGGTTTCAGGTATTCTTCCTTCATCTAAAACATGCATGTGGAACCTAGAGTATGATAAACCATGTGATCGGGAGACGTGTTCAAATATGTCTCAGTTTTCCTCCCCTGGTACTCGGGTGCAACATTCCAGACGCTTTACTAACACTCTCCCCACTTGGAGAGTCAGACCCTTTAACCTCCTGTTTGGCCCAGTTTGCAATTTCTGCGGAAGATGAACAGGAATAGCGAGATCCAATGAGAGGCTAGCTGGAGGTGTCTGGACGGGCAAATTTAACTCTCATTTCCCACCAGGAAGAGGAATTAACCAAAGGCTCAGCAGGCCGGACTGGAACCAGATTAGGGCCTTTAGCCATCCTGCGGTGTTGCGGCCAGGTCACAAGAAAGCGAGTTGAAGAAAGGAGCTCAGGGGCACTGTAATTCACAAACCTGCAGAGTTATAAATGACAGCTATCGTCCAAAAATAGACTGAAGTAAGGCTGCCAAGAGGACTTGAAAGCGGGGCAGAATTGCAGGAAACCGATTTCAGGAGGTAGACTGGAATTGCATTGAAAGCATAGGAAAAGAGGCAGAACGTCCACAATGATGCACTTGGCCAAAAAGGGCGTATGCGTTAATTCCTGAATATATTCAGGAAAAAACGCATACGCCCTTTTTGGCCAACCAAGCAAGCTTGCAAAGGAAATCTGCACTACAATGAAGTCTCACTTCCCCCCGGTCAAAAGGGCCATCTGAAAAAAGTGTAAAATCCAGAAAGGCAGGACAGGCCATGGAGAACTGGGAGCCTTGTTATGCTGATGGGCGGGATGTAAATTGCCAACAGACACTCGGGAGAAGTGTATGGTGTTTCCTGAAACATCTAAAAAACAAAGCAACAGAACCTAGGGCACTGCCACTTATGGTCCTATAGCTTAGGGAAATTAAAATCAAAAAGACACAGCCACCCCAAAGTTTGGAACGGCTCTGTTTACAAGAACCTCGTTTACAGTACAAGTTCAACATCGCAGAAAGTGAAAAATGGATAAAGAAGTTGTGGTATTTACTTACAAAGCAATATCACTCAGCAATGAAATCTGTGTCATCACGCCCTTAGCAGCACAATGAGTGGATTCAGGTATGATGATTCTAACTGAAGTAAGTCACACAGAAAAAGAAACATCATAAGATATCAGTAATACACGGAATGTAAACTTGGCTACACAGGAACTGAATTACAGAACAGAACAGGGTCTCAAATTTAGAAAACCAACTTATGCTTGCTTAAGGGTAAAGGTGAGTTGGGGTGCTGCATAAAACCAGAGATTGAAATGAGCACAGATAAAGTTCCTTAAGCCAAATATGGAATAGACAAGAGCTACTCCTTGCTCAACGAAATGGACTCAACACCGCATATTAAACGCCTAAGAATGTACCTGACTAGTAAGTATCTTAAAACCTATGGATTGCTATGTCTCCGAAAGAGAATCAAGCATGTGTACAGGGGCGTAAACGCAGCAGTGATAGGATTGGAGAGGTTCGGTGAGCAAATGAAGACCCTTTGAAGTCATATTGCATGGTACCCATTACACGGGTCTCAACTCTCCAGGTTTAAGGTATTCTTCCTTCTGCTAAAACATGCATGTGGAACACAAGTATGATCAACCATGTGAACGGGAGACGTGTTCAAATATGTCTCAGTTTTCCTCCCCTGGTACTCGGGTGCAACATTCCAGATGCTTTACTAACACTCTCCCCACTTGGAGAGGCAGCGCCTTTAACCTCCTGTTTGGCCCAGTTTGCAATTTCTGTGGAAGATGAACAGGAATAGCGAGAACCAATGAGAGGCTAGCTGGAGGTGTCTGGACGGGCAAATTTAACTCTCATTTCCCACCAGGAAGAGGAAATAACCAAAGGCTCAGCGTGCCGTACCGGAACCAGATTAGGGCCTGAAGCCATCCTGCGGTGTTGCGGCCAGCTCAAAAGAAAGCGAGTTGAAGAAAGGAGCTCAGGGGCACTGTAATTCACAGACCTGCAGAGTTATAAATGACAGCTATCCTCCAAAAATAGACTGAAGTAAGGCTGCCAAGAGGACTTGAAAGCGGGGCAGAATTGCAGGAAACCGATTTCAGGAGGTAGACTGGAATTGCATTGAAAGCATAGGAAAAGAGGCAGAACGTCCACAATGATGCACTTGGCCAAAAAGGGCGTATGCGTTTTTTCCTGAATATATTCAGGAAAAAACGCATACGCCCTTTTTGGCCAACCAAGCAAGCTTGCAAAGGAAATCTGCACTACAATGAAGTCTCACTTCCCCCCGGTCAAAAGGGCCATCTGAAAAAAGTGTAAAATCCAGAAAGGCAACAGGCCATTAAGAACTGGGAGCCTTGTTATGCTGATAGGCGGGATGTAAATTGCCAACAGACACTTGGGAGAAGTGTATGGTGTTTCCTGAAACATCTAAAAAACAAAGCAACAGAGCCTAGGGCACTGCCACTTATGGTCCTATAGCTTAGGGAAATTAAAATCAAAAAGACACAGCCACCCCAAAGTTTGGAACGGCTCTGTTTACAAGAACCTCGTTTACAGTACAAGTTCAACATCGCAGAAAGTGAAAAATGGATAAAGAAGTTGTGGTATTTACTTAAAAAGCAATATCACTCAGCAATGAAATCTGTGTCATCAGGCCCTTAGCAGCACAATGAGTGGATTCAGGTATGATGATTCTAACTGAAGTAAGTCACACAGAAAAAGAAACATCATAAGATATCAGTAATACACGGAATGTAAACTTGGCTACACAGGAATTGAATTACAGAACAGAACAGGGTCTCAAATTTAGAAAACCAACTTATGCTTGCTTAAGGGTAAAGGTGAGTTGGGGTGCTGCATAAAACCAGAGATTGAAATGAGCACAGATAAAGTTCCTTAAGTCAAATATGGAATAGACAAGAGCTACTCCTTGCTCAACAAAATGGACTCAACACCGCATATTAAACGCCTAAGAATGTACCTGACTAGTAAGTATCTTAAAACCTATGGATTGCTATGTCTCCGAAAGAGAATCAAGCATGTGTACAGGGGCATAAACGCAGCAGTGATAGGATTGGAGAGGTTCGGTGAGCAAATGAAGACCCTTTGAAGTCATATTGCATGGTACCCATTACACGGGTCTTAACTCTCCAGGTTTAAGGTATTCTTCCTTCAGCTAAAACATGCATGTGGAACCCAAGTATGATCAACCATGTGAACGGGAGACGTGTTCAAATATGTCTCAGTTTTCCTCCCCTGGTACTCGGGTGCAACATTCCAGACGCTTTACTAACACTCTCCCGACTTGGAGAGTCAGTCCCTTTAACCTCCTGTTTGGCCCAGTTTGCAATTTCTGCGGAAGATGAACAGGAATAGCGAGAACCAATGAGAGGCTAGCTGGAGGTGTCTGAACGGGCAAATTTAACTCTCATTTCCCACCAGGAAGAGGAATTAACCAAAGGCTCAGCATGCCGGGCCAGAACCAGATTAGGGCCTGAAGCCATCCTGCGGTGTTGCGGCCAGCTCACAAGAAAGCGAGTTGAAGAAAGGAGCTCAGGGGCACTGTAATTCACAAACCTGCAGAGTTATAAATGACAGCTATCGTCCAAAAATAGACTGAAGTAAGTCTGCCAAGAGGACTTGAAAGCGGGGCAGAATTGCAGGAAACCGATTTCAGGAGGCAGACTGGAATTGCATTGAAAGCATAGGAAAAGAGGCAGAACGTCCACAATGATGCACTTGGCCAAAAAGGGCGTATGTGTTTTTTCCTGAATATATTCAGGAAAAAACGCATACGCCCTTTTTGGCCAACCAAGCAAGCTTGCAAAGGAAATCTGCACTACAATGAAGTCTCACTTCCCCCTGGTCAAAAGGGCCATCTGAAAAAAGTGTAAAATCCAGAAAGGCAACAGGCCATTGAGAACTGGGAGCCTTGTTATGCTGATGGGCGGGATGTAAATTGCCAACAGACACTCGGGAGAAGTGTATGGTGTTTCCTGAAACATCTAAAAAACAAAGCAACAGAGCCTAGGGCACTGCCACTTATGGTCCTATAGCTTAGGGAAATTAAAATCAAAAAGACACAGCCACCCCAAAGTTTGGGACGCCTCCGTTTACAAGAACCTCGTTTACAGTACAAGTTCAATATCACAGAAAGTGAAAAATGGATAAAGAAGTTGTGGTATTTACTTACAAAGCAATATCACTCAGCAATGAAATCTATGTCATCAGGCCCTTAGCATCAGAATGAGTGGATTCAGGTACGATGATTCTAACTGAAATAAGTCACACAGAAAAAGAAACATCATAAGATATCAGTAATACACGGAATGTAAACTTGGCTACACAGGAACTGAATTACAGAACAGAACAGGGTCTCAAATTTAGAAAACCAACTTATGCTTGCTTAAGGGTAAAGGTGAGTTGGGGTGCTGCATAAAACCAGAGATTGAAATGAGCACAGATAAAGTTCCTTAAGTCAAATATGGAATAGACAAGAGCTACTCCTTGCTCAACGAAATGGACTCAACACCGCATATTAAACGCCTAAGAATGTACCTGACTAGTAAGTATCGTAAAACCTATGGATTGCTATGTCTCCAAAAGAGAATCAAGCATGTGTACAGGGGCATAAACGCAGCAGTGATAGGATTGGAGAGGTTCGGTGAGCAAATGAAGACCCTTTGAAGTCATATTGCATGGTACCCATTCCACGGGTCTCAACTCTCCAGGTTTAAGGTATTCTTCCTTCAGCTAAAACATGCATGGGGAACCCAGAGTATGATCAACCATGTGAACGGGAGACGTGTTCAAATATGTCTCAGTTTTCCTCCCCTGGTACTCGGGTGCAACATTCCAGACACTTTACTAACACTCTCCCGACTTGGAGAGTCAGCGCCTTTAACCTCCTGTTTTGCCCAGTTTGCAATTTCTGCGGAAGATGAACAGGAATAGTGAGAACCAATGAGAGGCTAGCTGGAGGTGTCTGGACGGGCAAATTTAACTCTCATTTCCCACCAGGAAGAGGAAATAACCAAAGGCTCAGCGTGCCGGGCCAGAACCATATTAGGGCCTGAAGCCATCCTGCGGTGTTGCGGCCAGCTCAAAAGAAAGCGAGTTGAAGAAAGGAGCTCAGGGGCACTGTAATTCACAAACCTGCAGAGTTATAAATGACAGCTATCGTCCAAAAATAGACTGAAGTAAGGCTGCCAAGAGGACTTGAAAGCGGGGCAGAATTGCAGGAAACCGATTTCAGGAGGTAGACTGGAATTGCATTGAAAGCATAGGAAAAGAGGCAGAACGTCCACAATGATGCACTTGGCCAAAAAGGGCGTATGCGTTTTTTCCTGAATATATTCAGGAAAAAACGCATACGCACTTTTTGGCCAACCAAGCAAGCTTGCAAAGGAAATCTGCACTACATTGAAGTCTCACTTCCCCCCGGTCAAAAGGGCCATCTGAAAAAAGTGTAAAATCCAGAAAGGCAACAGGCCATTGAGAACTGGGAGCCTTGTTATGCTGATGGGCGGGATGTAAATAGCCAACAGACACTTGGGAGAAGTGTATGGTGTTTCCTGAAACATCTAAAAAACAAAGCAACAGAGCCTAGGGCACTTCCACTTATGGTCCTATAGCTTAGGGAAATTAAAATCAAAAAGACACAGCCACCCCAAAGTTTGGAACGGCTCTGTTTACAAGAACCTCGTTTACAGTACAAGTTCAACATCGCAGAAAGTGAAAAATGGATAAAGAAGTTGTGGTATTCACTTACAAAGCAATATCACTCAGCAATGAAATCTATGTCATCAGGCCCTTAGCAGCACAATGAGTGGATTCAGGTATGATGATTCTAACTGAAATAAGTCACACAGAAAAAGAAACATCATAAGATATCAGTAATACACGGAATGTAAACTTGGCTACACAGGAACTGAATTACAGAACAGAACAGGGTCTCAAATTTAGAAAACCAACTTCTGCTTGCTTAAGGGGAAAGGTGAGTTGGGGTGCTGCATAAAACCAGAGATTGAAATGAGCACAGATAAAGTTCCTTAAGCCAAATATGGAATAGACAAGAGCTACTCCTTGCTCAATGAAATGGACACAACACCCCATATTAAACGCCTAAGAATGTACCTGACTTGTAAGTATCTTAAAACCTATGGATTGCTATGTCTCCGAAAGAGAATCAAGCATGTGTACAGGGGCATAAACGCAGCAGTGATAGGATTGGAGAGGTTCGGTGAGCAAATGAAGACCCTTTGAAGTCATATTGCATGGTACCCATTCCACGGGTTTCAACTACCCAGGTTTAAGGTATTCTTCCTTCAGCTAAAACATGCATGTGGAACCCAAGTATGATCAACCATGTGAACGGGAGACGTGTTCAAATATGTCTCAGTTTTCCTCCCCTGGTACTCGGGTGCAACATTCCAGACGCTTTACTAACACTCTCCTCACTTGGAGAGTCAGTCCCTTTAACCTCCTGTTTGGCCCAGTTTGCAATTTCTGCGGAAGATGAACAGGAATAGCGAGAACCAATGAGAGGCTAGCTGGAGGTGTCTGGACGGGCAAATTTAACTCTCATTTCCCACCAGGAAGAGGAAATAACCAAAGGCTCAGCGTGCCGTACCGGAACCAGATTAGGGCCTGAAGCCATCCTGCGGTGTTGCGGCCAGCTCAAAAGAAAGCGAGTTGAAGAAAGGAGCTCAGGGGCACTGTAATTCACAAACCTGCAGAGTTATAAATGACAGCTATCGTCCAAAAATAGACTGAAGTAAGGCTGCCAAGAGGACTTGAAAGCGGGGCAGAATTGCAGGAAACCGATTTCAGGAGGTAGACTGGAATTGCATTGAAAGCATAGGAAAAGAGGCAGAACGTCCACAATGATGCACTTGGCCAAAAAGGGCGTATGCGTTTTTTCCTGAATATATTCAGGAAAAAACGTATACGCCCTTTTTGGCCAACCAAGCAAGCTTGCAAAGGAAATCTGCACTACAATGAAGTCTCACTTCCCCCCAGCCAAAAGGGCCATCTGAAAAAAGTGTAAAATCCAGAAAGGCAACAGGCCATTGAGAACTGGGAGCCTTGTTATGCTGATGGGCGGGATGTAAATTGCCAACAGACACTTGGAAGAAGTGTATGGTGTTTACTGAAACATCTAAAAAACAAAGCAACAGAGCCTAGGGCACTTCCACTTATGGTTCCATAGCTTAGGGAAATTAAAATCAAAAAGACACAGCCACCCCAAAGTTTGGGACGCCTCTGTTTACAAGAACCTCGTTTACAGTACAAGTTCAACATCGCAGAAAGTGAAAAATGGATAAAGAAGTTGTGGTATACACTTACAAAGCAATATCACTCAGCAATGAAATCTATGTCATCAGGCCCTTAGCAGCACAATGAGTGGATTCAGGTATGATGATTCTAACTGAAATAAGTCACACAGAAAAAGAAACATCATAAGATATCAGTAATACACGGAATGGAAACTTGGCTACACAGGAACTGAATTACAGAACAGAACAGGGTCTCAAATTTAGAAAAACAACTTATGCTTGCTTAAGGGTAAAGGTGAGTTGGGGTGCTGCATAAAACCAGAGATTGAAATGAGCACAGATAAAGTTCCTTAAGCCAAATATGGAATAGACAAGAGCTACTCCTTGCTCAACGAAATGGACTCAACACCGCATATTAAACGCCTAAGAATGTACCTGACTTGTAAGTATCTTAAAACCTATGGATTGCTATGTCTCCGAAAGAGAATCAAGCATGTGTACAGGGGCATAAACGCAGCAGTGATAGGATTGGAGAGGTTCGGTGAGCAAATGAAGACCCTTTGAAGTCATATTGCATGGTACCCATTCCACGGGTTTCAACTACCCAGGTTTAAGGTATTCTTCCTTCAGCTAAAACATGCATATGGAACCTAGAGTATGATCAACCATTTGATAGGGAGACGTGTTCAAATATGTCTCAGATTTCCTCCCCTGGTACTCGGGTGCAACATTCCAGACGCTTTACTAACACTCTCCCCACTTGGAGAGTCAGTCCCTTTAACCTCCTGTTTGGCCCAGTTTGCAATTTCTGCGGAAGATGAACAGGAATAGCGAGAACCAATGAGAGGCTAGCTGGAGGTGTCTGGACGGGCAAATTTAACTCTCATTTCCCACCAGGAAGAGGAATTAACCAAAGGCTCAGCGTGCCGGGCCGGAACCAGATTAGGGCCTGAAGCCATCCTGCGGTGTTGCGGCCAGGTCACAAGAAAGCGAGTTGAAGTAAGGAGCTCAGGGGCACTGTAATTCACAAACCTGCAGAGTTATAAATGACAGCTATCGTCCAAAAATAGACTGAAGTAAGGCTGCCAAGAGGACTTGAAAGCGGGGCAGAATTGCAGGAAACCGATTTCAGGAGGTAGACTGGAATTGCATTGAAAGCATAGGAAAAGAGGCAGAACGTCCACAATGATGCACTTGGCCAAAAAGGGCGTATGCGTTTTTTCCTGAATATATTCAGGAAAAAACGCATACGCCCTTTTTGGCCAACCAAGCAAGCTTGCAAAGGAAATCTGCACTACAATGAAGTCTCACTTCCCCCCGGTCAAAAGGGCCATCTGAAAAAAGTGTAAAATCCAGAAAGGCAGGACAGGCCATGGAGAACTGGGAGCCTTGTTATGCTGATGGGCAGGATGTAAATTGCCAACAGACACTCGGGAGAAGTGTATGGTGTTTCCTGAAACATCTAAAAAACAAAGCAACAGAGCCTAGGGCACTGCCACTTATGGTCCTATAGCTTAGGGAAATTAAAATCAAAAAGACACAGCCACCCCAAAGTTTGGGACGCCTCTGTTTACAAGAACCTCGTTTACAGTACAAGTTCAACATCGCAGAAAGTGAAAAATGGATAAAGAAGTTGTGGTATTTACTTACAAAGCAATATCACTCAGCAATGAAATCTATGTCATCAGGCCCTTAGCATCACAATGAGTGGATTCAGGTATGATGATTCTAACTGAAATAAGTCACACAGAAAAAGAAACATCATAAGATATCAGTAATACACGGAATGTAAACTTGGCTACACAGGAACTGAATTACAGAACAGAACAGGGTCTCAAATTTAGAAAACCAACTTATGCTTCCTTAAGGGTAAAGGTGAGTTGGGGTGCTGCATAAAACCAGAGATTGAAATGAGCACAGATAAAGTTCCTTAAGTCAAATATGGAATAGACAAGAGCTACTCCTTGCTCAACGAAATGGACTCAACACCGCATATTAAACGCCTAAGAATGTACCTGACTAGTAAGTATCGTAAAACCTATGGATTGCTATGTCTCCGAAAGAGAATCAAGCATGTGTACAGGGGCATAAACGCAGCAGTGATAGGATTGGAGAGGTTCGGTGAGCAAATGAAGACCCTTTGAAGTCATATTGCATGGTACCCATTACACGGGTCTCAACTCTCCAGGTTTAAGGTATTCTTCCTTCAGCTAAAACATGCATGTGGAACCTAGAGTATGATCAACCATGTGATCGGGAGACGTGTTCAAATATGTCTCAGGTTTCCTCCCCTGGTACTCGGGTGCAACATTCCAGACGCTTTACTAACACTCTCCCCACTTGGAGAGTCAGCGCCTTTAACCTCCTGTTTGGCCCAGTTTGCAATTTCTGCGGAAGATGAACAGGAATAGCGAGAACCAATGAGAGGCTAGCTGGAGGTGTCTGGACGGGCAAATTTAACTCTCATTTCCCACCAGGAAGAGGAAATAACCAAAGGCTCAGCGTGCCGTACCGGAACCAGATTAGGGCCTGAAGCCATCCTGCGGTGTTGCGGCCAGGTCACAAGAAAGCGAGTTGAAGAAAGGAGCTCAGGGGCACTGTAATTCACAAACCTGCAGAGTTATAAATGACAGCTATCGTCCAAAAATAGACTGAAGTAAGGCTGCCAAGAGGACTTGAAAGCGGGGCAGAATTGCAGGAAACCGATTTCAGGAGGTAGACTGGAATTGCATTGAAAGCATAGGAAAAGAGGCAGAACGTCCACAATGATGCACTTGGCCAAAAAGGGCGTGTGCGTTTTATCCTGAATATATTCAGGAAAAAACGCATACGCCCTTTTTGGCCAACCAAGCAAGCTTGCAAAGGAAATCTGCACTACAATGAAGTCTCACTTCCCCCCGGTCAAAAGGGCCATCTGAAAAAAGTGTAAAATCCAGAAAGACAAGACAGGCCATGGAGAACTGGGAGCCTTGTTATGCTGATGGGCGGGATGTAAATTGCCAACAACCACTCAGGAGAAGTGTATGGTGTTTCCTGAAACATCTAAAAAACAAAGCAACAGAACCTAGGGCATTTCCACTTATGGTCCTATAGCTTAGGGAAATTAAAATCAAGAAGACACAGCCACCCCAAAGTTTGGAACGGCTCTGTTTACAAGAACCTCGTTTACAGTACAAGTTCAACATCGCAGAAAGTGAAAAATGGATAAAGAAGTTGTGGTATTTACTTACAAAGCAATATCACTCAGCAATGAAATCTGTGTCATCAGGCCCTTAGCAGCACAATGAGTGGATTCAGGTATGATGATTCTAACTGAAATAAGTCACACAGAAAAAGAAACATCATAAGATATCAGTAATACACGGAATGTAAACTTGGCTACACAGGAACTGAATTACAGAACAGAACAGGGTCTCAAATTTAGAAAACCAACTTATGCTTGCTTAAGGGTAAAGGTGAGTTGGGGTGCTGCATAAAACCAGAGATTGAAATGAGCACAGATAAAGTTCCTTAAGTCAAATATGGAATAGACAAGAGCTACTCCTTGCTCAACGAAATGGACTCAACACCGCATATTAAACGCCTAAGAATGTACCTGACTAGTAAGTATCGTAAAACTTATGGATTGCTATGTCTCCAAAAGAGAATCAACCATGTGTACAGGGGCATAAACGCAGCAGTGATAGGATTGGAGAGGTTCGGTGAGCAAATGAAGACCCTTTGAAGTCATATTGCATGGTACCCATTACACGGGTCTCAACTCTCCAGGTTTAAGGTATTCTTCCTTCAGCTAAAACATGCATGTGGAACCCAAGTATGATCAACCATGTGAACGGGAGACGTGTTCAAATATGTCTCAGTTTTCCTCCCCTGGTACTCGGGTGCAACATTCCAGACGCTTTACTAACACTCTCCCCACTTGGAGAGTCAGCGCCTTTGACCTCCTGTTTGGCCCAGTTTGCAATTTCTGCGGAAGATGAACAGGAATAGCGAGAACCAATGAGAGGCTAGCTGGAGGTGTCTGGACGGGCAAATTTAACTCTCATTTCCCACCAGGAAGAGGAAATAACCAAAGGCTCAGCATGCCGTACCGGAACCAGATTAGGGCCTGAAGCCATCCTGCGGTGTTGCGGCCAGGTCACAAGAAAGCGAGTTGAAGAAAGGAGCTCAGGGGCACTGTAATTCACAAACCTGCAGAGTTATAAATGACAGCTATCGTCCAAAAATAGACTGAAGTAAGGCTGCCAAGAGGACTTGAAAGCGGGGCAGAATTGCAGGAAACCGATTTCAGGAGGTAGACTGGAATTGCATTGAAAGCATAGGAAAAGAGGCAGAACGTCCACAATGATGCACTTGGCCAAAAAGGGCGTGTGCGTTTTATCCTGAATATATTCAGGAAAAAACGCATACGCCCTTTTTGGCCAACCAAGCAAGCTTGCAAAGGAAATCTGCACTACAATGAAGTCTCACTTCCCCCCGGTCAAAAGGGCCATCTAAAAAAAGTGTAAAATCCAGAAAGACAAGACAGGCCATGGAGAACTGGGAGCCTTGTTATGCTGATGGGCGGGATGTAAATTGCCAACAACCACTCGGGAGAAGTGTATGGTGTTTCCTGAGACATCTAAAAAACAAAGCAACAGAACCTAGGGCACTTCCACTTATGGTCCTATAGCTTAGGGAAATTAAAATCAAAAAGACACAGCCACCCCAAAGTTTGGGACGCCTCTGTTTACAAGAACCTCGTTTACAGTACAAGTTCAACATCGCAGAAAGTGAAAAATGGATAAAGAAGTTGTGGTATTTACTTACAAAGCAATATCACTCAGCAATGAAATCTGTGTCATCTGGCCCTTAGCAGCACAATGAGTGGATTCAGGTATGATGATTCTAACTGAAGTAAGTCACACAGAAAAAGAAACATCATAAGATATCAGTAATACACGGAATGTAAACTTGGCTACACAGGAACTGAATTACAGAACAGAACAGGGACTCAAATTTAGAAAACCAACTTATGCTTGCTTAAGGGGAAAGGTGAGTTGGGGTGCTGCATAAAACCAGAGATTGAAATGAGCACAGATAAAGTTCCTTAAGCCAAATATGGAATAGACAAGAGCTACTCCTTGCTCAATGAAATGGACTCAACACTGCATATTAAACGCCTAAGAATGTACCTGACTAGTAAGTATCTTAAAACCTATGGATTGCTATGTCTCCGAAAGAGAATCAAGCATGTGTACAGGGGCATAAACGCAGCAGTGATAGGATTGGAGAGGTTCGGTGAGCAAATGAAGACCCTTTGAAGTCATATTGCATGGTACCCATTCCACGGGTTTCAACTACCCAGGTTTAAGGTATTCTTCCTTCAGCTAAAACATGCATGTGGAACCTAGAGTATGATCAACCATGTGATCGGGAGACGTGTTCAAATATGTCTCAGTTTTCCTCCCCTGGTATTCGGGTGCAACATTCCAGACGCTTTACTAACACTCTCCCGACTTGGAGAGTCAGTCCCTTTAACCTCCTGTTTGGCCCAGTTTGCAATTTCTGCTTAAGATGAACAGAAATAGCGAGAACCAATGAGAGGCTAGCTGGAGGTGTCTGGACGGGCAAATTTAACTCTCATTTCCCACCAGGAAGAGGAAATAACCAAAGGCTCAGCGTGCCGTGCCGGAACCAGATTAGGGCCTGAAGCCATCCTGCGGTGTTGCGGCCAGCTCAAAAGAAAGCGAGTTGAAGAAAGGAGCTCAGGGGCACTGTAATTCACAAACCTGCAGAGTTATAAATGACAGCTATCGTCCAAAAATAGACTGAAGTAAGGCTGCCAAGAGGACTTGAAAGCAGGGCAGAATTGGAGGAAAGCGATTTCAGGAGGTAGACTGGAATTGCATTGAAAGCATAGGAAAAGAGGCAGAACGTCCACAATGATGCACTTGGCCAAAAAGGGCGTATGCGTTTTTTCCTGAATATATTCAGGAAAAAACGCATACGCCCTTTTTGGCCAACCAAGCAAGCTTGCAAAGGAAATCTGCACTACAATGAAGTCTCACTTCCCCCCGTCAAAAGGGCCATCTGAAAAAAAGTGTAAAATCCAGAAAGGCAGGACAGGCCATGGAGAACTGGGAGCCTTGTTATGCTGATGGGCGGGATGTAAATTGCCAACAACCACTCGGGAGAAGTGTATGGTGTTTCCTGAAACATCTAAAAAACAAAGCAACAGAGCCTAGGGCACTTCCACTTATGGTCCTATAGCTTAGGGAAATTAAAATCAAAAAGACACAGCCACCCCAAAGTTTGGGACGCCTCCGTTTACAAGAACCTCGTTTACCATACAAGTTCAATATCACAGAAAGTGAAAAATGGATAAAGAACTTGTGGTACTTACGTACAATGCAGTATCACTCAGCAATGAAATCTATGTCATCATGCCCATAGCAGCATAATGAGTGGATTCAGGTACGATGATTCTAACTGAAATAAGTCACACAGAAAAAGAAACATCATAAGATATCACTAATACACGGAATGTAAACTTGGCTACACAGGAACTGCATTCCAAAACAGAACAGGGTCTCAAATTTAGAAAACCAACTTATGCTTGCTTAAGGGGAAAGGTGAGTTGGGGTGCTGCATAAAACCAGAGATTGAAATGAGCACAGATAAAGTTCCTTAAGCCAAATATGGAATAGACAAGAGCTACTCCTTGCTCAACGAAATGGACTCAACACCCCATAGTAAACGCCTAAGAATGTACCTGACTAGTAAGTATCTTAAAACCTATGGATTGCTATGTCTCCGAAAGAGAATCAAGCATGTGTACAGGGGCATAAACGCAGCAGTGATAGGATTGGAGAGGTTCGGTGAGCAAATGAAGACCCTTTGAAGTCATATTGCATGGTACCCATTACACGGGTTTCAACTACCCAGGTTTTAGGTATTCTTCCTTCAGCTAAAACATGCATGTGGAACCCAAGTATGATCAACCATGTGAACGGGAGACGTGTTCAAATATGTCTCAGTTTTCCTCCCCTGGTACTCGGGTGCAACATTCCAGACGCTTTACTAACACTCTCCCCACTTGGAGAGTCAGCGCCTTTAACCTCCTGTTTGGCCCAGTTTGCAATTTCTGCGGAAGATGAACAGGAATAGCGAGAACCAATGAGAGGCTAGCTGGAGGTGTCTGGACGGGCAAATTTAACTCTCATTTCCCACCAGGAAGAGGAAATAACCAAAGGCTCAGCGTGCCGTGCCGGAACCAGATTAGGGCCTGAAGCCATCCTGCGGTGTTGCGGCCAGGTCATAAGAAAGCAAGTTGAAGAAAGGAGCTCAGGGGCACTGTAATGCACAAACCTGCAGAGTTATAAATGACAGCTATCGTCCAAAAATAGACTTAAGTAAGGCTGCCAAGAGGACTTGAAAGCGGGGCAGAATTGCAGGAAACCGATTTCAGGAGGTAGACTGGAATTGCATTGAAAGCATAGGAAAAGAGGCAGAACGTCCACAATGATGCACTTGGCCAAAAAGGGCGTATGCGTTTTTTCCTGAATATATTCAGGAAAAAACGCCTACGGCCTTTTTGGCCAACCAAGCAAGCTTGCAAAGGAAATCTGCACTACAATGAAGTCTCACTTCCCCCGGGTCAAAAGGGCCATCTGAAAAAAGTGTAAAATCCAGAAAGGCAGGACAAGCCATGGAGAACTGGGAGCCTTGTTATGCTGATGGGCGGGATGTAAATTGCCAACAACCACTCGGGAGAAGTGTGTGGTGTTTCCTGAAACATCTAAAAAACAAAGCAACAGAACCTAGGGCACTTCCACTTATGGTCCTATAGCTTAGGGAAGTTAAAATCAAAAAGACACAGCCACCCCAAAGTTTGGAACGGCTCTGTTTACAAGAACCTCGTTTACAGTACAAGTTCAACATCGCAGAAAGTGAAAAATGGATAAAGAAGTTGTGGTATTTACTTACAAAGCAATATCACTCAGCAATGAAATCTGTGTCATCAGGCCCTTAGCAGAACAATGAGTGGATTCAGGTATGATGATTCTAACTGAAATAAGTCACACAGAAAAAGAAACATCATAAGATATCAGTAATACACGGAATGTAAACTTGGCTACACAGGAACTGAATTACAGAACAGAACAGGGTCTCAAATTTAGAAAACCAACTTATGCTTGCTTAAGGGGAAAGGTGAGTTGGGGTGCTGCATAAAACCAGAGATTGAAATGAGCACAGATAAAGTTCCTTAAGCCAAATATGGAATAGACAAGAGCTACTCCTTTCTCAACGAAATGGACTCAACACCGCATATTAAACGCCTAAGAATGTACCTGACTAGTAAGTATCGTAAAACCTATGGATTGCTATGTCTCCGAAAGAGAATCAAGCGTGTGTACAGGGGCATAAACGCAGCAGTGATAGGATTGGAGATGTTCGGTGAGCAAATGAAGACCCTTTGAAGTCATATTGCATGGTACCCATTCCAAGGGTTTCAGATACCCAGGTTTAAGGTATTCTTCCTTCAGCTAAAACATGCATGTGGAACCTAGAGTATGATCAACCATGTGATCGGGAGAAGTGTTCAAATATGTCTCAGTTTTCCTCCCCTGGTACTCGGGTGCAACATTCCAGACGCTTTACTAACACTCTCCCGACTTGGAGAGTCAGTCCCTTTAACCTCCTGTTTGGCCCAGTTTGCAATTTCTGCGGAAGATGAACAGGAATAGCGAGAACCAATGAGAGACTAGCTGGAGGTGTCTGGACGGGCAAATTTAAATCTCATTTCCCACCAGGAAGAGGAATTAACCAAAGGCTCAGCATGCCGGGCCGGAACCAGATTAGTGCCTGAAGCCATCCTGCGGTGTTGCGGCCAGGTCACAAGAAAGCGAGTTGAAGAAAGGAGCTCAGGGGCACTGTAATTCACAAACCTGCAGACTTATAAATGACAGCTATCGTCCAAAAATAGACTGAAGTAAGGCTGCCAAGAGGACTTGAAAGCGGGGCAGAATTGCAGGAAACCGATTTCAGGAGGTAGACTGGAATTGCATTGAAAGCATAGGAAAAGAGGCAGAACGTCCACAATGATGCACTTGGCCAAAAAGGGCGTATGCGTTTTTTCCTGAATATATTCAGGAAAAAACGCATATGCACTTTTTGGCCAACCAAGCAAGCTTGCAAAGGAAATCTGCACTACAATGAAGTCTCACTTCCCCCCGGTCAAAAGGGCCATCTGAAAAAAGTGTAAAATCCAGAAAGGCAAGACAGGCCATGGAGAACTGGGAGCCTTGTTATGCTGATGGGCGGGATGTAAATTGCCAACAGACACTTGGGAGAAGTGTATGGTGTTTCCAGAAACATCTAAAAAACAAAGCAACAGAACCTAGGGCACTTCCACTTATGGTCCTATAGCTTAGGGAAATTAAAATCAAAAAGACACAGCCACCCCAAAGTTTGGAACGGCTCTGTTTACAAGAACCTCGTTTACAGTACAAGTTCAACATCGCAGAAAGTGAAAAATGGATAAAGAAGTTGTGGTATTTACTTACAAAGCAATATCACTCAGCAATGAAATCTGTGTCATCAGGCCCGTAGCAGCACAATGAGTGGATTCAGGTACGATGATTCTAACTGAAATAAGTCACACAGAAAAAGAAACATCATAAGATATCACTAATACACGGAATGTAAACTTGGCTACACAGGAACTGAATTACAGAACAGAACAGGGTCTCAAATTTAGAAAACCAACTTATGCTTGCTTAAGGGGAAAGGTGAGTTGGGGTGCTGCATAAAACCAGAGATTGAAATGAGCACAGATAAAGTTCCTTAAGCCAAATATGGAATAGACAAGAGCTACTCCTTGCTCAACGAAATGGACTCAACACCCCATATTAAACGCCTAAGAATGTACCTGACTAGTAAGTATCTTAAAACCTATGGATTGCTATGTCTCCAAAAGAGAATCAAGCATGTGTACAGGGGCATAAACGCAGCAGTGATAGGATTGGAGAGGTTCGGTGAGCAAATGAAGACCCTTTGAAGTCATATTGCATGGTACCCATTACACGGGTCTCAACTCTCCAGGTTTAAGGTATTCTTCCTTCAGCTAAAACATGCATGTGGAACCCAAGTATGATCAACCATGTGAACGGGAGACGTGTTCAAATATGTCTCAGTTTTCCTCCCCTGGTACTCGGGTGCAACATTCCAGACGCTTTACTAACACTCTCCCCACTTGGAGAGTCAGCGCCTTTAACCTCCTGTTTGGCCCAGTTTGCAATTTCTGCGGAAGATGAACAGGAATAGCGAGAACCAATGAGAGGCTAGCTGGAGGTGTCTGGACGGGCAAATTTAACTCTCATTTCCCACCAGGAAGAGGAAATAACCAAAGGCTCAGCGTGCCGTACCGGAACCAGATTAGGGCCTGAAGCCATCCTGCGGTGTTGCGGCCAGCTCAAAAGAAAGCGAGTTGAAGAAAGGAGCTCAGGGGCACTGTAATTCACAAACCTGCAGAGTTATAAATGACAGCTATCGTCCAAAAATACACTGAAGTAAGGCTGCCAAGAGGACTTGAAAGCGGGGCAGAATTGCAGGAAACCGATTTCAGGAGGTAGACTGGAATTGCATTGAAAGCATAGGAAAAGAGGCAGAACGTCCACAATGATGCACTTGGCCAAAAAGGGCGTATGCGTTTTTTCCTGAATATATTCAGGAAAAAACGCATACGCCCTTTTTGGCCAACCAAGCAAGCTTGCAAAGGAAATCTGCACTACAATGAAGTCTCACTTCCCCCCGGTCAAAAGGGCCATCTGAAAAAAGTGTAAAATCCAGAAAGGCAGGACAGGCCATGGACAACTGGGAGCCTTGTTATGCTGATGGGCGGGATGTAAATTGCCAACAGACACTCGGGAGAAGTGTATGGTGTTTCCTGAAACATCTAAAGAACAAAGCAACAGAACCTAGGGCACTTCCACTTATGGTCCTATAGCTTAGGGAAATTAAAATCAAAAAGACACAGCCACCCCAAAGTTTGGGACGCCTCTGTTTACAACAACCTCGTTTACAGTACAAGTTCAACATCGCAGAAAGTGAAAAATGGATAAAGAAGTTGTGGTATTTACTTACAAAGCAATATCACTCAGCAATGAAATCTGTGTCATCAGGCCCTTAGCAGCACAATGAGTGGATTCAGGTATGATGATTCTAACTGAAGTAAGTCACACAGAAAAAGAAACATCATAAGATATCAGTAATACACGGAATGTAAACTTGGCTACACAGGAACTGAATTACAGAACAGAACAGGGACTCAAATTTAGAAAACCAACTTATGCTTGCTTAAGGGTAAAGGTGAGTTGGGGTGCTGCATAAAACCAGAGATTGAAATGAGCACAGATAAAGTTCCTTAAGCCAAATATGGAATAGACAAGAGCTACTCCTTGCTCAACGAAATGGACTCAACACCGCATATTAAACGCCTAAGAATGTACCTGACTAGTAAGTATCGTAAAACCTATGGATTGCTATGTCTCCAAAAGAGAATCAAGCGTGTGTACAGGGGCATAAACACAGCAGTGATAGGATTGGAGAGGTTCGGTGAGCAAATGAAGACCCTTTGAAGTCATATTGCATGGTACCCATTACACGGGTCTCAACTCTCCAGGTTTAAGGTATTCTTCCTTCAGCTAAAACATGCATGTGGAACCCAAGTATGATCAACCATGTGAACGGGAGACGTGTTCAAATATTTCTCAGTTTTCCTCCCCTGGTACTCGGGTGCAACATTCCAGACGCTTTACTAACACTCTCCCCACTTGGAGAGTCAGCGCCTTTAACCTCCTGTTTGGCCCAGTTTGCAATTTCTGCGGAAGATGAACAGGAATAGCGAGAACCAATGAGAGACTAGCTGGAGGTGTCTGGACGGCCAAATTTAACTCTCATTTCCCACCAGGAAGAGGAAATAACCAAAGGCTCAGCGTGCCGTGCCGGAACCAGATTAGGGCCTGAAGCCATCCTGCGGTGTTGCGGCCAGGTCACAAGAAAGCGAGTTGAAGAAAGGAGCTCAGGGGCACTGTAATTCACAAACCTGCAGAGTTATAAATGACAGCTATCGTCCAAAAATAGACTGAAGTAAGGCTGCCAAGAGGACTTGAAAGCGGGGCAGAATTGCAGGAAACCGATTTCAGGAGGTAGACTGGAATTGCATTGAAAGCATAGGAAAAGAGGCAGAACGTCCACAATGATGCACTTGGCCAAAAAGGGCGTATGCGTTTTTTCCTGAATATATTCAGGAAAAAACGCATACGCCCTTTTTGGCCAACCAAGCAAGCTTGCAAAGGAAATCTGCACTACAATGAAGTCTCACTTCCCCCCGGTCAAAAGGGCCATCTGAAAAAAGTGTAAAATCCAGAAAGGCAGGACAGGCCATGGAGAACTGGGAGCCTTGTTATGCTGATGGGCGGGATGTAAATTGCCAACAGACACTGGGGAGAAGTGTATGGTGTTTCCTGAAACATCTAAAAAACAAAGCAACAGAGCCTAGGGCACTGCCACTTATGGTCCTATAGCTTAGGGAAATTAAAATCAAAAAGACACAGCCACCCCAAACTTTCCAACGGCTCTGTTTACAAGAACCTCGTTTACAGTACAAGTTCAACATCGCAGAAAGTGAAAAATGGATAAAGAAGTTGTGGTATTTACTTACAAAGCAATATCACTCAGCAATGAAATCTGTGTCATCAGGCCCGTAGCAGCACAATGAGTGGATTCAGGTATGATGATTCTAACTGAAATAAGTCACACAGAAAAGAAACATCATAAGATATCAGTAATACACGGAATGTAAACTTGGCTACACAGGAACTGAATTACAGAACAGAACAGGGTCTCAAATTTAGAAAACCAACTTATGCTTGCTTAAGGGTAAAGGTGAGTTGGGGTGCTGCATAAAACCAGAGATTGAAATGAGCACAGATAAAGTTCCTTAAGTCAAATATGGAATAGACAAGAGCTACTCCTTGCTCAACGAAATGGACTCAACACCGCATATTAAACGCCTAAGAATGTACCTGACTAGTAAGTATCGGAAAACCTATGGATTGCTATGTCTCCAAAAGAGAATCAAGCATGTGTACAGGGGCATAAACGCAGCAGTGATAGGATTGGACAGGTTCGTGAGCAAATGAAGACCCTTTGAAGTCATATTGCATGGTACGCGTTACACGGGTCTCAACTCTCCAGGTTTAAGGTATTCTTCCTTCAGCTAAAACATGCATGTGGAACCTAGAGTATGATCAACCATGTGATCGGGAGACGTGTTCAAATATGTCTCAGTTTTCCTCCCCTGGTATTCGGGTGCAACATTCCAGACGCTTTACTAACACTCTCCTGACTTGGAGAGTCAGTCCGTTTAACCTCCTGTTTGGCCCAGTTTGCAATTTCTGCGGAAGATGAACAGGAATAGCGAGAACCAATGAGAGACTAGCTGTAGGTGTCTGGACGGGCAAATTTAACTCTCATTTCCCACCAGGAAGAGAAATTAACCAAAGGCTCAGCGTGTCGTGCCAGAACCAGATTAGGGCCTGAAGCCATCCTGCGGTGTTGCGGCCAGGTCACAAGAAAGCGAGTTGAAGAAAGGAGCTCAGGAGCACTGTAATTCACAAACCTGCAGACTTATAAATGACAGCTATCGTCCAAAAATAGACTGAAGTAAGGCTGCCAAGAGGACTTGAAAGCGGGGCAGAATTGCAGGAAACCGATTTCAGGAGGTAGACTGGAATTGCTTTGAAAGCATAGGAAAAGAGGCAGAACGTCCACAATGATGCACTTGGCCAAAAAGGGCGTATGCGTTTTTTCCTGAATATATTCAGGAAAAAACGCATACGCCCTTTTTGGCCAACCAAGCAAGCTTGCAAAGGAAATCTGCACTACAATGAAGTCTCACTTCCCCCCGGTCAAAAGGGCCATCTGAAAAAAGTGAAAAATCCAGAAAGACAAGACAGGCCATGGAGAACTGGGAGCCTTGTTATGGTGATGGGCGGGATGTAAATTGCCAACAACAACTCGGGAGAAGTGTATGGTGTTTCCTGAAACATGTAAAAAACAAAGCAACAGAACCTAGGGCACTTCCACTTATGGTCCTATAGCTTAGGGAAATTAAAATCAAAAAGACACAGCCACCCCAAAGTTTGGAACGGCTCTGTTTACAAGAACCTCGTTTACAGTACAAGTTCAACATCGCAGAAAGTGAAAAATGGATAAAGAAGTTGTGGTATTTACTTACAAAGCAATATCACTCAGCAATGATATTTGTGTCATCAGGCCCTTAGCAGCACAATGAGTGGATTCAGGTACGATGATTCTAACTGAAATAAGTCACACAGAAAAAGAAACATCATAAGATATCACTAATACACGGAATGTAAACTTGGCTACACAGGAACTGAATTGCAAAACAGAACAGTGTCTCAAATTTAGAAAACCAACTTATGCTTGCTTAAGGGTAAAGGTGAGTTGGGTGCTGCATAAAACCAGAGATTGAAATGAGCACAGATAAAGTTCCTTAAGCCAAATATGGAATAGACAAGAGCTACTCCTTGCTCAATGAAATGGACTCAACACCCCATATTAAACACCTAAGAATGTACCTGACTAGTAAGTATCTTAAAACCTATGGATTGCTATGTCTCCGAAAGAGAATCAAGCATGTGTACAGGGGCATAAACGCAGCAGTGATAGGATTGGAGAGGTTCGGTGAGCAAATGAAGACCCTTTGAAGTCATATTGCATGGTACCCATTCCACGGGTTTCAACTACCCAGGTTTAAGGTATTCTTCCTTCAGCTAAAACATGCATGTGGAACCTAGAGTATGATCAACCATGTGATCGGGAGACGTGTTCAAATATGTCAGTTTTCGTACCCTGGTACTCGGGTGCAACATTCCAGATGCTTTACTAACACTCTCCCGACTTGGAGAGTCAGTCCCTTTAACCTCCTGTTTGGCCCAGTTTGCAATTTCTGCGGAAGATGAACAGGAATAGCAAGAACCAATGAGAGGCTAGCTGGAGGTGTCTGGACGGGCAAATTTAACTCTCATTTCCCACCAGGAAAAGGAAATAACCAAAGGCTCAGCGTGCCGTACCGGAACCAGATTAGGGCCTGAAGCCATCCTGCGGTGTTGCGGCCAGCTCAAAAGAAAGCGAGTTGAAGAAAGGAGCTCAGGGGCACTGTAATTCACAAACCTGCAGAGTTATAAATGACAGCTATCGTCCAAAAATAGACTGAAGTAAGGCTGCCAAGAGGACTTGAAAGCGGGGCAGAATTGCAGGAAACTGATTTCAGGAGGTAGACTGGAATTGCATTGAAAGCATAGGAAAAGAGGCAGAACGTCCACAATGATGCACTTGGCCAAAAAGGGCGTATGCGTTTTTTCCTGAATATATTCAGGAAAAAACGCATACGCCCTTTTTGGTCAACCAAGCAAGCTTGCAAAGGAAATCTGCACTACAATGAAGTCTCACTTCCCCCGGGTCAAAAGGGCCATCTGAAAAAAGTGTAAAATCCAGAAAGGCAGGACAAGCCATGGAGAACTGGGAGCCTTGTTATGCTGATGGGCGGGATGTAAATTGCCAACAGACACTTGGGAGAAGTGTATGGTGTTTCCTGAAACATCTAAAAAACAAAGCAACAGAGCCTAGGGCACTGCCACTTATGGTCCTATAGCTTAGGGAAATTAAAATCAAAAAGACACAGCCACCCCAAAGTTTGGGACGCCTCTGTTTACAAGAACCTCGTTTACAGTACAAGTTCAACATCGCAGAACGTGAAAAATGGATAAAGAACTTGTGGTACTTACGTACAATGCAGTATCACTAAGCAATGAAATCTATGTCATCAGGCCTGTAACAGCATAATGAGTGGATTCAGGTACGATGATTCTAACTGAAATAAGTCACACAGAAAAAGAAACATCATAAGATATCACTAATACACGGCATGTAAACTTGGCTACACAGGAACTGAATTACAGAACAGAACAGGGTCTCAAATTTAGAAAACCAACTTATGCTTGCTTAAGGGGAAAGGAGAGTTGGGGTGCTGCATAAAACCAGAGATTGAAATGAGCACAGATAAAGTTCCTTAAGCCAAATATGGAATAGACAAGAGCTACTCCTTGCTCAACGAAATGGACTCAAAACCCCATATTAAACCCCTAGGAATGTACCTGACTAGTAAGTATCTTAAAACCTATGGATTGCTATGTCTCCAAAAGAGAATCAAGCGTGTGTACAGGGGAATAAACGCAGCAGTGATAGGATTGGAGAGGTTCGGTGAGCAAATGAAGACCCTTTGAAGTCATTTTGCATGGTACCCTTTACACGGGTCTCAACTCTCCAGGTTTAAGGTATTCTTCCTTCAGCTAAAACATGCATGTGGAACCCAGAGTATGATCAACCATGTGAACGGGAGACGTGTTCAAATATGTCTCAGTTTTCCTCCCCTGGTACTCGGGTGCAACATTCCAGACGCTTTACTAACACTCTCCCTACTTGGAGAGTCAGTCCCTTTAACCTCCTGTTTGGCCCAGTTTGCAATTTCTGCGGAAGATGAACAGGAATAGCAAGAACCAATGAGAGGCTAGCTGGAGGTGTCTGGACGGGCAAATTTAACTCTCATTTCCCACCAGGAAGAGGAAATAACCAAAGGCTCAGCGTGCCGTGCCGGAACCAGATTAGGGCCTGAAGCCATCCTGCGGTGTTGCGGCCAGCTCAAAAGAAAGCGAGTTGAAGAAAGGAGCCCAGGGGCACTGTAATTCACAAACCTGCAGAGTTATAAATGACAGCTATCGTCCAAAAATACACTGAAGTAAGGCTGCCAAGAGGACTTGAAAGCGGGGCAGAATTGCAGGAAACCGATTTCAGGAGATAGACTGGAATTGCATTGAAAGCATAGGAAAAGAGGCAGAACGTCCACAATGATGCACTTGGCCAAAAAGGGCGTATGCGTTTTTTCCTGAATATATTCAGGAAAAAACGCATACGCCCTTTTTGGCCAACCAAGCAAGCTTGCAAAGGAAATCTGCACTACAAGGAAGTCTCACTTCCCCCCGGTCAAATGGGCCATCTGAAAAAAGTGTAAAATCCAGAAAGGCAGGACAGGCCATGGAGAACTGGGAGCCTTGTTATGCTGATGGGCGGGATGTAAATTGCCAACAACCACTCGGGAGAAGTATATGGTGTTTCCTGAAACATCTAAAAAACAAAGCAACAGAACCTAGGGCACTTCCACTTATGGTCCTATAGATTAGGGAAATTAAAATCAAAAAGACACAGCCACCCCAAAGTTTGGAACGGCTCTGTTTACAAGAACCTCGTTTACAGTACAAGTTCAACATCGCAGAAAGTGAAAAATGGATAAAGAAGTTGTGGTATTTACTTACAAATCAATATCACTCAGCAATGAATTCTATGTCATCAGGCCCTTAGCAGCACAATGAGTGGATTCAGGTATGATGATTCTAACTGAAATAAGTTACACAGAAAAAGAAACATCATAAGATATCAGTAATACACGGAATGTAAACTTGGCTACACAGGAACTGAATTTCAAAACAGAACAGGGTCTCAAATTTAGAAAACAAACTTATGCTTGCTTAAGGGTAAAGGTGAGTTGGGGTGCTGCATAAAACCAGAGATTGAAATGAGCACAGATAAAGTTCCTTAAGCCAAATATGGAATAGACAAGAGCTACTCCTTGCTCAACGAAATGGACTCAACACCGCATATTAAACGCCTAAGAATGTACCTGCCTAGTAAGTATCTTAAAACCTATGGATTGCTATGTCTCCAAAAGAGAATCAAGCGTGTGTACAGGGGCATAAACGCAGCAGTGATAGGATTGGAGTGGTTCGGTGAGCAAATGAAGACCCTTTGAAGTCATATTGCATGGTACCCATTACACGGGTCTCAACTCTCCAGGTTTAAGGTATTCTTCCTTCAGCTAAAACATGCATGTGGAACCTAGAGTATGATCAACCATGTGAACGGGAGACGTGTTCAAATATGTCTCAGTTTTCGTTCCCTGGTACTAGGGTGCAACATTCCAGACGCTTTACTAACACTCTCCCGACTTGGAGAGTCAGTCCCTTTAACCTCCTGTTTGGCCCAGTTTGCAATTTCTGCGGAAGATGAACAGGAATAGCGAGAACCAATGAGAGACTAGCTGGAGGTGTCTGGACGGGCAAATTTAACTCTCATTTCCCACCAGGAAGAGGAAATAACCAAAGGCTCAGCGTGCCGTGCCGGAACTAGATTAGGGCCTGAAGCCATCCTGCGGTGTTGCGGCCAGGTCACAAGAAAGCGAGTTGAAGAAAGGAGCTCAGGGACACTGTAATTCACAAACCTGCAGAGTTATAAATGACAGCTATCGTCCAAAAATAGACTGAAGTAAGGCTGCCAAGAGGACTTGAAAGCGGGGCAGAATTGCAGGAAACCGATTTCAGGAGGTAGACTGGAATTGCATTGAAAGCATAGGAAAAGAGGCAGAACGTCCACAATGATGCACTTGGCCAAAAAGGGCGTATGCGTTTTTTCCTGAATATATTCAGGAAAAAACGCATACGCCCTTTTTGGCCAACCAAGCAAGCTTGCAAAGGAAATCTGCACTACAATGAAGTCTCACTTCCCCCCGGTCAAAAGGGCCATCTGAAAAAAGTGTAAAATCCAGAAAGGCAGGACAGGCCATGGAGAACTGGGAGCCTTGTTATGCTGATGGGCGGGATGTAAATTGCCAACAGACACTCGGGAGAAGTGTATGGTGTTTCCTGAAACATCTAAAAAACAAAGCAACAGAGCCTAGGGCACTGCCACTTATGGTCCTATAGCTTAGGGAAATTAAAATCAAAAAGACACAGCCACCCCAAAGTTTGGGACGCCTCTGTTTACAAGAACCTCGTTTACTGTACAAGTTCAACATCGCAGAAATTGAAAAATGGATAAAGAAGTTGTGGTATTTACTTACAAAGCAATATCACTCAGCAATGAAATCTATGTCATCAGGCCCTTAGCAGCACAATGAGTGGATTCAGGTACGATGATTCTAACTGAAATAAGTCACACAGAAAAAGAAACATCATAAGATATCACTAATACACGGAATGTAAACTTGGCTACACAGGAACTGAATTGCAAAACAGAACAGTGTCTCAAATTTAGAAAACCAACTTATGCTTGCTTAAGGGTAAAGGTGAGTTGGGTGCTGCATAAAACCAGAGATTGAAATGAGCACAGATAAAGTTCCTTAAGCCAAATATGGAATAGACAAGAGCTACTCCTTGCTCAATGAAATGGACTCAACACCCCATATTAAACACCTAAGAATGTACCTGACTAGTAAGTATCTTAAAACCTATGGATTGCTATGTCTCCGAAAGAGAATCAAGCATGTGTACAGGGGCATAAACGCAGCAGTGATAGGATTGGAGAGGTTCGGTGAGCAAATGAAGACCCTTTGAAGTCATATTGCATGGTACCCATTCCACGGGTTTCAACTACCCAGGTTTAAGGTATTCTTCCTTCAGCTAAAACATGCATGTGGAACCTAGAGTATCATCAACCATGTGATCGGGAGACGTGTTCAAATATGTCAGTTTTCGTACCCTGGTACTCGGGTGCAACATTCCAGACGCTTTACTAACACTCTCCCGACTTGGAGAGTCAGTCCCTTTAACCTCCTGTTTGGCCCAGTTTGCAATTTCTGCGGAAGATGAACAGGAATAGCAAGAACCAATGAGAGGCTAGCTGGAGGTGTCTGGACGGGCAAATTTAACTCTCATTTCCCACCAGGAAAAGGAAATAACCAAAGGCTCAGCGTGCCGTACCGGAACCAGATTAGGGCCTGAAGCCATCCTGCGGTGTTGCGGCCAGCTCAAAAGAAAGCGAGTTGAAGAAAGGAGCTCAGGGGCACTGTAATTCACAAACCTGCAGAGTTATAAATGACAGCTATCGTCCAAAAATAGACTGAAGTAAGGCTGCCAAGAGGACTTGAAAGCGGGGCAGAATTGCAGGAAACTGATTTCAGGAGGTAGACTGGAATTGCATTGAAAGCATAGGAAAAGAGGCAGAACGTCCACAATGATGCACTTGGCCAAAAAGGGCGTATGCGTTTTTTCCTGAATATATTCAGGAAAAAACGCATACGCCCTTTTTGGTCAACCAAGCAAGCTTGCAAAGGAAATCTGCACTACAATGAAGTCTCACTTCCCCCGGGTCAAAAGGGCCATCTGAAAAAAGTGTAAAATCCAGAAAGGCAGGACAAGCCATGGAGAACTGGGAGCCTTGTTATGCTGATGGGCGGGATGTAAATTGCCAACAGACACTTGGGAGAAGTGTATGGTGTTTCCTGAAACATCTAAAAAACAAAGCAACAGAGCCTAGGGCACTGCCACTTATGGTCCTATAGCTTAGGGAAATTAAAATCAAAAAGACACAGCCACCCCAAAGTTTGGGACGCCTCTGTTTACAAGAACCTCGTTTACAGTACAAGTTCAACATCGCAGAACGTGAAAAATGGATAAAGAACTTGTGGTACTTACGTACAATGCAGTATCACTAAGCAATGAAATCTATGTCATCAGGCCTGTAACAGCATAATGAGTGGATTCAGGTACGATGATTCTAACTGAAATAAGTCACACAGAAAAAGAAACATCATAAGATATCACTAATACACGGCATGTAAACTTGGCTACACAGGAACTGAATTACAGAACAGAACAGGGTCTCAAATTTAGAAAACCAACTTATGCTTGCTTAAGGGGAAAGGAGAGTTGGGGTGCTGCATAAAACCAGAGATTGAAATGAGCACAGATAAAGTTCCTTAAGCCAAATATGGAATAGACAAGAGCTACTCCTTGCTCAACGAAATGGACTCAAAACCCCATATTAAACCCCTAGGAATGTACCTGACTAGTAAGTATCTTAAAACCTATGGATTGCTATGTCTCCAAAAGAGAATCAAGCGTGTGTACAGGGGAATAAACGCAGCAGTGATAGGATTGGAGAGGTTCGGTGAGCAAATGAAGACCCTTTGAAGTCATTTTGCATGGTACCCTTTACACGGGTCTCAACTCTCCAGGTTTAAGGTATTCTTCCTTCAGCTAAAACATGCATGTGGAACCCAGAGTATGATCAACCATGTGAACGGGAGACGTGTTCAAATATGTCTCAGTTTTCCTCCCCTGGTACTCGGGTGCAACATTCCAGACGCTTTACTAACACTCTCCCTACTTGGAGAGTCAGTCCCTTTAACCTCCTGTTTGGCCCAGTTTGCAATTTCTGCGGAAGATGAACAGGAATAGCAAGAACCAATGAGAGGCTAGCTGGAGGTGTCTGGACGGACAAATTTAACTCTCATTTCCCACCAGGAAGAGGAAATAACCAAAGGCTCAGCGTGCCGTGCCGGAACCAGATTAGGGCCTGAAGCCATCCTGCGGTGTTGCGGCCAGCTCAAAAGAAAGCGAGTTGAAGAAAGGAGCCCAGGGGCACTGTAATTCACAAACCTGCAGAGTTATAAATGACAGCTATCGTCCAAAAATACACTGAAGTAAGGCTGCCAAGAGGACTTGAAAGCGGGGCAGAATTGCAGGAAACCGATTTCAGGAGGTAGACTGGAATTGCATTGAAAGCATAGGAAAAGAGGCAGAACGTCCACAATGATGCACTTGGCCAAAAAGGGCGTATGCGTTTTTTCCTGAATATATTCAGGAAAAAACGCATACGCCCTTTTTGGCCAACCAAGCAAGCTTGCAAAGGAAATCTGCACTACAAGGAAGTCTCACTTCCCCCCGGTCAAAAGGGCCATCTGAAAAAAGTGTAAAATCCAGAAAGGCAGGACAGGCCATGGAGAACTGGGAGCCTTGTTATGCTGATGGGCGGGATGTAAATTGCCAACAACCACTCGGGAGAAGTATATGGTGTTTCCTGAAACATCTAAAAAACAAAGCAACAGAACCTAGGGCACTTCCACTTATGGTCCTATAGATTAGGGAAATTAAAATCAAAAAGACACAGCCACCCCAAAGTTTGGAACGGCTCTGTTTACAAGAACCTCGTTTACAGTACAAGTTCAACATCGCAGAAAGTGAAAAATGGATAAAGAAGTTGTGGTATTTACTTACAAATCAATATCACTCAGCAATGAATTCTATGTCATCAGGCCCTTAGCAGCACAATGAGTGGATTCAGGTATGATGATTCTAACTGAAATAAGTTACACAGAAAAAGAAACATCATAAGATATCAGTAATACACGGAATGTAAACTTGGCTACACAGGAACTGAATTTCAAAACAGAACAGGGTCTCAAATTTAGAAAACCAACTTATGCTTGCTTAAGGGTAAAGGTGAGTTGGGGTGCTGCATAAAACCAGAGATTGAAATGAGCACAGATAAAGTTCCTTAAGCCAAATATGGAATAGACAAGAGCTACTCCTTGCTCAACGAAATGGACTCAACACCGCATATTAAACGCCTAAGAATGTACCTGACTAGTAAGTATCTTAAAACCTATGGATTGCTATGTCTCCAAAAGAGAATCAAGCGTGTGTACAGGGGCATAAACGCAGCAGTGATAGGATTGGAGTGGTTCGGTGAGCAAATGAAGACCCTTTGAAGTCATATTGCATGGTACCCATTACACGGGTCTCAACTCTCCAGGTTTAAGGTATTCTTCCTTCAGCTAAAACATGCATGTGGAACCTAGAGTATGATCAACCATGTGAACGGGAGACGTGTTCAAATATGTCTCAGTTTTCGTTCCCTGGTACTCGGGTGCAACATTCCAGACGCTTTACTAACACTCTCCCGACTTGGAGAGTCAGTCCCTTTAACCTCCTGTTTGGCCCAGTTTGCAATTTCTGCGGAAGATGAACAGGAATAGCGGGAACCAATGAGAGACTAGCTGGAGGTGTCTGGACGGGCAAATTTAACTCTCATTTCCCACCAGGAAGAGGAAATAACCAAAGGCTCAGCGTGCCGTGCCGGAACTAGATTAGGGCCTGAAGCCATCCTGCGGTGTTGCGGCCAGGTCACAAGAAAGCGAGTTGAAGAAAGGAGCTCAGGGACACTGTAATTCACAAACCTGCAGAGTTATAAATGACAGCTATCGTCCAAAAATAGACTGAAGTAAGGCTGCCAAGAGGACTTGAAAGCGGGGCAGAATTGCAGGAAACCGATTTCAGGAGGTAGACTGGAATTGCATTGAAAGCATAGGAAAAGAGGCAGAACGTCCACAATGATGCACTTGGCCAAAAAGGGCGTATGCGTTTTTTCCTGAATATATTCAGGAAAAAACGCATACGCCCTTTTTGGCCAACCAAGCAAGCTTGCAAAGGAAATCTGCACTACAATGAAGTCTCACTTCCCCCCGGTCAAAAGGGCCATCTGAAAAAAGTGTAAAATCCAGAAAGGCAGGACAGGCCATGGAGAACTGGGAGCCTTGTTATGCTGATGGGCGGGATGTAAATTGCCAACAGACACTCGGGAGAAGTGTATGGTGTTTCCTGAAACATCTAAAAAACAAAGCAACAGAGCCTAGGGCACTGCCACTTATGGTCCTATAGCTTAGGGAAATTAAAATCAAAAAGACACAGCCACCCCAAAGTTTGGGACGCCTCTGTTTACAAGAACCTCGTTTACTGTACAAGTTCAACATCGCAGAAATTGAAAAATGGATAAAGAAGTTGTGGTATTTACTTACAAAGCAATATCACTCAGCAATGAAATCTATGTCATCAGGCCCTTAGCAGCACAATGAGTGGATTCAGGTATGATTATTCTAACTGAAATAAGTCACACAGAAAAAGAAACATCATAAGATATCAGTAATACACGGAATGGAAACTTGGCTACACAGGAACTGAATTACAGAACAGAACAGGGTCTCAAATTTAGAAAACCAACTTATGCTTGCTTAAGGGGAAAGGTGAGTTGGGGTGCTGCATAAAACCAGAGATTGAAATGAGCACAGATAAAGTTCCTTAAGCCAAATATGGAATAGACAAGAGCTACTCCTTGCTCAACGAAATGGACTCAACACCGCATATTAAACGCCTAAGAATGTACCTGACTAGTAAGTATCTTAAAACCTATGGATTGCTATGTCTCCAAAAGAGAATCAAGCATGTGTACAGGGGCATAAACGCAGCAGTGATAGGATTGGAGAGGTTCGGTGAGCAAATGAAGACCCTTTGAAGTCATACTGCATGGTACCCATTCCACGGGTTTCAACTACCCAGGTTTAAGGTATTCTTCCTTCAGCTAAAACATGCATGTGGAACCCAAGTATGATCAACCATGTGAACGGGAGACGTGTTCAAATATGTCTCAGTTTTCCTCCCCTGGTACTCGGGTGCAACATTCCAGACGCTTTACTAACACTCTTCCGACTTGGAGAGTCAGTCCCTTTAACCTCCTGTTTGGCCCAGTTTGCAATTTCTGCGGAAGATGAACAGGAATAGCGAGAACCAATGAGAGGCTAGCTGGAGGTGTCTGGACGGGCAAATTTAACTCTCATTTCCCACCAGGAAGAGGAATTAACCAAAGGCTCAGCATGCCGGGCCGGAACCAGATTAGTGCCTGAAGCCATCCTGCGGTGTTGCGGCCAGGTCACAAGAAAGCGAGTTGAAGAAAGGAGCTCAGGGGCACTGTAATTCACAAACCTGCAGAGTTATAAATGACAGCTATCATCCAAAAATAGACTGAAGTAAGGCTGCCAAGAGGACTTGAAAGCGGGGCAGAATTGCAGGAAACCGATTTCAGGAGGTAGACTGGAATTGCATTGAAAGCATAGGAAAAGAGGCAGAACGTCCACAATGATGCACTTGGCCAAAAAGGGCGTATGCGTTTTTTCCTGAATATATTCAGGAAAAAACGCATACGCCCTTTTTGGCCAACCAAGCAAGCTTGCAAAGGAAATCTGCACTACAATGAAGTCTCACTTCCCCCGGTCAAAAGGGCCATCTGAAAAAAGTGTAAAATCCAGAAAGGCAGGACAGGCCATGGAGAACTGGGAGCCTTGTTATGCTGATGGGCGGGATGTAAATTGCCAACAGACACTCGGGAGAAGTGTATGGTGTTTCCTGAAACATCTAAAAAACAAAGCAACAGAGCCTAGGGCACTGCCACTTATGGTCCTATAGCTTAGGGAAATTAAAATCAAAAAGACACAGCCACCCCAAAGTTTGGGACGCCTCTGTTTACAAGAACCTAATTACAGTACAAGTTCAACATCGCAGAAAGTGAAAAATGGATAAAGAAGTTGTGGTATTTACTTACAAAGCAATATCACTCAGCAATGAAATCTATGTCATCAGGCCCTTAGCATCACAATGAGTGGATTCAGGTATGATGATTCTAACTGAAATAAGTCACACAGAAAAAGAAACATCATAAGATATCAGTAATACACGGAATGGAAACTTGGCTACACAGGAACTGAATTACAGAACAGAACAGGGTCTCAAATTTAGAAAACCAACTTATGCTTGCTTAAGGGTAAAGGTGAGTTGGGGTGCTGCATAAAACCAGAGATTGAAATGAGCACAGATAAAGTTCCTTAAGTCAAATATGAAATAGACAAGAGCTACTCCTTGCTCAACAAAATGGACTCAACACCGCATATTAAACGCCTAAGAATGTACCTGACTAGTAAGTATCGTAAAACCTATGGATTGCTATGTCTCCAAAAGAGAATCAAGCATGTGTACAGGGGCATAAACGCAGCAGTGATAGGATTGGAGAGGTTCGGTGAGCAAATGAAGACCCTTTGAAGTCATATTGCATGGTACCCATTACACAGGTCTCAACTCTCCAGGTTTAAGGTATTCTTCCTTCAGCTAAAACATGCATGTGGAACCCAAGTATGATCAACCATGTGAACGGGAGACGTGTTCAAATATGTCTCAGTTTTCCTCCCCTGGTACTCGGGTGCAACATTCCAGACGCTTTACTAACACTCTCCCCACTTGGAGAGTCAGCGCCTTTAACCTCCTGTTTGGCCCAGTTTGCAATTTCTGCGGAAGATGAACAGGAATAGCGAGAACCAATGAGAGGCTAGCTGGAGGTGTCTGGACGGCCAAATTTAACTCTCATTTCCCACCAGGAAGAGGAATTAACCAAAGGCTCAGCATGCCGGTACGGAACCAGATTAGGGCCTGAAGCCATCCTGCGGTGTTGCGGCCAGGTCACAAGAAAGCGAGTTGAAGAAAGGAGCTCAGGGGCACTGTAATTCACAAACCTGCAGAGTTATAAATGACAGCTATCGTCCAAAAATAGACTGAAGTAAGGCTGCCAAGAGGACTTGAAAGCGGGGCAGAATTGCAGGAAACCGATTTCAGGAGGTAGACTGGAATTGCATTGAAAGCATAGGAAAAGAGGCAGAACGTCCACAATGATGCACTTGGCCAAAAAGGGCGTATGCGTTTTTTCCTGAATATATTCAGGAAAAAACGCATACGCCCTTTTTGGCCAACCAAGCAAGCTTGCAAAGGAAATCTGCACTACAATGAAGTCTCACTTCCCCCGGTCAAAAGGGCCATCTGAAAAAAGTGTAAAATCCAGAAAGGCAGGACAGGCCATGGAGAACTGGGAGCCTTGTTATGCTGATGGGCGGGATGTAAATTGCCAACAACCACTCGGGAGAAGTGTATGGTGTTTCCTGAAACATCTAAAAAACAAAGCAACAGAGCCTAGGGCACTGCCACTTATGGTCCTATAGCTTAGGGAAATTAAAATCAAAAAGACACAGCCACCCCAAAGTTTGGGACGCCTCTGTTTACAAGAACCTAGTTTACAGTACAAGTTCAACATCGCAGAAAGTGAAAAATGGATAAAGACGTTGTGGTATTTACTTACAAAGCAATATCACTCAGCAATGAAATCTATGTCATCAGGCCCTTAGCATCACAATGAGTGGATTCAGGTATGATGATTGTAACTGAAATAAGTCACACAGAAAAAGAAACATCATAAGATATCAGTAATACACAGAATGTAAACTTGGCTACACAGGAACTGAATTACACAACAGAACAGGGTCTCAAATTTAGAAAACCAACTTATGCTTGCTTAAGGGTAAAGGTGAGTTGGGGTGCTGCATAAAACCAGAGATTGAAATGAGCACAGATAAAGTTCCTTAAGTCAAATATGAAATAGACAAGAGCTACTCCTTGCTCAACGAAATGGACTCAACACCGCATATTAAACGCCTAAGAATGTACCTGACTAGTAAGTATCGTAAAACCTATGGATTGCTATGTCTCCAAAAGAGAATCAAGCATGTGTACAGGGGCATAAACGCAGCAGTGATAGGATTGGAGAGGTTCGGTGAGCAAATGAAGACCCTTTGAAGTCATATTGCATGGTACCCATTCCACGGGTTTCAACTACCCAGGTTTCAGGTATTCTTCCTTCAGCTAAAACATGCATGTGGAACCTAGAGTATGATCAACCATGTGATCGGGAGACGTGTTCAAATATGTCTCAGTTTTCCTCCCCTGGTACTCGGGTGCAACATTCCAGACGCTTTACTAACACTCTCCCCACTTGGAGAGTCAGTCCCTTTAACCTCCTGTTTGGCCCAGTTTGCAATTTCTGCGGAAGATGAACAGGAATAGCGAGAACCAATGAGAGGCTAGCTGGAGGTGTCTGGACGGGCAAATTTAACTCTCATTTCCCACCAGGAAGAGGAATTAACCAAAGGCTCAGCATGCCGGGCCGGAACCAGATTAGGGCCTGAAGCCATCCTGCGGTGTTGCGGCCAGGTCACAAGAAGGCGAGTTGAAGAAAGGACCTCAGGGGCACTGTAATTCACAAACCTGCAGAGTTATAAATGACAGCTATCGTCCAAAAATAGACTGAAGTAAGGCTGCCAAGAGGACTTGAAAGCGGGGCAGAATTGCAGGAAACCGATTTCAGGAGGTAGACTGGAATTGCATTGAAAGCATAGGAAAAGAGGCAGAACGTCCACAATGATGCACTTGGCCAAAAAGGGCGTATGCGTTTTTTCCTGAATATATTCAGGAAAAAACGCATACGCCCTTTTTGGCCAACCAAGCAAGCTTGCAAAGGAAATCTGCACTACAATGAAGTCTCACTTCCCCCCGGTCAAAAGGGCCATCTGAAAAAAGTGTAAAATCCATAAAGGCAACAGGTCATGGAGAACTGGGAGCCTTGTTATGCTGATGGGCGGGATGTAAATTGCCAACAGACACTTGGGAGAAGTGTATGGTGTTTCCTGAAACATCTAAAAAACAAAGCAACAGAGCCTAGGGCACTTCCACTTATGGTCCTATAGCTTAGGGAAATTTAAATCAAAAAGACACAGCCACCCCAAAGTTTGGAACGGCTCTGTTTACAAGAACCTCGTTTACAGTACAAGTTCAACATCGCAGAAAGTGAAAAATGGATAAAGAAGTTGTGGTATTCACTTACAAAGCAATATCACTCAGCAATGAAATCTATGTCATCAGGCCCTTAGCAGCACAATGAGTGGATTCAGGTATGATGATTCTAACTGAAATAAGTCACACAGAAAAAGAAACATCATAAGATATCAGTAATACACGGAATGGAAACTTGGCTACACAGGAACTGAATTACAGAACAGAACAGGGTCTCAAATTTAGAAAACCAACTTATGCTTGCTTAAGGGTAAAGGTGAGTTGGGGTGCTGCATAAAACCAGAGATTGAAATGAGCACAGATAAAGTTCCTTAAGCCAAATATGGAATAGACAAGAGCTACTCCTTGCTCAACGAAATGGACTCAACACCGCATATTAAACGCCTAAGAATGTACCTGACTTGTAAGTATCTTAAAACCTATGGATTGCTATGTCTCCGAAAGAGAATGAAGCATGTGTACAGGGGCATAAACGCAGCAGTGATAGGATTGGAGAGGTTCGGTGAGCAAATGAAGACCCTTTGAAGTCATATTGCATGGTACCCATTCCACGGGTTTCAACTACCCAGGTTTAAGGTATTCTTCCTTCAGCTAAAAATTGCATGTGGAATCTAGAGTATGATCAACCATATGATCGGGAGACTTGTTCAAATATGTCTGTTTTCCTCCCCTGGTACTCGGGTGCAACATTCCAGACGCTTTACTAACACTCTCCCCACTTGGAGAATCAGTCTCTTTAACCTCCTGTTTGGCCCAGTTTGCAATTTCTGCGGAAGATGAACAGGAATAGCGAGAACCAATGAGAGGCTAGCTGGAGGTGTCTGGACGGGCAAATTTAACTCTCATTTCCCACCAGGAAGAGGAATTAACCAAAGGCTCAGCATGCCGGGCCGGAATAAGACTAGGGCCTGAAGCCATCCTGCGGTGTTGCGGCCAGGTCACAAGAAAGCGAGTTGAAGAAAGGAGCTCAGGGGCACTGTAATTCACAAACCTGCAGAGTTATAAATGACAGCTATCGTCCAAAAATAGACTGAAGTAAGGCTGCCAAGAGGACTTGAAAGCGGGGCAGAATTGCAGGAAACCGATTTCAGGAGGTAGACTGGAATTGCATTGAAAGCATAGGAAAAGAGGCAGAACGTCCACAATGATGCACTTGGCCAAAAAGGGCGTATGCGTTTTTTCCTGAATATATTCAGGAAAAAACGCATACGCCCTTTTTGGCCAACCAAGCAAGCTTGCAAAGGAAATCTGCACTACTATGAAGTCTCACTTCCCCCCGGTCAAAAGGGCCATCTGAAAAAAGTGTAAAATCCAGAAAGGCAGGACAGGCCATGGAGAACTGGGAGCCTTGTTATGCTGATGGGCGGGATGTAAATTGCCAACAGACACTCGGGAGAAGTGTATGGTGTTTCCTGAAACATCTAAAAAACAAAGCAACAGAGCCTAGGGCACTGCCACTTATGGTCCTATAGCTTAGGGAAATTAAAATCAAAAAGACACAGCCACCCCAAAGTTTGGGACGCCTCTGTTTACAAGAACCTCGTTTACAGTACAAGTTTAACATCGCAGAAAGTGAAAAATGGATAAAGAAGTTGTGGTATTTACTTACAAAGCAATATCACTCAGCAATGAAATCTATGTCATCAGGCCCTTAGCATCACAATGAGTGGATTCAGGTATGATGATTCTAACTGAAATAAGTCACACAGAAAAAAAACATCATAAGATATCAGTAATACACGGAATGTAAACTTGGCTACACAGGAACTGAATTACAGAAGAGAACAGGGTCTCAAATTTAGAAAACCAACTTATGCTTGCTTAAGGGTAAAGGTGAGTTGGGGTGCTGCATAAAACCAGAGATTGAAATGAGCACAGATAAAGTTCCTTAAGTCAAATATGGAATAGACAAGAGCTACTCCTTGCTCAACGAAATGGACTCAACACCGCATATTAAACGCCTAAGAATGTACCTGACTAGTAAGTATCTTAAAACCTATGGATTGCTATGTCTCCAAAAGAGAATCAAGCGTGTGTACAGGGGCATAAACGCAGCAGTGATAGGATTGGAGTGGTTCGGTGAGCAAATGAAGACCCTTTGAAGTCATATTGCATGGTACCCATTCCACGGGTCTCAACTCTCCAGGTTTAAGGTATTCTTCCTTCAGCTAAAACATGCATGTGGAACCTAGAGTATGATCAACCATGTGAACGGGAGACGTGTTCAAATATGTCTCAGTTTTCGTTCCCTGGTACTCGGGTGCAACATTCCAGACGCTTTACTAACACTCTCCCGACTTGGAGAGTCAGTCCCTTTAACCTCCTGTTTGGCCCAGTTTGCAATTTCTGCGGAAGATGAACAGGAATAGCGGGAACCAATGAGAGACTAGCTGGAGGTGTCTGGACGGGCAAATTTAACTCTCATTTCCCACCAGGAAGAGGAAATAACCAAAGGCTCAGCGTGCCGTGCCGGAACTAGATTAGGGCCTGAAGCCATCCTGCGGTGTTGCGGCCAGGTCACAAGAAAGCGAGTTGAAGAAAGGAGCTCAGGGACACTGTAATTCACAAACCTGCAGAGTTATAAATGACAGCTATCGTCCAAAAATAGACTGAAGTAAGGCTGCCAAGAGGACTTGAAAGCGGGGCAGAATTGCAGGAAACCGATTTCAGGAGGTAGACTGGAATTGCATTGAAAGCATAGGAAAAGAGGCAGAACGTCCACAATGATGCACTTGGCCAAAAAGGGCGTATGCGTTTTTTCCTGAATATATTCAGGAAAAAACGCATACGCCCTTTTTGGCCAACCAAGCAAGCTTGCAAAGGAAATCTGCACTACAATGAAGTCTCACTTCCCCCCGGTCAAAAGGGCCATCTGAAAAAAGTGTAAAATCCAGAAAGGCAGGACAGGCCATGGAGAACTGGGAGCCTTGTTATGCTGATGGGCGGGATGTAAATTGCCAACAGACACTCGGGAGAAGTGTATGGTGTTTCCTGAAACATCTAAAAAACAAAGCAACAGAGCCTAGGGCACTGCCACTTATGGTCCTATAGCTTAGGGAAATTAAAATCAAAAAGACACAGCCACCCCAAAGTTTGGGACGCCTCTGTTTACAAGAACCTCGTTTACTGTACAAGTTCAACATCGCAGAAATTGAAAAATGGATAAAGAAGTTGTGGTATTTACTTACAAAGCAATATCACTCAGCAATGAAATCTATGTCATCAGGCCCTTAGCAGCACAATGAGTGGATTCAGGTACGATGATTCTAACTGAAATAAGTCACACAGAAAAAGAAACATCATAAGATATCACTAATACACGGAATGTAAACTTGGCTACACAGGAACTGAATTGCAAAACAGAACAGTGTCTCAAATTTAGAAAACCAACTTATGCTTGCTTAAGGGTAAAGGTGAGTTGGGTGCTGCATAAAACCAGAGATTGAAATGAGCACAGATAAAGTTCCTTAAGCCAAATATGGAATAGACAAGAGCTACTCCTTGCTCAATGAAATGGACTCAACACCCCATATTAAACACCTAAGAATGTACCTGACTAGTAAGTATCTTAAAACCTATGGATTGCTATGTCTCCGAAAGAGAATCAAGCATGTGTACAGGGGCATAAACGCAGCAGTGATAGGATTGGAGAGGTTCGGTGAGCAAATGAAGACCCTTTGAAGTCATATTGCATGGTACCCATTCCACGGGTTTCAACTACCCAGGTTTAAGGTATTCTTCCTTCAGCTAAAACATGCATGTGGAACCTAGAGTATCATCAACCATGTGATCGGGAGACGTGTTCAAATATGTCAGTTTTCGTACCCTGGTACTCGGGTGCAACATTCCAGATGCTTTACTAACACTCTCCCGACTTGGAGAGTCAGTCCCTTTAACCTCCTGTTTGGCCCAGTTTGCAATTTCTGCGGAAGATGAACAGGAATAGCAAGAACCAATGAGAGGCTAGCTGGAGGTGTCTGGACGGGCAAATTTAACTCTCATTTCCCACCAGGAAAAGGAAATAACCAAAGGCTCAGCGTGCCGTACCGGAACCAGTATAGGGCCTGAAGCCATCCTGCGGTGTTGCGGCCAGCTCAAAAGAAAGCGAGTTGAAGAAAGGAGCTCAGGGGCACTGTAATTCACAAACCTGCAGAGTTATAAATGACAGCTATCGTCCAAAAATAGACTGAAGTAAGGCTGCCAAGAGGACTTGAAAGCGGGGCAGAATTGCAGGAAACTGATTTCAGGAGGTAGACTGGAATTGCATTGAAAGCATAGGAAAAGAGGCAGAACGTCCACAATGATGCACTTGGCCAAAAAGGGCGTATGCGTTTTTTCCTGAATATATTCAGGAAAAAACGCATACGCCCTTTTTGGTCAACCAAGCAAGCTTGCAAAGGAAATCTGCACTACAATGAAGTCTCACTTCCCCCCGGTCAAAAGGGCCATCTGAAAAAAGTGTAAAATCCAGAAAGGCAGGACAAGCCATGGAGAACTGGGAGCCTTGTTATGCTGATGGGCGGGATGTAAATTGCCAACAGACACTTGGGAGAAGTGTATGGTGTTTCCTGAAACATCTAAAAAACAAAGCAACAGAGCCTAGGGCACTGCCACTTATGGTCCTATAGCTTAGGGAAATTAAAATCAAAAAGACACAGCCACCCCAAAGTTTGGGACGCCTCTGTTTACAAGAACCTCATTTACAGTACAAGTTCAACATCGCAGAACGTGAAAAATGGATAAAGAACTTGTGGTACTTACGTACAATGCAGTATCACTAAGCAATGAAATCTATGTCATCAGGCCTGTAACAGCATAATGAGTGGATTCAGGTACGATGATTCTAACTGAAATAAGTCACACAGAAAAAGAAACATCATAAGATATCACTAATACACGGCATGTAAACTTGGCTACACAGGAACTGAATTACAGAACAGAACAGGGTCTCAAATTTAGAAAACCAACTTATGCTTGCTTAAGGGGAAAGGAGAGTTGGGGTGCTGCATAAAACCAGAGATTGAAATGAGCACAGATAAAGTTCCTTAAGCCAAATATGGAATAGACAAGAGCTACTCCTTGCTCAACGAAATGGACTCAAAACCCCATATTAAACCCCTAGGAATGTACCTGACTAGTAAGTATCTTAAAACCTATGGATTGCTATGTCTCCAAAAGAGAATCAAGCGTGTGTACAGGGGAATAAACGCAGCAGTGATAGGATTGGAGAGGTTCGGTGAGCAAATGAAGACCCTTTGAAGTCATTTTGCATGGTACCCTTTACACGGGTCTCAACTCTCCAGGTTTAAGGTATTCTTCCTTCAGCTAAAACATGCATGTGGAACCCAGAGTATGATCAACCATGTGAACGGGAGACGTGTTCAAATATGTCTCAGTTTTCCTCCCCTGGTACTCGGGTGCAACATTCCAGACGCTTTACTAACACTCTCCCTACTTGGAGAGTCAGTCCCTTTAACCTCCTGTTTGGCCCAGTTTGCAATTTCTGCGGAAGATGAACAGGAATAGCAAGAACCAATGAGAGGCTAGCTGGAGGTGTCTGGACGGACAAATTTAACTCTCATTTCCCACCAGGAAGAGGAAATAACCAAAGGCTCAGCGTGCCGTGCCGGAACCAGATTAGGGCCTGAAGCCATCCTGCGGTGTTGCGGCCAGCTCAAAAGAAAGCGAGTTGAAGAAAGGAGCCCAGGGGCACTGTAATTCACAAACCTGCAGAGTTATAAATGACAGCTATCGTCCAAAAATACACTGAAGTAAGGCTGCCAAGAGGACTTGAAAGCGGGGCAGAATTGCAGGAAACCGATTTCAGGAGGTAGACTGGAATTGCATTGAAAGCATAGGAAAAGAGGCAGAACGTCCACAATGATGCACTTGGCCAAAAAGGGCGTATGCGTTTTTTCCTGAATATATTCAGGAAAAAACGCATACGCCCTTTTTGGCCAACCAAGCAAGCTTGCAAAGGAAATCTGCACTACAAGGAAGTCTCACTTCCCCCCGGTCAAATGGACCATCTGAAAAAAGTGTAAAATCCAGAAAGGCAGGACAGGCCATGGAGAACTGGGAGCCTTGTTATGCTGATGGGTGGGATGTAAATTGCCAACAACCACTCGGGAGAAGTATATGGTGTTTCCTGAAACATCTAAAAAACAAAGCAACAGAACCTAGGGCACTTCCACTTATGGTCCTATAGATTAGGGAAATTAAAATCAAAAAGACACAGCCACCCCAAAGTTTGGAACGGCTCTGTTTACAAGAACCTCGTTTACAGTACAAGTTCAACATCGCAGAAAGTGAAAAATGGATAAAGAAGTTGTGGTATTTACTTACAAATCAATATCACTCAGCAATGAATTCTATGTCATCAGGCCCTTAGCAGCACAATGAGTGGATTCAGGTATGATGATTCTAACTGAAATAAGTTACACAGAAAAAGAAACATCATAAGATATCAGTAATACACGGAATGTAAACTTGGCTACACAGGAACTGAATTTCAAAACAGAACAGGGTCTCAAATTTAGAAAAAAACTTATGCTTGCTTAAGGGTAAAGGTGAGTTGGGGTGCTGCATAAAACCAGAGATTGAAATGAGCACAGATAAAGTTCCTTAAGCCAAATATGGAATAGACAAGAGCTACTCCTTGCTCAACGAAATGGACTCAACACCGCATATTAAACGCCTAAGAATGTACCTGACTAGTAAGTATCTTAAAACCTATGGATTGCTATGTCTCCAAAAGAGAATCAAGCGTGTGTACAGGGGCATAAACGCAGCAGTGATAGGATTGGAGTGGTTCGGTGAGCAAATGAAGACCCTTTGAAGTCATATTGCATGGTACCCATTCCACGGGTCTCAACTCTCCAGGTTTAAGGTATTCTTCCTTCAGCTAAAACATGCATGTGGAACCTAGAGTATGATCAACCATGTGAACGGGAGACGTGTTCAAATATGTCTCAGTTTTCGTTCCCTGGTACTCGGGTGCAACATTCCAGACGCTTTACTAACACTCTCCCGACTTGGAGAGTCAGTCCCTTTAACCTCCTGTTTGGCCCAGTTTGCAATTTCTGCGGAAGATGAACAGGAATAGCGGGAACCAATGAGAGACTAGCTGGAGGTGTCTGGACGGGCAAATTTAACTCTCATTTCCCACCAGGAAGAGGAAATAACCAAAGGCTCAGCGTGCCGTGCCGGAACTAGATTAGGGCCTGAAGCCATCCTGCGGTGTTGCGGCCAGGTCACAAGAAAGCGAGTTGAAGAAAGGAGCTCAGGGACACTGTAATTCACAAACCTGCAGAGTTATAAATGACAGCTATCGTCCAAAAATAGACTGAAGTAAGGCTGCCAAGAGGACTTGAAAGCGGGGCAGAATTGCAGGAAACCGATTTCAGGAGGTAGACTGGAATTGCATTGAAAGCATAGGAAAAGAGGCAGAACGTCCACAATGATGCACTTGGCCAAAAAGGGCGTATGCGTTTTTTCCTGAATATATTCAGGAAAAAACGCATACGCCCTTTTTGGCCAACCAAGCAAGCTTGCAAAGGAAATCTGCACTACAATGAAGTCTCACTTCCCCCCGGTCAAAAGGGCCATCTGAAAAAAGTGTAAAATCCAGAAAGGCAGGACAGGCCATGGAGAACTGGGAGCCTTGTTATGCTGATGGGCGGGATGTAAATTGCCAACAGACACTCGGGAGAAGTGTATGGTGTTTCCTGAAACATCTAAAAAACAAAGCAACAGAGCCTAGGGCACTGCCACTTATGGTCCTATAGCTTAGGGAAATTAAAATCAAAAAGACACAGCCACCCCAAAGTTTGGGACGCCTCTGTTTACAAGAACCTCGTTTACTGTACAAGTTCAACATCGCAGAAATTGAAAAATGGATAAAGAAGTTGTGGTATTTACTTACAAAGCAATATCACTCAGCAATGAAATCTATGTCATCAGGCCCTTAGCAGCACAATGAGTGGATTCAGGTATGATTATTCTAACTGAAATAAGTCACACAGAAAAAGAAACATCATAAGATATCAGTAATACACGGAATGGAAACTTGGCTACACAGGAACTGAATTACAGAACAGAACAGGGTCTCAAATTTAGAAAACCAACTTATGCTTGCTTAAGGGGAAAGGTGAGTTGGGGTGCTGCATAAAACCAGAGATTGAAATGAGCACAGATAAAGTTCCTTAAGCCAAATATGGAATAGACAAGAGCTACTCCTTGCTCAACGAAATGGACTCAACACCGCATATTAAACGCCTAAGAATGTACCTGACTAGTAAGTATCGTAAAACCTATGGATTGCTATGTCTCCAAAAGAGAATCAAGCATGTGTACAGGGGCATAAACGCAGCAGTGATAGGATTGGAGAGGTTCGGTGAGCAAATGAAGACCCTTTGAAGTCATATTGCATGGTACCCATTACACAGGTCTCAACTCTCCAGGTTTAAGGTATTCTTCCTTCAGCTAAAACATGCATGTGGAACCCAAGTATGATCAACCATGTGAACGGGAGACGTGTTCAAATATGTCTCAGTTTTCCTCCCCTGGTACTCGGGTGCAACATTCCAGACGCTTTACTAACACTCTCCCCACTTGGAGAGTCAGCGCCTTTAACCTCCTGTTTGGCCCAGTTTGCAATTTCTGCGGAAGATGAACAGGAATAGCGAGAACCAATGAGAGGCTAGCTGGAGGTGTCTGGACGGCCAAATTTAACTCTCATTTCCCACCAGGAAGAGGAATTAACCAAAGGCTCAGCATGCCGGTACGGAACCAGATTAGGGCCTGAAGCCATCCTGCGGTGTTGCGGCCAGGTCACAAGAAAGCGAGTTGAAGAAAGGAGCTCAGGGGCACTGTAATTCACAAACCTGCAGAGTTATAAATGACAGCTATCGTCCAAAAATAGACTGAAGTAAGGCTGCCAAGAGGACTTGAAAGCGGGGCAGAATTGCAGGAAACCGATTTCAGGAGGTAGACTGGAATTGCATTGAAAGCATAGGAAAAGAGGCAGAACGTCCACAATGATGCACTTGGCCAAAAAGGGCGTATGCGTTTTTTCCTGAATATATTCAGGAAAAAACGCATACGCCCTTTTTGGCCAACCAAGCAAGCTTGCAAAGGAAATCTGCACTACAATGAAGTCTCACTTCCCCCCGGTCAAAAGGGCCATCTGAAAAAAGTGTAAAATCCAGAAAGGCAGGACAGGCCATGGAGAACTGGGAGCCTTGTTATGCTGATGGGCGGGATGTAAATTGCCAACAACCACTCGGGAGAAGTGTATGGTGTTTCCTGAAACATCTAAAAAACAAAGCAACAGAGCCTAGGGCACTGCCACTTATGGTCCTATAGCTTAGGGAAATTAAAATCAAAAAGACACAGCCACCCCAAAGTTTGGGACGCCTCTGTTTACAAGAACCTAGTTTACAGTACAAGTTCAACATCGCAGAAAGTGAAAAATGGATAAAGACGTTGTGGTATTTACTTACAAAGCAATATCACTCAGCAATGAAATCTATGTCATCAGGCCCTTAGCATCACAATGAGTGGATTCAGGTATGATGATTGTAACTGAAATAAGTCACACAGAAAAAGAAACATCATAAGATATCAGTAATACACGGAATGTAAACTTGGCTACACAGGAACTGAATTACACAACAGAACAGGGTCTCAAATTTAGAAAACCAACTTATGCTTGCTTAAGGGTAAAGGTGAGTTGGGGTGCTGCATAAAACCAGAGATTGAAATGAGCACAGATAAAGTTCCTTAAGTCAAATATGAAATAGACAAGAGCTACTCCTTGCTCAACGAAATGGACTCAACACCGCATATTAAACGCCTAAGAATGTACCTGACTAGTAAGTATCGTAAAACCTATGGATTGCTATGTCTCCAAAAGAGAATCAAGCATGTGTACAGGGGCATAAACGCAGCAGTGATAGGATTGGAGAGGTTCGGTGAGCAAATGAAGACCCTTTGAACTCATATTGCATGGTACCCATTACACGGGTCTCAACTCTCCAGGTTTAAGGTATTCTTCCTTCTGCTAAAACATGCATGTGGAACCCAAGTATGATCAACCATGTGAACGGGAGATGTGTTCAAATATGTCTCAGTTTTCCTCCCCTGGTACTCGGGTGCAACATTCCAGACGCTTTACTAACACTCTCCCCACTTGGAGAGTCAGCGCCTTTAACCTCCTGTTTGGCCCAGTTTGCAATTTCTGCGGAAGATGAACAGGAATAGTGAGAACCAATGAGAGGCTAGCTGGAGGTGTCTGGACGGGCAAATTTAACTCTCATTTCCCACCAGGAAGAGGAATTAACCAAAGGCTCAGCATGCCGGGCCGGAACCAGATTAGGGCCTGAAGCCATCCTGCGGTGTTGCGGCCAGGTCACAAGAAAGCGAGTTGAAGAAAGGAGCTCAGGGGCACTGTAATTCACAAACCTGCAGAGTTATAAATGACAGCTATCGTCCAAAAATAGACTGAAGTAAGGCTGCCAAGAGGACTTGAAAGCGGGGCAGAATTGCAGGAAACCGATTTCAGGAGGTAGACTGGAATTGCATTGAAAGCATAGGAAAAGAGGCAGAACGTCCACAATGATGCACTTGGCCAAAAAGGGCGTATGCGTTTTTTCCTGAATATATTCAGGAAAAAACGCATACGCCCTTTTTGGCCAACCAAGCAAGCTTGCAAAGGAAATCTGCACTACAATGAAGTCTCACTTCCCCCCGGTCAAAAGGGCCATCTGAAAAAAGTGTAAAATCCAGAAAGGCAACAGGCCATGGAGAACTGGGAGCCTTGTTATGCTGATGGGTGGGATGTAAATTGCCAACAGACACTTGGGAGAAGTGTATGGTGTTTCCTGAAACATCTAAAAAACAAAGCAACAGAGCCTAGGGCACTTCCACTTATGGTCCTATAGCTTAGGGAAATTAAAATCAAAATGACACAGCCACCCCAAAGTTTGGAACGGCTCTGTTTACAAGAACCTCGTTTACAGTACAAGTTCAACATCGCAGAAAGTGAAAAATGGATAAAGAAGTTGTGGTATTCACTTACAAAGCAATATCACTCAGCAATGAAATCTATGTCATCAGGCCCTTAGCAGCACAATGAGTGGATTCAGGTATGATGATTCTAACTGAAATAAGTCACACAGAAAAAGAAACATCATAAGATATCAGTAATACACGGAATGGAAACTTGGCTACACAGGAACTGAATTACAGAACAGAACAGGGTTTCAAATTTAGAAAAACAACTTATGCTTGCTTAAGGGTAAAGGTGAGTTGGGGTGCTGCATAAAACCAGAGATTGAAATGAGCACAGATAAAGTTCCTTAAGCCAAATATGGAATAGACAAGAGCTACTCCTTGCTCAACGAAATGGACTCAACACCGCATATTAAACGCCTAAGAATGTACCTGACTTGTAAGTATCTTAAAACCTATGGATTGCTATGTCTCCGAAAGAGAATCAAGCATGTGTACAGGGGCATAAACGCAGCAGTGATAGGATTGGAGAGGTTCGGTGAGCAAATGAAGACCCTTTGAAGTCATATTGCATGGTACCCATTCCACGGGTTTCAACTACCCAGGTTTCAGGTATTCTTCCTTCAGCTAAAACATGCATGTGGAACCTAGAGTATGATCAACCATGTGATCGGGAGACGTGTTCAAATATGTCTCAGTTTTCCTCCCCTGGTACTCGGGTGCAACATTCCAGACGCTTTACTAACACTCTCCCCACTTGGAGAGTCAGTCCCTTTAACCTCCTGTTTGGCCCAGTTTGCAATTTCTGCGGAAGATGAACAGGAATAGCGAGAACCAATGAGAGGCTAGCTGGAGGTGTCTGGACGGGCAAATTTAACTCTCATTTCCCACCAGGAAGAGGAATTAACCAAAGGCTCAGCATGCCGGGCCGGAACCAGATTAGGGCCTGAAGCCATCCTGCGGTGTTGCGGCCAGGTCACAAGAAGGCGAGTTGAAGAAAGGACCTCAGGGGCACTGTAATTCACAAACCTGCAGAGTTATAAATGACAGCTATCGTCCAAAAATAGACTGAAGTAAGGCTGCCAAGTGGACTTGAAAGCGGGGCAGAATTGCAGGAAACCGATTTCAGGAGGTAGACTGGAATTGCATTGAAAGCATAGGAAAAGAGGCAGAACGTCCACAATGATGCACTTGGCCAAAAAGGGCGTATGCGTTTTTTCCTGAATATATTCAGGAAAAAACGCATACGCCCTTTTTGGCCAACCAAGCAAGCTTGCAAAGGAAATCTGCACTACAATGAAGTCTCACTTCCCCCCGGTCAAAAGGGCCATCTGAAAAAAGTGTAAAATCCATAAAGGCAACAGGTCATGGAGAACTGGGAGCCTTGTTATGCTGATGGGCGGGATGTAAATTGCCAACAGACACTTGGGAGAAGTGTATGGTGTTTCCTGAAACATCTAAAAAACAAAGCAACAGAGCCTAGGGCACTTCCACTTATGGTCCTATAGCTTAGGGAAATTTAAATCAAAAAGACACAGCCACCCCAAAGTTTGGAACGGCTCTGTTTACAAGAACCTCGTTTACAGTACAAGTTCAACATCGCAGAAAGTGAAAAATGGATAAAGAAGTTGTGGTATTCACTTACAAAGCAATATCACTCAGCAATGAAATCTATGTCATCAGGCCCTTAGCAGCACAATGAGTGGATTCAGGTATGATGATTCTAACTGAAATAAGTCACACAGAAAAAGAAACATCATAAGATATCAGTAATACACGGAATGGAAACTTGGCTACACAGGAACTGAATTACAGAACAGAACAGGGTCTCAAATTTAGAAAACCAACTTATGCTTGCTTAAGGGTAAAGGTGAGTTGGGGTGCTGCATAAAACCAGAGATTGAAATGAGCACAGATAAAGTTCCTTAAGCCAAATATGGAATAGACAAGAGCTACTCCTTGCTCAACGAAATGGACTCAACACCGCATATTAAACGCCTAAGAATGTACCTGACTTGTAAGTATCTTAAAACCTATGGATTGCTATGTCTCCGAAAGAGAATCAAGCATGTGTACAGGGGCATAAACGCAGCAGTGATAGGATTGGAGAGGTTCGGTGAGCAAATGAAGACCCTTTGAAGTCATATTGCATGGTACCCATTCCACGGGTTTCAACTACCCAGGTTTAAGGTATTCTTCCTTCAGCTAAAAATTGCATGTGGAATCTAGAGTATGATCAACCATATGATCGGGAGACTTGTTCAAATATGTCTGTTTTCCTCCCCTGGTACTCGGGTGCAACATTCCAGACGCTTTACTAACACTCTCCCCACTTGGAGAATCAGTCTCTTTAACCTCCTGTTTGGCCCAGTTTGCAATTTCTGCGGAAGATGAACAGGAATAGCGAGAACCAATGAGAGGCTAGCTGGAGGTGTCTGGACGGGCAAATTTAACTCTCATTTCCCACCAGGAAGAGGAATTAACCAAAGGCTCAGCATGCCGGGCCGGAATAAGACTAGGGCCTGAAGCCATCCTGCGGTGTTGCGGCCAGGTCACAAGAAAGCGAGTTGAAGAAAGGAGCTCAGGGGCACTGTAATTCACAAACCTGCAGAGTTATAAATGACAGCTATCGTCCAAAAATAGACTGAAGTAAGGCTGCCAAGAGGACTTGAAAGCGGGGCAGAATTGCAGGAAACCGATTTCAGGAGGTAGACTGGAATTGCATTGAAAGCATAGGAAAAGAGGCAGAACGTCCACAATGATGCACTTGGCCAAAAAGGGCGTATGCGTTTTTTCCTGAATATATTCAGGAAAAAACGCATACGCCCTTTTTGGCCAACCAAGCAAGCTTGCAAAGGAAATCTGCACTACTATGAAGTCTCACTTCCCCCCGGTCAAAAGGGCCATCTGAAAAAAGTGTAAAATCCAGAAAGGCAGGACAGGCCATGGAGAACTGGGAGCCTTGTTATGCTGATGGGCGGGATGTAAATTGCCAACAGACACTCGGGAGAAGTGTATGGTGTTTCCTGAAACATCTAAAAAACAAAGCAACAGAGCCTAGGGCACTGCCACTTATGGTCCTATAGCTTAGGGAAATTAAAATCAAAAAGACACAGCCACCCCAAAGTTTGGGACGCCTCTGTTTACAAGAACCTCGTTTACAGTACAAGTTTAACATCGCAGAAAGTGAAAAATGGATAAAGAAGTTGTGGTATTTACTTACAAAGCAATATCACTCAGCAATGAAATCTATGTCATCAGGCCCTTAGCATCACAATGAGTGGATTCAGGTATGATGATTCTAACTGAAATAAGTCACACAGAAAAAAAACATCATAAGATATCAGTAATACACGGAATGTAAACTTGGCTACACAGGAACTGAATTACAGAAGAGAACAGGGTCTCAAATTTAGAAAACCAACTTATGCTTGCTTAAGGGTAAAGGTGAGTTGGGGTGCTGCATAAAACCAGAGATTGAAATGAGCACAGATAAAGTTCCTTAAGTCAAATATGGAATAGACAAGAGCTACTCCTTGCTCAACGAAATGGACTCAACACCGCATATTAAACGCCTAAGAATGTACCTGACTACTAAGTATCGTAAAACCTATGGATTGCTATGTCTCCAAAAGAGAATCAAGCATGTGTACAGGGGCATAAACGCAGCAGTGATAGGATTGGAGAGGTTCGGTGAGCAAATGAAGACCCTTTGAAGTCATATTGCATGGTACCCATTACACGGGTCTCAACTCTCCAGGTTTAAGGTATTCTTCCTTCAGCTAAAACATGTATGTGGAACCCAAGTATGATCAACCATGTGAACGGGAGACGTGTTCAAATATGTCTCAGTTTTCCTCCCCTGGTACTCGGGTGCAACATTCCAGACGCTTTACTAACACTCTCCCCACTTGGAGAGTCAGCGCCTTTAGCCTCCTGTTTGGCCCAGTTTGCAATTTCTGCGGAAGATGAACAGGAATAGCGAGAACCAATGAGAGGCTAGCTGGAGGTGTCTGGACGGGCAAATTTAACTCTCATTTCCCACCAGGAAGAGGAATTAACCAAAGGCTCAGCATGCCGGGCCGGAACCAGATTTGGGCCTGAAGCCATCCTGCGGTGTTGCGGCCAGGTCACAAGAAAGCGAGTTGAAGAAAGGAGCTCAGGGACACTGTAATTCACAAACCTGCAGAGTTATAAATGACAGCTATCGTCCAAAAATAGACTGAAGTAAGGCTGCCAAGAGGACTTGAAAGCGGGGCAGAATTGCAGGAAACCGATTTCAGGAGGTAGACTGGAATTGCATTGAAAGCATAGGAAAAGAGGCAGAACGTCCACAATGATGCACTTGGCCAAAAAGGGCGTATGCGTTTTTTCCTGAATATATTCAGGAAAAAACGCATACGCCCTTTTTGGCCAACCAAGCAAGCTTGCAAAGGAAATCTGCACTACTATGAAGTCTCACTTCCCCCCGGTCAAAAGGGCCATCTGAAAAAAGTGTAAAATCCAGAAAGGCAGGACAGGCCATGGAGAACTGGGAGCCTTGTTATGCTGATGGGCGGGATGTAAATTGCCAACAGACACTCGGGAGAAGTGTATGGTGTTTCCTGAAACATCTAAAAAACAAAGCAACAGAGCCTAGGGCACTGCCACTTATGGTCCTATAGCTTAGGGAAATTAAAATCAAAAAGACACAGCCACCCCAAAGTTTGGGACGCCTCTGTTTACAAGAACCTCGTTTACAGTACAAGTTTAACATCGCAGAAAGTGAAAAATGGATAAAGAAGTTGTGGTATTTACTTACAAAGCAATATCACTCAGCAATGAAATCTATGTCATCAGGCCCTTAGCATCACAATGAGTGGATTCAGGTATGATGATTCTAACTGAAATAAGTCACACAGAAAAAAAACATCATAAGATATCAGTAATACACGGAATGTAAACTTGGCTACACAGGAACTGAATTACAGAAGAGAACAGGGTCTCAAATTTAGAAAACCAACTTATGCTTGCTTAAGGGTAAAGGTGAGTTGGGGTGCTGCATAAAACCAGAGATTGAAATGAGCACAGATAAAGTTCCTTAAGTCAAATATGGAATAGACAAGAGCTACTCCTTGCTCAACGAAATGGACTCAACACCGCATATTAAACGCCTAAGAATGTACCTGACTAGTAAGTATCTTAAAACCTATGGATTGCTATGTCTCCAAAAGAGAATCAAGCATGTGTACAGGGGCATAAACGCAGCAGTGATAGGATTGGAGAGGTTCGGTGAGCAAATGAAGACCCTTTGAAGTCATATTGCATGGTACCCATTACACGGGTCTCAACTCTCCAGGTTTAAGGTATTCTTCCTTCAGCTAAAACATGTATGTGGAACCCAAGTATGATCAACCATGTGAACGGGAGACGTGTTCAAATATGTCTCAGTTTTCCTACCCTGGTACTCGGGTGCAACATTCCAGACGCTTTACTAACACTCTCCCCACTTTGAGAGTCAGCGCCTTTAGCCTCCTGTTTGGCCCAGTTTGCAATTTCTGCGGAAGATGAACAGGAATAGCGAGAACCAATGAGAGGCTAGCTGGAGGTGTCTGGACGGGCAAATTTAACTCTCATTTCCCACCAGGAAGAGGAATTAACCAAAGGCTCAGCATGCCGGGCCGGAACCAGATTAGGGCCTGAAGCCATCCTGCGGTGTTGCGGCCAGGTCACAAGAAAGCGAGTTGAAGAAAGGAGCTCAGGGACACTGTAATTCACAAACCTGCAGAGTTATAAATGACAGCTATCGTCCAAAAATAGACTGAAGTAAGGCTGCCAAGAGGACTTGAAAGCGGGGCAGAATTGCAGGAAACCGATTTCAGGAGGTAGACTGGAATTGCATTGAAAGCATAGGAAAAGAGGCAGAACGTCCACAATGATGCACTTGGCCAAAAAGGGCGTATGCGTTTTTTCCTGAATATATTCAGGAAAAAACGCATACGCCCTTTTTGGCCAACCAAGCAAGCTTGCAAAGGAAATCTGCACTACAATGAAGTCTCACTTCCCCCCGGTCAAAAGGGCCATCTGAAAAAAGTGTAAAATCCAGAAAGGCAACAGGCCATTGAGAACTGGGAGCCTTGTTATGCTGATGGGCGGGATGTAAATTGCCAACAGACACTTGGGAGAAGTGTATGGTGTTTCCTGAAACATCTAAAAAACAAAGCAACAGAGCCTAGGGCACTGCCACTTATGGTCCTATAGCTTAGGGAAATTAAAATCAAAAAGACACAGCCACCCCAAAGTTTGGAACGGCTCTGTTTACAAGAACCTCGTTTACAGTACAAGTTCAACATCGCAGAAAGTGAAAAATGGATAAAGAAGTTGTGGTATTCACTTACAAAGCAATATCACTCAGCAATGAAATCTATGTCATCAGGACCTTAGCAGCACAATGAGTGGATTCAGGTATGATGATTCTAACTGAAATAAGTCACACAGAAAAAGAAACATCATAAGATATCAGTAATACACGGAATGTAAACTTGGCTACACAGGAACTGAATTACAGAACAGAACAGGGTCTCAAATTTAGAAAACCAACTTATGCTTGCTTAAGGGTAAAGGTGAGTTGGGGTGCTGCATAAAACCACAGATTGAAATGAGCACAGATAAAGTTCCTTAAGTCAAATATGGAATAGACAAGAGCTACTCCTTGCTCAACGAAATGGACTCAACACCGCATATTAAACGCCTAAGAATGTACCTGACTAGTAAGTATCGTAAAACCTATGGATTGCTATGTCTCCAAAAGAGAATCAAGCATGTGTACAGGGGCATAAACGCAGCAGTGATAGGATTGGAGAGGTTCTGTGAGCAAAAGAAGACCCTTTGAAGTCATATTGCATGGTACCCATTACACGGGTCTCAACTCTCCAGGTTTAAGGTATTCTTCCTTCAGCTAAAACATGCATGTGGAACCCAACTATGATCAACCATATGAACGGGAGACGTGTTCAAATATGTCTCAGTTTTCCTCCCCTGGTACTCGGGTGCAACATTCCAGACGCTTTACTAACACTCTCCCCACTTGGAGAGTCAGCGCCTTTAACCTCCTGTTTGGCCCAGTTTGCAATTTCTGCGGAAGATGAACAGGAATAGCGAGAACCAATGAGAGGCTAGCTGGAGGTGTCTGGACGGGCAAATTATTCCTGAATATATTCAGGAAAAAACGCATACGCCCTTTTTGGCCAACCAAGCAAGCTTGCAAAGGAAATCTGCACTACAATGAAGTCTCACTTCCCCCCGGTCAAAAGGGCCATCTGAAAAAAGTGTAAAATCCAGAAAGGTAGGACAGGCCATGGAGAACTGGGAGCCTTGTTATGCTGATGGGCGGGATGTAAATTGCCAACAGACACTCGGGAGAAGTGTATGGTGTTTCCTGAAACATCTAAAAAACAAAGCAACAGAGCCTAGGGCACTGCCACTTATGGTCCTATAGCTTAGGGAAATTAAAATCAAAAAGACACAGCCACCCCAAAGTTTGGGATGCCTCTGTTTACAAGAACCTCGTTTACAGTACAAGTTCAACATCGCAGAAAGTGAAAAATGGATAAAGAAGTTGTGGTATTTACTTACAAAGCAATATCACTCAGCAATGAAATCTATGTCATCAGGCCCTTAGCATCACAATGAGTGGATTCAGGTATGATGATTCTAACTGAAATAAGTCACACAGAAAAAGAAACATCATAAGATATCAGTAATACACGGAATGGAAACTTGGCTACACAGGAACTGAATTACAGAACAGAACAGGGTCTCAAATTTAGAAAACCAACTTATGCTTGCTTAAGGGGAAAGGTGAGTTGTGGTGCTGCAAAAACCAGAGATTGAAATGACCACAGATAAAGTTCCTTAAGTCAAATATGGAATAGACAAGAGCTACTCCTTGCTCAATGAAATGGACTCAACACCGCATATTAAACGCCTAAGAATGTACCTGACTAGTAAGTATTGTAAAACCTATGGATTGCTATGTCTCCAAAAGAGAATCAAGCATGTGTACAGGGGCATAAATGCAACAGTGATAGGATTGGAGAGGTTCGGTGAGCAAATGAAGACCCTTTGAAGTCATATTGCATGGTACCCATTACACGGGTCTCAACTCTCCAGGTTTAAGGTATTCTTCCTTCAGCTAAAACATGCATGTGGAACCCAAGAATGATCAACCATGTGAACGGGAGACGTGTTCAAATATGTCTCAGTTTTCCTCCCCTGATACTCGGGTGCAACATTCCAGACGCTTTACTAACACTCTCCCCACTTGGAGAGTCAGCGCCTTTAACCTCCTGTTTGGCCCAGTTTGCAATTTCTGCGGAAGATGAACAGGAATAGCGAGAACCAATGAGAGGCTAGCTGGAGGTGTCTGGACGGGCAAATTTAACTCTCATTTCCCACCAGGAAGAGGAAATAACCAAAGGCTCAGCGTGCCGTACCGGAACCAGATTAGGGCCTGAAGCCATCCTGCGGTGTTGCGGCCAGCTCAAAAGAAAGCGAGTTGAAGAAAGGAGCTCAGGGGCACTGTAATTCACAAACCTGCAGAGTTATAAATGACAGCTATCGTCCAAAAATAGACTGAAGTAAGGCTGCCAAGAGGACTTGAAAGCGGGGCAGAATTGCAGGAAACCGATTTCAGGAGGTAGACTGGAATTGCATTGAAAGCATAGGAAAAGAGGCAGAACGTCCACAATGATGCACTTGGCCAAAAAGGGCGTATGCGTTTTTTCCTGAATATATTCAGGAAAAAACGCATACGCCCTTTTTGGCCAACCAAGCAAGCTTGCAAAGGAAATCTGCACTACAATGAAGTCTCACTTCCCCCCGGTCAAAAGGGCCATCTGAAAAAAGTGTAAAATCCAGAAAGGCAGGACAGGCCATGGAGAACTGGGAGCCTTGTTATGCTGATGGGCGGGATGTAAATTGCCAACAACCACTCAGGAGAAGTGTATGGTGTTTCCTGAAACATCTAAAAAACAAAGCAACAGAACCTAGGGCACTTCCACTTATGGTCCTATAGCTTAGGGAAATTAAAATCAAAAAGACACAGCCACCCCAAAGTTTGGAACGGCTCTGTTTACAAGAACCTCGTTTACAGTACAAGTTCAACATCGCAGAAAGTGAAAAATGGATAAAGAAGTTGTGGTATTTACTTACAAAGCAATATCACTCAGCAATGAAATCTGTGTCATCAGGCCCTTAGCAGCACAATTAGTGGATTCAGGTATGATGATTCTAACTGAAGTAAGTCACACAGAAAAAGAAACATCATAAGATATCAGTAATACACGGAATGTAAACTTGGCTACACAGGAACTGAATTACAGAACAGAACAGGGTCTCAAATTTAGAAAACCAACTTATGCTTGCTTAAGGGGAAAGGTGAGTTGGGGTGCTGCATAAAACCAGAGATTGAAATGAGCACAGATAAAGTTCCTTAAGTCAAATATGGAATAGACAAGAGCTACTCCTTGCTCAACGAAATGGACTCAACACCGCATATTAAATGCCTAAGAATGTACCTGACTAGTAAGTATCTTAAAACCTATGGATTGCTATGTCTCCGAAAGAGAATCAAGCATGTGTACAGGGGCATAAACGCAGCAGTGATAGGATTGGAGAGGTTCGGTGAGCAAATGAAGACCCTTTGAAGTCATATTGCATGGTACCCATTCCACGGGTCTTAACTCTCCAGGTTTAAGGTATTCTTCCTTCAGCTAAAACATGCATGTGGAACCTAGAGTATGATCAACCATGTGATCGGGAGACGTGTTCAAATATGTCTCAGTTTTCCACCCCTGGTACTCGGGTGCAACATTCCAGACGCTTTACTAACACTCTCCCCACTTGGAGAGTCAGTCCCTTTAACCTCCTGTTTGGCCCAGTTTGCAATTTCTGCGGAAGATGAACAGGAATAGCGAGAACCAATGAGAGGCTAGCTGGAAGTGTCCGCACGGGCAAATTTAACTCTCATTTCCCACCAGGAAGAGGAATTAACCAAAGGCTCAGCATGCCGGGCCGGAACCAGATTAGGGCCTGAAGCCATCCTGCGGTGTTGCGGCCAGGTCACAAGAAAGCGAGTTGAAGAAAGGAGCTCAGGGGCACTGCAATTCACAAACCTGCAGAGTTATAAATGACAGCTATCGTCCAAAAATAGACTGAAGTAAGGCTGCCAAGAGGACTTGAAAGTGGAGCAGAATTGCAGGAAACCGATTTCAGGAGGTAGACTGGAATTGCATTGAAAGCATAGGAAAAGAGGCAGAACGTACACAATGATGCACTTGGCCAAAAAGGGCGTATGCGTTTTTTCCTGAATATATTCAGGAAAAAACGCATACACCCTTTTTGGCCAACCAAGCAAGCTTGCAAAGGAAATCTGCACTACAATGAAGTCTCACTTCCCCCCGGTCAAAAGGGCCATCTGAAAAAAGTGTAAAATCCAGAAAGGCAGGACAGGCCATGGAGAACTGGGAGCCTTGTTATGCTGATGGGCGGGATGTAAATTGCCAACAGACACTCGGGAGAAGTGTATGGTGTTTCCTGAAACATCTAAAAAACAAAGCAACAGAGCCTAGGGCACTGCCACTTATGGTCCTATAGCTTAGGGAAATTAAAATCAAAAAGACACAGCCACCCCAAAGTTTGGGACGCCTCTGTTTACAAGAACCTCGTTTACAGTACAAGTTCAACATCGCAGAAAGTGAAAAATGGATAAAGAAGTTGTGGTATTCACTTACAAAGCAATATCACTCAGCAATGAAATCTATGTCATCAGGCCCTTAGCATCACAATGAGTGGATTCAGGTATGATGATTCTAACTGAAATAAGTCACACAGAAAAAGAAACATCATAAGATATCAGTAATACACGGAATGGAAACTTGGCTACACAGGAACTGAATTACAGAACAGAACAGGGTCTCAAATTTAGAAAACCAACTTATGCTTGCTTAAGGGGAAAGGTGAGTTGTGGTGCTGCATAAAACCAGAGATTGAAATGAGCACAGATAAAGTTCCTTAAGTCAAATATGGAATAGACAAGAGCTACTCCTTGCTCAACGAAATGGACTCAACACCGCATATTAAACGCCTAAGAATGTACCTGACTAGTAAGTATCTTAAAACCTATGGATTGCTATGTCTCCAAAAGAGAATCAAGCATGTGTACAGGGGCATAAACGCAGCAGTGATAGGATTGGAGAGGTTCGGTGAGCAAATGAAGACCCTTTGAAGTCATATTGCATGGTACCCATTACACGGGTCTCAACTCTCCAGGTTTAAGGTATTCTTCCTTCAGCTAAAACATTCATGTGGAACCCAAGTATGATCAACCATGTGAACGGGAGACGTGTTCAAATATGTCTCAGTTTTCCTCCCCTGGTACTCGGGTGCAACATTCCAGACGCTTTACTAACACTCTCCCCACTTGGAGAGTCAGCGCCTTTAACCTCCTGTTTGGCCCAGTTTGCAATTTCTGCGGAAGATGAACAGGAATAGCGAGAACCAATGAGAGGCTAGCTGGAGGTGTCTGGACGGGCAAATTTAACTCTCATTTCCCACCAGGAAGAGGAAATAACCAAAGGCTCAGCGTGCCGTACCGGATCCAGATTAGGGCCTGAAGCCATCCTGCGGTGTTGCGGCCAGCTCAAAAGAAAGCGAGTTGAAGAAAGGAGCTCAGGGGCACTGTAATTCACAAACCTGCAGAGTTATAAATGACAGCTATCGTCCAAAAATAGACTGAAGTAAGGCTGCCAAGAGGACTTGAAAGCGGGGCAGAATTGCAGGAAACCGATTTCAGGAGGTAGACTGGAATTGCATTGAAAGCATAGGAAAAGAGGCAGAACGTCCACAATGATGCACTTGGCCAAAAAGGGCGTATGCGTTTTTTCCTGAATATATTCAGGAAAAAACGCATACGCCCTTTTTGGCCAACCAAGCAAGCTTGCAAAGGAAATCTGCACTACAATGAAGTCTCACTTCCCCCCGGTCAAAAGGGCCATCTGAAAAAAGTGTAAAATCCAGAAAGGCAGGACAGGCCATGGAGAACTGGGAGCCTTGTTATGCTGATGGGCGGGATGTAAATTGCCAACAACCACTCAGGAGAAGTGTATGGTGTTTCCTGAAACATCTAAAAAACAAAGCAACAGAACCTAGGGCACTTCCACTTATGGTCCTATAGCTTAGGGAAATTAAAATCAAAAAGACACAGCCACCCCAAAGTTTGGAACGGCTCTGTTTACAAGAACCTCGTTTACAGTACAAGTTCAACATCGCAGAAAGTGAAAAATGGATAAAGAAGTTGTGGTATTTACTTACAAAGCAATATCACTCAGCAATGAAATCTGTGTCATCAGGCCCTTAGCAGCACAATTAGTGGATTCAGGTATGATGATTCTAACTGAAGTAAGTCACACAGAAAAAGAAACATCATAAGATATCAGTAATACACGGAATGTAAACTTGGCTACACAGGAACTGAATTACAGAACAGAACAGGGTCTCAAATTTAGAAAACCAACTTATGCTTGCTTAAGGGGAAAGGTGAGTTGGGGTGCTGCATAAAACCAGAGATTGAAATGAGCACAGATAAAGTTCCTTAAGTCAAATATGGAATAGACAAGAGCTACTCCTTGCTCAACGAAATGGACTCAACACCGCATATTAAACGCCTAAGAATGTACCTGACTAGTAAGTATCTTAAAACCTATGGATTGCTATGTCTCCGAAAGAGAATCAAGCATGTGTACAGGGGCATAAACGCAGCAGTGATAGGATTGGAGAGGTTCGGTGAGCAAATGAAGACCCTTTGAAGTCATATTGCATGGTACCCATTCCACGGGTCTTAACTCTCCAGGTTTAAGGTATTCTTCCTTCAGCTAAAACATGCATGTGGAACCCAAGTATGATCAACCATGTGAACGGGAGACGTGTTCAAATATGTCTCAGTTTTCCTCCCCTGGTACTCGGGTGCAACATTCCAGACGCTTTACTAACACTCTCCCGACTTGGAGAGTCAGTCCCTTTAACCTCCTGTTTGGCCCAGTTTGCAATTTCTGCGGAAGATGAACAGGAATAGCGAGAACCAATGAGAGACTAGCTGGAGGTGTCTGAACGGGCAAATTTAACTCTCAATTCCCACCAGGAAGAGGAATTAACCAAAGGCTCAGCGTGCCGTGCCGGAACCAGATTAGGGCCTGAAGCCATCCTGCGGTGTTGCGGCCAGCTCAAAAGAAAGCGAGTTGAAGAAAGGAGCTCAGGGGCACTGTAATTCACAAACCTGCAGAGTTATAAATGACAGCTATCGTCCAAAAATAGACTGAAGTAAGGCTGCCAAGAGGACTTGAAAGCGGGGCAGAATTGCAGGAAACCGATTTCAGGAGGTAGACTGGAATTGCATTGAAAGCATAGGAAAAGAGGCAGAACGTCCACAATGATGCACTTGGCCAAAAAGGGCGTATGCGTTTTTTCCTGAATATATTCAGGAAAAAACGCATACGCCCTTTTTGGCCAACCAAGCAAGCTTGCAAAGGAAATCTGCACTACAATGAAGTCTCACTTCCCCTGGTCAAAAGGGCCTTCTGAAAAAAGTGTAAAATCCAGAAAGGCAACAGGCCATTGAGAACTGGGAGCCTTGTTATGCTGATGGGCGGGATGTAAATTGCCAACAGACACTCGGGAGAAGTGTATGGTGTTTCCTGAAACATCTAAAAAACAAAGCAACAGAGCCTAGGGCACTTCCACTTATGGTCCTATAGCTTAGGGAAATTAAAATCAAAAAGACACAGCCACCCCAAAGTTTGGGATGCCTCTGTTTACAAGAACCTCGTTTACAGTACAAGTTCAACATCGCAGAAAGTGAAAAATGGATAAAGAACTTGTGGTACTTACGTACAATGCAGTATCACTCAGCAATGAAATCTATGTCATCAGGCCCGTAGGAGCATAATGAGTAGATTCAGGTACGATGATTCTAACTGAAATAAGTCACACAGAAAAAGAAACATCATAAGATATCAGTAATACACGGAATGTAAACTTGGCTACACAGGAACTGAATTCCAAAACAGAAAAGGTTCTCAAATTTAGAAAACCAACTTATGCTTGCTTAAGGGGAAAGGTGAGTTGGGTTGCTGCATAAAGCCAGAGATTGAAATGAGCACAGATAAAGTTCCTTAAGCCAAATATGGAATAGACAAGAGCTACTCCTTGCTCAACGAAATGGACTCAACACCGCATATTAAACGCCTAAGAATGTACCTGACTAGTAAGTATCTTAAAACCTATGGATCGCTATGTCTCCGAAAGAGAATCAAGCATGTGTACAGGGGCATAAACGCAGCAGTGATAGGATTGGAGAGGTTCGGTGAGCAAATGAAGACCCTTTGAAGTCATATTGCATGGTACCCATTCCACGGGTTTCAACTACCCAGGTTTTAGGTATTCTTCCTTCAGCTAAAACATGCATGTGGAACCCAGAGTATGATCAACCATGTGATCGGGAGACGTGTTCAAATATGTCTCAGTTTTCCTCCCCTGGTACTCGGGTGCAACGTTCCAGACGCTTTACTAACACTCTCCCCACTTGGAGAGTCAGCGCCTTTAACCTCCTGTTTGGCACAGTTTGCAATTTCTGCGGAAGATGAACAGGAATAGCGAGAACCAATGAGAGGCTAGCTGGAGGTGTCTGGACGGGCAAATTTAACTCTCATTTCACAACAGGAAGAGGAAATAACCAAAGGCTCAGCGTTCCGTACCGGAACCAGATTAGGGCCTGAAGCCATCCTGCGGTGTTGCGGCCAGCTCAAAAGAAACCGAGTTGAAGAAAGGAGCTCAGGGGCACTGTAATTCACAAACCTGCAGTTATAAATTACAGCTATCGTCCAAAAATAGACTGAAGTAAGGCTGCCAAGAGGACTTGAAAGCGGGGCAGAATTGCAGGAAACCGATTTCAGGAGGTAGACTGGAATTGCATTGAAAGCATAGGAAAAGAGGCAGAACGTCCACAATGATGCACTTGGCCAAAAAGGGCGTATGCGTTTTTTCCTGAATATATTCAGGAAAAAACGCATACGCCCTTTTTGGCCAACCAAGCAAGCTTGCAAAGGAAATCTGCACTACAATGAAGTCTCACTTCCCCCCGGTCAAAAGGGCCATCTGAAAAAAGTGTAAAATCCAGAAAGGCAGGACAGACCATGGAGAACTGGGAGCCTTGTTATGCTGATGGGCGGGATGTAAATTGCCAACAACCACTCGGGAGAAGTGTATGGTGTTTCCTGAAACATCTAAAAAACAAAGCAACAGAACCTAGGGCACTTCCACTTATGGTCCTATAGCTTAGGGAAATTAAAATCAAAAAGACACAGCCACCCCAAAGTTTGGAACGGCTCTGTTTACAAGAACCTCGTTTACAGTACAAGTTCAACATCGCAGAAAGTGAAAAATGGATAAAGAAGTTGTGGTATTTACTTACAATGCAGTGTCACTCAGCAATGAAATCTGTGTCATCAGGCCCTTAGCAGCACAATGAGTGGATTCAGGTATGATGATTCTAACTGAAATAAGTCACACAGAAAAAGAAACATCATAAGATATCACTAATACACAGAATGTAAACTTGGCTACACAGGAACTGAATTCCAATACAGAACAGGTTCTCAAATTTAGAAAACCAACTTATGCTTGCTTAAGGGGAAAGGTGAGTTGGGTTGCTGCATAAAACCAGAGATTGAAATGAGCACAGATAAAGTTCCTTAAGCCAAATATGGAATAGACAAGAGCTACTCCTTGCTCAACGAAATGGACTCAACACCGCATATTAAACGCCTAAGAATGTACCTGACTAGTAAGTATCTTAAAACCTATGGATTGCTATGTCTCCGAAAGAGAATCAAGCATGTGTACAGGGGCATAAACGCAGCAGTGATAGGATTGGAGAGGTTCGTGAGCAAATGAAGACCCTTTGAAGTCATATTGCATGGTACCCATTCCACGGGTTTCAACTACCCAGGTTTAAGGTATTCTTCCTTCAGCTAAAACATGCATGTGGAACCTAGAGTATGATCAAACATGTGATCGGGAGACGTGTTCAAATATGTCTCAGTTTTCGTACCCTGGTACTCGGGTGCAACATTCCAGACGTTTTACTAACACTCTCCCCACTTGGAGAGTCAGTCCCTTTAACCTCCTGTTTGGCCCAGTTTGCAATTTCTGTGGAAGATGAACAGGAATAGCGAGAATCAATGAGAGACTAGCTGGAGGTGTCTGGATGGGCAAATTTAACTCTCATTTCCCACCAGGAAGAGGAATTAACCAAAGGCTCAGCGTGCCGTGCCAGAACCAGATTAGGGCCTGAAGCCATCCTGCGGTGTTGCGGCCAGGTCACAAGAAAGCGAGTTGAAGAAAGGAGCTCAGGGGCACTGTAATTCACAAACCTGCAGAGTTATAAATGACAGCTATCGTCCAAAAATATACTGAAGTAAGGCTGCCAAGAGGACTTGAAAGCAGGGCAGAATTGCAGGAAACCGATTTCAGGAGGTAGACTGGAATTGCATTGAAAGCATAGGAAAAGAGGCAGAACGTCCACAATGATGCACTTGGCCAAAAAGGGCGTATGCGTTTTTTCCTAAATATATTCAGGAAAAAACGCATACGCCCTTTTTGGCCAACCAAGCAAGCTTGCAAAGGAAATCTGCACTACAATGAAGTCTCACTTCCCCCCGGTCAAATGGGCCATCTGAAAAAAGTGTAAAATCCAGAAAGGCAGGACAGGCCATGGAGAACTGGGAGCCTTGTTATGCTGATGGGCGGGATGTAAATTGCCAACAGACACTCGGGAGAAGTGTATGGTGTTTCCTGAAACATCTAAAAAACAAAGCAACAGAGCCTAGGGCACTTCCACTTATGGTCCTATAGCTTAGGGAAATTAAAATCAAAAAGACACAGCCACCCCAAAGTTTGGGACGCCTCCGTTTACAATAACCTCGTTTACCGTACAAGTGCAATATCACAGAAAGTGAAAAATGGATAAAGAACTTGTGGTACTTACGTACAATGCAGTATCACTCAGCAATGAAATCTATGTCATCAGGCCCGTAGCAGCATAATGAGTGGATTCAGGTATGATGATTCTAACTGAAATAAGTCACACAGAAAAAGAAACATCATAAGATATCACTAATACACGGAATGTAAACTTGGCTACACAGGAACTGCATTCCAAAACAGAACAGGGTCTCAAATTTAGAAAACCAACTTATGCTTGCTTAAGGGGAAAGGTGAGTTGGGGTGCTGCATAAAACCAGAGATTGAAATGAGCACAGATAAAGTTCCTTAAGCCAAATATGGAATAGACAAGAGCTACTCCTTGCTCAACGAAATGGACTCAACACCCCATATTAAACGCCTAAGAATGTACCTGACTAGTAAGTATCTTAAAACCTATGGATTGCTATGTCTCCAAAAGAGAATCAAGCGTGTGTACAGGGGCATAAACGCAGCAGTGATAGGATTGGAGAGGTTCGGTGAGCAAATGAAGACCCTTTGAAGTCATATTGCATGGTACCCATTACACGGGTCTCAACTCTCCAGGTTTAAGGTATTCTTCCTTCAGCTAAAACATGCATGTGGAACCCAGCGTATGATCAACCATGTGAACGGGAGACGTGTTCAAATATGTCTCAGTTTTCCTCCCCTGGTACTCGGGTGCAACATTCCAGACGCTTTACTAACACTCTCCCGACTTGGAGAGTCAGTGCCTTTAACCTCCTGTTTGGCCCAGTTTGCAATTTCTGCGGAAGATGAACAGGAATAGCGAGAACCAATGAGAGACTAGCTGGAGGTGTCTGGACGGGCAAATTTAACTCTCATTTCCCACCAGGAAGAGGAAATAACCAGAGGCTCAGCGTGCCGTGCCTGAACCAGATTAGGGCCTGAAGCCATCCTGCGGTGTTGCGGCCAGGTCACAAGAAAGCAAGTTGAAGAAAGGAGCTCAGGGGCACTGTAATTCACAAACCTGCAGAGTTATAAATGACAGCTATCGTCCAAAAATAGACTGAAGTAAGGCTGCCAAGAGGACTTGAAAGCGGGGCAGAATTGCAGGAAACCGATTTCAGGAGGTAGACTGGAATTGCATTGCAAGCATAGGAAAAGAGGCAGAACGTCCACAATGATGCACTTGGCCAAAAAGGGCGTATGCGTTTTTTCCTGAATATATTCAGGAAAAAACGCATACGCCCTTTTTGGCCAACCAAGCAAGCTTGCAAAGGAAATCTGCACTACAATGAAGTCTCACTTCCCCCCTGTCAAAAGGGCCATCTGAAAAAAGTGTAAAATCCAGAAAGGCAGGACAGGCCATGGAGAACTGGGAGCCTTGTTATGCTGATGGGCGGGATGTAAATTGCCAACAGACACTCGGGAGAAGTGTATGGTGTTTCCTGAAACATCTAAAAAACAAAGCAACAGAGCCTAGGGCACTTCCACTTATGGTCCTATAGCTTAGGGAAATTAAAATCAAAAAGACACAGCCACCCCAAAGTTTGGGACGCCTCTGTTTACAAGAACCTCGTTTACCGTACAAGTTCAATATCACAGAAAGTGAAAAATGGATAAAGAACTTGTGGTACTTACGTACAATGCAGTATCACTCAGCAATGAAATCTATGTCATCAGGCCCGTAGCAGCATAATGAGTAGATTCAGGTACGATGATTCTAACTGAAATAAGTCACACAGAAAAAGAAACATCATAAGATATCAGTAATACACGGAATGTAAACTTGGCTACACAGGAACTGAATTACAGAACAGAACAGGGTCTCAAATTTAGAAAACCAACTTATGCTTGCTTAAGGGGAAAGGTGAGTTGGGGTGCTGCATAAAACCAGAGATTGAAATGAGCACAGATAAAGTTCCTTAAGCCAAATATGGAATAGACAAGAGCTACTCCTTGCTCAACGAAATGGACTCAACACCGCATATTAAACGCCTAAGAATGTACCTGACTAGTAAGTATTGTAAAACCTATGGATTGCTATGTCTCCAAAAGAGAATCAAGCATGTGTACAGGGGCATAAATGCAACAGTGATAGGATTGGAGAGGTTCGGTGAGCAAATGAAGACCCTTTGAAGTCATATTGCATGGTACCCATTACACGGGTCTCAACTCTCCAGGTTTAAGGTATTCTTCCTTCAGCTAAAACATGCATGTGGAACCCAAGAATGATCAACCATGTGAACGGGAGACGTGTTCAAATATGTCTCAGTTTTCCTCCCCTGATACTCGGGTGCAACATTCCAGACGCTTTACTAACACTCTCCCCACTTGGAGAGTCAGCGCCTTTAACCTCCTGTTTGGCCCAGTTTGCAATTTCTGCGGAAGATGAACAGGAATAGCGAGAACCAATGAGAGGCTAGCTGGAGGTGTCTGGACGGGCAAATTTAACTCTCATTTCCCACCAGGAAGAGGAAATAACCAAAGGCTCAGCGTGCCGTACCGGAACCAGATTAGGGCCTGAAGCCATCCTGCGGTGTTGCGGCCAGCTCAAAAGAAAGCGAGTTGAAGAAAGGAGCTCAGGGGCACTGTAATTCACAAACCTGCAGAGTTATAAATGACAGCTATCGTCCAAAAATAGACTGAAGTAAGGCTGCCAAGAGGACTTGAAAGCGGGGCAGAATTGCAGGAAACCGATTTCAGGAGGTAGACTGGAATTGCATTGAAAGCATAGGAAAAGAGGCAGAACGTCCACAATGATGCACTTGGCCAAAAAGGGCGTATGCGTTTTTTCCTGAATATATTCAGGAAAAAACGCATACGCCCTTTTTGGCCAACCAAGCAAGCTTGCAAAGGAAATCTGCACTACAATGAAGTCTCACTTCCCCCCGGTCAAAAGGGCCATCTGAAAAAAGTGTAAAATCCAGAAAGGCAGGACAGGCCATGGAGAACTGGGAGCCTTGTTATGCTGATGGGCGGGATGTAAATTGCCAACAACCACTCAGGAGAAGTGTATGGTGTTTCCTGAAACATCTAAAAAACAAAGCAACAGAACCTAGGGCACTTCCACTTATGGTCCTATAGCTTAGGGAAATTAAAATCAAAAAGACACAGCCACCCCAAAGTTTGGAACGGCTCTGTTTACAAGAACCTCGTTTACAGTACAAGTTCAACATCGCAGAAAGTGAAAAATGGATAAAGAAGTTGTGGTATTTACTTACAAAGCAATATCACTCAGCAATGAAATCTGTGTCATCAGGCCCTTAGCAGCACAATTAGTGGATTCAGGTATGATGATTCTAACTGAAGTAAGTCACACAGAAAAAGAAACATCATAAGATATCAGTAATACACGGAATGTAAACTTGGCTACACAGGAACTGAATTACAGAACAGAACAGGGTCTCAAATTTAGAAAACCAACTTATGCTTGCTTAAGGGGAAAGGTGAGTTGGGGTGCTGCATAAAACCAGAGATTGAAATGAGCACAGATAAAGTTCCTTAAGTCAAATATGGAATAGACAAGAGCTACTCCTTGCTCAACGAAATGGACTCAACACCGCATATTAAACGCCTAAGAATGTACCTGACTAGTAAGTATCTTAAAACCTATGGATTGCTATGTCTCCGAAAGAGAATCAAGCATGTGTACAGGGGCATAAACGCAGCAGTGATAGGATTGGAGAGGTTCGGTGAGCAAATGAAGACCCTTTGAAGTCATATTGCATGGTACCCATTCCACGGGTCTTAACTCTCCAGGTTTAAGGTATTCTTCCTTCAGCTAAAACATGCATGTGGAACCCAAGTATGATCAACCATGTGAACGGGAGACGTGTTCAAATATGTCTCAGTTTTCCTCCCCTGGTACTCGGGTGCAACATTCCAGATGCTTTACTAACACTCTCCCCACTTGGAGAGTCAGTGCCTTTAACCTCCTGTTTGGCCCAGTTTGCAATTTCTGCGGAAGATGAACAGGAATAGCGAGAACCAATGAGAGACTAGCTGGAGGTGTCTGGACGGGCAAATTTAACTCTCATTTCCCACCAGGAAGAGGAAATAACGAAAGGCTCAGCGTGCCGTGCCGGAACCAGATTAGGGCATGAAGCCATCCTGCGGTGTTGCGGCCAGGTCACAAGAAAGCGAGTTGAAGAAAGGAGCTCAGGGGCACTGTAATTCACAAACCTGCAGAGTTATAAATGACAGCTATCGTCCAAAAATAGACTGAAGTAAGGCTGCCAAGAGGACTTGAAAGCAGGGCAGAATTGCAGGAAACCGATTTCAGGAGGTAGACTGGAATTGCATTGAAAGCATAGGAAAAGAGGCAGAACGTCCACAATGATGCACTTGGCCAAAAAGGGCGTATGCGTTTTTTCCTGAATATATTCAGGAAAAAACGCATACGCCCTTTTTGGCCAACCAAGCAAGCTTGCAAAGGAAATCTGCACTACAATGAAGTCTCACTTCCCCCCGTCAAAAGGGCCATCTGAAAAAAGTGTAAAATCCAGAAAGGCAACAGGCCATTGAGAACTGGGAGCCTTGTTATGCTGATGGGCGGGATGTAAATTGCCAACAGACACTTGGGAGAAGTGTATGGTGTTTCCTGAAACATCTAAAAAACAAAGCAACAGAGCCTAGGGCACTTCCACTTATGGTCCTATAGCTTAGGGAAATTAAAATCAAAAAGACACAGCCACCCCAAAGTTTGGAACGGCTCTGTTTACAAGAACCTCGTTTACAGTACAAGTTCAACATCGCAGAAAGTGAAAAATGGATAAAGAAGTTGTGGTATTCACTTACAAAGCAATATCACTCAGCAATGAAATCTATGTCATCAGGCCCTTAGCAGCACAATGAGTGGATTCAGGTATGATGATTCTAACTGAAATAAGTCACACAGAAAAAGAAACATCATAAGATATCAGTAATACACGGAATGGAAACTTGGCTACACAGGAACTGAATTACAGAACAGAACAGGGTCTCAAATTTAGAAAAACAACTTATGCTTGCTTAAGGGTAAAGGTGAGTTGGGGTGCTGCATAAAACCAGAGATTGAAATGAGCACAGATAAAGTTCCTTAAGCGAAATATGGAATAGACAAGAGCTACTCCTTGCTCAACAAAATGGACTCAACACCGCATATTAAACGCCTAAGAATGTACCTGACTTGTAAGTATCTTAAAACCTATGGATTGCTATGTCTCCGAAAGAGAATCAAGCATGTGTACAGGGGCATAAACGCAGCAGTGATAGGATTGGAGAGGTTCGGTGAGCAAATGAAGACCCTTTGAAGTCATATTGCATGGTACCCATTCCACGGGTTTCAACTACCCAGGTTTAAGGTATTCTTCCTTCAGCTAAAACATGCATGTGGAACCAAGAGTATGATCAACCATGTGATCGGGAGACGTGTTCAAATATGTCTCAGTTTTCCTCCCCTGGTACTCGGGTGCAACATTCCAGACGCTTTACTAACACTCTCCCCACTTGGAGAGTCAGTCCCTTTAACCTCCTGTTTGGCCCAGTTTGCAATTTCTGCGGAAGATGAACAGGAATAGCGAGAACCAATGAGAGGCTAGCTGGAAGTGTCCGCACGGGCAAATTTAACTCTCATTTCCCACCAGGAAGAGGAATTAACCAAAGGCTCAGCATGCCGGGCCGGAACCAGATTAGGGCCTGAAGCCATCCTGCGGTGTTGCGGCCAGGTCACAAGAAAGCGAGTTGAAGAAAGGAGCTCAGGGGCACTGCAATTCACAAACCTGCAGAGTTATAAATGACAGCTATCGTCCAAAAATAGACTGAAGTAAGGCTGCCAAGAGGACTTGAAAGTGGGGCAGAATTGCAGGAAACCGATTTCAGGAGGTAGACTGGAATTGCATTGAAAGCATAGGAAAAGAGGCAGAATGTACACAATGATGCACTTGGCCAAAAAGGGCGTATGCGTTTTTTCCTGAATATATTCAGGAAAAAACGCATACGCCCTTTTTGGCCAACCAAGCAAGCTTGCAAAGGAAATCTGCACTACTATGAAGTCTCACTTCCCCCCGGTCAAAAGGGCCATCTGAAAAAAGTGTAAAATCCAGAAAGGCAGGACAGGCCATGGAGAACTGGGAGCCTTGTTATGCTGATGGGCGGGATGTAAATTGCCAACAGACACTCGGGAGAAGTGTATGGTGTTTCCTGAAACATCTAAAAAACAAAGCAACAGAGCCTAGGGCACTGCCACTTATGGTCCTATAGCTTAGGGAAATTAAAATCAAAAAGACACAGCCACCCCAAAGTTTGGGACGCCTCTGTTTACAAGAACCTCGTTTACAGTACAAGTTCAACATCGCAGAAAGTGAAAAATGGATAAAGAAGTTGTGGTATTCACTTACAAAGCAATATCACTCAGCAATGAAATCTATGTCATCAGGCCCTTAGCATCACAATGAGTGGATTCAGGTATGATGATTCTAACTGAAATAAGTCACACAGAAAAAGAAACATCATAAGATATCAGTAATACACGGAATGGAAACTTGGCTACACAGGAACTGAATTACAGAACAGAACAGGGTCTCAAATTTAGAAAACCAACTTATGCTTGCTTAAGGGTAAAGGTGAGTTGGGGTGCTGCATAAAACCAGAGATTGAAATGAGCACAGATAAAGTTCCTTAAGTCAAATATGGAATAGACAAGAGCTACTCCTTGCTCAACGAAATGGACTCAACACCGCATATTAAACGCCTAAGAATGTACCTGACTAGTAAGTATCGTAAAACCTATGGATTGCTATGTCTCCAAAAGAGAATCAACCATGTGTACAGGGGCATAAACGCAGCAGTGATAGGATTGGAGAGGTTCGGTGAGCAAATGAAGACCCTTTGAAGTCATATTGCATGGTACCCATTACACGGGTCTCAACTCTCCAGGTTTAAGGTATTCTTCCTTCAGCTAAAACATGCATGTGGAACCCAAGTATGATCAACCATGTGAACAGGAGACGTGTTCAAATATGTCTCAGTTTTCCTCCCCTGGTACTCGGGTGCAACATTCCAGACGCTTTACTAACACTCTCCCCACTTGGAGAGTCAGCGCCTTTAACCTCCTGTTTGGCCCAGTTTGCAATTTCTGCGGAAGATGAACAGGAATAGCGAGAACCAATGAGAGGCTAGCTGGAGGTGTCTGGACGGGCAAATTTAACTCTCATTTCCCACCAGGAAGAGGAAATAACCAAAGGCTCAGCGTGCCGTACCGGAACCAGATTAGGGCCTGAAGCCATCCTGCGGTGTTGCGGCCAGCTCAAAAGAAAGCGAGTTGAATAAAGGAGCTCAGGGGCACTGTAATTCACAAACCTGCAGAGTTATAAATGACAGCTATCGTCCAAAAATAGACTGAAGTAAGGCTGCCAAGAGGACTTGAAAGCGGGGCAGAATTGCAGGAAACCGATTTCAGGAGGTAGACTGGAATTGCATTGAAAGCATAGGAAAAGAGGCAGAACGTCCACAATGATGCACTTGGCCAAAAAGGGCGTATGCGTTTTTTCCTGAATATATTCAGGAAAAAACGCATACGCCCTTTTTGGCCAACCAAGCAAGCTTGCAAAGGAAATCTGCACTACAATGAAGTCTCACTTCCCCCGGTCAAAAGGGCCATCTGAAAAAAGTGTAAAATCCAGAAAGGCAGGACAGGCCATGGAGAACTGGGAGCCTTGTTATGCTGATGGGCGGGATGTAAATTGCCAACAACCACTCAGGAGAAGGGTATGGTGTTTCCTGAAACATCTACAAAACAAAGCAACAGAACCTAGGGCACTTCCACTTATGGTCCTATAGCTTAGGGAAATTAAAATCAAAAAGACACAGCCACCCCAAAGTTTGGAACGGCTCTGTTTACAAGAACCTCGTTTACAGTACAAGTTCAACATCGCAGAAAGTGAAAAATGGATAAAGAAGTTGTGGTATTTACTTACAAAGCAATATCACTCAGCAATGAAATCTGTGTCATCAGGCCCTTAGCAGCACAATTAGTGGATTCAGGTATGATGATTCTAACTGAAGTAAGTCACACAGAAAAAGAAACATCATAAGATATCAGTAATACACGGAATGTAAACTTGGCTACACAGGAACTGAATTACAGAACAGAAAAGGTTCTCAAATTTAGAAAACCAACTTATGCTTGCTTAAGGGGAAAGGTGAGTTGGGTTGCTGCATAAAGCCAGAGATTGAAATGAGCACAGATAAAGTTCCTTAAGCCAAATATGGAATAGACAAGAGCTACTCCTTGCTCAACGAAATGGACTCAACACCGCATATTAAACGCCTAAGAATGTACCTGACTAGTAAGTATCTTAAAACCTATGGATCGCTATGTCTCCGAAAGAGAATCAAGCATGTGTACAGGGGCATAAACGCAGCAGTGATAGGATTGGAGAGGTTCGGTGAGCAAATGAAGACCCTTTGAAGTCATATTGCATGGTACCCATTCCACGGGTTTCAACTACCCAGGTTTTAGGTATTCTTCCTTCAGCTAAAACATGCATGTGGAACCCAGAGTATGATCAACCATGTGAACGGGAGACGTGTTCAAATATGTCTCAGTTTTCCTCCCCTGGTACTCGGGTGCAACGTTCCAGACGCTTTACTAACACTCTCCCCACTTGGAGAGTCAGCGCCTTTAACCTCCTGTTTGGCACAGTTTGCAATTTCTGCGGAAGATGAACAGGAATAGCGAGAACCAATGAGAGGCTAGCTGGAGGTGTCTGGACGGGCAAATTTAACTCTCATTTCACAACAGGAAGAGGAAATAACCAAAGGCTCAGCGTTCCGTACCGGAACCAGATTAGGGCCTGAAGCCATCCTGCGGTGTTGCGGCCAGCTCAAAAGAAACCGAGTTGAAGAAAGGAGCTCAGGGGCACTGTAATTCACAAACCTGCAGTTATAAATGACAGCTATCGTCCAAAAATAGACTGAAGTAAGGCTGCCAAGAGGACTTGAAAGCGGGGCAGAATTGCAGGAAACCGATTTCAGGAGGTAGACTGGAATTGCATTGAAAGCATAGGAAAAGAGGCAGAACGTCCACAATGATGCAAATGGCCAAAAAGGGCGTATGCGTTTTTTCCTGAATATATTCAGGAAAAAACGCATACGCCCTTTTTGGCCAACCAAGCAAGCTTGCAAATGAAATCTGCACTACAATGAAGTCTCACTTCCCCCCGGTCAAAAGGGCCTTCTGAAAAAAGTGTAAAATCCAGAAAGGCAGGACAGACCATGGAGAACTGGGAGCCTTGTTATGCTGATGGGCGGGATGTAAATTGCCAACAACCACTCGGGAGAAGTGTATGGTGTTTCCTGAAACGTCTAAAAAACAAAGCAACAGAACCTAGGGCACTTCCACTTATGGTCCTATAGCTTAGGGAAATTAAAATCAAAAAGACACAGCCACCCCAAAGTTTGGAACGGCTCTGTTTACAAGAACCTCGTTTACAGTACAAGTTCAACATCGCAGAAAGTGAAAAATGGACAAAGAAGTTGTGGTATTTACTTACAATGCAGTGTCACTCAGCAATGAAATCTGTGTCATCAGGCCCTTAGCAGCACAATGAGTGGATTCAGGTATGATGATTCTAACTGAAATAAGTCACACAGAAAAAGAAACATCATAAGATATCACTAATACACGGAATGTAAACTTGGCTACACAGGAACTGAATTCCAAAACAGAACAGGTTCTCAAATTTAGAAAACCAACTTATGCTTGCTTAAGGGGAAAGGTGAGTTGGGTTGCTGCATAAAACCAGAGATTGAAATGAGCACAGATAAAGTTCCTTAAGCCAAATATGGAATAGACAAGAGCTACTCCTTGCTCAACGAAATGGACTCAACACCGCATATTAAACGCCTAAGAATGTACCTGACTAGTAAGTATCTTAAAACCTATGGATTGCTATGTCTCCGAAAGAGAATCAAGCATGTGTACAGGGGCATAAACGCAGCAGTGATAGGATTGGACAGGTTCGTGAGCAAATGAAGACCCTTTGAAGTCATATTGCATGGTACCCATTCCACGGGTTTCAACTACCCAGGTTTAAGGTATTCTTCCTTCAGCTAAAACATGCATGTGGAACCTAGAGTATGATCAAACATGTGATCGGGAGACGTGTTCAAATATGTCTCAGTTTTCGTACCCTGGTACTCGGGTGCAACATTCCAGACGTTTTACTAACACTCTCCCCACTTGGAGAGTCAGTCCCTTTAACCTCCTGTTTGGCCCAGTTTGCAATTTCTGTGGAAGATGAACAGGAATAGCGAGAATCAATGAGAGACTAGCTGGAGGTGTCTGGATGGGCAAATTTAACTCTCATTTCCCACCAGGAAGAGGAATTAACCAAAGGCTCAGCGTGCCGTGCCAGAACCAGATTAGGGCCTGAAGCCATCCTGCGGTGTTGCGGCCAGGTCACAAGAAAGCGAGTTGAAGAAAGGAGCTCAGGGGCACTGTAATTCACAAACCTGCAGAGTTATAAATGACAGCTATCGTCCAAAAATATACTGAAGTAAGGCTGCCAAGAGGACTTGAAAGCGGGGCAGAATTGCAGGAAACCGATTTCAGGAGGTAGACTGGAATTGCATTGAAAGCATAGGAAAAGAGGCAGAACGTCCACAATGATGCACTTGGCCAAAAAGGGCGTATGCGTTTTTTCCTGAATATATTCAGGAAAAAACGCATACGCCCTTTTTGGCCAACCAAGCAAGCTTGCAAAGGAAATCTGCACTACAATGAAGTCTCACTTCCCCCCGGTCAAAAGGGACATCTGAAAAAAGTGTAAAATCCAGAAAGGCAGGACAGGCCATGGAGAACTGGGAGCCTTGTTATGCTGATGGGCGGGATGTAAATTGCCAACAGACACTCGGGAGAAGTGTATGGTGTTTCCTGAAACATCTAAAAAACAAAGCAACAGAGCCTAGGGCACTTCCACTTATGGTCCTATAGCTTAGGGAAATTAAAATCAAAAAGACACAGCCACCCCAAAGTTTGGGACGCCTCCGTTTACAATAACCTCATTTACCGTACAAGTGCAATATCACAGAAAGTGAAAAATGGATAAAGAACTTGTGGTACTTACGTACAATGCAGTATCACTCAGCAATGAAATCTATGTCATCAGGCCCGTAGCAGCATAATGAGTGGATTCAGGTATGATGATTCTAACTGAAATAAGTCACACAGAAAAAGAAACATCATAAGATATCACTAATACACGGAATGTAAACTTGGCTACACAGGAACTGCATTCCAAAACAGAACAGGGTCTCAAATTTAGAAAACCAACTTATGCTTGCTTAAGGGGAAAGGTGAGTTGGGGTGCTGCATAAAACCAGAGATTGAAATGAGCACAGATAAAGTTCCTTAAGCCAAATATGGAATAGACAAGAGCTACTCCTTGCTCAACGAAATGGACTCAACACCCCATATTAAACGCCTAAGAATGTACCTGACTAGTAAGTATCTTAAAACCTATGGATTGCTATGTCTCTGAAAGAGAATCAAGCATGTGTACAGGGGCATAAACGCAGCAGTGATAGGATTGGAGAGGTTCGGTGAGCAAATGAAGACCCTTTGAAGTCATATTGCATGGTACCCATTCCACGGGTTTCAACTACCCAGGTTTAAGGTATTCTTCCTTCAGCTAAAACATGCATGTGGAACCTAGAGTATGATCAACCATGTGATCGGGAGACGTGTTCAAATATGTCTCAGTTTTCCTCCCCTGGTACTCGGGTGCAACATTCCAGACGCTTTACTAACACTCTCCCCACTTGGAGAGTCAGCGCCTTTAACCTCCTGTTTGGCCCAGTTTGCAATTTCTGCGGAAGATGAACAGGAATAGCGAGAACCAATGAGAGACTAGCTGGAGGTGTTTGGACGGGCAAATTTAACTCTCATTTCCCACCAGGAAGAGGAAATAACCAGAGGCTCAGCGTGCCGTGCCGGAACCAGATTAGGGCCTGAAGCCATCCTGCGGTGTTGCGGCCAGGTCACAAGAAAGCAAGTTGAAGAAAGGAGCTCAGGGGCACTGTAATTCACAAACCTGCAGAGTTATAAATGACAGCTATCGTCCAAAAATAGACTGAAGTAAGGCTGCCAAGAGGACTTGAAAGCGGGGCAGAATTGCAGGAAACCGATTTCAGGAGGTAGACTGGAATTGCATTGCAAGCATAGGAAAAGAGGCAGAACGTCCACAATGATGCACTTGGCCAAAAAGGGCGTATGCGTTTTTTCCTGAATATATTCAGGAAAAAACGCATACGCCCTTTTTGGCCAACCAAGCAAGCTTGCAAAGGAAATCTGCACTACAATGAAGTCTCACTTCCCCCCTGTCAAAAGGGCCATCTGAAAAAAGTGTAAAATCCAGAAAGGCAGGACAGGCCATGGAGAACTGGGAGCCTTGTTATGCTGATGGGTGGGATGTAAATTGCCAACAACCACTCGGGAGAAGTGTATGGTGTTTCCTGAAACATCTAAAAAACAAAGCAACAGAGCCTAGGGCACTTCCACTTATGGTCCTATAGCTTAGGGAATTTAAAATCAAAAAGACACAGCAACCCCAAAGTTTCAAACGGCTCTGTTTACAAGAACCTCGTTTACAGTACAAGTTCAACATCGCAGAAAGTGAAAAATGGATAAAAAAGTTGTGGTATTTACTTACAAAGCAATATCACTCAGCAATGAAATCTGTGTCATCAGGCCCTTAGTAGCACAATGAGTGGATTCAGGTATGATGATTCTAACTGAAATAAGTCACACAGAAAAAGAAACATCATAAGATATCAGTAATACACGGAATGTAAACTTGGCTACACAGGAACTGAATTACAGAACAGAACAGGGTCTCAAATTTAGAAAACCAACTTATGCTTGCTTAAGGGGAAAGGTGAGTTGGGGTGCTGCATAAAACCAGAGATTGAAATGAGCACAGATAAAGTTCCTTAAGCCAAATATGGAATAGACAAGAGCTACTCCTTGCTCAATGAAATGGACTCAACACCGCATATTAAACGCCTAAGAATGTACCTGACTAGTAAGTATCTTAAAATCTAGGGATTGCTATGTCTCCGAAAGAGAATCAAGCATGTGTACAGGGGCAAAAACGCAGCAGTGATAGGACTGGAGAGGTTCGGTGAGCAAATGAAGACCCTTTGAAGTCATATTGCATGGTACCCATTCCACGGGTTTCAACTACCCAGGTTTTAGGTATTCTTCCTTCAGCTAAAACATGCATGTGGAACCCAGAGTATGATCAACCATGTGAATGGGAGACGTGTTCAAATATGTCTCAGTTTTCCTCCCCTGGTACTCGGGTGCAACATTCCAGACGCTTTACTAACACTCTCCCCACTTGGAGAGTCAGCGCCTTTAACCTCCTGTTTGGCCCAGTTTGCAATTTCTGCGGAAGATGAACAGGAATAGCGAGAACCAATGAGAGACTAGCTGGAGGTGTCTGGACGGGCAAATTTAACTCTCATTTCCCACCAGGAAGAGGAAATAACCAGAGGCTCAGCGTGCCATGCCGGAACCAGATTAGGGCCTGAAGCCATCCTGCGGTGTTGCGGCCAGGTCACAAGAAAGCAAGTTGAAGAAAGGAGCTCAGGGGCACTGTAATTCACAAACCTGCAGAGTTATAAATGACAGCTATCGTCCAAAAATAGACTGAAGTAAGGCTGCCAAGAGGACTTGAAAGCGGGGCAGAATTGCAGGAAACCGATTTCAGGAGGTAGACTGGAATTGCATTGAAAGCATAGGAAAAGAGGCAGAACGTCCACAATGATGCACTTGGCCAAAAAGGGCGTATGCGTTTTTTCCTGAATATATTCAGGAAAAAACGCATACGCCCTTTTTGGCCAACCAAGCAAGCTTGCAAAGGAAATCTGCACTACAATGAAGTCTCACTTCCTCCCGGTCAAAAGGGCCATCTGAAAAAAGTGTAAAATCCAGAAAGGCAGGACAGGCCATGGAGAACTGGGAGCCTTGTTATGCTGATGGGCGGGATGTAAATTGCCAACAGACACTCGGGAGAAGTGTATGGTGTTTCCTGAAACATCTAAAAAACAAAGCAACAGAGCCTAGGGCACTTCCACTTATGGTCCTATAGCTTAGGGAAATTAAAATCAAAAAGACACAGCCACCCCAAAGTTTGGGACGCCTCTGTTTACAAGAACCTCGTTTACCGTACAAGTTCAATATCACAGAAAGTGAAAAATGGATAAAGAACTTGTGGTACTTACGTACAATGCAGTATCACTCAGCAATGAAATCTATGTCATCAGGCCCGTAGCAGCATAATGAGTAGATTCAGGTACGATGATTCTAACTGAAATAAGTCACACAGAAAAAGAAACATCATAAGATATCAGTAATACACGGAATGTAAACTTGGCTACACAGGAACTGAATTACAGAACAGAACAGGGTCTCAAATTTAGAAAACCAACTTATGCTTGCTTAAGGGGAAAGGTGAGTTGGGGTGCTGCATAAAACCAGAGATTGAAATGAGCACAGATAAAGTTCCTTAAGCCAAATATGGAATAGACAAGAGCTACTCCTTGCTCAACGAAATGGACTCAACATCGCATATTAAACGCCTAAGAATGTACCTGACTAGTAAGTATCGGAAAACCTATGGATTGCTATGTCTCCGAAAGAGAATCAAGCATGTGTACAGGGGCATAAACGCAGCAGTGATAGGATTGGAGAGGTTCGGTGAGCAAATGAAGACCCTTTGAAGTCATATTGCATGGTACCCATTCCACGGGTTTCAACTACCCAGGTTTTAGGTATTCTTCCTTCAGCTAAAACATGCATGTGGAACCCAGAGTATGATCAACCATGTGATCGGGAGACGTGTTCAAATATGTCTCAGTTTTCCTCCCCTGGTACTCGGGTGCAACATTCCAGACGCTTTACTAACACTCTCCCCACTTGGAGAGTCAGCGCCTTTAACCTCCTGTTTGGCACAGTTTGCAATTTCTGCGGAAGATGAACAGGAATAGCGAGAACCAATGAGAGGCTAGCTGGAGGTGTCTGGACGGGCAAATTTAACTCTCATTTCCCACCAGGAAGAGGAAATAACCAAAGGCTCAGTGTGCCGTACCGGAACCAGATTAGGGCCTGAAGCCATCCTGCAGTGTTGCGGCCAGCTCAAAAGAAAGCGAGTTGAAGAAAGGAGCTCAGGGGCACTGTAATTCACAAACCTGCAGAGTTATAAATGACAGCTATCGTCCAAAAATAGACTGATGTTAGGCTGCTAAGAGGACTTGAAAGCGGGGCAGAATTGCAGGAAACCGATTTCAGGAGGTAGACTGGAATTGCATTGAAAGCATAGGAAAAGAGGCAGAACGTCCACAATGATGCACTTGGCCAAAAAGGGCGTATGCGTTTTTTCCTGAATATATTCAGGAAAAAATGCATACGCACTTTTTGGCCAACCAAGCAAGCTTGCAAAGGAAATCTGCACTACAATGAAGTCTCACTTCCCCCCGGTCAAAAGGGCCATCTGAAAAAAGTGTAAAATCCAGAAAGGCAGGACAGGCCATGGAGAACTGGGAGCCTTGTTATGCTGATGGGCGGGATGTAAATTGCCAACAACCACTCGGGAGAAGTGTATGGTGTTTCCTGAAACATCTAAAAAACAAAGCAACAGAACCTAGGGCACTTCCACTTTTGGTCCTATAGCTTAGGGAAATTAAAATCAAAAAGACACAGCCACCCCAAAGTTTGGAACGGCTCTGTTTACAAGAACCTCGTTTACAGTACAAGTTCAACATCGCAGAAAGTGAAAAATGGATAAAGAAGTTGTGGTATTTACTTACAAAGCAATATCACTCAGCAATGAAATCTGTGTCATCAGGCCCTTAGCAGCACAATGAGTGGATTCAGGTATGATGATTCTAACTGAAATAAGTCACAAAGAAAAAGAAACATCATAAGATATCAGTAATACACAGAATGTAAACTTGGCTACACAGGAACTGAATTACAGAACAGAACAGGGTCTCAAATTTAGAAAACCAACTTATGCTTGCTTAAGGGGAAAGGTGAGTTGGGGTGCTGCATAAAACCAGAGATTGAAATGAGCACAGATAAAGTTCCTTAAGCCAAATATGGAATAGACAAGAGCTACTCCTTGCTCAACGAAATGGACTCAACACCCCATATTAAACGCCTAAGAATGTACCTGACTAGTAAGTATCTTAAAACCTATGGATTGCTATGTCTCCGAAAGAGAATCAAGCATGTGTACAGGGGCATAAACGCAGCAGTGATAGGATTGGAGAGGTTCGGTGAGCAAATGAAGACCCTTTGAAGTCATATTGCATGGTACCCATTCCACGGGTTTCAACTACCCAGGTTTTAGGTATTCTTCCTTCAGCTAAAACATGCATGTGGAACCCAGAGTATGATCAACCATGTGATCGGGAGACGTGTTCAAATATGTCTCAGTTTTCATACCCTGGTACTCGGGTGCAACATTCCAGACGCTTTACTAACACTCTCCCGACTTGGAGAGTCAGTCCCTTTAACCTCCTGTTTGGCCCAGTTTGCAATTTCTGTGGAAGATGAACAGGAATAGCGAGAACCAATGAGAGACTAGCTGGAGGTGTCTGCATGGGCAAATTTAACTCTCATTTCCCACCAGGAAGAGGAATTAATCAAAGGCTCAGCGTGCCGGGCCGGAACCAGATCAGGGCCTGAAGCCATCCTGCGGTGTTGCGGCCAGGTCACAAGAAAGCGAGTTGAAGAAAGGAGCTCAGGGGCACTGTAATTCACAAATCTGCAGAGTTATAAATGACAGCTATCGTCCAAAAATAGACTGAAGTAAGGCTGCCAAGAGGACTTGAAAGCGGGGCAGAATTGCAGGAAACCGACTTCAGGAGGTAGACTGGAATTGCATTGAAAGCATAGGAAAAGAGGCAGAATGTCCACAATGATGCACTTGGCCAAAAAGGGCGTATGCGTTTTTTCCTGAATATATTCAGGAAAAAACGCATACGCCCTTTTTGGCCAACCAAGCAAGCTTGCAAAGGAAATCTGCACTACAATGAAGTCTCACTTCCCCCCGGTCAAAAGGGCCATCTGAAAAAAGTGTAAAATCCAGAAAGGCAGGACAGGCCATGGAGAACTGGGAGCCTTGTTATGCTGATGGGCGGGATGTAAATTACCAACAGACACTCAGGAGAAGTGTATGGTGTTTCCTGAAACATCTAAAAAACAAAGCAACAGAGCCTAGGGCACTGCCACTTATGGTCCTATAGCTTAGGGAAATTAAAATCAAAAACACACAGCCACCCCAAAGTTTGGGACGCCTCTGTTTACAAGAACCTCGTTTACCGTACAAGTTCAATATCACAGAAAGTGAAAAATGGATAAAGAAGTTGTGGTATTTACTTACAAAGCAATATCACTCAGCAATGAAATCTGTGTCATCAGGCCCTTAGCAGCACAATGAGTGGATTCAGGTATGATGATTCTAACTGAAATAAGTCACACAGAAAAAGAAACATCATAAGATATCACTAATACACGGAATGTAAACTTGGCTACACAGGAACTGAATTACAGAACAGAACAGGGTCTCAAATTTAGAAAACCAACTTATGCTTGCTTAAGGGGAAAGGTGAGTTGGGGTGCTGCATAAAACCAGAGATTGAAATGAGCACAGATAAAGTTCCTTAAGCCAAATATGGAATAGACAAGAGCTACTCCTTGCTCAACGAAATGGACTCAACACCCCATATTAAACGCCTAAGAATGTACCTGACTAGTAAGTATCTTAAAACCTATGGATTGCTATGTCTCCGAAAGAGAATCAAGCATGTGTACAGGGGCATAAACGCAGCAGTGATAGGATTGGAGAGGTTCGGTGAGCAAATGAAGACCCTTTGAAGTCATATTGCATGGTACCCATTCCACGGGTTTCAACTACCCAGGTTTTAGGTATTCTTCCTTCAGCTAAAACATGCATGTGGAACCCAGAGTATGATCAACCATGTGATCGGGAGACGTGTTCAAATATGTCTCAGTTTTCGTACCCTGGTACTCGGGTGCAACATTCCAGACGCTTTACTAACACTCTCCCGACTTGGAGAGTCAGTCCCTTTAACCTCCTGTTTGGCCCAGTTTGCAATTTCTGTGGAAGATGAACAGGAATAGCGAGAACCAATGAGAGAGTAGCTGGAGGTGTCTGGATGGGCAAATTTAACTCTCATTTCCCACCAGGAATAGGAATTAACCAAAGGCTCAGCGTGCCGGGCCGGAACCAGATTAGGGCCTGAAGCCATCCTGCGGTGTTGCGGCCAGCTCAAAAGAAAGCGAGTTGAAGATAGGAGCTCAGGGGCACTGTAATTCACAAACCTGCAGAGTTATAAATGACAGCTATCGTCCAAAAATAGACTGATGTTAGGCTGCTAAGAGGACTTGAAAGCGGGGCAGAATTGCAGGAAACCGATTTCAGGAGGTAGACTGGAATTGCATTGAAAGCATAGGAAAAGAGGCAGAACGTCCACAATGATGCACTTGGCCAAAAAGGGCATATGCGTTTTTTCCTGAATATATTCAGGAAAAAACGCATACGCACTTTTTGGCCAACCAAGCAAGCTTGCAAAGGAAATCTGCACTACAATGAAGTCTCACTTCCCCCCGGTCAAAAGGGCCATCTGAAAAAAGTGTAAAATCCAGAAAGGCAGGACAGGCCATGGAGAACTGGGAGCCTTGTTATGCTGATGGGCGGGATGTAAATTGCCAACAACCACTCGGGAGAAGTGTATGGTGTTTCCTGAAACATGTAAAAAACAAATCAACAGAACCTACGGCACTTCCACTTATGGTCCTATAGCTTAGGGAAATTAAAATCAAAAAGACACAGCCACCCCAAAGTTTGGGACGCCTCCGTTTACAATAACCTCATTTACCGTACAAGTGCAATATCACAGAAAGTGAAAAATGGATAAAGAACTTGTGGTACTTACGTACAATGCAGTATCACTCAGCAATGAAATCTATGTCATCAGGCCCGTAGCAGCATAATGAGTGGATTCAGGTATGATGATTCTAACTGAAATAAGTCACACAGAAAAAGAAACATCATAAGATATCACTAATACACGGAATGTAAACTTGGCTACACAGGAACTGCATTCCAAAACAGAACAGGGTCTCAAATTTAGAAAACCAACTTATGCTTGCTTAAGGGGAAAGGTGAGTTGGGGTGCTGCATAAAACCAGAGATTGAAATGAGCACAGATAAAGTTCCTTAAGCCAAATATGGAATAGACAAGAGCTACTCCTTGCTCAACGAAATGGACTCAACACCCCATATTAAACGCCTAAGAATGTACCTGACTAGTAAGTATCTTAAAACCTATGGATTGCTATGTCTCCGAAAGAGAATCAAGCATGTGTACAGGGGCATAAACGCAGCAGTGATAGGATTGGAGAGGTTCAGTGAGCAAATGAAGACCCTTTGAAGTCATATTGCATGGTACCCATTCCACGGGTTTCAACTACCCAGGTTTAAGGTATTCTTCCTTCAGCTAAAACATGCATGTGGAACCTAGAGTATGATCAACCATGTGATCGGGAGACGTGTTCAAATATGTCTCAGTTTTCCTCCCCTGGTACTCGGGTGCAACATTCCAGACGCTTTACTAACACTCTCCCCACTTGGAGAGTCAGCGCCTTTAACCTCCTGTTTGGCCCAGTTTGCAATTTCTGCGGAAGATGAACAGGAATAGCGAGAACCAATGAGAGACTAGCTGGAGGTGTCTGGACGGGCAAATTTAACTCTCATTTCCCACCAGGAAGAGGAAATAACCAGAGGCTCAGCGTGCCGTGCCGGAACCAGATTAGGGCCTGAAGCCATCCTGCGGTGTTGCGGCCAGGTCACAAGAAAGCAAGTTGAAGAAAGGAGCTCAGGGGCACTGTAATTCACAAACCTGCAGAGTTATAAATGACAGCTATCGTCCAAAAATAGACTGAAGTAAGGCTGCCAAGAGGACTTGAAAGCGGGGCAGAATTGCAGGAAACCGATTTCAGGAGGTAGACTGGAATTGCATTGCAAGCATAGGAAAAGAGGCAGAACGTCCACAATGATGCACTTGGCCAAAAAGGGCGTATGCGTTTTTTCCTGAATATATTCAGGAAAAAACGCATACGCCCTTTTTGGCCAACCAAGCAAGCTTGCAAAGGAAATCTGCACTACAATGAAGTCTCACTTCCCCCCTGTCAAAAGGGCCATCTGAAAAAAGTGTAAAATCCAGAAAGGCAGGACAGGCCATGGAGAACTGGGAGCCTTGTTATGCTGATGGGTGGGATGTAAATTGCCAACAACCACTCGGGAGAAGTGTATGGTGTTTCCTGAAACATCTAAAAAACAAAGCAACAGAGCCTAGGGCACTTCCACTTATGGTCCTATAGCTTAGGGAATTTAAAATCAAAAAGACACAGCAACCCCAAAGTTTCAAACGGCTCTGTTTACAAGAACCTCGTTTACAGTACAAGTTCAACATCGCAGAAAGTGAAAAATGGATAAAAAAGTTGTGGTATTTACTTACAAAGCAATATCACTCAGCAATGAAATCTGTGTCATCAGGCCCTTAGTAGCACAATGAGTGGATTCAGGTATGATGATTCTAACTGAAATAAGTCACACAGAAAAAGAAACATCATAAGATATCAGTAATACACGGAATGTAAACTTGGCTACACAGGAACTGAATTACAGAACAGAACAGGGTCTCAAATTTAGAAAACCAACTTATGCTTGCTTAAGGGGAAAGGTGAGTTGGGGTGCTGCATAAAACCAGAGATTGAAATGAGCACAGATAAAGTTCCTTAAGCCAAATATGGAATAGACAAGAGCTACTCCTTGCTCAATGAAATGGACTCAACACCGCATATTAAACGCCTAAGAATGTACCTGACTAGTAAGTATCTTAAAATCTAGGGATTGCTATGTCTCCGAAAGAGAATCAAGCATGTGTACAGGGGCAAAAACGCAGCAGTGATAGGACTGGAGAGGTTCGGTGAGCAAATGAAGACCCTTTGAAGTCATATTGCATGGTACCCATTCCACGGGTTTCAACTACCCAGGTTTTAGGTATTCTTCCTTCAGCTAAAACATGCATGTGGAACCCAGAGTATGATCAACCATGTGAATGGGAGACGTGTTCAAATATGTCTCAGTTTTCCTCCCCTGGTACTCGGGTGCAACATTCCAGACGCTTTACTAACACTCTCCCCACTTGGAGAGTCAGCGCCTTTAACCTCCTGTTTGGCCCAGTTTGCAATTTCTGCGGAAGATGAACAGGAATAGCGAGAACCAATGAGAGACTAGCTGGAGGTGTCTGGACGGGCAAATTTAACTCTCATTTCCCACCAGGAAGAGGAAATAACCAGAGGCTCAGCGTGCCATGCCGGAACCAGATTAGGGCCTGAAGCCATCCTGCGGTGTTGCGGCCAGGTCACAAGAAAGCAAGTTGAAGAAAGGAGCTCAGGGGCACTGTAATTCACAAACCTGCAGAGTTATAAATGACAGCTATCGTCCAAAAATAGACTGAAGTAAGGCTGCCAAGAGGACTTGAAAGCGGGGCAGAATTGCAGGAAACCGATTTCAGGAGGTAGACTGGAATTGCATTGAAAGCATAGGAAAAGAGGCAGAACGTCCACAATGATGCACTTGGCCAAAAAGGGCGTATGCGTTTTTTCCTGAATATATTCAGGAAAAAACGCATACGCCCTTTTTGGCCAACCAAGCAAGCTTGCAAAGGAAATCTGCACTACAATGAAGTCTCACTTCCTCCCGGTCAAAAGGGCCATCTGAAAAAAGTGTAAAATCCAGAAAGGCAGGACAGGCCATGGAGAACTGGGAGCCTTGTTATGCTGATGGGCGGGATGTAAATTGCCAACAGACACTCGGGAGAAGTGTATGGTGTTTCCTGAAACATCTAAAAAACAAAGCAACAGAGCCTAGGGCACTTCCACTTATGGTCCTATAGCTTAGGGAAATTAAAATCAAAAAGACACAGCCACCCCAAAGTTTGGGACGCCTCTGTTTACAAGAACCTCGTTTACCGTACAAGTTCAATATCACAGAAAGTGAAAAATGGATAAAGAACTTGTGGTACTTACGTACAATGCAGTATCACTCAGCAATGAAATCTATGTCATCAGGCCCGTAGCAGCATAATGAGTAGATTCAGGTACGATGATTCTAACTGAAATAAGTCACACAGAAAAAGAAACATCATAAGATATCAGTAATACACGGAATGTAAACTTGGCTACACAGGAACTGAATTACAGAACAGAACAGGGTCTCAAATTTAGAAAACCAACTTATGCTTGCTTAAGGGGAAAGGTGAGTTGGGGTGCTGCATAAAACCAGAGATTGAAATGAGCACAGATAAAGTTCCTTAAGCCAAATATGGAATAGACAAGAGCTACTCCTTGCTCAACGAAATGGACTCAACATCGCATATTAAACGCCTAAGAATGTACCTGACTAGTAAGTATCGGAAAACCTATGGATTGCTATGTCTCCGAAAGAGAATCAAGCATGTGTACAGGGGCATAAACGCAGCAGTGATAGGATTGGAGAGGTTCGGTGAGCAAATGAAGACCCTTTGAAGTCATATTGCATGGTACCCATTCCACGGGTTTCAACTACCCAGGTTTTAGGTATTCTTCCTTCAGCTAAAACATGCATGTGGAACCCAGAGTATGATCAACCATGTGATCGGGAGACGTGTTCAAATATGTCTCAGTTTTCCTCCCCTGGTACTCGGGTGCAACATTCCAGACGCTTTACTAACACTCTCCCCACTTGGAGAGTCAGCGCCTTTAACCTCCTGTTTGGCACAGTTTGCAATTTCTGCGGAAGATGAACAGGAATAGCGAGAACCAATGAGAGGCTAGCTGGAGGTGTCTGGACGGGCAAATTTAACTCTCATTTCCCACCAGGAAGAGGAAATAACCAAAGGCTCAGTGTGCCGTACCGGAACCAGATTAGGGCCTGAAGCCATCCTGCGGTGTTGCGGCCAGCTCAAAAGAAAGCGAGTTGAAGAAAGGAGCTCAGGGGCACTGTAATTCACAAACCTGCAGAGTTATAAATGACAGCTATCGTCCAAAAATAGACTGATGTTAGGCTGCTAAGAGGACTTGAAAGCGGGGCAGAATTGCAGGAAACCGATTTCAGGAGGTAGACTGGAATTGCATTGAAAGCATAGGAAAAGAGGCAGAACGTCCACAATGATGCACTTGGCCAAAAAGGGCGTATGCGTTTTTTCCTGAATATATTCAGGAAAAAATGCATACGCACTTTTTGGCCAACCAAGCAAGCTTGCAAAGGAAATCTGCACTACAATGAAGTCTCACTTCCCCCCGGTCAAAAGGGCCATCTGAAAAAAGTGTAAAATCCAGAAAGGCAGGACAGGCCATGGAGAACTGGGAGCCTTGTTATGCTGATGGGCGGGATGTAAATTGCCAACAACCACTCGGGAGAAGTGTATGGTGTTTCCTGAAACATCTAAAAAACAAAGCAACAGAACCTAGGGCACTTCCACTTTTGGTCCTATAGCTTAGGGAAATTAAAATCAAAAAGACACAGCCACCCCAAAGTTTGGAACGGCTCTGTTTACAAGAACCTCGTTTACAGTACAAGTTCAACATCGCAGAAAGTGAAAAATGGATAAAGAAGTTGTGGTATTTACTTACAAAGCAATATCACTCAGCAATGAAATCTGTGTCATCAGGCCCTTAGCAGCACAATGAGTGGATTCAGGTATGATGATTCTAACTGAAATAAGTCACAAAGAAAAAGAAACATCATAAGATATCAGTAATACACAGAATGTAAACTTGGCTACACAGGAACTGAATTACAGAACAGAACAGGGTCTCAAATTTAGAAAACCAACTTATGCTTGCTTAAGGGGAAAGGTGAGTTGGGGTGCTGCATAAAACCAGAGATTGAAATGAGCACAGATAAAGTTCCTTAAGCCAAATATGGAATAGACAAGAGCTACTCCTTGCTCAACGAAATGGACTCAACACCCCATATTAAACGCCTAAGAATGTACCTGACTAGTAAGTATCTTAAAACCTATGGATTGCTATGTCTCCGAAAGAGAATCAAGCATGTGTACAGGGGCATAAACGCAGCAGTGATAGGATTGGAGAGGTTCGGTGAGCAAATGAAGACCCTTTGAAGTCATATTGCATGGTACCCATTCCACGGGTTTCAACTACCCAGGTTTTAGGTATTCTTCCTTCAGCTAAAACATGCATGTGGAACCCAGAGTATGATCAACCATGTGATCGGGAGACGTGTTCAAATATGTCTCAGTTTTCATACCCTGGTACTCGGGTGCAACATTCCAGACGCTTTACTAACACTCTCCCGACTTGGAGAGTCAGTCCCTTTAACCTCCTGTTTGGCCCAGTTTGCAATTTCTGTGGAAGATGAACAGGAATAGCGAGAACCAATGAGAGACTAGCTGGAGGTGTCTGGATGGGCAAATTTAACTCTCATTTCCCACCAGGAAGAGGAATTAATCAAAGGCTCAGCGTGCCGGGCCGGAACCAGATCAGGGCCTGAAGCCATCCTGCGGTGTTGCGGCCAGGTCACAAGAAAGCGAGTTGAAGAAAGGAGCTCAGGGGCACTGTAATTCACAAACCTGCAGAGTTATAAATGACAGCTATCGTCCAAAAATAGACTGAAGTAAGGCTGCCAAGAGGACTTGAAAGCGGGGCAGAATTGCAGGAAACCGACTTCAGGAGGTAGACTGGAATTGCATTGAAAGCATAGGAAAAGAGGCAGAATGTCCACAATGATGCACTTGGCCAAAAAGGGCGTATGCGTTTTTTCCTGAATATATTCAGGAAAAAACGCATACGCCCTTTTTGGCCAACCAAGCAAGCTTGCAAAGGAAATCTGCACTACAATGAAGTCTCACTTCCCCCCGGTCAAAAGGGCCATCTGAAAAAAGTGTAAAATCCAGAAAGGCAGGACAGGCCATGGAGAACTGGGAGCCTTGTTATGCTGATGGGCGGGATGTAAATTACCAACAGACACTCAGGAGAAGTGTATGGTGTTTCCTGAAACATCTAAAAAACAAAGCAACAGAGCCTAGGGCACTGCCACTTATGGTCCTATAGCTTAGGGAAATTAAAATCAAAAACACACAGCCACCCCAAAGTTTGGGACGCCTCTGTTTACAAGAACCTCGTTTACCGTACAAGTTCAATATCACAGAAAGTGAAAAATGGATAAAGAAGTTGTGGTATTTACTTACAAAGCAATATCACTCAGCAATGAAATCTGTGTCATCAGGCCCTTAGCAGCACAATGAGTGGATTCAGGTATGATGATTCTAACTGAAATAAGTCACAAAGAAAAAGAAACATCATAAGATATCAGTAATACACAGAATGTAAACTTGGCTACACAGGAACTGAATTACAGAACAGAACAGGGTCTCAAATTTAGAAAACCAACTTATGCTTGCTTAAGGGGAAAGGTGAGTTGGGGTGCTGCATAAAACCAGAGATTGAAATGAGCACAGATAAAGTTCCTTAAGCCAAATATGGAATAGACAAGAGCTACTCCTTGCTCAACGAAATGGACTCAACACCCCATATTAAACGCCTAAGAATGTGCCTGACTAGTAAGTATCTTAAAACCTATGGATTGCTATGTCTCCGAAAGAGAATCAAGCATGTGTACAGGGGCATAAACGCAGCAGTGATAGGATTGGAGAGGTTCGGTGAGCAAATGAAGACCCTTTGAAGTCATATTGCATGGGACCCATTCCACGGGTTTCAACTACCCAGGTTTTAGGTATTCTTCCTTCAGCTAAAACATGCATGTGGAACCCAGAGTATGATCAACCATGTGATCGGGAGACGTGTTCAAATATGTCTCAGTTTTCATACCCTGGTACTCGGGTGCAACATTCCAGACGCTTTACTAACACTCTCCCCACTTGGAGAGTCAGCGCCTTTAACCTCCTGTTTGGCCCAGTTTGCAATTTCTGCGGAAGATGAACAGGAATAGCGAGAACCAATGAGAGACTAGCTGGAGGTGTCTGGACGGGCAAATTTAACTCTCATTTCCCACCAGGAGGAGGAAATAACCAGAGGCTCAGCGTGCCATGCCGGAACCAGATTAGGGCCTGAAGCCATCCTGCGGTGTTGCGGCCAGGTCACAAGAAAGCGAGTTGAAGAAAGGAGCTCAGGGGCACTGTAATTCACAAACCTGCAGAGTTATAAATGACAGCTATCGTCCAAAAATAGACTGAAGTAAGGCTGCCAAGAGGACTTGAAAGCGGGGCAGAATTGCAGGAAACCGACTTCAGGAGGTAGACTGGAATTGCATTGAAAGCATAGGAAAAGAGGCAGAATGTCCACAATGATGCACTTGGCCAAAAAGGGCGTATGCGTTTTTTCCTGAATATATTCAGGAAAAAACGCATACGCCCTTTTTGGCCAACCAAGCAAGCTTGCAAAGGAAATCTGCACTACAATGAAGTCTCACTTCCCCCCGGTCAAAAGGGCCATCTGAAAAAAGTGTAAAATCCAGAAAGACAGGACAGGCCATGGAGAACTGGGAGCCTTGTTATGCTGATGGGCGGGATGTAAATTGCCAACAGACACTCGGGAGAAGTGTATGGTGTTTCCTGAAACATCTAAAAAACAAAGCAACAGAGCCTAGGGCACTTCCACTTATGGTCCTATAGCTTAGGGAAATTAAAATCAAAAAGACACAGCCACCCCAAAGTTTGGGACGCCTCTGTTTACAAGAACCTCGTTTACCGTACAAGTTCAATATCACAGAAAGTGAAAAATGGATAAAGAACTTGTGGTACTTACGTACAATGCAGTATCACTCAGCAATGAAATCTATGTCATCAGGCCCGTAGCAGCATAATGAGTAGATTCAGGTACGATGATTCTAACTGAAATAAGTCACACAGAAAAAGAAACATCATAAAATATCAGTAATACACGGAATGTAAACTTGGCTACACAGGAACTGAATTACAGAACAGAACAGGTTCTCAAATTTAGAAAACCAACTTATTCTTGCTTAAGGGGAAAGGTGAGTTGGGGTGCTGCATAAAACCAGAGATTGAAATGAGCACAGATAAAGTTCCTTAAGCCAAATATGGAATAGACAAGAGCTACTCCTTGCTCAACGAAATGGACTCAACACCGCATATTAAACGCCTAAGAATGTACCTGACTAGTAAGTATCTTAAAACCTATGGATTGCTATGTCTCCGAAAGAGAATCAAGCATGTGTACAGGGGCATAAACGCAGCAGTGATACGATTGGAGAGGTTCGGTGAGCAAATGAAGACCCTTTGAAGTCATATTGCATGGTACCCATTCCACGGGTCTCAACTCTCCAGGTTTAAGGTATTCTTCCTTCAGCTAAAACATGCATGTGGAACCCAGAGTATGATCAACCATGTGAACGGGAGACGTGTTCAAATATGTCTCAGTTTTCCTCCCCTGGTACTCGGGTGCAACATTCCAGACGCTTTACTAACACTCTCCCGACTTGGAGAGTCAGTCCCTTTAACCTCCTGTTTGGCCCAGTTTGCAATTTCTGCGGAAGATGAACAGGAATAGCGAGAACCAATGAGAGGCTAGCTGGAGGTGTCTGGACGGGCAAATTTAACTCTCATTTCCCACCAGCAAGAGGAATTAACCAAAGGCTCAGCATGCCGGGCCGGAACCAGATTAGGGCCTGAAGCCATCCGGCGGTGTTGCGGCCATGTCACAAGAAAGCGAGTTGAAGAAAGGAGCTCAGGGGCACTGTAATTCACAAACCTGCAGAGTTATAAATGACAGCTATCGTCCAAAAATATACTGAAGTAAGGCTGCCAAGAGGACTTGAAATCGGGGCAGAATTGCAGGAAACCGATTTCAGGAGGTAGACTGGAATTGCATTGAAAGCATAGGAAAAGAGGCAGAACGTACACAATGATGCACTTGGCCAAAAAGGGCGTATGCGTTTTTTCCTGAATATATTCAGGAAAAAACGCATACGCCCTTTTTGGCCAACCAAGCAAGCTTGCAAAGGAAATCTGCACTACAATGAAGTCTCACTTCCTCCCGGTCAAAAGGGCCATCTGACAAAAGTGTAAAATCCAGAAAGGCAGGACAGGCCATGGAGAACTGGGAGCCTTGTTATGCTGATGGGCGGGATGTAAATTGCCAACAGACACTCGGGAGAAGTGTATGGTGTTTCCTGAAACATCTAAAAAACAAAGCAACAGAGCCTAGGGCACTTCCACTTATGGTCCTATAGCTTAGGGAAATTAAAATCAAAAAGACACAGCCACCCCAAAGTTTGGGACGCCTCTGTTTACAAGAACCTCGTTTACCGTACAAGTTCAATATCACAGAAAGTGAAAAATGGATAAAGAACTTGTGGTACTTACGTACAATGCAGTATCACTCCGCAATGAAATCTATGTCATCAGGCCCGTAGCAGCATAATGAGTAGATTCAGGTACGATGATTCTAACTGAAATAAGTCACACAGAAAAAGAAACATCATAAGATATCAGTAATACACGGAATGTAAACTTGGCTACACAGGAACTGAATTACAGAACAGAACAGGGTCTCAAATTTAGAAAACCAACTTATGCTTGCTTAAGGGTAAAGGTGAGTTGGGGTGCTGCATAAAACCAGAGATTGAAATGAGCACAGATAAAGTTCCTTAAGCCAAATATGGAATAGACAAGAGCTACTCCTTGCTCAACGAAATGGACTCAACACCGCATATTAAACGCCTAAGAATGTACCTGACTAGTAAGTATCTTAAAACCTATGGATTGCTATGTCTCCGAAAGAGAATCAAGCATGTGTACAGGGGCATAAACGCAGCAGTGATAGGATTGGAGAGGTTCGGTGAGCAAATGAAGACCCTTTGAAGTCATATTGCATGGTACCCATTCCACGGGTTTCAACTACCCAGGTTTTAGGTATTCTTCCTTAAGCTAAAACATGCATGTGGAACCCAGAGTATGATCAACCATGTGATCGGGAGACGTGTTCAAATATGTCTCAGTTTTCCTCCCCTGGTACTCGGGTGCAACATTCCAGACGCTTTACTAACACTCTCCCCACTTGGAGAGTCAGCGCCTTTAACCTCCTGTTTGGCACAGTTTGCAATTTCTGCGGAAGATGAACAGGAATAGCGAGAACCAATGAGAGGCTAGCTGGAGGTGTCTGGACGGGCAAATTAAACTCTCATTTCCCACCAGGAAGAGGAAATAACCAAAGGCTCAGTGTGCCGTACCGGAACCAGATTAGGGCCTGAAGCCATCCTGCGGTGTTGCGGCCAGCTCAAAAGAAAGCGAGTTGAAGAAAGGAGCTCAGGGGCACTGTAATTCACAAACCTGCAGAGTTATAAATGACAGCTATCGTCCAAAAATAGACTGATGTTAGGCTGCCAAGAGGACTTGAAAGCGGGGCAGAATTGCAGGAAACCGATTTCAGGAGGTAGACTGGAATTGCATTGAAAGCATAGGAAAAGAGGCAGAACGTCCACAATGATGCACTTGGCCAAAAAGGGCGTATGCGTTTTTTCCTGAATATATTCAGGAAAAAACGCATACGCCCTTTTTGGCCAACCAAGCAAGCTTGCAAAGGAAATCTGCACTACAATGAAGTCTCACTTCCCCCCGGTCAAAAGGGCCATCTGAAAAAAGTGTAAAATCCAGAAAGGCAGGACAGGCCATGGAGAACTGGGAGCCTTGTTATGCTGATGGGCGGGATGTAAATTGCCAACAACCACTCGGGAGAAGTGTATGGTGTTTCCTGAAACATCTAAAAAACAATGCAACAGAGCCTAGGGCACTTCCACTTATGGTCCTATAGCTTAGGGAATTTAAAATAAAAAAGACACAGCCATCCCAAAGTTTCGAACGGCTCTGTTTACAAGAACCTCGTTTACAGTACAAGTTCAACATCGCAGAAAGTGAAAAATGGATAATAAAGTTGTGGTATTTACTTACAAAGCAATATCACTCAGCAATGAAATCTGTGTCATCAGGCCCTTAGCAGCACAATGAGTGGATTCAGGTATGATGATTCTAACTGAAATAAGTCACACAGAAAAAGAAACATCATAAGATATCAGTAATACACGGAATGGAAACTTGGCTACACAGGAACTGAATTACAGAACAGAACAGGGTCTCAAATTTAGAAAACCAACTTATGCTTGCTTAAGGGTAAAGGTGAGTTGGGGTGCTGCATAAAACCAGAGATTGAAATGAGCACAGATAAAGTTCCTTAAGCCAAATATGGAATAGACAAGAGCTACTCCTTGCTCAATGAAGTGGACTCAACACCGCATATTAAACGCCTAAGAATGTACCTGACTAGTAAGTATCTTAAAACCTATGGATTGCTATGTCTCCGAAAGAGAAACAAGCATGTGTACAGGGGCATAAACGCAGCAGTGATAGGATTGGAGAGGTTCGGTGAGCAAATGAAGACCCTTTGAAGGCATATTGCATGGTACCCATTCCACGGGTTTCAAATACACAGGTTTAAGGTATTCTTCCTTCAGCTAAAACATGCATGTGGAACCCAAGTATGATCAACCATGTGAACGGGAGACGTGTTCAAATATGTCTCAGTTTTCTTCCCCTGGTACTCGGGTGCAACATTCCAGACGCTTTACTAACACTCTCCCGACTTGGAGAGTCAGTCCCTTTAACTTCCTGTTTGGCCCAGTTTGCAATTTCTGTGGAAGATGAACAGGAATAGCGAGAACCAATGAAAGAATAGCTGGAGGTGTCTGGTTGGGCAAATTTAACTCTCATTTCCCACCAGGAAGAGGAAATAACCAAAGGCTCAGCGTGCCGTGCCGGAACCAGATTAGGGCCTGAAGCCATCCTGCGGTGTTGCGGCCAGGTCACAAGAAAGCTAGTTGAAGAAACGAGCTCAGGGGCACTGTAATTCACAAACCTGCAGAGTTATAAATGAGAGCTATCGTCCAAAAATAGACTGAAGTAAGGCTGCCAAGAGGACTTGAATGCGGGGCAGAATTGCAGGAAACCGATTTCAGGAGGTAGACTGGAATTGCATTGAAAGCATAGGAAAAGAGGCAGAACGTCCACAATGATGCACTTGGCCAAAAAGGGCGTATGCGTTTTTTCCTGAATATATTCAGGAAAAAACGCATACGCCCTTTTTGGCCAACCAAGCAAGCTTGCAAAGGAAATCTGCACTACAATGAAGTCTCACTTCCCCCCGGTCAAAAGGGCCATCTGAAAAAAGTGTAAAATCCAGAAATGCAGGACAGGCCATGGAGAACTGGGAGCCTTGTTATGTTGATGGGTGGGATGTAAATTGCCAAGAACCACTCGGGAGAAGTGTATGGTGTTTCCTGAAACAACTAAAAAACAAAGCAACAGAACCTAGGGCACTTCCACTTATGGTCCTATAGCTTAGGGAAATTAAAATGAAAAAGACACAGCCACCCCAAAGTTTGGAACGGCTCTGTTTACAAGAACCTCGTTTACAGTACAAGTTCAACATCGCAGAAAGTGAAAAATGGATAAAGAAGTTGTGGTATTTACTTACAAAGCAATATCACTCAGCAATGAAATCTGTGTCATCAGGCCCTTAGCAGCACAATGAGTGGATTCAGGTATGATGATTCTAACTGAAATAAGTCACACAGAAAAAGAAACATCATAAGATATCAGTAATACACGGAATGTAATCTTGGCTACACAGGAACTGCATTCCAAAACAGAACAGGGTCTCAAATTTAGAAAACCAACTTATACTTGCTTAAGGGGAAAGGTGAGTTGGGGTGCTGCATAAAACCAGAGATTGAAATGAGCACAGATAAAGTTCCTGAAGCCAAATATGGAATAGACAAGAGCTACTCCTTGCTCAACGAAATGGACTCAAAACCCCATATTAAACGCCTAAGAATGTACCTGACTAGTAAGTATCTTAAAACCTATGGATTGCTATGTCTCCAAAAGAGAATCAAGCGTGTGTACAGGGGCATAAACGCAGCAGTGATAGGATTGGAGAGGTTCGGTGAGCAAATGAAGACCCTTTGAAGTCATATTGTATGGTACCCATTACACGGGTCTCAACTCTCCAGGTTTAAGGTATTCTTCCTTCAGCTAAAACATGCATGTGGAACCCAGAGTATGATCAACCATGTGAACGGGAGACGTGTTCAAATATGTCTCAGTTTTCCTCCCCTGGTACTCGGGTGCAACATTCCAGACGCTTTACTAACACTCTCCCGACTTGGAGAGTCAGTCCCTTTAACCTCCTGTTTGGCCCAGTTTGCAATTTCTGCGGAAGATGAACAGGAATAGCGAGAACCAATGAGAGGCTAGCTGGAGGTGTCTGGACGGGCAAATTTAACTCTTATTTCCCACCAGGAAGAGGAATTAACCAAAGGCTCAGCATGCCGGGCCGGAACCAGATTAGGGCCTGAAGCCATCCTGCGGTGTTGCGGCCAGGTCACAAGAAAGCGAGTTGAAGAAAGGAGCTCAGGGACACTGTAATTCACAAACCTGCAGAGTTATAAATGACAGCTATCGTCCAAAAATAGACTGAAGTAAGGCTGCCAAGAGGACTTGAAAGCGGGGCAGAATTGCAGGAAACCGATTTCAGGAGGTAGACTGGAATTGCATTGAAAGCATAGGAAAAGAGGCAGAACGTCCACAATGATGCACTTGGCCAAAAAGGGCGTATGCGTTTTTTCCTGAATATATTCAGGAAAAAACGCATACGCCCTTTTTGGCCAACCAAGCAAGCTTGCAAAGGAAATCTGCACTACAATGAAGTCTCACTTCCCCCCGGTCAAAAGGGCCATCTGAAAAAAGTGTAAAATCCAGAAAGGCAGGACAGGCCATGGAGAACTGGGAGCCTTGTTATGCTGATGGGCGGGATGTAAATTGCCAACAGACACTCGGGAGAAGTGTATGGTGTTTCCGGAAACATCTAAAAAACAAAGCAACAGAACCTAGGGCACTTCCACTTATGGTCCTATAGCTTAGGGAAATTAAAATCAAAAAGACACAGCCACCCCAAAGTTTGGATCAGCTCTGTTTACAAGAACCTCGTTTACAGTACAAGTTCAACATCGCAGAAAGTGAAAAATGGATAAAGAAGTTGTGGTATTTACTTACAAAGCAATATCACTCAGCAATAAAATCTGTGTCATCAGGTCCTTAGCAGCACAATGAGTGGATTCAGGTATGATGATTCTAACTGAAATAAGTCACAAAGAAAAAGAAACATCATAAGATATCAGTAATACACGGAATGGAAACTTGGCTACACAGGAACTGAATTACAGAACAGAACAGGGTCTCAAATTTAGAAAACCAACTTATGCATGCTTAAGGGGAAAGGTGAGTTGGGGTGCTGCATAAAACCAGAGATTGAAATGAGCACAGATAAAGTTCCTTAAGCCAAATATGGAATAGACAAGAGCTACTCCTTGCTCAACGAAATGGACTCAACACCGCATATTAAACGCCTAAGAATGTACCTGACTAGTAAGTATCTTAAAACCTATGGATTGCTATGTCTCCGAAGGAAATCAAGCATGTGTACAGGGGCATAAATGCAGCAGTGATAGGATTGGAGAGGTTCGGTGAGCAAATGAAGGCCCTTTGAAGTCATATTGCATGGTACCCATTACACGGGTTTCAACTACCCAGGTTTTAGGTATTCTTCCTTCAGCTAAAACATGCATGTGGAACCTAGAGTATGATCAACCATGTGATCGGGAGACGTGTTCAAATATGTCTCAGTTTTCCTCCCCTGGTACTTGGGTGCAACATTCCAGATGCTTTACTAACACTCTCCCGACTTGGAGAGTCAGCGCCTTTAACCTCCTGTTTGGCCCAGTTTGCAATTTCTGCGGAAGATGAACAGGAATAGCGAGAACCAATGAGAGGCTAGCTGGAGGTGTCTGGACGGGCAAATTTAACTCTCATTTCCCACCAGGAAGAGGAAATAACCAAAGGCTCAGCGTGCCGTACCGGAACCAGATTAGGGCCTGAAGCCATCCTGCGGTGTTGCGGCCAGCTCAAAAGAAAGCGAGTTGAAGAAAGGAGCTCAGGGGCACTGTAATTCACAAACCTGCAGAGTTGTAAATGACAGCTATCGTCCAAAAATATACTGAAGTAAGGCTGCCAAGAGGACTTGAAAGCGGAGCAGAATTGCAGGAAACCGATTTCAGGAGGTAGACTGGAATTGCATTGAAAGCATAGGGAAAGAGGCAGAACGTCCACAATCATGCACTTGGCCAAAAAGGGCGTATGCGTTTTTTCCTGAATATATTCAGGAAAAAACGCATACGCCCTTTTTGGCCAACCAAGCAAGCTTGCAAAGGAAATCTGCACTACAATGAAGTCTCACTTCCCCCCGGTCAAAAGGGCCATCTGAAAATAGTGTAAAATCCAAAAAGGCAGGACAGGCCATGGAGAACTGGGAGCCTTGTTATGCTGATGGGCGGGATGTAAATTGCCAACAACCACTCGGGAGAAGTGTATGGTGTTTCCTGAAACATCTAAAAAACAAAGCAACAGAACCTAGGGCACTTCCACTTATGGTCCTATAGCTTAGGGAAATTAAAATCTAAAAGACACAGCCACCCCAAAGTTTGGAACGGCTCTGTTTACAAGAACCTCGTTTACAGTACAAGTTCAACATCGCAGAAAGTGAAAAATGGATAAAGAAGTTGTGGTATTTACTTACAAAGCAATATCACTCAGCAATGAAATCTGTGTCATCAGGCCCTTAGCAGCACAATGAGTGGATTCAGGTATGATGATTCTAACTGAAATAAGTCACACAGAAAAAGAAACATCATAAGATATCAGTAATACACAGAATGGAAACTTGGCTACACAGGAACTGAATTACAGAACAGAACAGGGTCTCAAATTTAGAAAACCAACTTATGCTTGCTTAAGGGGAAAGGTGAGTTGGGGTGCTGCATAAAACCAGAGATTGAAATGAGCACAGATAAAGTTCCTTAAGCCAAATATGGAATAGACAAGAGCTACTCCTTGCTCAACGAAATGGACTCAACACCCCATATTAAACGCCTAAGAATGTACCTGACTAGTAAGTATCTTAAAACCTATGGATTGCTATGTCTCCAAAAGAGAATCAAGCATGTGTACAGGGGCATAAACACAGCAGTGATAGGATTGGAGAGGTTCGTGAGCGAATGAAGACCCTTTGAAGTCATATTGCATGGTACCCATTCCACAGGTTTCAACTACCCAGGTTTAAGGTATTCTTCCTTCATCTAAAACATGCATGTGGAACTTGGAGTATGATCAACCATGTGATCGGGAAACGTGTTCAAATATGTCCCAGTTTTCCTCCCCTGGTACTCGGGTGCAACATTCCAGACGCTTTACTAACACTCTCCCCACTTGGAAAGTCAGCGCCTTTAACCTCCTGTTTGGCCCAGTTTGCAATTTCTGCGGAAGATGAACAGGAATAGCGAGAACCAATGAGAGGCTAGCTGGAGGTGTCTGGACGGGCAAATTTAACTCTCATTTCCCACCAGGAAGAGGAAATAACCAAAGGCTCAGCGTGCCGTGCCGGAACCAGATTAGGGCCTGAAGCCATCCTGCGGTGTTGCGGCCAGGTCACAAGAAAGCGAGTTGAAGAAAGGAGTTCAGGGGCACTGTAATTCACAAACCTGCAGAGTTATAAATGACAGCTATCGTCCAAAAATAGACTGAAATAAGGCTGCCAAGAGGACTTGAAAGCGGGGCAGAATTGCAGGAAACCGATTTCAGGAGGTAGACTGGAATTGCATTGAAAGCATAGGAAAAGAGGCAGAACGTCCACAATGATGCACTTGGCCAAAAAGGGCGTATGCGTTTTTTCCTGAATATATTCAGGAAAAAACGCATACGCACTTTTTGGTCAACCAAGCAAGCTTGAAAAGGAAATCTGCACTACAATGAAGTCTCACTTCCCCCCGGTCAAAAGGGCCATCTGAAAAAAGTGTAAAATCCAAAAAGGCAGGACAGGCCATGGAGAACTGGGAGCCTTGTTATGCTGAAGGGCGGGATGTAAATTGCCAACAAACACTGGGGAGAAGTGTATGGTGTTTCCTGAAACATCTAAAAAACAAAGCAACAGAGCCTAGGGCACTTCCACTTATGGTCCTATAGCTTAGGGAATTTAAAATCAAAAAGACACAGCCACCCCAAAGTTTCGAATGGCTCTGTTTACAAGAACCTCGTTTACAGTACAAGTTCAACATCGCAGAAAGTGAAAAATGGATAAAAAAGTTGTGGTATTTACTTACAAAGCAATATCACTCAGCAATGAAATCTTTGTCATCAGGCCCTTAGCAGCACAATGAGTGGATTCAGGTATGATGATTCTAACTGAAATAAGTCACACAGAAAAAGAAACATCATAATATATCAGTAATACACGGAATGGAAACTTGGCTACACAGGAACTGAATTACAGAACAGAACAGGGTCTCAAATTTAGAAAACCAACTTATGCTTGCTTAAGGGGAAAGGTGAGTTGGGGTGCTGCATAAAACCAGAGATTGAAATGAGCACAGATAAAGTTCCTTAAGCCAAATATGGAATAGACAAGAGCTACTACTTGCTCAACGAAATGGACTCAACACCGCATATTAAACGCCTAAGAATGTACCTGACTAGTAAGTATCTTAAAACCTATGGATTGCTATGTCTCCGAAAGAGAATCAAGCATGTGTACAGGGGCATAAACGCAGCAGTGATAGGATTGGAGAGGTTCGGTGAGCAAATGAAGACCCTTTGAAGTCATATTGCATGGTACCCATTCCACGGGTTTCAAATACCCAGGTTTAAGGTATTCTTCCTTCAGCTAAAAGATGCATGTGGAACCCAAGTATGATCAACCATGTGAACGGGAGACGTGTTCAAATATGTCTCAGTTTTCCTCCCCTGGTACTCGGGTGCAACATTCCAGACGCTTTACTAACACTCTCCCCACTTGGAGAGTCAGTCCCTTTAACCTCCTTTTTGGCCCAGTTTGCAATTTCTGTGGAAGATGAACAGGAATAGCGAGAACCAATGAGAGACTAGCTGGAGGTGTCTGGATGGGCAAATTTAACTCTCATTTCCCACCAGGAAGAGGAATTAACCAAAGGCTCAGCGTGCCGTGCCAGAACCAGATTAGGGCCTGAAGACATCCTGCGGTGTTGCGGCCAGGTCACAAGAAAGCGAGTTAAAGAAAGGAGCTCAGGAGCACAGTAATTCACAAACCTGCAGAGTTATAAATGACAGCTATCGTCCAAAAATAGACTGAAGTAAGGCTGCCAAGAGGACTTGAAAGCGGGGCAGAATTGCAGGAAACCGATTTCAGGAGGTAGACTGGAATTGCATTGAAAGCATAGGAAAAGAGGCAGAACGTCCACAATGATGCACTTGGCCAAAAAGGGCGTATGCGTTTTTTCCTGAATATATTCAGGAAAAAACGCATACGCCCTTTTTGGCCAACCAAGCAAGCTTGCAAAGGAAATCTGCACTACAATGAAGTCTCACTTCCCCCCGGTCAAAAGGGCCATCTGAAAAAAGTGTAAAATCCAGAAAGGCAGGACAGGCCATGGAGAACTGGGAGCCTTGTTATGCTGATGGGCGGGATGTAAATTACCAACAGACACTCAGGAGAAGTGTATGGTGTTTCCTGAAACATCTAAAAAACAAAGCAACAGAGCCTAGGGCACTGCCACTTATGGTCCTATAGCTTAGGGAAATTAAAATCAAAAATACACAGCCACCCCAAAGTTTGGGACGCCTCTGTTTACAAGAACCTCGTTTACAGTACAAGGTCAACATCGCAGAAATTGAAAAATGGATAAAGAAGTTGTGGTATTTACTTACAAAGCAATATCACTCAGCAATGAAATCTGTGTCATCAGGCCCTTAGCAGCACAATGAGTGGATTCAGGTATGATGATTCTAACTGAAATAAGTCACACAGAAAAAGAAACATCATAAGATATCAGTAATACACGGAATGGAAACTTGGCTACAAAGGAACTGAATTACAGAACAGAACAGGGTCTCAAATTTAGAAAACCAACTTATGCTTGCTTAAGGGGAAAGGTGAGTTGCGGTGCTGCATAAAACCAGAGATTGAAATGAGCACAGATAAAGTTCCTTAAGCCAAATATGGAATAGACAAGAGCTACTCCTTGCTCAACGAAATGGACTCAACACCCCATATTAAACGCCTAAGAATGTACCTGACTAGTAAGTATCTTAAAACCTATGGATTGCTATGTCTCCGAAAGAGAATCAAGCATGTGTACAGGGGCATAAACGCAGCAGTGATAGGATTGGAGAGGTTCGGTGAGCAAATGAAGACCCTTTGAAGTCATATTGCATGGTACCCATTCCACGGGTTTCAACTACCCAGGTTTAAGGTATTCTTCCTCAGCTAAAACATGCATGTGGAACCCAAGTATGATCAACCATGTGAATGGGAGACGTGTTCAAATATGTCTCAGTTTTCCTCCCCTGGTACTCGGGTGCAACATTCCAGACGCTTTACTAACACTCTCCCCACTTGTAAAGTGAGCGCCTTTAACCTCCTGTTTGGCCCAGTTTGCAATTTCTGCGGAAGATGAACAGGAATAGCGAGAACCAATGAGAGGCTAGCTGGAGGTGTCTGGACGGGCAAATTTAACTCTCATTTCCCACCAGGAAGAGGAAATAACCAAAGGCTCAGCGTGCCGTGCCGGAACCAGATTAGGGCCTGAAGCCATCCTGCGGTGTTGCGGCCAGGTCACAAGAAAGCGAGTTGAAGAAAGGAGCTCAGGGGCACTGTAATTCACAAACCTGCAGAGTTATAAATGACAGCTATCGTCCAAAAATAGACTGAAGTAAGGCTGCCAAGAGGACTTGAAAGCGGGGCAGAATTGCAGGAAACCGATTTCAGGAGGTAGACTGGAATTGCATTGAAAGCATAGGAAAAGAGGCAGAACGTCCACAATGATGCACTTGGCCAAAAAGGGCGTATGCGTTTTTTCCTGAATATATTCAGGAAAAAACGCATACGCCCTTTTTGGCCAACCAAGCAAGCTTGCAAAGGAAATCTGCACTACAATGAAGTCTCACTTCCCCCCAGTCAAAAGGGCCATCTGAAAAAAGTGTAAAATCCAGAAAGGCAGGACAGGCCATGGAGAACTGGGAGCCTTGTTATGCTGATGGGCGGGATGTAAATTGCCAACAACCACTCAGGAGAAGTGTATGGTGTTTCCTGAAACATCTAAAAAACAAAGCAACAGAGCCTAGGGCACTGCCACTTATGGTCCTATAGCTTAGGGAATTTAAAATCAAAAGACACAGCCACCCCAAAATTTCGAACGGCTCTGTTTACAAGAACCTCGTTTACAGTACAAGTTCAACATCGCAGAAATTGAAAAATGGATAAAGAAGTTGTGGTATTTACTTACAAAGCAATATCACTCAGCAATGAAATCTGTGTCATCAGGCCCTTAGCAGCACAATGAGTGGATTCAGGTATGATGATTCTAACTGAAATAAGTCACACAGAAAAAGAAACATCATAAGATATCAGTAATACACGGAATGGAAACTTGGCTACACAGGAACTGAATTACAGAACAGAACAGGGTCTCAAATTTAGAAAACCAACTTATGCTTGCTTAAGGGGAAAGGTGAGTTGGGGTGCTGCATAAAACCAGAGATTGAAATGAGCACAGATAAAGTTCCTTAAGCCAAATATGGAATAGACAAGAGCTACTCCTTGCTCAACGAAATGGACTCAACACCGCATATTAAACGCCTAAGAATGTACCTGACTAGTAAGTATCTTAAAACCTATGGATTGCTATGTCTCCGAAAGAGAATCAAGCATGTGTACAGGGGCATAAACGCAGCAGTGATAGGATTGGAGAGGTTCTGTGAGCAAATGAAGACCCTTTGAAGTCATATTGCATGGTACCCATTCCACGGGTTTCAACTACCCAGGTTTAAGGTATTCTTCCTTCAGCTAAAACATGCATGTGGAACCTAGAGTATGATCAACCATGTGATCGGGAGATGTGTTCAAATATGTCTCAGTTTTCGTACCCTGGTACTCGGGTGCGACATTCCAGACACTTTACTAACACTCTCCCCACTTGGAGAGTCAGTCCCTTTAACCTCCTGTTTGGCCCAGTTTGCAATTTCTGTGGAAGATGAACAGGAATAGCGAGAACCAATGAGAGACTAGCTGGAGGTGTCTGGATGGGCAAATTTAACTCTCATTTCCCACCAGGAAGAGGAATTAACCAAAGGCTCAGCGTGCCGTGCCAGAACCAAATTAGGGCCTGAAGACATCCTGCGGTGTTGCGGCCAGGTCACAAGAAAGCGAGTTAAAGAAAGGAGCTCAGGAGCACTGTAATTCACAAACCTGCAGAGTTATAAATGACAGCTATCATCCAAAAATAGACTGAAGTAAGGCTGCCAAGAGGACTTGAAAGCGGGGCAGAATTGCAGGAAACCGATTTCAGGAGGTAGACTGGAATTGCATTGAAAGCATAGGAAAAGAGGCAGAACGTCCACAATGATGCACTTGGCCAAAAAGGGCGTATGCGTTTTTTCCTGAATATATTCAGGAAAAAACGCATACGCCCTTTTTGGCCAACCAAGCAAGCTTGCAAAGGAAATCTGCACTACAATGAAGTCTCACTTCCCCCCGGTCAAAAGGGTCATCTGAAAAAAGTGTAAAATCCAGAAAGGCAGGACAGGCCATGGAGAACTGGGAGCCTTGTTATGCTGATGGGCGGGATGTAAATTACCAACAGACACTCAGGAGAAGTGTATGGTGTTTCCTGAAACATCTAAAAAACAAAGCAACAGAGCCTAGGGCACTGCCACTTATGGTCCTATAGCTTAGGGAAATTAAAATCAAAAAGACACAGCCACCCCAAAGTTTGGGACGCCTCTGTTTACAAGAACCTCGTTTACAGTACAAGTTCAACATCGCAGAAATTGAAAAATGGATAAAGAAGTTGTGGTATTTACTTACAAAGCAATATCACTCAGCAATGAAATCTGTGTCATCAGGCCCTTAGCAGCACAATGAGTGGATTCAGGTATGATGATTCTAAATGAAATAAGTCACACAGAAAAAGAAACATCATAAGATATCAGTAATACACGGAATGGAAACTTGGCTACACAGGAACTGAATTACAGAACAGAACAGGGTCTCAAATTTAGAAAACCAACTTATGCTTGCTTAAGGGGAAAGGTGAGTTGGGGTGCTGCATAAAACCAGAGATTGAAATGAGCACAGATAAAGTTCCTTAAGCCAAATATGGAATAGACAAGAGCTACTCCTTGCTCAACGAAATGGACTCAACACCCCATATTAAACGCCTAAGAATGTACCTGACTAGTAAGTATCTTAAAACCTATGGATTGCTATGTCTCTGAAAGAGAATCTAACATGTGTACAGGGGCATAAACGCAGCAGTGATAGGATTGGAGAGGTTCGGTGAGCAAATGAAGACCCTTTGAAGTCATATTGCATGGTACCCATTCCATGGGTTTCAACTACCCAGGTTTTAGGTATTCTTCCTCAGCTAAAACATGCATGTGGAACCCAAGTATGATCAACCATGTGAATGGGAGACGTGTTCAAATATGTCTCAGTTTTCCTCCCCTGGTACTCGGGTGCAACATTCCAGACGCTTTACGAACACTCTCCCCACTTGGAAAGTCAGCGCCTTTAACCTCCTGTTTGGCCCAGTTTGCAATTTCTGCGGAAGATGAACAGGAATAGCGAGAACCAATGAGAGGCTAGCTGGAGGTGTCTGGACGGGCAAATTTAACTCTCATTTCCCACCAGGAAGAGGAAATAACCAAAGGCTCAGTGTGCCGTGCCGGACCAGATTAGGGCCTGAAGCCATCCTGCAGTGTTGCGGCCAGCTCAAAAGAAAGCGAGTTGAAGAAAGGAGCTCAGGGGCACTGTAATTCACAAACCTGCAGAGTTATAAATGACAGCTATCGTCCAAAAATAGACTGAAGTAAGGCTGCCAAGAGGACTTGAAAGCGGGGCAGAATTGCAGGAAACCGATTTCAGGAGGTAGACTGGAATTGCATTGAAAGCATAGGAAAAGAGGCAGAACGTCCACAATGATGCACTTGGCCAAAAAGGGCGTATGCGTTTTTTCCTGAATATATTCAGGAAAAAACGCATACGCCCTTTTTGGCCAAACAAGCAAGCTTGCAAAGGAAATCTGCACTACAATGAAGTCTCACTTCCCCCCAGTCAAAAGGGCCATCTGAAAAAAGTGTAAAATCCAGAAAGGCAGGACAGGCCATGGAGAACTGGGAGCCTTGTTATGCTGAAGGGCGGGATGTAAATTGCCAACAAACACTTGGGAGAAGTGTATGGTGTTTCCTGAAACATCTAAAAAACAAAGCAACAGAGCCTAGGGCACTGCCACTTATGGTCCTATAGCTTAGGGAATTTAAAATCAAAAGACACAGCCACCCCAAAATTTCGAACGGCTCTGTTTACAAGAACCTCGTTTACAGTACAAGTTCAACATCGCAGAAAGTGAAAAATGGATAAAGAAGTTGTGGTATTTACTTACAAAGCAATATCACTCAGCAATGAAATCTGTGTCATCAGGCCCTTAGCAGCACAATGAGTGGATTCAGGTATGATGATTCTAACTGAAATAAGTCACACAGAAAAAGAAACATCATAAGATATCAGTAATACACGGAATGGAAACTTGGCTACACAGGAACTGAATTACAGAACAGAACAGGGTCTCAAATTTAGAAAACCAACTTATGCTTGCTTAAGGGGAAAGGTGAGTTGGGGTGCTGCATAAAACCAGAGATTGAAATGAGCACAGATAAAGTTCCTTAAGCCAAATATGGAATAGACAAGAGCTACTCCTTGCTCAACGAAATGGACTCAACACCGCATATTAAACGCCTAAGAATGTACCTGACTAGTAAGTATCTTAAAACCTATGGATTGCTATGTCTCCGAAAGAGAATCAAGCATGTGTACAGGGGCATAAACACAGCAGTGATAGGATTGGAGAGGTTCGGTGAGCAAATGAAGACCCTTTGAAGTCATATTGCATGGTACCCATTCCACGGGTTTCAACTACCCAGGTTTAAGGTATTCTTCCTTCAGCGAAAACATGCATGTGGAACCTAGAGTATGATCAACCATGTGATCGGGAGACGTGTTCAAATATGTCTCGGTTTTCGTACCCTGGTACTTGGGTGCAACATTCCAGACACTTTACTAACACTCTCCCCACTTGGAGAGTCAGTCCCTTTAACCTCCTTTTTGGCCCAGTTTGCAATTTCTGTGGAAGATGAACAGGAATAGCGAGAACCAATGAGAGACTAGCTGGAGGTGTCTGGATGGGCAAATTTAACTCTCATTTCCCACCAGGAAGAGGAATTAACCAAAGGCTCAGCGTGCCGTGCCAGAACCAGATTAGGGCCTGAAGACATCCTGCGGTGTTGCGGCCAGGTCACAAGAAAGCGAGTTAAAGAAAGGAGCTCAGGAGCACAGTAATTCACAAACCTGCAGAGTTATAAATGACAGCTATCGTCCAAAAATAGACTGAAGTAAGGCTGCCAAGAGGACTTGAAAGCGGGGCAGAATTGCAGGAAACCGATTTCAGGAGGTAGACTGGAATTGCATTGAAAGCATAGGAAAAGAGGCAGAACGTCCACAATGATGCACTTGGCCAAAAAGGGCGTATGTGTTTTTTCCTGAATATATTCAGGAAAAAACGCATACGCCCTTTTTGGCCAACCAAGCAAGCTTGCAAAGGAAATCTGCACTACAATGAAGTCTCACTTCCCCCCGGTCAAAAGGGCCATCTGAAAAAAGTGTAAAATCCAGAAAGGCAGGACAGGCCATGGAGAACTGGGAGCCTTGTTATGCTGATGGGCGGGATGTAAATTGCCAACAACCACTCGGGAGAAGTGTATGGTGTTTCCTGAAACATCTAAAAAACAAAGCAACAGAACCTAGGGCACTTCCACTTATGGTCCTATAGCTTAGGGAAATTAAAATCAAAAAGACACAGCCACCCCAAAGTTTGGAATGGCTCTGTTTACAAGAACCTCGTTTACAGTACAAGTTCAACATCGCAGAAAGTGAAAAATGGATAAAGAACTTGTGGTACTTACGTACAATGCAGTATCACTCAGCAATGAAATCTATGTCATCAGGCCCTTAGCAGCACAATGAGTGGATTCAGGTATGATGATTCTAACTGAAATAAGTCACACAGAAAAAGAAACATCATAAGATATCAGTAATACACGGAATGGAAACTTGGCTACACAGGAACTGAATTACAAAACAGAACAGTGTCTCAAGTTTAGAAAACCAACTTACGCTTGCTTAAGGGGGAAGGTGAGTTGGGGTGCTGCATAAAACCAGAGATTGAAATGAGCACAGATAAAGTTCCTTAAGCCAAATATGGAATAGACAAGAGCTACTCCTTGCTCAACGAAATGGACTCAACACCCCATATTAAACGCCTAAGAATGTACCTGACTAGTAAGTATCTTAAAACCTATGGATTGCTATGTCTCCGAAAGAGAATCAAGCGTGTGTACAGGGGCATAAACGCAGCAGTGATAGGATTGGAGAGGTTCGGTGAGCAAATGAAGACCCTTTGAAGTCATATTGCATGGTACCCATTCCACGGGTCTCAACTCTCCAGGTTTAAGGTATTCTTCCTTCAGCTAAAACATGCATGTGGAACCCCGAGTATGATCAACCGTGTGAACGGGAGACGTGTTCAAATATGTCTCAGTTTTCCTCCCCTGGTACTCGGGTGCAACATTCCAGACCCTTTACTAACACTCTCCCAACTTGGAGAGTCAGCGCCTTTAACCTCCTGTTTGGCCCAGTTTGCAATTTCTGCGGAAGATGAACAGGAATAGGGAGAACCAATGAGAGACTAGCTGGAGGTGTCTGGACGGGCAAATTTAACTCTCATTTCCCACCAGGAAGAGGAAATAACCAAAGGCTCAGCGTGCCGTGCCGGAACCAGATTAGGGCCTGAAGCCATCCTGCGGTGTTGCGGCCAGCTCAAAAGAAAGCGAGTTGAAGAAAGGAGCTCAGGGCCTCTGTAATTCACAAACCTGCAGAGTTATAAATGACAGCTATCGTCCAAAAATAGACTGAAGTAAGGCTTCCAAGAGGACTTGAAAGCGGGACAGAATTGCAGGATACCGATTTCAGGAGGTAGACTGGAATTGCATTGAAAGCGTAGGAAAAGAGTCAGAACGTCCACAATGATGCACTTTGCCAAAAGGGCATATGCGTTTTTTCCTGAATATATTCAGGAAAAAACGCATACGCCCTTTTTGGCCAACCAAGCAAGCTTGCAAAGGAAATCTGCACTACAATGAAGTCTCACTTCCCCCCGGTCAAAAGGGCCATCAGAATAAAGTGTAAAATCCAGAAAGGCAGGACAGGCCATGGAGAACTGGGAGCCTTGTTATGCTGATGGGCGGGATGTAAATTGCCAACAGACACTAGGGAGAAGTGTATGGTGTTTCCTGAAACATCTAAAAAACAAAGCAACAGAGCCTAGGGCACTTCCACTTATGGTCCTATAGCTTAGGGAAATTAATATCAAAAAGACACAGCAACCCCAAAATTTGGGACGGCTCTTTTTACAGAAATCTCTTCTACGGCACAAGTTAAATATCCCAGAGAGCAAATAATGGATAAAGAAGTTGCGGTACTTCTGTACAACAGAATACCACTCAGCAATGAAATCTATGTCACCAGGCCCGTACCAGCATAATGAGTGGATTGAGGCACGATGATTCTAAGTGAAATAAGTCACACAGAAAAAGAAACATCATAAGGTATCACTAATACACGGAATGTGAACTTGGCTACACATGAACTGAATTACAAAACAGAACAGGGTCTCAAGTTTAGAAAACCAACTTATGCCTGCTTAAGGGGGAAGGTGAGTTGGGGTGCTGCATAAAAGCAGAGTTTGAAATTAGCACAGATACCGTTCCATAAGCCAAATATGTAATAGACAAGAGCTACCCCTTGCTCAACGAAATGGATTCAACAATGAGGTATCACCTCACACCTGGTAGAATAGGCATCATTGAAAATCTACAAACAAAAAATGCTGGAAAGGGTGTGGAGAAAAGGAACCCTCTTCCACTATTGTTGGGAATATAAATTGATACAGTCATTATGGAGAACAATATGGAATTTCTTAAGAAACTAACAATAGAATTACCATAGGATACAGCAATCCCAGTACTGGACATATACCCAGACAAAACCATAAATCAAAAAGAGTCATTCACCGCAATGTTCATTGCATCACTATTTACAATATCGAGGTAATGGAAGCAACCTAAATGCCCACAGACAGACGAATGCATAAAGCTGTGGTACATATATAAAATGGAATATTACTAAGCCATGAAAAGGAATGAAATTGGGTCATTTGTAGAGACGTCGATGGATCTAGAGACTGTCATACAGAGTGAAGTAAGTCAGAAAGAGAAAAACAAATCTTGTATATTCATGCATATATGTGGAACCTAGAAAAACTGTACAGATTAACCATTTTGCAAGGCATAAACAGAGCAACAGATGTAGACAACAAACGTATGGACAACAAGGGGGGAAAGCTGTTGGGGGGGTGGTGGTGGGAGGAGTTGAGAGACTGGGATTGGCATGTATACATTTATATGTATAAAATAGATAACCAATAAGAACCTGCTGTATAAAAATATAAAATAAAATTCAAAATTAAAAAGAAGTAAAATTTAAAAAATAAAACAGAAAAAACAATTATTCCCTGCACATACATGTATTTATATGAATAAATTATTTCCATGCTTATATCTGTAAATACAAAAAAGAGGAATAAAATCTACCTTGAACCAAAAACGAAAAAGAGAAAAAAAACACAGAACCCACCAGTTACACAGAGGAAAACCGTATCAGGGCACTTGCTCCAGTTGTAAACAATTCTGAAGTTGGTCAGTGGTGGGGAATCGTCTCCCATTCAGCCAGCAGCCCCCACGCAACAAGCGTCCTCATTGCAAAGCTGGGGCACCGTGCCGAGGCATCTGTGAGTAAACGTGAGCTGAGCCCCAGGCCAGTTGCTGCTGAACTATTCCCACCCGTCCCAGGTAAAACACCTGAATATATACAAGGACTTGAAAGCCTAGAGGAAGGGCCATAGAGCCACACGAGTGACAGCATGCCGGCCGACTTGGTGCCTGCAGGCCAGCCAGGATGGTCCTGGCCCTGGGTGCTCTTCTGGAAGATTTCCATTTCCCTGCCTGAGATACCCGTCCTGTCCCTGCCCCCACTGCTTTTTTCCTTCCTCACCTCTGCCCAGGGAGAAATTCCAGCAGCAGGTATGGGTGACACATCCTCTTCTTTAGCAGGTGGCAGCCTGGCAACTGCTGCAGAAAGTCCAGCAGAGCCCCACTCACACTGGGCCACCCACAAAGCCGTGGCCTCTCACTCCCTCCCACCAGCCCAGCCCCGAGACTGCTGACAGGGCAGAGAAAATGGCGTCAGGCACGGCTGCAGGGGCTCTTGCTGCCTGGAGTGGTATTTATATTGATCTCAACCCAGGCACACCTGGGGAGGGCTGGCCGGCACGGTAAGGCTGCCCAGGTCAGCCAATCATCACCCCTCAGGGGCTCACAGTTGCAGAAAATGGAACTTGCTGAACCGGCCAGGTCCAAGGAACAGGTGTGGGCTCCTGAGAGTCAGGATAGACAAGGGGTTGCAGCTTTGGCTTGTTTTCTAATCATTTTATCTGGCCCATGAGTGGGAGACAACTTCAAGAAAACCCTCTCCTAATGAGAGGAACCCAGGAGTCAGGGAGAGGAGGGGTGGGTGGTGGTTGGAGACAGAGGCCTGGTGCCCCGGGTGCAGTGGAAGTCTCTGGAAGACCAGGTGGAGGGAGGCCTCACGGAGTGATGCCCAGGGTCACAGACCTGTCGCAGCTGCTGTTTGTTAGTTCAAGTCCTGCTCTGAGGTGCTCTGTGTCAGCTCTGAGCGACAGGTGAGCTGGGGGTGCTCTGCAATGAGGGCTATGTGCACGGTTCCTGTGTGCCCAGCCCTGCCACGGTACCTGCAAGGGTAGCTCTGTATCCTGGGAGGGGCCTGACCACGAGAGCCCCGAGGGCTGGGGTGGGGGTGGGGTACCTGCCCAGGTGAGCTCCATATTCTGGGATTGGTCTGACCACGAGAGCCCCATGGGCTGCTGGGGACCTGGTAAAGGATGTCAGGACAGTCAGTGAAGCCACCGAGGATATACCTCCAGTTGCTCCTAATTCCTACACCCTGCTGGTCATTCTACCAACCACCAGGACATGGTATTCTGTATTAGTCTTCAATGATGCCTTCTTTTGTATTCCATTAGTCCCAGAGTCACAAGAAATTTTGGCTTGTGAGTGGCAGGACTCAACATACAACTAAAACAATACTTCCGGGCCGTCTGGCCCCAAGGGTGCAAAAATTCCCACACCATCTTTGGGGAAAGCTTAGCTAAAGACCTAAAAGTTCTACCTCTGGAAAAGGAAACCCTCCTTCAATATGCAGACGACATTCTGATCACCAGCCCTACTAAGGAGGCCTCTGAACTACCAAGCCAATAAAGGATAGAAGTTGTCCAAGAAAAAGCTCAAATATCACAGACTGCGGTGACCTGCCTGGGCTTCATTCTCACAGAAGGTCAGAGAAGCCCATCCCAGGAAAGGGAAGAAACCATTTTCAGCCTTACCCCTTTCTAAAACTAGAAGACAGCTTAGGGGTTCCTGGGGAGGCCAGGGTTTGCTGCTTCTGGATCCCTAACTACAGTCTACTAGCTGGGCCTCTATATGAAACACTGAAAGGAAAAGATGATGATCCTTTTGAATAGAATCCAGAAGTGGCCTTTCAAGAATGGAAAGAGCAGTCAATTCAGACCCTTGCCCTGGAACTCCCTAATTTAGCTAAACCCTTTGACCTTTACATTCCCGGTGAAAGGTGAATCGCCATTGGAGAATTAGTGCAAAAACTGGGACCACTTGAAATGGAACAATGCAAGAATGCCATCCAGGTAGGATAAACTACGGTCACTAAGGGGCTTGGCCCACTGCCACATCTGGCCAAGATACTGGCGGTATCTAAAAACCTGGAAATCAGCAGCCCAAAAGGCCACCTCCCTCCTAAGGGAAAAGGACCCCACGTGGTGATCCTAACCACCAACCATGCCCTGAAGTTGCAGGGTTCGCTCCGTGGGCACACCGACCTCGAGTGAGGAGGCCCTCCAACTCCAACATCCAGAGAGATAACCGGGGGCAACAGGGCACCATGACGACTCGTGTGAACATCACTTGACCTGGAGTTTCTCTCATAAAACAACAAGAGTGTGTCCCAAAAGAGTAGACTACTGCTTGCAGGACTTACTGCACCCAGAGGGGAGCTAATAATCTTGGCGGGGGAACAGTATACCACACTGTCACCATAGAAAAGCCTACAGACACCGTGATGATGGTGGCCAATAAGACCGGCTGGACTCCTGTTTACTTCAAAAGGCTGTTGACTCAGTAGCCATCATGGTCCTTGGTCACCACTGACCCTGGACTGTCTGGGAGTTGAGCGGGCAGGGCTCTGACACCTGGTGCTGTTTGTACGTTAATTCAGGGGCCTAATTGAAGAAAGCGCAGACTACTGGTCAGAGCATCTAGGCTGGCAGAGACGGTCAGCCTAAGGTGGCCGAACAAATGTGGGGCGGGGTGAAACCGGCCCCCACAGCGTCTCTGCACATCTCTTTCCTGGACCCTTAAAGGTCATTAGAATCTATAACACTTCCAATGCTGGTGCTCAGGTGGACGAGCAGGGAGGCAGGGGTCCTGGGGACAATCAACGTCACCGGGAGGCTGCTGGGGAGAAGCTCTGACCCTCGCCCCAGGGTATGAGGGCTCCCAACTCAGCACTCAGCAGTTACAGAAGAAGGGTCTGCACCCTCAGCACTCCAAGAATGAGGAACGGGACAAAAGGCAGAGGAGGGGTTTGTCCCCAGCAAAGCCCATTAAAAATCCCTGGGAGATAAAAATAGAATCTGGGCAATAAAGTCAAGTCTAACCTTTTTTATCCTTTGTGCTTTGTCTAATTTCACGTGCTCCTAGGGTCCCGCATGCAGAGGTTCCACACCCGGCACTTCAGACCAGATTTCCTAGTGCAGAATGGCTGGGTCGACACCTCAGCTCCTGGGGCCCAGTGCAGACTCCACGATATAGAGGCTGAGCTACAGCCAACCCGGCCCTCGAGAGCTCCGCCGCCTCCCTCCCTCCCACTGACTCTGACAGGATCTCTACACAGCAGCCCAGCCCACAGCCCACGGGGTAGTGCATGCTCTCACCTCTCCATTCTCTGATCAAAATATAAAGTTTCCTTTGCTTGTGAACCAAACTCAGTCTCGATCTGCTGGCCCCAATGACACTGGGCAGGGGGACACTTGTTGGGGTCCACTCTGGAGGATCAGTAACAGAAATTGAGACTATTGTAACCTCAATGAACAGATGTGTGAGCCAAACTGTAGTTAACATAGAACAGTGTATAAGGCTTGGGTAAAATAAGATGTTTTTAACACTTCCATTTGATATTTCCATCACTTTTTATAAGCAAGTTCAGTGAAAAGGTTTGTCTTATTTGTCAGGTCAATATTAGAGAAACGAAGTGATTTCTTTCCAAGGATGTACAGCTAATAATCTTGGTTAAACCTTCAATCTTGTTTTAAATGCTTTTCCATTGAAAATGATACCTCTCTTTCAGCTCCCCCATTTCTGAGAAGTATAAAATCTTATAATTTATTATTACCAAAGGGGAAAGGTGGGAGGAGGGATAAATTAACAGTTTGGAATGAACACATACACACTGCTATGTATAAAATAGATCATCAACAAGGAACTACTGTATAGCACAGGGAACTACACTCAACATTTTGCAATAACCTATAAGGGGAAATAATCTGAAAAAGAATAGATATTTTTATTGACATCATCTATCAATGACAGTTAAAGTGTAGCCTAAGGGAAGCTGGTGGTGAGTGCTTCTGACCCTGAAGACTTCAATCATCTAAAGTTTGGACTCTGCCTACTTCCCAAGGCCCTTAATGAACATATGTGTAGCCGTAGCTTAAAAACTTCCCCAGTTTGGGTTTCGGGGAGACACTGATTTTGAAAAAGCCCTGGTGTTCTCCTTACATGAATGGGACTCTTCCTACTGCTAAAACATGTCTGTCACACCCAGAGGATGGTATACCGTCTGATCGGGAAGAGTTTGGAAAAGGCATCTCATCTCCTCATCTCCTGGTGCTCGGGTTCACCCCTCCAGCGTCTTTACTAACAGTCTCCCCACTTGGAGATGTCAGCACTGTCAACATCCTGTTGCGTACAGTTTGGAATTTGTCCAGAGGATGAAGCGGAAGGATGAGGAACAATGAGAGACAAGTCCTAGGTGTTCAGACAGGCACATGTCACTCTAATTTCCAATCAGGAAGACGAATTGACCAAAGGCTAGGGTTGCCCATGGAAACAGTATAGGGCTTGAGGAAATCCCGCTGCTTTGTGGCCAGTTCCCATAAACACGAGTTGAACAATGGAACTCAGGGGCAGTAAAATTCACAAAACTGCAGAGTTGAAAATATCCATCACTGAAAAATGTCTTGAGGAAAGTCAGAGAAAAGGACTTGTAAGCAAGGGAGAATGGCAGGAAAGGGATTTGAGGAGGTAGAAAGGACTCGCCATTAAGCACAAGAAAAGGAGCTGAACATTGCCAACATTGCAGTTGGCCAAAAAGGGTGTATGCGTTCTTTTCTGTATATATTCAAGAAAAGGGCATACACTTTTTTAGCCAACCAAACAGGTGGGCACTGGAAGTCAATACTACAAAAGATATCACTTCGCATCAGTCAGAAGAGCCATCCTCATAAAGCGTAAACAACAGAAATGCAGGACAGGGCAACGAGAAGAGGGAGCCCTGTGAGACTTATAGTGGAAATGTATATTGCCAACGGCCATTCTGGAGAAGTGTATTGTGTTTACTAAAGCATCTAAAAAATGAGCTACAGAGCATAGGGCACTTGCACTCATGGGCGTATATCTTGGGAAAAACAAAAATCGAGAGGACACAGGCACCCCAATGTTTACCCCCTCTCTGTTTAAAAGATCCTCGACTAGGATATAACTTAAATGTCTCTGGAGGGAAAAAATGGATAGAGATGTGGTACTTAGGTAGAGTGGAATATTATTCAGCCTGGAAATCAATGAAATATGGCCAGTTGTAACAACTCCGGAGGAGTTACGTATGATCATTCTAAGTGACAGAATTCAAAAAGAAAAAGACACATATCATAAGATATCACTTAAAGGTGGAATCCAAAATGGCTACACATGAAATAAATTACAAAACAAAAACATAGTCAAATATGTAGAAAACACGCATAAGGCTGCTAAACGGGGAAGGTGGGGAGGGGTGAGGCATCATCCAGGAGGTTGAAATTAGCAAAGATACCATTCCAAATACCAAACTGATAATCAACAAGGCCTACACAGTAGCTAAAAGAACTGCACTCAGCACACTCAAGTCACCGGAAAAGAATATATACGACTGGTAAGAATCTGAAAAAGAATTTATTGATGTCTCTCTGTACGCGAATCAAGTGGAGGTACAGCAGCAAGAAACAGAGCTTTGAAAATCAGCTGTACCCAATATAGTAATAAATTGAAAAAAATAAACGACAGAGAGACAGAGAAAACCTCTTACAACTTTTCCTCAGGGACGGTGATGCAACATGGATTGAACACATCTAGACCCACAGCAGGATGAGACATAAGGCTGGAAACTGTTTGCGCTAAGAGAAATGTGAGGTTGGGTGAGGAAATGCACACCCTTTAAAGTAATACTACCTGGTACCCATTCAATGGGTCCCAAATCTGCAGGTTCAAGGGATCTTCCTACAGCTAAAACATGCATGGAAAACCCAGAGGACTGTACACCATGTGATCGGGAGATGTGTCTAAAATGCACCTCATTTATCCTCTCCTGGTGCTCCTGTTCACCATTCCAGCCACGCTACTTAGAATCTCCCCACTTGGAGAATCAGCACATTTAAACTTCTGTTTCACACATTTTGCAAATTGTGAGGAGGATGAACGGGAAGAGGGGGAACCAATGAGAGAAGAGTTGTAGGGGTTTGGACGGGCACATATCACTCTAATTTCCCATTAAGAGTAAGAATTAAAGGAAGGCTCAGCCTGCCTCGCCGGAGCCAAAATAGGGCCTGAAGCAATCCTGCGGGTTTGAGGCCAGCTCACAAAAGAGCAACTTAAAAAATGGAGCTCAGGGTCACTGCAATTCACAAACCTGCAGAGTTATAAATGAAAACTAACGTCCAAAAATATGTTGAGGTAAGGCAAAGAAGAGGATCTGAATGCAAGACAGAATTGCAAGAAAGAGATTTCAAGAGATAGATTGGACTTGTCTTTAACGCACATGAAAAGCGGCAGAATTTCGACAATGATGCAGTTGGCCCAAAAGGGCGTATGCGTTTTTTCCTGATTATATCCAGGAAAAAACGCATACGCACTTTATGGGCAACGAAGCAAGCAAGCAATGCAAATGTGCACAACAAAGAAGTCTCACTTCCCACCGGTCAAAAGGGCCATCCTAAAAAATTGTAAAAACCAGAAATGCAGGACAGGCCATGGAGAACAGGGAGCCTTTATACGCTGATGGGCAGTGTGTGAACTGCCGAGAGCCACTCTGGAGAAGCGTATGGTGGTTCCTAAATCATCTAAAAAACAGAGCTACAGAGCATAGGACACTTCCAATCATGGGAGTATATCTAGGGAAGTCTAAAAATCAACAAGACACAAGCACACCACAGTTTAGGGCTACTCTGTTTACAAGAACCTCAACTTCAGTACACCTTAAATATCCCAGGAAAGAGAACAATGGATAAAGAAGATGTGGTACTTATGTACAATGGAATATCTCTTCACCATGAAATCAATGTAATAAGGCTAGTAGAAGGATAAAGAGTGGATTTAGGTCGGATAATACTACTTGAAATAAGTCAAAAAGAAAAAGAAACATATCATAAGATATCACTTATAGAGGGAGGGTAAATATGGCTGCACAAGAAATGAATTACAGAACAGAACAGTGTCTCACATTTAGAAAACACACTTATGTCAGCTTAAGGGGAAAGGAGAGGTGGGGTGATGCATAAAACCAGAGTTTGAAATTAGCACAGATACCGTTCAATAAACCAAATAGGTATTAGACAAGATCTACACCTTGCTCAATGAACAGGCCTCAACACACCCTATACACCGCAGAGAAATATATCTGAGGAATAAGAATCTTAAAACCCATGTATTGATATATCTCCATAAGGGAATCAAGTGTGTGCAGAGCGGCACAAACACAGCAGTGAAAAGGAGCTAAACCCCATTATAGAAATAAATTTTAAAAACAAAACGCTGAAACAATGAAAGAGAGAAAAATTCTTACAAAATTCGCTCAGGGGCTGTGATGCAACCTGGATTGACCACATATAAACCCACAGCTGGATAAGACATAAGGCTGGACACTTGGGGCTGACAGGATTGGTGAGCTTTGGTGAGCAACTGCCGAAAGTTTAATGCAATACTTCATGCTACTCAGTCCAAGGGTCCCAACACTCCAGGTTGAAGGGAATCTTCCTACAGCTAAACCATGCTTGGGAAACCCAGCGACTGGTATACCATATGATCGGGAAAGGTTTCTAAAACGCACCTCATTTTTCCTCTCCTGGGGCTCCGGATCGACATTCCAGCCGCTTTACTAACAACATCCCCACATGGAGTCAATGCCTTTAAGTTCTGGTATCGCACAGTCTGCAGTTAGTGCAGAGGATGAATGGGAATAGGGGGAACCAGTGAGAAACTAGCTGTAGCGGTTTCAATGGGCACATGTCACTCTAATATCACATCAGTAAGAAGAATTAACCAAAGGCACAGCAAGGTGCCCCAGAAGAAAAATAGGGCTTCAAGGAATCCTGTGGTTATGGGGCAAGACCACAAAAATAAGAGCTAAAAAATGGAGCTAAGGGCCACTGCAATTCAAAAACCTGCAGAGTTATAAAGGCCAACTATTTTTAAAAAATATATTGAGGTAAGGCTATGAAGAGGCATTGAAAGCAAGGAAGAATTGCAGGAAACCGATTTCAGGAGGTAGACTGGAATTGCATTGAAAGCATATGAAGAGAGTCAGAAACTCGACAATGATGCACTTGGCCAAAAAGGGCGTATGCGTTTTTTCCTGAATATATTCAGGAAAAAACGCATACGCCCTTTTTGGCCAACCAAGCAAGCTTGCAAAGGAAATCTGCACTACAATGAAGTCTCACTTCCACCCAGTCAAAAGGGCCATCTGAAAAAAGTGTAAAATCCATAAAGGCACGACAGGCCATGGAGAACTGGGAGCCTTCTTATGCTGATGGGCGGGATGTAAATTGCCAACAGCCACTCTGGAGAAGTGTATGGTGTTTCCTGAAACATCTAAAAAACAAAGCAACAGAGCCTAGGGCACTTCCACTTATGGTCCTATAGCCTAGGGAAATTAAAATCAAAAAGACACAGCCACCCCAAAGTTTGGAACGGCTCTGTTTACAAGAACCTCGTTTACGGTACAAGTTCAATATCGCAGAAAGTGAAAAATGGATAAAGAACTTCTGGTACTTACGTACAATGCAATATCACTCAGCAATGAAATCTATGTTATCAGGCCCGTAGCAGCATAATAAGTGGATTCAGGTATGATGATTCGAACTGAAATAAGTCACACAGAAAAGAAACATCATAAGGTATAACTAATACACAGAATGTGAACTTGGCTACACATGAACTGAATTACAAAACAGAACAGTGTCTCAAGTTTAGAAAACCAACTTACGCTTGCTTAAGGGGGAAGGTGAGTTGGGGTGCTGCATAAAACCAGAGATTGAAATGAGCACAGATAAAGTTCCTTAAGCCAAACATGGAATAGACAAGAGCTACTCCTTGCTCAATGAAATGGACTCAACACCCCATATTAAACGCCTAAGAATGTACCTGACTAGTAAGTATCTTAAAACCTATGGATTTCTATGTCTCTGAAAGAGAATCAAGCGTGTGTACAGGGGCATAAACGCAGCAGTGATAGGATTGGAGAGGTTCGGTGAGCAAATGAAGACCCTTTGAAGTCATATTGCATGGTACCCATTCCACGGGTCTCAACTCTCCAGGTTTAAGGTATTCTTCCTTCAGCTAAAACATGCATGTGGAACCCCGAGTATGATCAACCGTGTGAACGGGAGACGTGTTCAAATATGTCTCAGTTTTCCTCCCCTGGTACTCGGGTGCAACATTCCAGACCCTTTACTAACACTCTCCCAACTTGGAGAGTCAGCGCCTTTAACCTCCTGTTTGGCCCAGTTTGCAATTTCTGCGGAAGATGAACAGGAATAGGGAGAACCAATGAGAGACTAGCTGGAGGTGTCTGGACGGGCAAATTTAACTCTCATTTCCCACCAGGAAGAGGAAATAATCAAAGGCTCAGCGTGCCGTGCCGGAACAAGATTAGGGCCTGAAGCCATCCTGCGGTGTTGCGGCCAGCTCAAAAGAAAGCGAGTTGAAGAAAGGAGCTCAGGGGCACTGTAATTCACAAACCTGCAGAGTTATAAATGACAGCTATCGTCCAAAAATAGACTGAAGTAAGGCTTCCAAGAGGACTTGAAAGCGGGGCAGAATTGCAGGATACCGATTTCAGGAGGTAGACTGGAATTGCATTGAAAGCGTAGGAAAAGAGTCAGAACGTCCACAATGATGCACTTTGCCAAAAGGGCATATGCGTTTTTTCCTGAATATATTCAGGAAAAAACGCATACGCCCTTTTTGGCCAACCAAGCAAGCTTGCAAAGGAAATCTGCACTACAATGAAGTCTCACTTCCCCCCGGTCAAAAGGGCCATCAGAATAAAGTGTAAAATCCAGAAAGGCAGGACAGGCCATGGAGAAATGGGAGCCTTGTTATGCTGATGGGCGGGATGTAAATTGCCAACAGACACTGGGGAGAAGTGTATGGTGTTTCCTGAAACATCTAAAAAACAAAGCAACAGAGCCTAGGGCACTTCCACTTATGGTCCTATAGCTTAGGGAAATTAATATCAAAAAGACACAGCAACCCCAAAATTTGGGACGGCTCTTTTTACAGGAATCTCTTCTACGGCACAAGTTAAATATCCCAGAGAGCAAATAATGGATAAAGAAGTTGCGGTACTTCTGTACAACAGAATACCACTCAGCAATGAAATCTATGTCACCAGGCCCGTACCAGCATAATGAGTGGATTGAGGCACGATGATTCTAAGTGAAATAAGTCACACAGAAAAAGAAACATCATAAGGTATCACTAATACACGGAATGTGAACTTGGCTACACATGAACTGAATTACAAAACAGAACAGGGTCTCAAGTTTAGAAAACCAACTTATGCCTGCTTAAGGGGGAAGGTGAGTTGGGGTGCTGCATAAAAGCAGAGTTTGAAATTAGCACAGATACCGTTCCATAAGCCAAATATGTAATAGACAAGAGCTACCCCTTGCTCAACGAAATGGATTCAACAATGAGGTATCACCTCACACCTGGTAGAATAGGCATCATTGAAAATCTACAAACAAAAAATGCTGGAAAGGGTGTGGAGAAAAGGAACCCTCTTCCACTATTGTTGGGAATATAAATTGATACAGTCATTATGGAGAACAATATGGAATTTCTTAAGAAACTAACAATAGAATTACCATAGGATACAGCAATCCCAGTACTGGACATATACCCAGACAAAACCATAAATCAAAAAGAGTCATTCACCGCAATGTTCATTGCATCACTATTTACAATATCGAGGTAATGGAAGCAACCTAAATGCCCACAGACAGACGAATGCATAAAGCTGTGGTACATATATAAAATGGAATATTACTAAGCCATGAAAAGGAATGAAATTGGGTCATTTGTAGAGACGTCGATGGATCTAGAGACTGTCATACAGAGTGAAGTAAGTCAGAAAGAGAAAAACAAATCTTGTATATTCATGCATATATGTGGAACCTAGAAAAACTGTACAGATTAACCATTTTGCAAGGCATAAACAGAGCAACAGATGTAGACAACAAACGTATGGACAACAAGGGGGGAAAGCTGTTGGGGGGGTGGTGGTGGGAGGAGTTGAGAGACTGGGATTGGCATGTATACATTTATATGTATAAAATAGATAACCAATAAGAACCTGCTGTATAAAAATATAAAATAAAATTCAAAATTAAAAAGAAGTAAAATTTAAAAAATAAAACAGAAAAAACAATTATTCCCTGCACATACATGTATTTATATGAATAAATTATTTCCATGCTTATATCTGTAAATACAAAAAAGAGGAATAAAATCTACCTTGAACCAAAAACGAAAAAGAGAAAAAAAACACAGAACCCACCAGTTACACAGAGGAAAACCGTATCAGGGCACTTGCTCCAGTTGTAAACAATTCTGAAGTTGGTCAGTGGTGGGGAATCGTCTCCCATTCAGCCAGCAGCCCCCACGCAACAAGCGTCCTCATTGCAAAGCTGGGGCACCGTGCCGAGGCATCTGTGAGTAAACGTGAGCTGAGCCCCAGGCCAGTTGCTGCTGAACTATTCCCACCCGTCCCAGGTAAAACACCTGAATATATACAAGGACTTGAAAGCCTAGAGGAAGGGCCATAGAGCCACACGAGTGACAGCATGCCGGCCGACTTGGTGCCTGCAGGCCAGCCAGGATGGTCCTGGCCCTGGGTGCTCTTCTGGAAGATTTCCATTTCCCTGCCTGAGATACCCGTCCTGTCCCTGCCCCCACTGCTTTTTTCCTTCCTCACCTCTGCCCAGGGAGAAATTCCAGCAGCAGGTATGGGTGACACATCCTCTTCTTTAGCAGGTGGCAGCCTGGCAACTGCTGCAGAAAGTCCAGCAGAGCCCCACTCACACTGGGCCACCCACAAAGCCGTGGCCTCTCACTCCCTCCCACCAGCCCAGCCCCGAGACTGCTGACAGGGCAGAGAAAATGGCGTCAGGCACGGCTGCAGGGGCTCTTGCTGCCTGGAGTGGTATTTATATTGATCTCAACCCAGGCACACCTGGGGAGGGCTGGCCGGCACGGTAAGGCTGCCCAGGTCAGCCAATCATCACCCCTCAGGGGCTCACAGTTGCAGAAAATGGAACTTGCTGAACCGGCCAGGTCCAAGGAACAGGTGTGGGCTCCTGAGAGTCAGGATAGACAAGGGGCTGCAGCTTTGGCTTGTTTTCTAATCATTTTATCTGGCCCATGAGTGGGAGACAACTTCAAGAAAACCCTCTCCTAATGAGAGGAACCCAGGAGTCAGGCAGAGGAGGTGTGGGTGGTGGTTGGAGACAGAGGCCTGGTGCCCCGGGTGCAGTGGAAGTCTCTGGAAGACCAGGTGGAGGGAGGCCTCACGGAGTGATGCCCAGGGTCACAGACCTGTCGCAGCTGCTGTTTGTTAGTTCAAGTCCTGCTCTGAGGTGCTCTGTGTCAGCTCTGAGCGACAGGTGAGCTGGGGGTGCTCTGCAATGAGGGCTATGTGCACGGTTCCTGTGTGCCCAGCCCTGCCACGGTACCTGCAAGGGTAGCTCTGTATCCTGGGAGGGGCCTGACCACGAGAGCCCCGAGGGCTGGGGTGGGGGTGGGGTACCTGCCCAGGTGAGCTCCATATTCTGGGATTGGTCTGACCACGAGAGCCCCATGGGCTGCTGGGGACCTGGTAAAGGATGTCAGGACAGTCAGTGAAGCCACCGAGGATATACCTCCAGTTGCTCCTAATTCCTACACCCTGCTGGTCATTCTACCAACCACCAGGACATGGTATTCTGTATTAGTCTTCAATGATGCCTTCTTTTGTATTCCATTAGTCCCAGAGTCACAAGAAATTTTGGCTTGTGAGTGGCAGGACTCAACATACAACTAAAACAATACTTCCGGGCCGTCTGGCCCCAAGGGTGCAAAAATTCCCACACCATCTTTGGGGAAAGCTTAGCTAAAGACCTAAAAGTTCTACCTCTGGAAAAGGAAACCCTCCTTCAATATGCAGACGACATTCTGATCACCAGCCCTACTAAGGAGGCCTCTGAACTACCAAGCCAATAAAGGATAGAAGTTGTCCAAGAAAAAGCTCAAATATCACAGACTGCGGTGACCTGCCTGGGCTTCATTCTCACAGAAGGTCAGAGAAGCCCATCCCAGGAAAGGGAAGAAACCATTTTCAGCCTTACCCCTTTCTAAAACTAGAAGACAGCTTAGGGGTTCCTGGGGAGGCCAGGGTTTGCTGCTTCTGGATCCCTAACTACAGTCTACTAGCTGGGCCTCTATATGAAACACTGAAAGGAAAAGATGATGATCCTTTTGAATAGAATCCAGAAGTGGCCTTTCAAGAATGGAAAGAGCAGTCAATTCAGACCCTTGCCCTGGAACTCCCTAATTTAGCTAAACCCTTTGACCTTTACATTCCCGGTGAAAGGTGAATCGCCATTGGAGAATTAGTGCAAAAACTGGGACCACTTGAAATGGAACAATGCAAGAATGCCATCCAGGTAGGATAAACTACGGTCACTAAGGGGCTTGGCCCACTGCCACATCTGGCCAAGATACTGGCGGTATCTAAAAACCTGGAAATCAGCAGCCCAAAAGGCCACCTCCCTCCTAAGGGAAAAGGACCCCACGTGGTGATCCTAACCACCAACCATGCCCTGAAGTTGCAGGGTTCGCTCCGTGGGCACACCGACCTCGAGTGAGGAGGCCCTCCAACTCCAACATCCAGAGAGATAACCGGGGGCAACAGGGCACCATGACGACTCGTGTGAACATCACTTGACCTGGAGTTTCTCTCATAAAACAACAAGAGTGTGTCCCAAAAGAGTAGACTACTGCTTGCAGGACTTACTGCACCCAGAGGGGAGCTAATAATCTTGGCGGGGGAACAGTATACCACACTGTCACCATAGAAAAGCCTACAGACACCGTGATGATGGTGGCCAATAAGACCGGCTGGACTCCTGTTTACTTCAAAAGGCTGTTGACTCAGTAGCCATCATGGTCCTTGGTCACCACTGACCCTGGACTGTCTGGGAGTTGAGCGGGCAGGGCTCTGACACCTGGTGCTGTTTGTACGTTAATTCAGGGGCCTAATTGAAGAAAGCACAGACTACTGGTCAGAGCATCTAGGCTGGCAGAGACGGTCAGCCTAAGGTGGCCGAACAAATGTGGGGCGGGGTGAAACCGGCCCCCACAGCGTCTCTGCACATCTCTTTCCTGGACCCTTAAAGGTCATTAGAATCTATAACACTTCCAATGCTGGTGCTCAGGTGGACGAGCAGGGAGGCAGGGGTCCTGGGGACAATCAACGTCACCGGGAGGCTGCTGGGGAGAAGCTCTGACCCTCGCCCCAGGGTATGAGGGCTCCCAACTCAGCACTCAGCAGTTACAGAAGAAGGGTCTGCACCCTCAGCACTCCAAGAATGAGGAACGGGACAAAAGGCAGAGGAGGGGTTTGTCCCCAGCAAAGCCCATTAAAAATCCCTGGGAGATAAAAATAGAATCTGGGCAATAAAGTCAAGTCTAACCTTTTTTATCCTTTGTGCTTTGTCTAATTTCACGTGCTCCTAGGGTCCCGCATGCAGAGGTTCCACACCCGGCACTTCAGACCAGATTTCCTAGTGCAGAATGGCTGGGTCGACACCTCAGCTCCTGGGGCCCAGTGCAGACTCCACGATATAGAGGCTGAGCTACAGCCAACCCGGCCCTCGAGAGCTCCGCCGCCTCCCTCCCTCCCACTGACTCTGACAGGATCTCTACACAGCAGCCCAGCCCACAGCCCACGGGGTAGTGCATGCTCTCACCTCTCCATTCTCTGATCAAAATATAAAGTTTCCTTTGTTTGTGAACCAAACTCAGTCTCGATCTGTTGGCCCCAATGACACTGGGCAGGGGGACACTTGTTGGGGTCCACTCTGGAGGATCAGTAACAGAAATTGAGACTATTGTAACCTCAATGAACAGATGTGTGAGCCAAACTGTAGTTAACATAGAACAATGTATAAGGCTCGGGTAAAATAAGATGTTTTTAACACTTCCATTTGATATTTCCATCACTTTTTATAAGCAAGTTCAGTGAAAAGGTTTGTCTTATTTGTCAGGTCAATATTAGAGAAACGAAGTGATTTCTTTCCAAGGATGTACAGCTAATAATCTTGGTTAAACCTTCAATCTTGTTTTAAATGCTTTTCCATTGAAAATGATACCTCTCTTTCAGCTCCCCCATTTCTGAGAAGTATAAAATCTTATAATTTATTATTACCAAATGGGAAAAGTGGGAGGAGGGATAAATTAACAGTTTGGAATGAACACATACACACTGCTATGTATAAAATAGATCATCAACAAGGAACTACTGTATAGCACAGGGAACTACACTCAACATTTTGCAATAACCTATAAGGGGAAATAATCTGAAAAAGAATAGATATTTTTATTGACATCATCTATCAATGACAGTTAAAGTGTAGCCTAAGGGAAGCTGGTGGTGAGTGCTTCTGACCCTGAAGACTTCAATCATCTAAAGTTTGGACTCTGCCTACTTCCCAAGGCCCTTAATGAACATATGTGTAGCCGTAGCTTAAAAACTTCCCCAGTTTGGGTTTCGGGGAGACACTGATTTTGAAAAAGCCCTGGTGTTCTCCTTACATGAATGGGACTCTTCCTACTGCTAAAACATGTCTGTCACACCCAGAGGATGGTATACCGTCTGATCGGGAAGAGTTTGGAAAAGGCATCTCATCTCCTCATCTCCTGGTGCTCGGGTTCACCCCTCCAGCGTCTTTACTAACAGTCTCCCCACTTGGAGATGTCAGCACTGTCAACATCCTGTTGCGTACAGTTTGGAATTTGTCCAGAGGATGAAGCGGAAGGATGAGGAACAATGAGAGACAAGTCCTAGGTGTTCAGACAGGCACATGTCACTCTAATTTCCAATCAGGAAGACGAATTGACCAAAGGCTAGGGTTGCCCATGGAAACAGTATAGGGCTTGAGGAAATCCCGCTGCTTTGTGGCCAGTTCCCATAAACACGAGTTGAACAATGGAACTCAGGGGCAGTAAAATTCACAAAACTGCAGAGTTGAAAATATCCATCACTGAAAAATGTCTTGAGGAAAGTCAGAGAAAAGGACTTGTAAGCAAGGGAGAATGGCAGGAAAGGGATTTGAGGAGGTAGAAAGGACTCGCCATTAAGCACAAGAAAAGGAGCTGAACATTGCCAACATTGCAGTTGGCCAAAAAGGGTGTATGCGTTCTTTTCTGTATATATTCAAGAAAAGGGCATACACTTTTTTAGCCAACCAAACAGGTGGGCACTGGAAGTCAATACTACAAAAGATATCACTTCGCATCAGTCAGAAGAGCCATCCTCATAAAGCGTAAACAACAGAAATGCAGGACAGGGCAACGAGAAGAGGGAGCCCTGTGAGACTTATAGTGGAAATGTATATTGCCAACGGCCATTCTGGAGAAGTGTATTGTGTTTACTAAAGCATCTAAAAAATGAGCTACAGAGCATAGGGCACTTGCACTCATGGGCGTATATCTTGGGAAAAACAAAAATCGAGAGGACACAGGCACCCCAATGTTTACCCCCTCTCTGTTTAAAAGATCCTCGACTAGGATATAACTTAAATGTCTCTGGAGGGAAAAAATGGATAGAGATGTGGTACTTAGGTAGAGTGGAATATTATTCAGCCTGGAAATCAATGAAATATGGCCAGTTGTAACAACTCCGGAGGAGTTACGTATGATCATTCTAAGTGACAGAATTCAAAAAGAAAAAGACACATATCATAAGATATCACTTAAAGGTGGAATCCAAAATGGCTACACATGAAATAAATTACAAAACAAAAACATAGTCAAATATGTAGAAAACACGCATAAGGCTGCTAAACGGGAAAGGTGGGGAGGGGTGAGGCATCATCCAGGAGGTTGAAATTAGCAAAGATACCATTCCAAATACCAAACTGATAATCAACAAGGCCTACACGGTAGCTAAAAGAACTGCACTCAGCACACTCAAGTCACCGGAAAAGAATATATACGACTGGTAAGAATCTGAAAAAGAATTTATTGATGTCTCTCTGTACGTGAATCAAGTGGATGTACAGCAGCAAGAAACAGAGCTTTGAAAATCAGCTGTAACCAATATAGTAATAAATTGAAAAAAATAAACGACAGAGAGACAGAGAAAACCTCTTACAACTTTTCCTCAGGGACGGTGATGCAACATGGATTGAACACATCTAGACCCACAGCAGGATGAGACATAAGGCTGGAAACTGTTTGCGCTAAGAGAAATGTGAGGTTGGGTGAGGAAATGCACACCCTTTAAAGTAATACTACCTGGTACCCATTCAATGGGTCCCAAATCTGCAGGTTCAAGGGATCTTTCTACAGCTAAAACATGCATGGAAAACCCAGAGGACTGTACACCATGTGATCGGGAGATGTGTCTAAAATGCACCTCATTTATCCTCTCCTGGTGCTCCTGTTCACCATTCCAGCCACGCTACTTAGAATCTCCCCACTTGGAGAATCAGCACATTTAAACTTCTGTTTCACACATTTTGCAAATTGTGAGGAGGATGAACGGGAAGAGGGGGAACCAATGAGAGAAGAGTTGTAGGGGTTTGGACGGGCACATATCACTCTAATTTCCCATTAAGAATAAGAATTAAAGAAAGGCTCAGCCTGCCTCGCCGGAGCCAAAATAGGGCCTGAAGCAATCCTGCGGGTTTGAGGCCAGCTCACAAAAGAGCAACTTAAAAAATGGAGCTCAGGGTCACTGCAATTCACAAACCTGCAGAGTTATAAATGAAAACTAACGTCCAAAAATATGTTGAGGTAAGGCAAAGAAGAGGATCTGAATGCAAGACAGAATTGCAAGAAAGAGATTTCAAGAGATAGATTGGACTCGTCTTTAACGCACATGAAAAGCGGCAGAATTTCGACAATGATGCAGTTGGCCCAAAAGGGCGTATGCGTTTTTTCCTGATTATATCCAGGAAAAAACGCATACGCACTTTATGGGCAACGAAGCAAGCAAGCAATGCAAATGTGCACAACAAAGAAGTCTCACTTCCCACCGGTCAAAAGGGCCATCCTAAAAAATTGTAAAAACCAGAAATGCAGGACAGGCCATGGAGAACAGGGAGCCTTTATACGCTGATGGGCAGTGTGTGAACTGCCGAGAGCCACTCTGGAGAAGTGTATGGTGGTTCCTAAATCATCTAAAAAACAGAGCTACAGAGCATAGGACACTTCCAATCATGGGAGTATATCTAGGGAAGTCTAAAAATCAACAAGACACAAGCACACCACAGTTTAGGGCTACTCTGTTTACAAGAACCTCAACTTCAGTACACCTTAAATATCCCAGGAAAGAGAACAATGGATAAAGAAGATGTGGTACTTATGTACAATGGAATATCTCTTCACCATGAAATCAATGTAATAAGGCTAGTAGAAGGATAAAGAGTGGATTTAGGTCCGATAATACTACTTGAAATAAGTCAAACAGAAAAAGAAACATATCATAAGATATCACTTATAGAGGGAGGGTAAATATGGCTGCACAAGAAATGAATTACAGAACAGAACAGTGTCTCACATTTAGAAAACACACTTATGTCAGCTTAAGGGGAAAGGAGAGGTGGGGTGATGCATAAAACCAGAGTTTGAAATTAGCACAGATACCGTTCAATAAACCAAATAGGTATTAGACAAGATCTACACCTTGCTCAATGAACAGGCCTCAACACACCCTATACACCGCAGAGAAATATATCTGAGGAATAAGAATCTTAAAACCCATGTATTGATATATCTCCATAAGGGAATCAAGTGTGTGCAGAGTGGCACAAACACAGCAGTGAAAAGGAGCTAAACCCCATTATAGAAATAAATTTTAAAAACAAAACGCTGAAACAATGAAAGAGAGAAAAATTCTTACAAAATTCGCTCAGGGGCTGTGGATGCAACCTGGATTGACCACATATAAACCCACAGCTGGATAAGACATAAGGCTGGACACTTGGGGCTGACAGGATTGGTGAGCTTTGGTGAGCAACTGCCGAAAGTTTAATGCAATACTTCATGCTACTCAGTCCAAGGGTCCCAACACTCCAGGTTGAAGGGAATCTTCCTACAGCTAAACCATGCTTGGGAAACCCAGCGACTGGTATACCATATGATCGGGAAAGGTTTCTAAAACGCACCTCATTTTTCCCCTCCTGGGGCTCCGGATCGACATTCCAGCCACTTTACTAACAACATCCCCACATGGAGTCAATGCCTTTAAGTTCTGGTATCGCACAGTCTGCAGTTAGTGCAGAGGATAAATGGGAATAGGGGGAACCAGTGAGAAACTAGCTGTAGCGGTTTCAATGGGCACATGTCACTCTAATATCACATCAGTAAGAAGAATTAACCAAAGGCACAGCAAGGTGCCCCAGAAGAAAAATAGGGCTTCAAGGAATCCTGTGGTTATGGGGCAAGACCACAAAAATAAGAGCTAAAAAATGGAGCTAAGGGCCACTGCAATTCAAAAACCTGCAGAGTTATAAAGGCCAACTATTTTTAAAAAATATATTGAGGTAAGGCTATGAAGAGGCATTCAAAGCAAGGCAGAATTGCAGGAAACCGGTTTCAGGAGGTAGACAGGAATTGCATTGAAAGCATATGAAGAGAGTCAGAAACTCGACAATGATGCACTTGGCCAAAAAGGGCGTATGTGTTTTTTCCTGAATATATTCAGGAAAAAACGCATACGCCCTTTTTGGCCAACCAAGCAAGCTTGCAAAGGAAATCTGCACTACAATGAAGTCTCACTTCCACCCGGTCAAAAGGGCCATCTGAAAAAAGTGTAAAATCCATAAAGGCACGACAGGCCATGGAGAACTGGGAGCCTTCTTATGCTGATGGGCGGGATGTAAATTGCCAACAGCCACTCTGGAGAAGTGTATGGTGTTTCCTGAAACATCTAAAAAACAAAGCAACAGAGCCTAGGGCACTTCCACTTATGGTCCTATAGCTTAGGGAATTTAAAATCAAAAAGACACAGCAACCCCAAAGTTTCAAACGGCTCTGTTTACAAGAACCTCGTTTACAGTACAAGTTCAACATCGCAGAAAGTGAAAAATGGATAAAGAACTTGTGGTACTTACGTACAATGCAGTATCACTCAGCAATGAAATCTATGTCATCAGGCCCTTAGCAGCACAATGAGTGGATTCAGGTATGATGATTCTAACTGAAATAAGTCACACAGAAAAAGAAACATCATAAGATATCAGTAATACACGGAATGGAAACTTGGCTACACAGGAACTGAATTACAAAACAGAACAGTGTCTCAAGTTTAGAAAACCAACTTACGCTTGCTTAAGGGGGAAGGTGAGTTGGGGTGCTGCATAAAACCAGAGATTGAAATGAGCACAGATAAAGTTCCTTAAGCCAAATATGGAATAGACAAGAGCTACTCCTTGCTCAACGAAATGGACTCAACACCCCATATTAAACGCCTAAGAATGTACCTGACTAGTAAGTATCTTAAAACCTATGGATTGCTATGTCTCTGAAAGAGAATCAAGCGTGTGTACAGGGGCATAAACGCAGCAGTGATAGGATTGGAGAGGTTCGGTGAGCAAATGAAGACCCTTTGAAGTCATATTGCATGGTACCCATTCCACGGGTCTCAACTCTCCAGGTTTAAGGTATTCTTCCTTCAGCTAAAACATGCATGTGGAACCCCGAGTATGATCAACCGTGTGAACGGGAGACGTGTTCAAATATGTCTCAGTTTTCCTCCCCTGGTACTCGGGTGCAACATTCCAGACCCTTTACTAACACTCTCCCAACTTGGAGAGTCAGCGCCTTTAACCTCCTGTTTGGCCCAGTTTGCAATTTCTGCGGAAGATGAACAGGAATAGGGAGAACCAATGAGAGACTAGCTGGAGGTGTCTGGACGGGCAAATTTAACTCTCATTTCCCACCAGGAAGAGGAAATAACCAAAGGCTCAGCGTGCCGTGCCGGAACCAGATTAGGGCCTGAAGCCATCCTGCGGTGTTGCGGCCAGCTCAAAAGAAAGCGAGTTGAAGAAAGGAGCTCAGGGCCTCTGTAATTCACAAACCTGCAGAGTTATAAATGACAGCTATCGTCCAAAAATAGACTGAAGTAAGGCTTCCAAGAGGACTTGAAAGCGGGACAGAATTGCAGGATACCGATTTCAGGAGGTAGACTGGAATTGCATTGAAAGCGTAGGAAAAGAGTCAGAACGTCCTCAATGATGCACTTTGCCAAAAGGGCATATGCGTTTTTTCCTGAATATATTCAGGAAAAAACGCATACGCCCTTTTTGGCCAACCAAGCAAGCTTGCAAAGGAAATCTGCACTACAATGAAGTCTCACTTCCCCCCGGTCAAAAGGGCCATCAGAATAAAGTGTAAAATCCAGAAAGGCAGGACAGGCCATGGAGAACTGGGAGCCTTGTTATGCTGATGGGCGGGATGTAAATTGCCAACAGACACTCGGGAGAAGTGTATGGTGTTTCCTGAAACATCTAAAAAACAAAGCAACAGAGCCTAGGGCACTTCCACTTATGGTCCTATAGCTTAGGGAAATTAATATCAAAAAGACACAGCAACCCCAAAATTTGGGACGGCTCTTTTTACAGGAATCTCTTCTACGGCACAAGTTAAATATCCCAGAGAGCAAATAATGGATAAAGAAGTTGCGGTACTTCTGTACAACAGAATACCACTCAGCAATGAAATCTATGTCACCAGGCCCGTACCAGCATAATGAGTGGATTGAGGCACGATGATTCTAAGTGAAATAAGTCACACAGAAAAAGAAACATCATAAGGTATCACTAATACACGGAATGTGAACTTGGCTACACATGAACTGAATTACAAAACAGAACAGGGTCTCAAGTTTAGAAAACCAACTTATGCCTGCTTAAGGGGGAAGGTGAGTTGGGGTGCTGCATAAAAGCAGAGTTTGAAATTAGCACAGATACCGTTCCATAAGCCAAATATGTAATAGACAAGAGCTACCCCTTGCTCAACGAAATGGATTCAACAATGAGGTATCACCTCACACCTGGTAGAATAGGCATCATTGAAAATCTACAAACAAAAAATGCTGGAAAGGGTGTGGAGAAAAGGAACCCTCTTCCACTATTGTTGGGAATATAAATTGATACAGTCATTATGGAGAACAATATGGAATTTCTTAAGAAACTAACAATAGAATTACCATAGGATACAGCAATCCCAGTACTGGACATATACCCAGACAAAACCATAAATCAAAAAGAGTCATTCACCGCAATGTTCATTGCATCACTATTTACAATATCGAGGTAATGGAAGCAACCTAAATGCCCACAGACAGACGAATGCATAAAGCTGTGGTACATATATAAAATGGAATATTACTAAGCCATGAAAAGGAATGAAATTGGGTCATTTGTAGAGACGTCGATGGATCTAGAGACTGTCATACAGAGTGAAGTAAGTCAGAAAGAGAAAAACAAATCTTGTATATTCATGCATATATGTGGAACCTAGAAAAACTGTACAGATTAACCATTTTGCAAGGCATAAACAGAGCAACAGATGTAGACAACAAACGTATGGACAACAAGGGGGGAAAGCTGTTGGGGGGGTGGTGGTGGGAGGAGTTGAGAGACTGGGATTGGCATGTATACATTTATATGTATAAAATAGATAACCAATAAGAACCTGCTGTATAAAAATATAAAATAAAATTCAAAATTAAAAAGAAGTAAAATTTAAAAAATAAAACAGAAAAAAACAATTATTCCCTGCACATACATGTATTTATATGAATAAATTATTTCCATGCTTATATCTGTAAATACAAAAAAGAGGAATAAAATCTACCTTGAACCAAAAACGAAAAAGAGAAAAAAAACACAGAACCCACCAGTTACACAGAGGAAAACCGTATCAGGGCACTTGCTCCAGTTGTAAACAATTCTGAAGTTGGTCAGTGGTGGGGAATCGTCTCCCATTCAGCCAGCAGCCCCCACGCAACAAGCGTCCTCATTGCAAAGCTGGGGCACCGTGCCGAGGCATCTGTGAGTAAACGTGAGCTGAGCCCCAGGCCAGTTGCTGCTGAACTATTCCCACCCGTCCCAGGTAAAACACCTGAATATATACAAGGACTTGAAAGCCTAGAGGAAGGGCCATAGAGCCACACGAGTGACAGCATGCCGGCCGACTTGGTGCCTGCAGGCCAGCCAGGATGGTCCTGGCCCTGGGTGCTCTTCTGGAAGATTTCCATTTCCCTGCCTGAGATACCCGTCCTGTCCCTGCCCCCACTGCTTTTTTCCTTCCTCACCTCTGCCCAGGGAGAAATTCCAGCAGCAGGTATGGGTGACACATCCTCTTCTTTAGCAGGTGGCAGCCTGGCAACTGCTGCAGAAAGTCCAGCAGAGCCCCACTCACACTGGGCCACCCACAAAGCCGTGGCCTCTCACTCCCTCCCACCAGCCCAGCCCCGAGACTGCTGACAGGGCAGAGAAAATGGCGTCAGGCACGGCTGCAGGGGCTCTTGCTGCCTGGAGTGGTATTTATATTGATCTCAACCCAGGCACACCTGGGGAGGGCTGGCCGGCACGGTAAGGCTGCCCAGGTCAGCCAATCATCACCCCTCAGGGGCTCACAGTTGCAGAAAATGGAACTTGCTGAACCGGCCAGGTCCAAGGAACAGGTGTGGGCTCCTGAGAGTCAGGATAGACAAGGGGTTGCAGCTTTGGCTTGTTTTCTAATCATTTTATCTGGCCCATGAGTGGGAGACAACTTCAAGAAAACCCTCTCCTAATGAGAGGAACCCAGGAGTCAGGGAGAGGAGGGGTGGGTGGTGGTTGGAGACAGAGGCCTGGTGCCCCGGGTGCAGTGGAAGTCTCTGGAAGACCAGGTGGAGGGAGGCCTCACGGAGTGATGCCCAGGGTCACAGACCTGTCGCAGCTGCTGTTTGTTAGTTCAAGTCCTGCTCTGAGGTGCTCTGTGTCAGCTCTGAGCGACAGGTGAGCTGGGGGTGCTCTGCAATGAGGGCTATGTGCACGGTTCCTGTGTGCCCAGCCCTGCCACGGTACCTGCAAGGGTAGCTCTGTATCCTGGGAGGGGCCTGACCACGAGAGCCCCGAGGGCTGGGGTGGGGGTGGGGTACCTGCCCAGGTGAGCTCCATATTCTGGGATTGGTCTGACCACGAGAGCCCCATGGGCTGCTGGGGACCTGGTAAAGGATGTCAGGACAGTCAGTGAAGCCACCGAGGATATACCTCCAGTTGCTCCTAATTCCTACACCCTGCTGGTCATTCTACCAACCACCAGGACATGGTATTCTGTATTAGTCTTCAATGATGCCTTCTTTTGTATTCCATTAGTCCCAGAGTCACAAGAAATTTTGGCTTGTGAGTGGCAGGACTCAACATACAACTAAAACAATACTTCCGGGCCGTCTGGCCCCAAGGGTGCAAAAATTCCCACACCATCTTTGGGGAAAGCTTAGCTAAAGACCTAAAAGTTCTACCTCTGGAAAAGGAAACCCTCCTTCAATATGCAGACGACATTCTGATCACCAGCCCTACTAAGGAGGCCTCTGAACTACCAAGCCAATAAAGGATAGAAGTTGTCCAAGAAAAAGCTCAAATATCACAGACTGCGGTGACCTGCCTGGGCTTCATTCTCACAGAAGGTCAGAGAAGCCCATCCCAGGAAAGGGAAGAAACCATTTTCAGCCTTACCCCTTTCTAAAACTAGAAGACAGCTTAGGGGTTCCTGGGGAGGCCAGGGTTTGCTGCTTCTGGATCCCTAACTACAGTCTACTAGCTGGGCCTCTATATGAAACACTGAAAGGAAAAGATGATGATCCTTTTGAATAGAATCCAGAAGTGGCCTTTCAAGAATGGAAAGAGCAGTCAATTCAGACCCTTGCCCTGGAACTCCCTAATTTAGCTAAACCCTTTGACCTTTACATTCCCGGTGAAAGGTGAATCGCCATTGGAGAATTAGTGCAAAAACTGGGACCACTTGAAATGGAACAATGCAAGAATGCCATCCAGGTAGGATAAACTACGGTCACTAAGGGGCTTGGCCCACTGCCACATCTGGCCAAGATACTGGCGGTATCTAAAAACCTGGAAATCAGCAGCCCAAAAGGCCACCTCCCTCCTAAGGGAAAAGGACCCCACGTGGTGATCCTAACCACCAACCATGCCCTGAAGTTGCAGGGTTCGCTCCGTGGGCACACCGACCTCGAGTGAGGAGGCCCTCCAACTCCAACATCCAGAGAGATAACCGGGGGCAACAGGGCACCATGACGACTCGTGTGAACATCACTTGACCTGGAGTTTCTCTCATAAAACAACAAGAGTGTGTCCCAAAAGAGTAGACTACTGCTTGCAGGACTTACTGCACCCAGAGGGGAGCTAATAATCTTGGCGGGGGAACAGTATACCACACTGTCACCATAGAAAAGCCTACAGACACCGTGATGATGGTGGCCAATAAGACCGGCTGGACTCCTGTTTACTTCAAAAGGCTGTTGACTCAGTAGCCATCATGGTCCTTGGTCACCACTGACCCTGGACTGTCTGGGAGTTGAGCGGGCAGGGCTCTGACACCTGGTGCTGTTTGTACGTTAATTCAGGGGCCTAATTGAAGAAAGCGCAGACTACTGGTCAGAGCATCTAGGCTGGCAGAGACGGTCAGCCTAAGGTGGCCGAACAAATGTGGGGCGGGGTGAAACCGGCCCCCACAGCGTCTCTGCACATCTCTTTCCTGGACCCTTAAAGGTCATTAGAATCTATAACACTTCCAATGCTGGTGCTCAGGTGGACGAGCAGGGAGGCAGGGGTCCTGGGGACAATCAACGTCACCGGGAGGCTGCTGGGGAGAAGCTCTGACCCTCGCCCCAGGGTATGAGGGCTCCCAACTCAGCACTCAGCAGTTACAGAAGAAGGGTCTGCACCCTCAGCACTCCAAGAATGAGGAACGGGACAAAAGGCAGAGGAGGGGTTTGTCCCCAGCAAAGCCCATTAAAAATCCCTGGGAGATAAAAATAGAATCTGGGCAATAAAGTCAAGTCTAACCTTTTTTATCCTTTGTGCTTTGTCTAATTTCACGTGCTCCTAGGGTCCCGCATGCAGAGGTTCCACACCCGGCACTTCAGACCAGATTTCCTAGTGCAGAATGGCTGGGTCGACACCTCAGCTCCTGGGGCCCAGTGCAGACTCCACGATATAGAGGCTGAGCTACAGCCAACCCGGCCCTCGAGAGCTCCGCCGCCTCCCTCCCTCCCACTGACTCTGACAGGATCTCTACACAGCAGCCCAGCCCACAGCCCACGGGGTAGTGCATGCTCTCACCTCTCCATTCTCTGATCAAAATATAAAGTTTCCTTTGCTTGTGAACCAAACTCAGTCTCGATCTGTTGGCCCCAATGACACTGGGCAGGGGGACACTTGTTGGGGTCCACTCTGGAGGATCAGTAACAGAAATTGAGACTATTGTAACCTCAATGAACAGATGTGTGAGCCAAACTGTAGTTAACATAGAACAGTGTATAAGGCTCGGGTAAAATAAGATGTTTTTAACACTTCCATTTGATATTTCCATCACTTTTTATAAGCAAGTTCAGTGAAAAGGTTTGTCTTATTTGTCAGGTCAATATTAGAGAAACGAAGTGATTTCTTTCCAAGGATGTACAGCTAATAATCTTGGTTAAACCTTCAATCTTGTTTTAAATGCTTTTCCATTGAAAATGATACCTCTCTTTCAGCTCCCCCATTTCTGAGAAGTATAAAATCTTATAATTTATTATTACCAAAGGGGAAAGGTGGGAGGAGGGATAAATTAACAGTTTGGAATGAACACATACACACTGCTATGTATAAAATAGATCATCAACAAGGAACTACTGTATAGCACAGGGAACTACACTCAACATTTTGCAATAACCTATAAGGGGAAATAATCTGAAAAAGAATAGATATTTTTATTGACATCATCTATCAATGACAGTTAAAGTGTAGCCTAAGGGAAGCTGGTGGTGAGTGCTTCTGACCCTGAAGACTTCAATCATCTAAAGTTTGGACTCTGCCTACTTCCCAAGGCCCTTAATGAACATATGTGTAGCCGTAGCTTAAAAACTTCCCCAGTTTGGGTTTCGGGGAGACACTGATTTTGAAAAAGCCCTGGTGTTCTCCTTACATGAATGGGACTCTTCCTACTGCTAAAACATGTCTGTCACACCCAGAGGATGGTATACCGTCTGATCGGGAAGAGTTTGGAAAAGGCATCTCATCTCCTCATCTCCTGGTGCTCGGGTTCACCCCTCCAGCGTCTTTACTAACAGTCTCCCCACTTGGAGATGTCAGCACTGTCAACATCCTGTTGCGTACAGTTTGGAATTTGTCCAGAGGATGAAGCGGAAGGATGAGGAACAATGAGAGACAAGTCCTAGGTGTTCAGACAGGCACATGTCACTCTAATTTCCAATCAGGAAGACGAATTGACCAAAGGCTAGGGTTGCCCATGGAAACAGTATAGGGCTTGAGGAAATCCCGCTGCTTTGTGGCCAGTTCCCATAAACACGAGTTGAACAATGGAACTCAGGGGCAGTAAAATTCACAAAACTGCAGAGTTGAAAATATCCATCACTGAAAAATGTCTTGAGGAAAGTCAGAGAAAAGGACTTGTAAGCAAGGGAGAATGGCAGGAAAGGGATTTCAGGAGGTAGAAAGGACTCGCCATTAAGCACAAGAAAAGGAGCTGAACATTGCCAACATTGCAGTTGGCCAAAAAGGGTGTATGCGTTCTTTTCTGTATATATTCAAGAAAAGGGCATACACTTTTTTAGCCAACCAAACAGGTGGGCACTGGAAGTCAATACTACAAAAGATATCACATCCCATCAGTCAGAAGAGCCATCCTCATAAAGCGTAAACAACAGAAATGCAGGACAGGGCAACGAGAAGAGGGAGCCCTGTGAGACTTATAGTGGAAATGTATATTGCCAACGGCCATTCTGGAGAAGTGTATTGTGTTTACTAAAGCATCTAAAAAATGAGCTACAGAGCATAGGGCACTTGCACTCATGGGCGTATATCTTGGGAAAAACAAAAATCGAGAGGACACAGGCACCCCAATGTTTACCCCCTCTCTGTTTAAAAGATCCTCGACTAGGATATAACTTAAATGTCTCTGGAGGGAAAAAATGGATAGAGATGTGGTACTTAGGTAGAGTGGAATATTATTCAGCCTGGAAATCAATGAAATATGGCCAGTTGTAACAACTCCGGAGGAGTTACGTATGATCATTCTAAGTGACAGAATTCAAAAAGAAAAAGACACATATCATAAGATATCACTTAAAGGTGGAATCCAAAATGGCTACACATGAAATAAATTACAAAACAAAAACATAGTCAAATATGTAGAAAACACGCATAAGGCTGCTAAACGGGAAAGGTGGGGAGGGGTGAGACATCATCCAGGAGGTTGAAATTAGCAAAGATACCATTCCAAATACCAAACTGATAATCAACAAGGCCTACACGGTAGCTAAAAGAACTGCACTCAGCACACTCAAGTCACCAGAAAAGAATATATACGACTGGTAAGAATCTGAAAAAGAATTTATTGATGTCTCTCTGTACGCGAATCAAGTGGATGTACAGCAGCAAGAAACAGAGCTTTGAAAATCAGCTGTAACCAATATAGTAATAAATTGAAAAAAATAAACGACAGAGAGACAGAGAAAACCTCTTACAACTTTTCCTCAGGGACGGTGATGCAACATGGATTGAACACATCTAGACCCACAGCAAGATGAGACATAAGGCTGGAAACTGTTTGCGCTAAGAGAAATGTGAGGTTGGGTGAGGAAATGCACACCCTTTAAAGTAATACTACCTGGTACCCATTCAATGGGTCCCAAATCTGCAGGTTCAAGGGATCTTCCTACAGCTAAAACATGCATGGAAAACCCAGAGGACTGTACACCATGTGATCGGGAGATGTGTCTAAAATGCACCTCATTTATCCTCTCCTGGTGCTCCTGTTCACCATTCCAGCCACGCTACTTAGAATCTCCCCACTTGGAGAATCAGCACATTTAAACTTCTGTTTCACACATTTTGCAAATTGTGAGGAGGATGAACGGGAAGAGGGGGAACCAATGAGAGAAGAGTTGTAGGGGTTTGGACGGGCACATATCACTCTAATTTCCCATTAAGAGTAAGAATTAAAGGAAGGCTCAGCCTGCCTCGCCGGAGCCAAAATAGGGCCTGAAGCAATCCTGCGGGTTTGAGGCCAGCTCACAAAAGAGCAACTTAAAAAATGGAGCTCAGGGTCACTGCAATTCACAAACCTGCAGAGTTATAAATGAAAACTAACGTCCAAAAATATGTTGAGGTAAGGCAAAGAAGAGGATCTGAATGCAAGACAGAATTGCAAGAAAGAGATTTCAAGAGATAGATTGGACTCGTCTTTAACGCACATGAAAAGCGGCAGAATTTCGACAATGATGCAGTTGGCCCAAAAGGGCGTATGCGTTTTTTCCTGATTATATCCAGGAAAAAACGCATACGCACTTTATGGGCAACGAAGCAAGCAAGCAATGCAAATGTGCACAACAAAGAAGTCTCACTTCCCACCGGTCAAAAGGGCCATCCTAAAAAATTGTAAAAACCAGAAATGCAGGACAGGCCATGGAGAACAGGGAGCCTTTATACGCTGATGGGCAGTGTGTGAACTGCCGAGAGCCACTCTGGAGAAGCGTATGGTGGTTCCTAAATCATCTAAAAAACAGAGCTACAGAGCATAGGACACTTCCAATCATGGGAGTATATCTAGGGAAGTCTAAAAATCAACAAGACACAAGCACACCACAGTTTAGGGCTACTCTGTTTACAAGAACCTCAACTTCAGTACACCTTAAATATCCCAGGAAAGAGAACAATGGATAAAGAAGATGTGGTACTTATGTACAATGGAATATCTCTTCACCATGAAATCAATGTAATAAGGCTAGTAGAAGGATAAAGAGTGGATTTAGGTCGGATAATACTACTTGAAATAAGTCAAACAGAAAAAGAAACATATCATAAGATATCACTTATAGAGGGAGGGTAAATATGGCTGCACAAGAAATGAATTACAGAACAGAACAGTGTCTCACATTTAGAAAACACACTTATGTCAGCTTAAGGGGAAAGGAGAGGTGGGGTGATGCATAAAACCAGAGTTTGAAATTAGCACAGATACCGTTCAATAAACCAAATAGGTATTAGACAAGATCTACACCTTGCTCAATGAACAGGCCTCAACACACCCTATACACCGCAGAGAAATATATCTGAGGAATAAGAATCTTAAAACCCATGTATTGATATATCTCCATAAGGGAATCAAGTGTGTGCAGAGCGGCACAAACACAGCAGTGAAAAGGAGCTAAACCCCATTATAGAAATAAATTTTAAAAACAAAACGCTGAAACAATGAAAGAGAGAAAAATTCTTACAAAATTCGCTCAGGGGCTGTGATGCAACCTGGATTGACCACATATAAACCCACAGCTGGATAAGACATAAGGCTGGACACTTGGGGCTGACAGGATTGGTGAGCTTTGGTGAGCAACTGCCGAAAGTTTAATGCAATACTTCATGCTACTCAGTCCAAGGGTCCCAACACTCCAGGTTGAAGGGAATCTTCCTACAGCTAAACCATGCTTGGGAAACCCAGCGACTGGTATACCATATGATCGGGAAAGGTTTCTAAAACGCACCTCATTTTTCCTCTCCTGGGGCTCCGGATCGACATTCCAGCCGCTTTACTAACAACATCCCCACATGGAGTCAATGCCTTTAAGTTCTGGTATCGCACAGTCTGCAGTTAGTGCAGAGGATGAATGGGAATAGGGGGAACCAGTGAGAAACTAGCTGTAGCGGTTTCAATGGGCACATGTCACTCTAATATCACATCAGTAAGAAGAATTAACCAAAGGCACAGCAAGGTGCCCCAGAAGAAAAATAGGGCTTCAAGGAATCCTGTGGTTATGGGGCAAGACCACAAAAATAAGAGCTAAAAAATGGAGCTAAGGGCCACTGCAATTCAAAAACCTGCAGAGTTATAAAGGCCAACTATTTTTAAAAAATATATTGAGGTAAGGCTATGAAGAGGCATTGAAAGCAAGGCAGAATTGCAGGAAACCGATTTCAGGAGGTAGACTGGAATTGCATTGAAAGCATATGAAGAGAGTCAGAAACTCGACAATGATGCACTTGGCCAAAAAGGGCGTATGCGTTTTATCCTGAATATATTCAGGAAAAAACGCATACGCCCTTTCTGGCCAACCAAGCAAGCTTGCAAAGGAAATCTGCACTACAATGAAGTCTCACTTCCACCCGGTCAAAAGGGCCATCTGAAAAAAGTGTAAAATCCATAAAAGCACGACAGGCCATGGAGAACTGGGAGCCTTCTTATGCTGATGGGCGGGATGTAAATTGCCAACAGCCACTCTGGAGAAGTGTATGGTGTTTCCTGAAACATCTAAAAAACAAAGCAACAGAGCCTAGGGCACTTCCACTTATGGTCCTATAGCTTAGGGAAATTAAAATCAAAAAGACACAGCCACCCCAAAGTTTGGGACGGCTCTGTTTACAAGAACCTCGTTTACGGTACAAGTTCAATATCGCAGAAAGTGAAAAATGGATAAAGAACTTGTGGTACTTACGTACAATGCAATATCACTCAGCAATGAAATCTATGTTATCAGGCCCATAGCAGCATAATGAGTGGATTCAGGTATGATGATTCGAACTGAAATAAGTCACACAGAAAAGAAACATCATAAGGTATCACTAATACACAGAATGTGAACTTGGCTACACATGAACTGAATTACAAAACAGAACAGTGTCTCAAGTTTAGAAAACCAACTTACGCTTGCTTAAGGGGGAAGGTGAGTTGGGGTGCTGCATAAAACCAGAGATTGAAATGAGCACAGATAAAGTTCCTTAAGCCAAATATGGAATAGACAAGAGCTACTCCTTGCTCAACGAAATGGACTCAACACCCCATATTAAACGCCTAAGAATGTACCTGACTAGTAAGTATCTTAAAACCTATGGATTGCTATGTCTCCGAAAGAGAATCAAGCGTGTGTACAGGGGCATAAACGCAGCAGTGATAGGATTGGAGAGGTTCGGTGAGCAAATGAAGACCCTTTGAAGTCATATTGCATGGTACCCATTCCACGGGTCTCAACTCTCCAGGTTTAAGGTATTCTTCCTTCAGCTAAAACATGCATGTGGAACCCCGAGTATGATCAACCGTGTGAACGGGAGACGTGTTCAAATATGTCTCAGTTTTCCTCCCCTGGTACTCGGGTGCAACATTCCAGACCCTTTACTAACACTCTCCCAACTTGGAAAGTCAGCGCCTTTAACCTCCTGTTTGGCCCAGTTTGCAATTTCTGCGGAAGATGAACAGGAATAGGGAGAACCAATGAGAGACTAGCTGGAGGTGTCTGGACGGGCAAATTTAACTCTCATTTCCCACCAGGAAGAGGAAATAACCAAAGGCTCAGCGTGCCGTGCCGGAACCAGATTAGGGCCTGAAGCCATCCTGCGGTGTTGCGGCCAGCTCAAAAGAAAGCGAGTTGAAGAAAGGAGCTCAGGGCCTCTGTAATTCACAAACCTGCAGAGTTATAAATGACAGCTATCGTCCAAAAATAGACTGAAGTAAGGCTTCCAAGAGGACTTGAAAGCGGGACAGAATTGCAGGATACCGATTTCAGGAGGTAGACTGGAATTGCATTGAAAGCGTAGGAAAAGAGTCAGAACGTCCACAATGATGCACTTTGCCAAAAGGGCATATGCGTTTTTTCCTGAATATATTCAGGAAAAAACGCATACGCCCTTTTTGGCCAACCAAGCAAGCTTGCAAAGGAAATCTGCACTACAATGAAGTCTCACTTCCCCCCGGTCAAAAGGGCCATCAGAATAAAGTGTAAAATCCAGAAAGGCAGGACAGGCCATGGAGAACTGGGAGCCTTGTTATGCTGATGGGCGGGATGTAAATTGCCAACAGACACTCGGGAGAAGTATATGGTGTTTCCTGAAACATCTAAAAAACAAAGCAACAGAGCCTAGGGCACTTCCACTTATGGTCCTATAGCTTAGGGAAATTAATATCAAAAAGACACAGCAACCCCAAAATTTGGGACGGCTCTTTTTACAGGAATCTCTTCTACGGCACAAGTTAAATATCCCAGAGAGCAAATAATGGATAAAGAAGTTGCGGTACTTCTGTACAACAGAATACCACTCAGCAATGAAATCTATGTCACCAGGCCCGTACCAGCATAATGAGTGGATTGAGGCACGATGATTCTAAGTGAAATAAGTCACACAGAAAAAGAAACATCATAAGGTATCACTAATACACGGAATGTGAACTTGGCTACACATGAACTGAATTACAAAACAGAACAGGGTCTCAAGTTTAGAAAACCAACTTATGCCTGCTTAAGGGGGAAGGTGAGTTGGGGTGCTGCATAAAAGCAGAGTTTGAAATTAGCACAGATACCGTTCCATAAGCCAAATATGTAATAGACAAGAGCTACCCCTTGCTCAACGAAATGGATTCAACAATGAGGTATCACCTCACACCTGGTAGAATAGGCATCATTGAAAATCTACAAACAAAAAATGCTGGAAAGGGTGTGGAGAAAAGGAACCCTCTTCCACTATTGTTGGGAATATAAATTGATACAGTCATTATGGAGAACAATATGGAATTTCTTAAGAAACTAACAATAGAATTACCATAGGATACAGCAATCCCAGTACTGGACATATACCCAGACAAAACCATAAATCAAAAAGAGTCATTCACCGCAATGTTCATTGCATCACTATTTACAATATCGAGGTAATGGAAGCAACCTAAATGCCCACAGACAGACGAATGCATAAAGCTGTGGTACATATATAAAATGGAATATTACTAAGCCATGAAAAGGAATGAAATTGGGTCATTTGTAGAGACGTCGATGGATCTAGAGACTGTCATACAGAGTGAAGTAAGTCAGAAAGAGAAAAACAAATCTTGTATATTCATGCATATATGTGGAACCTAGAAAAACTGTACAGATTAACCATTTTGCAAGGCATAAACAGAGCAACAGATGTAGACAACAAACGTATGGACAACAAGGGGGGAAAGCTGTTGGGGGGGTGGTGGTGGGAGGAGTTGAGAGACTGGGATTGGCATGTATACATTTATATGTATAAAATAGATAACCAATAAGAACCTGCTGTATAAAAATATAAAATAAAATTCAAAATTAAAAAGAAGTAAAATTTAAAAAATAAAACAGAAAAAACAATTATTCCCTGCACATACATGTATTTATATGAATAAATTATTTCCATGCTTATATCTGTAAATACAAAAAAGAGGAATAAAATCTACCTTGAACCAAAAACGAAAAAGAGAAAAAAAACACAGAACCCACCAGTTACACAGAGGAAAACCGTATCAGGGCACTTGCTCCAGTTGTAAACAATTCTGAAGTTGGTCAGTGGTGGGGAATCGTCTCCCATTCAGCCAGCAGCCCCCACGCAACAAGCGTCCTCATTGCAAAGCTGGGGCACCGTGCCGAGGCATCTGTGAGTAAACGTGAGCTGAGCCCCAGGCCAGTTGCTGCTGAACTATTCCCACCCGTCCCAGGTAAAACACCTGAATATATACAAGGACTTGAAAGCCTAGAGGAAGGGCCATAGAGCCACACGAGTGACAGCATGCCGGCCGACTTGGTGCCTGCAGGCCAGCCAGGATGGTCCTGGCCCTGGGTGCTCTTCTGGAAGATTTCCATTTCCCTGCCTGAGATACCCGTCCTGTCCCTGCCCCCACTGCTTTTTTCCTTCCTCACCTCTGCCCAGGGAGAAATTCCAGCAGCAGGTATGGGTGACACATCCTCTTCTTTAGCAGGTGGCAGCCTGGCAACTGCTGCAGAAAGTCCAGCAGAGCCCCACTCACACTGGGCCACCCACAAAGCCGTGGCCTCTCACTCCCTCCCACCAGCCCAGCCCCGAGACTGCTGACAGGGCAGAGAAAATGGCGTCAGGCACGGCTGCAGGGGCTCTTGCTGCCTGGAGTGGTATTTATATTGATCTCAACCCAGGCACACCTGGGGAGGGCTGGCCGGCACGGTAAGGCTGCCCAGGTCAGCCAATCATCACCCCTCAGGGGCTCACAGTTGCAGAAAATGGAACTTGCTGAACCGGCCAGGTCCAAGGAACAGGTGTGGGCTCCTGAGAGTCAGGATAGACAAGGGGCTGCAGCTTTGGCTTGTTTTCTAATCATTTTATCTGGCCCATGAGTGGGAGACAACTTCAAGAAAACCCTCTCCTAATGAGAGGAACCCAGGAGTCAGGCAGAGGAGGGGTGGGTGGTGGTTGGAGACAGAGGCCTGGTGCCCCGGGTGCAGTGGAAGTCTCTGGAAGACCAGGTGGAGGGAGGCCTCACGGAGTGATGCCCAGGGTCACAGACCTGTCGCAGCTGCTGTTTGTTAGTTCAAGTCCTGCTCTGAGGTGCTCTGTGTCAGCTCTGAGCGACAGGTGAGCTGGGGGTGCTCTGCAATGAGGGCTATGTGCACAGTTCCTGTGTGCCCAGCCCTGCCACGGTACCTGCAAGGGTAGCTCTGTATCCTGGGAGGGGCCTGACCACGAGAGCCCCGTGGGCTGGGGTGGGGGTGGGGTACCTGCCCAGGTGAGCTCCATATTCTGGGATTGGTCTGACCACGAGAGCCCCATGGGCTGCTGGGGACCTGGTAAAGGATGTCAGGACAGTCAGTGAAGCCACCGAGGATATACCTCCAGTTGCTCCTAATTCCTACACCCTGCTGGTCATTCTACCAACCACCAGGACATGGTATTCTGTATTAGTCTTCAATGATGCCTTCTTTTGTATTCCATTAGTCCCAGAGTCACAAGAAATTTTGGCTTGTGAGTGGCAGGACTCAACATACAACTAAAACAATACTTCCGGGCCGTCTGGCCCCAAGGGTGCAAAAATTCCCACACCATCTTTGGGGAAAGCTTAGCTAAAGACCTAAAAGTTCTACCTCTGGAAAAGGAAACCCTCCTTCAATATGCAGACGACATTCTGATCACCAGCCCTACTAAGGAGGCCTCTGAACTACCAAGCCAATAAAGGATAGAAGTTGTCCAAGAAAAAGCTCAAATATCACAGACTGCGGTGACCTGCCTGGGCTTCATTCTCACAGAAGGTCAGAGAAGCCCATCCCAGGAAAGGGAAGAAACCATTTTCAGCCTTACCCCTTTCTAAAACTAGAAGACAGCTTAGGGGTTCCTGGGGAGGCCAGGGTTTGCTGCTTCTGGATCCCTAACTACAGTCTACTAGCTGGGCCTCTATATGAAACACTGAAAGGAAAAGATGATGATCCTTTTGAATAGAATCCAGAAGTGGCCTTTCAAGAATGGAAAGAGCAGTCAATTCAGACCCTTGCCCTGGAACTCCCTAATTTAGCTAAACCCTTTGACCTTTACATTCCCGGTGAAAGGTGAATCGCCATTGGAGAATTAGTGCAAAAACTGGGACCACTTGAAATGGAACAATGCAAGAATGCCATCCAGGTAGGATAAACTACGGTCACTAAGGGGCTTGGCCCACTGCCACATCTGGCCAAGATACTGGCGGTATCTAAAAACCTGGAAATCAGCAGCCCAAAAGGCCACCTCCCTCCTAAGGGAAAAGGACCCCACGTGGTGATCCTAACCACCAACCATGCCCTGAAGTTGCAGGGTTCGCTCCGTGGGCACACCGACCTCGAGTGAGGAGGCCCTCCAACTCCAACATCCAGAGAGATAACCGGGGGCAACAGGGCACCATGACGACTCATGTGAACATCACTTGACCTGGAGTTTCTCTCATAAAACAACAAGAGTGTGTCCCAAAAGAGTAGACTACTGCTTGCAGGACTTACTGCACCCAGAGGGGAGCTAATAATCTTGGCGGGGGAACAGTATACCACACTGTCACCATAGAAAAGCCTACAGACACCGTGATGATGGTGGCCAATAAGACCGGCTGGACTCCTGTTTACTTCAAAAGGCTGTTGACTCAGTAGCCATCATGGTCCTTGGTCACCACTGACCCTGGACTGTCTGGGAGTTGAGCGGGCAGGGCTCTGACACCTGGTGCTGTTTGTACGTTAATTCAGGGGCCTAATTGAAGAAAGCGCAGACTACTGGTCAGAGCATCTAGGCTGGCAGAGACGGTCAGCCTAAGGTGGCCGAACAAATGTGGGGCGGGGTGAAACCGGCCCCCACAGCGTCTCTGCACATCTCTTTCCTGGACCCTTAAAGGTCATTAGAATCTATAACACTTCCAATGCTGGTGCTCAGGTGGACGAGCAGGGAGGCAGGGGTCCTGGGGACAATCAACGTCACCGGGAGGCTGCTGGGGAGAAGCTCTGACCCTCGCCCCAGGGTATGAGGGCTCCCAACTCAGCACTCAGCAGTTACAGAAGAAGGGTCTGCACCCTCAGCACTCCAAGAATGAGGAACGGGACAAAAGGCAGAGGAGGGGTTTGTCCCCAGCAAAGCCCATTAAAAATCCCTGGGAGATAAAAATAGAATCTGGGCAATAAAGTCAAGTCTAACCTTTTTTATCCTTTGTGCTTTGTCTAATTTCACGTGCTCCTAGGGTCCCGCATGCAGAGGTTCCACACCCGGCACTTCAGACCAGATTTCCTAGTGCAGAATGGCTGGGTCGACACCTCAGCTCCTGGGGCCCAGTGCAGACTCCACGATATAGAGGCTGAGCTACAGCCAACCCGGCCCTCGAGAGCTCCGCCGCCTCCCTCCCTCCCACTGACTCTGACAGGATCTCTACACAGCAGCCCAGCCCACAGCCCACGGGGTAGTGCATGCTCTCACCTCTCCATTCTCTGATCAAAATATAAAGTTTCCTTTGCTTGTGAACCAAACTCAGTCTCGATCTGTTGGCCCCAATGACACTGGGCAGGGGGACACTTGTTGGGGTCCACTCTGGAGGATCAGTAACAGAAATTGAGACTATTGTAACCTCAATGAACAGATGTGTGAGCCAAACTGTAGTTAACATAGAACAGTGTATAAGGCTCGGGTAAAATAAGATGTTTTTAACACTTCCATTTGATATTTCCATCACTTTTTATAAGCAAGTTCAGTGAAAAGGTTTGTCTTATTTGTCAGGTCAATATTAGAGAAACGAAGTGATTTCTTTCCAAGGATGTACAGCTAATAATCTTGGTTAAACCTTCAATCTTGTTTTAAATGCTTTTCCATTGAAAATGATACCTCTCTTTCAGCTCCCCCATTTCTGAGAAGTATAAAATCTTATAATTTATTATTACCAAAGGGGAAAGGTGGGAGGAGGGATAAATTAACAGTTTGGAATGAACACATACACACTGCTATGTATAAAATAGATCATCAACAAGGAACTACTGTATAGCACAGGGAACTACACTCAACATTTTGCAATAACCTATAAGGGGAAATAATCTGAAAAAGAATAGATATTTTTATTGACATCATCTATCAATGACAGTTAAAGTGTAGCCTAAGGGAAGCTGGTGGTGAGTGCTTCTGACCCTGAAGACTTCAATCATCTAAAGTTTGGACTCTGCCTACTTCCCAAGGCCCTTAATGAACATATGTGTAGCCGTAGCTTAAAAACTTCCCCAGTTTGGGTTTCGGGGAGACACTGATTTTGAAAAAGCCCTGGTGTTCTCCTTACATGAATGGGACTCTTCCTACTGCTAAAACATGTCTGTCACACCCAGAGGATGGTATACCGTCTGATCGGGAAGAGTTTGGAAAAGGCATCTCATCTCCTCATCTCCTGGTGCTCGGGTTCACCCCTCCAGCGTCTTTACTAACAGTCTCCCCACTTGGAGATGTCAGCACTGTCAACATCCTGTTGCGTACAGTTTGGAATTTGTCCAGAGGATGAAGCGGAAGGATGAGGAACAATGAGAGACAAGTCCTAGGTGTTCAGACAGGCACATGTCACTCTAATTTCCAAGCAGGAAGACGAATTGACCAAAGGCTAGGGTTGCCCATGGAAACAGTATAGGGCTTGAGGAAATCCCGCTGCTTTGTGGCCAGTTCCCATAAACACGAGTTGAACAATGGAACTCAAGGGCAGTAAAATTCACAAAACTGCAGAGTTGAAAATATCCATCACTGAAAAATGTCTTGAGGAAAGTCAGAGAAAAGGACTTGTAAGCAAGGGAGAATGGCAAGAAAGGGATTTGAGGAGGTAGAAAGGACTCGCCATTAAGCACAAGAAAAGGAGCTGAACATTGCCAACATTGCCAACATTGCAGTTGGCCAAAAAGGGTGTATGCGTTCTTTTCTGTATATATTCAAGAAAAGGGCATACACTTTTTTAGCCAACCAAACAGGTGGGCACTGGAAGTCAATACTACAAAAGATATCACTTCGCATCAGTCAGAAGAGCCATCCTCAAAAGTGTAAACAACAGAAATGCAGGACAGGGCAACGAGAAGAGGGAGCCCTGTGAGACTTATAGTGGAAATGTATATTGCCAACGGCCATTCTGGAGAAGTGTATTGTGTTTACTAAAGCATCTAAAAAATGAGCTACAGAGCATAGGGCACTTGCACTCATGGGCGTATATCTTGGGAAAAACAAAAATCGAGAGGACACAGGCACCCCAATGTTTACCCCCTCTCTGTTTAAAAGATCCTCGACTAGGATATAACTTAAATGTCTCTGGAGGGAAAAAATGGATAGAGATGTGGTACTTAGGTAGAGTGGAATATTATTCAGCCTGGAAATCAATGAAATATGGCCAGTTGTAACAACTCCGGAGGAGTTACGTATGATCATTCTAAGTGACAGAATTCAAAAAGAAAAAGACACATATCATAAGATATCACTTAAAGGTGGAATCCAAAATGGCTACACATGAAATAAATTACAAAACAAAAACATAGTCAAATATGTAGAAAACACGCATAAGGCTGCTAAACGGGAAAGGTGGGGAGGGGTGAGGCATCATCCAGGAGGTTGAAATTAGCAAAGATACCATTCCAAATACCAAACTGATAATCAACAAGGCCTACACGGTAGCTAAAAGAACTGCACTCAGCACACTCAAGTCACCGGAAAAGAATATATACGACTGGTAAGAATCTGAAAAAGAATTTATTGATGTCTCTCTGTACGTGAATCAAGTGGATGTACAGCAGCAAGAAACAGAGCTTTGAAAATCAGCTGTAACCAATATAGTAATAAATTGAAAAAAATAAACGACAGAGAGACAGAGAAAACCTCTTACAACTTTTCCTCAGGGACGGTGATGCAACATGGATTGAACACATCTAGACCCACAGCAGGATGAGACATAAGGCTGGAAACTGTTTGCGCTAAGAGAAATGTGAGGTTGGGTGAGGAAATGCACACCCTTTAAAGTAATACTACCTGGTACCCATTCAATGGGTCCCAAATCTGCAGGTTCAAGGGATCTTTCTACAGCTAAAACATGCATGGAAAACCCAGAGGACTGTACACCATGTGATCGGGAGATGTGTCTAAAATGCACCTCATTTATCCTCTCCTGGTGCTCCTGTTCACCATTCCAGCCACGCTACTTAGAATCTCCCCACTTGGAGAATCAGCACATTTAAACTTCTGTTTCACACATTTTGCAAATTGTGAGGAGGATGAACGGGAAGAGGGGGAACCAATGAGAGAAGAGTTGTAGGGGTTTGGACGGGCACATATCACTCTAATTTCCCATTAAGAATAAGAATTAAAGAAAGGCTCAGCCTGCCTCGCCGGAGCCAAAATAGGGCCTGAAGCAATCCTGCGGGTTTGAGGCCAGCTCACAAAAGAGCAACTTAAAAAATGGAGCTCAGGGTCACTGCAATTCACAAACCTGCAGAGTTATAAATGAAAACTAACGTCCAAAAATATGTTGAGGTAAGGCAAAGAAGAGGATCTGAATGCAAGACAGAATTGCAAGAAAGAGATTTCAAGAGATAGATTGGACTCGTCTTTAACGCACATGAAAAGTGGCAGAATTTCGACAATGATGCAGTTGGCCCAAAAGGGCGTATGCGTTTTTTCCTGATTATATCCAGGAAAAAACGCATACGCACTTTATGGGCAACGAAGCAAGCAAGCAATGCAAATGTGCACAACAAAGAAGTCTCACTTCCCACCGGTCAAAAGGGCCATCCTAAAAAATTGTAAAAACCAGAAATGCAGGACAGGCCATGGAGAACAGGGAGCCTTTATACGCTGATGGGCAGTGTGTGAACTGCCGAGAGCCACTCTGGAGAAGTGTATGGTGGTTCCTAAATCATCTAAAAAACAGAGCTACAGAGCATAGGACACTTCCAATCATGGGAGTATATCTAGGGAAGTCTAAAAATCAACAAGACACAAGCACACCACAGTTTAGGGCTACTCTGTTTACAAGAACCTCAACTTCAGTACACCTTAAATATCCCAGGAAAGAGAACAATGGATAAAGAAGATGTGGTACTTATGTACAATGGAATATCTCTTCACCATGAAATCAATGTAATAAGGCTAGTAGAAGGATAAAGAGTGGATTTAGGTCCGATAATACTACTTGAAATAAGTCAAACAGAAAAAGAAACATATCATAAGATATCACTTATAGAGGGAGGGTAAATATGGCTGCACAAGAAATGAATTACAGAACAGAACAGTGTCTCACATTTAGAAAACACACTTATGTCAGCTTAAGGGGAAAGGAGAGGTGGGGTGATGCATAAAACCAGAGTTTGAAATTAGCACAGATACCGTTCAATAAACCAAATAGGTATTAGACAAGATCTACACCTTGCTCAATGAACAGGCCTCAACACACCCTATACACCGCAGAGAAATATATCTGAGGAATAAGAATCTTAAAACCCATGTATTGATATATCTCCATAAGGGAATCAAGTGTGTGCAGAGTGGCACAAACACAGCAGTGAAAAGGAGCTAAACCCCATTATAGAAATAAATTTTAAAAACAAAACGCTGAAACAATGAAAGAGAGAAAAATTCTTACAAAATTCGCTCAGGGGCTGTGATGCAACCTGGATTGACCACATATAAACCCACAGCTGGATAAGACATAAGGCTGGACACTTGGGGCTGACAGGATTGGTGAGCTTTGGTGAGCAACTGCCGAAAGTTTAATGCAATACTTCATGCTACTCAGTCCAAGGGTCCCAACACTCCAGGTTGAAGGGAATCTTCCTGCAGCTAAACCATGCTTGGGAAACCCAGCGACTGGTATACCATATGATCGGGAAAGGTTTCTAAAACGCACCTCATTTTTCCCCTCCTGGGGCTCCGGATCGACATTCCAGCCACTTTACTAACAACATCCCCACATGGAGTCAATGCCTTTAAGTTCTGGTATCGCACAGTCTGCAGTTAGTGCAGAGGATGAATGGGAATAGGGGGAACCAGTGAGAAACTAGCTGTAGCGGTTTCAATGGGCACATGTCACTCTAATATCACATCAGTAAGAAGAATTAACCAAAGGCACAGCAAGGTGCCCCAGAAGAAAAATAGGGCTTCAAGGAATCCTGTGGTTATGGGGCAAGACCACAAAAATAAGAGCTAAAAAATGGAGCTAAGGGCCACTGCAATTCAAAAACCTGCAGAGTTATAAAGGCCAACTATTTTTAAAAAATATATTGAGGTAAGGCTATGAAGAGGCATTGAAAGCAAGGCAGAATTGCAGGAAACCGGTTTCAGGAGGTAGACTGGAATTGCATTGAAAGCATATGAAGAGAGTCAGAAACTCGACAATGATGCACTTGGCCAAAAAGGGCGTATGTGTTTTTTCCTGAATATATTCAGGAAAAAACGCATACGCCCTTTCTGGCCAACCAAGCAAGCTTGCAAAGGAAATCTGCACTACAATGAAGTCTCACTTCCACCCGGTCAAAAGGGCCATCTGAAAAAAGTGTAAAATCCATAAAGGCACGACAGGCCATGGAGAACTGGGAGCCTTCTTATGCTGATGGGCGGGATGTAAATTGCCAACAGCCACTCTGGAGAAGTGTATGGTGTTTCCTGAAACATCTAGAAAACAAAGCAACAGAGCCTAGGGCACTTCCACTTATGGTCCTATAGCTTAGGGAAATTAAAATCAAAAAGACACAGCCACCCCAAAGTTTGGGACGCTTCTGTTTACAAGAACCTCGTTTACGGTACAAGTTCAATATCGCAGAAAGTGAAAAATGGATAAAGAACTTGTGGTACTTACGTACAATGCAATATCACTCAGCAATGAAATCCATGTCATCAGGCCCGCAGCAGCATAATGAGTGGATTCAGGTATGATGATTCGAACTGAAATAAGTCACACAGAAAAGAAACATCATAAGGTATCACTAATACACAGAATGTGAACTTGGCTACACATGAACTGAATTACAAAACAGAACAGTGTCTCAAGTTTAGAAAACCAACTTACGCTTGCTTAAGGGGGAAGGTGAGTTGGGGTGCTGCATAAAACCAGAGATTGAAATGAGCACAGATAAAGTTCCTTAAGCCAAATATGGAATAGACAAGAGCTACTCCTTGCTCAACGAAATGGACTCAACACCCCATATTAAACGCCTAAGAATGTATCTGACTAGTAAGTATCTTAAAACCTATGGATTGCTATGTCTCCGAAAGAGAATCAAGCGTGTGTACAGGGGCATAAACGCAGCAGTGATAGGATTGGAGAGGTTCGGTGAGCAAATGAAGACCCTTTGAAGTCATATTGCATGGTACCCATTCCACGGGTCTCAACTCTCCAGGTTTAAGGTATTCTTCCTTCAGCTAAAACATGCATGTGGAACCCAGAGTATGATCAACCGTGTGAACGGGAGACGTGTTCAAATATGTCTCAGTTTTCCTCCCCTGGTACTCGGGTGCAACATTCCAGACCCTTTACTAACACTCTCCCAACTTGGAGAGTCAGAACCTTTAACCTCCTGTTTGGCCCAGTTTGCAATTTCTGCGGAAGATGAACAGGAATAGGGAGAACCAATGAGAGACTAGCTGGAGGTGTCTGGACGGGCAAATTTAACTCTCATTTCCCACCAGGAAGAGGAAATAACCAAAGGCTCAGCGTGCCGTGCCGGAACCAGATTAGGGCCTGAAGCCATCCTGCGGTGTTGCGGCCAGCTCAAAAGAAAGCGAGTTGAAGAAAGGAGCTCAGGGTCTCTGTAATTCACAAACCTACAGAGTTATAAATGACAGCTATCGTCCAAAAATAGACTGAAGTAAGGCTTCCAAGAGGACTTGAAAGCGGGGCAGAATTGCAGGATACCGATTTCAGGAGGTAGACTGGAATTGCATTGAAAGCGTAGGAAAAGAGGCAGAACGTCCACAATGATGCACTTTGCCAAAAGGGCATATGCGTTTTTTCCTGAATATATTCAGGAAAAAACGCATACGCCCTTTTTGGCCAACCAAGCAAGCTTGCAAAGGAAATCTGCACTACAATGAAGTCTCACTTCCCCCCGGTCAAAAGGGCCATCAGAATAAAGTGTAAAATCCAGAAAGGCAGGACAGGCCATGGAGAACTGGGAGCCTTGTTATGCTGATGGGCGGGATGTAAATTGCCAACAGACACTCGGGAGAAGTGTATGGTGTTTCCTGAAACATCTAAAAAACAAAGCAACAGAGCCTAGGGCACTTCCACTTATGGTCCTATAGCTTAGGGAAATTAATATCAAAAAGACACAGCAACCCCAATATTTGGGACGGCTCTTTTTACAGGAATCTCTTCTACGGCACAAGTTAAATATCCCAGAGAGCAAATAATGGATAAAGAAGTTGCGGTACTTCTGTACAACAGAATACCACTCAGCAATGAAATCTATGTCACCAGGCCCGTACCAGCATAATGAGTGGATTGAGGCACGATGATTCTAAGTGAAATAAGTCACACAGAAAAAGAAACATCATAAGGTATCACTAATACACGGAATGTGAACTTGGCTACACATGAACTGAATTACAAAACAGAACAGGGTCTCAAGTTTAAAAAACCAACTTATGCCTGCTTAAGGGGGAAGGTGAGTTGGGGTGCTGCATAAAAGCAGAGTTTGAAATTAGCACAGATACCGTTCCATAAGCCAAATATGTAATAGACAAGAGCTACCCCTTGCTCAACGAAATGGATTCAACAATGAGGTATCACCTCACACCTGGTAGAATAGGCATCATTGAAAATCTACAAACAAAAAATGCTGGAAAGGGTGTGGAGAAAAGGAACCCTCTTCCACTATTGTTGGGAATATAAATTGATACAGTCATTATGGAGAACAATATGGAATTTCTTAAGTAACTAACAATAGAATTACCATAGGATACAGCAATCCCAGTACTGGACATATACCCAGACAAAACCATAAATCAAAAAGAGTCATTCACCGCAATGTTCATTGCATCACTATTTACAATATCGAGGTAATGGAAGCAACCTAAATGCCCACAGACAGACGAATGCATAAAGCTGTGGTACATATATAAAATGGAATATTACTAAGCCATGAAAAGGAATGAAATTGGGTCATTTGTAGAGACGTCGATGGATCTAGAGACTGTCATACAGAGTGAAGTAAGTCAGAAAGAGAAAAACAAATCTTGTATATTCATGCATATATGTGGAACCTAGAAAAACTGTACAGATTAACCATTTTGCAAGGCATAAATAGAGCAACAGATGTAGACAACAAACGTATGGACAACAAGGGGGGAAAGCTGTTGGGGGGGTGGTGGTGGGAGGAGTTGAGAGACTGGGATTGGCATGTATACATTTATATGTATAAAATAGATAACCAATAAGAACCTGCTGTATAAAAATATAAAATAAAATTCAAAATTAAAAAGAAGTAAAATTTAAAAAATAAAACAGAAAAAACAATTATTCCCTGCACATACATGTATTTATATGAATAAATTATTTCCATGCTTATATCTGTAAATACAAAAAAGAGGAATAAAATCTACCTTGAACCAAAAACGAAAAAGAGAAAAAAAACACAGAACCCACCAGTTACACAGAGGAAAACCGTATCAGGGCACTTGCTCCAGTTGTAAACAATTCTGAAGTTGGTCAGTGGTGGGGAATCGTCTCCCATTCAGCCAGCAGCCCCCACGCAACAAGCGTCCTCATTGCAAAGCTGGGGCACCGTGCCGAGGCATCTGTGAGTAAACGTGAGCTGAGCCCCAGGCCAGTTGCTGCTGAACTATTCCCACCCGTCCCAGGTAAAACACCTGAATATATACAAGGACTTGAAAGCCTAGAGGAAGGGCCATAGAGCCACACGAGTGACAGCATGCCGGCCGACTTGGTGCCTGCAGGCCAGCCAGGATGGTCCTGGCCCTGGGTGCTCTTCTGGAAGATTTCCATTTCCCTGCCTGAGATACCCGTCCTGTCCCTGCCCCCACTGCTTTTTTCCTTCCTCACCTCTGCCCAGGGAGAAATTCCAGCAGCAGGTATGGGTGACACATCCTCTTCTTTAGCAGGTGGCAGCCTGGCAACTGCTGCAGAAAGTCCAGCAGAGCCCCACTCACACTGGGCCACCCACAAAGCCGTGGCCTCTCACTCCCTCCCACCAGCCCAGCCCCGAGACTGCTGACAGGGCAGAGAAAATGGCGTCAGGCACGGCTGCAGGGGCTCTTGCTGCCTGGAGTGGTATTTATATTGATCTCAACCCAGGCACACCTGGGGAGGGCTGGCCGGCACGGTAAGGCTGCCCAGGTCAGCCAATCATCACCCCTCAGGGGCTCACAGTTGCAGAAAATGGAACTTGCTGAACCGGCCAGGTCCAAGGAACAGGTGTGGGCTCCTGAGAGTCAGGATAGACAAGGGGCTGCAGCTTTGGCTTGTTTTCTAATCATTTTATCTGGCCCATGAGTGGGAGACAACTTCAAGAAAACCCTCTCCTAATGAGAGGAACCCAGGAGTCAGGCAGAGGAGGGGTGGGTGGTGGTTGGAGACAGAGGCCTGGTGCCCCGGGTGCAGTGGAAGTCTCTGGAAGACCAGGTGGAGGGAGGCCTCACGGAGTGATGCCCAGGGTCACAGACCTGTCGCAGCTGCTGTTTGTTAGTTCAAGTCCTGCTCTGAGGTGCTCTGTGTCAGCTCTGAGCGACAGGTGAGCTGGGGGTGCTCTGCAATGAGGGCTATGTGCACGGTTCCTGTGTGCCCAGCCCTGCCACGGTACCTGCAAGGGTAGCTCTGTATCCTGGGAGGGGCCTGACCACGAGAGCCCCGTGGGCTGGGGTGGGGGTGGGGTACCTGCCCAGGTGAGCTCCATATTCTGGGATTGGTCTGACCACGAGAGCCCCATGGGCTGCTGGGGACCTGGTAAAGGATGTCAGGACAGTCAGTGAAGCCACCGAGGATATACCTCCAGTTGCTCCTAATTCCTACACCCTGCTGGTCATTCTACCAACCACCAGGACATGGTATTCTGTATTAGTCTTCAATGATGCCTTCTTTTGTATTCCATTAGTCCCAGAGTCACAAGAAATTTTGGCTTGTGAGTGGCAGGACTCAACATACAACTAAAACAATACTTCCGGGCCGTCTGGCCCCAAGGGTGCAAAAATTCCCACACCATCTTTGGGGAAAGCTTAGCTAAAGACCTAAAAGTTCTACCTCTGGAAAAGGAAACCCTCCTTCAATATGCAGACGACATTCTGATCACCAGCCCTACTAAGGAGGCCTCTGAACTACCAAGCCAATAAAGGATAGAAGTTGTCCAAGAAAAAGCTCAAATATCACAGACTGCGGTGACCTGCCTGGGCTTCATTCTCACAGAAGGTCAGAGAAGCCCATCCCAGGAAAGGGAAGAAACCATTTTCAGCCTTACCCCTTTCTAAAACTAGAAGACAGCTTAGGGGTTCCTGGGGAGGCCAGGGTTTGCTGCTTCTGGATCCCTAACTACAGTCTACTAGCTGGGCCTCTATATGAAACACTGAAAGGAAAAGATGATGATCCTTTTGAATAGAATCCAGAAGTGGCCTTTCAAGAATGGAAAGAGCAGTCAATTCAGACCCTTGCCCTGGAACTCCCTAATTTAGCTAAACCCTTTGACCTTTACATTCCCGGTGAAAGGTGAATCGCCATTGGAGAATTAGTGCAAAAACTGGGACCACTTGAAATGGAACAATGCAAGAATGCCATCCAGGTAGGATAAACTACGGTCACTAAGGGGCTTGGCCCACTGCCACATCTGGCCAAGATACTGGCGGTATCTAAAAACCTGGAAATCAGCAGCCCAAAAGGCCACCTCCCTCCTAAGGGAAAAGGACCCCACGTGGTGATCCTAACCACCAACCATGCCCTGAAGTTGCAGGGTTCGCTCCGTGGGCACACCGACCTCGAGTGAGGAGGCCCTCCAACTCCAACATCCAGAGAGATAACCGGGGGCAACAGGGCACCATGACGACTCATGTGAACATCACTTGACCTGGAGTTTCTCTCATAAAACAACAAGAGTGTGTCCCAAAAGAGTAGACTACTGCTTGCAGGACTTACTGCACCCAGAGGGGAGCTAATAATCTTGGCGGGGGAACAGTATACCACACTGTCACCATAGAAAAGCCTACAGACACCGTGATGATGGTGGCCAATAAGACCGGCTGGACTCCTGTTTACTTCAAAAGGCTGTTGACTCAGTAGCCATCATGGTCCTTGGTCACCACTGACCCTGGACTGTCTGGGAGTTGAGCGGGCAGGGCTCTGACACCTGGTGCTGTTTGTACGTTAATTCAGGGGCCTAATTGAAGAAAGCGCAGACTACTGGTCAGAGCATCTAGGCTGGCAGAGACGGTCAGCCTAAGGTGGCCGAACAAATGTGGGGCGGGGTGAAACCGGCCCCCACAGCGTCTCTGCACATCTCTTTCCTGGACCCTTAAAGGTCATTAGAATCTATAACACTTCCAATGCTGGTGCTCAGGTGGACGAGCAGGGAGGCAGGGGTCCTGGGGACAATCAACGTCACCGGGAGGCTGCTGGGGAGAAGCTCTGACCCTCGCCCCAGGGTATGAGGGCTCCCAACTCAGCACTCAGCAGTTACAGAAGAAGGGTCTGCACCCTCAGCACTCCAAGAATGAGGAACGGGACAAAAGGCAGAGGAGGGGTTTGTCCCCAGCAAAGCCCATTAAAAATCCCTGGGAGATAAAAATAGAATCTGGGCAATAAAGTCAAGTCTAACCTTTTTTATCCTTTGTGCTTTGTCTAATTTCACGTGCTCCTAGGGTCCCGCATGCAGAGGTTCCACACCCGGCACTTCAGACCAGATTTCCTAGTGCAGAATGGCTGGGTCGACACCTCAGCTCCTGGGGCCCAGTGCAGACTCCACGATATAGAGGCTGAGCTACAGCCAACCCGGCCCTCGAGAGCTCCGCCGCCTCCCTCCCTCCCACTGACTCTGACAGGATCTCTACACAGCAGCCCAGCCCACAGCCCACGGGGTAGTGCATGCTCTCACCTCTCCATTCTCTGATCAAAATATAAAGTTTCCTTTGCTTGTGAACCAAACTCAGTCTCGATCTGTTGGCCCCAATGACACTGGGCAGGGGGACACTTGTTGGGGTCCACTCTGGAGGATCAGTAACAGAAATTGAGACTATTGTAACCTCAATGAACAGATGTGTGAGCCAAACTGTAGTTAACATAGAACAGTGTATAAGGCTCGGGTAAAATAAGATGTTTTTAACACTTCCATTTGATATTTCCATCACTTTTTATAAGCAAGTTCAGTGAAAAGGTTTGTCTTATTTGTCAGGTCAATATTAGAGAAACGAAGTGATTTCTTTCCAAGGATGTACAGCTAATAATCTTGGTTAAACCTTCAATCTTGTTTTAAATGCTTTTCCATTGAAAATGATACCTCTCTTTCAGCTCCCCCATTTCTGAGAAGTATAAAATCTTATAATTTATTATTACCAAAGGGGAAAGGTGGGAGGAGGGATAAATTAACAGTTTGGAATGAACACATACACACTGCTATGTATAAAATAGATCATCAACAAGGAACTACTGTATAGCACAGGGAACTACACTCAACATTTTGCAATAACCTATAAGGGGAAATAATCTGAAAAAGAATAGATATTTTTATTGACATCATCTATCAATGACAGTTAAAGTGTAGCCTAAGGGAAGCTGGTGGTGAGTGCTTCTGACCCTGAAGACTTCAATCATCTAAAGTTTGGACTCTGCCTACTTCCCAAGGCCCTTAATGAACATATGTGTAGCCGTAGCTTAAAAACTTCCCCAGTTTGGGTTTCGGGGAGACACTGATTTTGAAAAAGCCCTGGTGTTCTCCTTACATGAATGGGACTCTTCCTACTGCTAAAACATGTCTGTCACACCCAGAGGATGGTATACCGTCTGATCGGGAAGAGTTTGGAAAAGGCATCTCATCTCCTCATCTCCTGGTGCTCGGGTTCACCCCTCCAGCGTCTTTACTAACAGTCTCCCCACTTGGAGATGTCAGCACTGTCAACATCCTGTTGCGTACAGTTTGGAATTTGTCCAGAGGATGAAGCGGAAGGATGAGGAACAATGAGAGACAAGTCCTAGGTGTTCAGACAGGCACATGTCACTCTAATTTCCAAGCAGGAAGACGAATTGACCAAAGGCTAGGGTTGCCCATGGAAACAGTATAGGGCTTGAGGAAATCCCGCTGCTTTGTGGCCAGTTCCCATAAACACGAGTTGAACAATGGAACTCAGGGGCAGTAAAATTCACAAAACTGCAGAGTTGAAAATATCCATCACTGAAAAATGTCTTGAGGAAAGTCAGAGAAAAGGACTTGTAAGCAAGGGACAATGGCAGGAAAGGGATTTGAGGAGGTAGAAAGGACTCGCCATTAAGCACAAGAAAAGGAGCTGAACATTGCCAACATTGCCAACATTGCAGTTGGCCAAAAAGGGTGTATGCATTCTTTTCTGTATATATTCAAGAAAAGGGCATACACTTTTTTAGCCAACCAAACAGGTGGGCACTGGAAGTCAATACTACAAAAGATATCACTTCGCGTCAGTCAGAAGAGCCATCCTCATAAAGCGTAAACAACAGAAATGCAGGACAGGGCAACGAGAAGAGGGAGCCCTGTGAGACTTATAGTGGAAATGTATATTGCCAACGGCCATTCTGGAGAAGTGTATTGTGTTTACTAAAGCATCTAAAAAATGAGCTACAGAGCATAGGGCACTTGCACTCATGGGCGTATATCTTGGGAAAAACAAAAATCGAGAGGACACAGGCACCCCAATGTTTACCCCCTCTCTGTTTAAAAGATCCTCGACTAGGATATAACTTAAATGTCTCTGGAGGGAAAAAATGGATAGAGATGTGGTACTTAGGTAGAGTGGAATATTATTCAGCCTGGAAATCAATGAAATATGGCCAGTTGTAACAACTCCGGAGGAGTTACGTATGATCATTCTAAGTGACAGAATTCAAAAAGAAAAAGACACATATCATAAGATATCACTTAAAGGTGGAATCCAAAATGGCTACACATGAAATAAATTACAAAACAAAAACATAGTCAAATATGTAGAAAACACGCATAAGGCTGCTAAACGGGAAAGGTGGGGAGGGGTGAGGCATCATCCAGGAGGTTGAAATTAGCAAAGATACCATTCCAAATACCAAACTGATAATCAACAAGGCCTACACGGTAGCTAAAAGAACTGCACTCAGCACACTCAAGTCACCAGAAAAGAATATATACGACTGGTAAGAATCTGAAAAAGAATTTATTGATGTCTCTCTGTACGCGAATCAAGTGGATGTACAGCAGCAAGAAACAGAGCTTTGAAAATCAGCTGTAACCAATATAGTAATAAATTGAAAAAAATAAACGACAGAGAGACAGAGAAAACCTCTTACAACTTTTCCTCAGGGACGGTGATGCAACATGGATTGAACACATCTAGACCCACAGCAGGATGAGACATAAGGCTGGAAACTGTTTGCGCTAAGAGAAATGTGAGGTTGGGTGAGGAAATGCACACCCTTTAAAGTAATACTACCTGGTACCCATTCAATGGGTCCCAAATCTGCAGGTTCAAGGGATCTTCCTACAGCTAAAACATGCATGGAAAACCCAGAGGACTGTACACCATGTGATCGGGAGATGTGTCTAAAATGCACCTCATTTATCCTCTCCTGGTGCTCCTGTTCACCATTCCAGCCACGCTACTTAGAATCTCCCCACTTGGAGAATCAGCACATTTAAACTTCTGTTTCACACATTTTGCAAATTGTGAGGAGGATGAACGGGAAGAGGGGGAACCAATGAGAGAAGAGTTGTAGGGGTTTGGATGGGCACATATCACTCTAATTTCCCATTAAGAATAAGAATTAAAGGAAGGCTCAGCCTGCCTCGCCGGAGCCAAAATAGGGCCTGAAGCAATCCTGCGGGTTTGAGGCCAGCTCACAAAAGAGCAACTTAAAAAATGGAGCTCAGGGTCACTGCAATTCACAAACCTGCAGAGTTATAAATGAAAACTAACGTCCAAAAATATGTTGAGGTAAGGCAAAGAAGAGGATCTGAATGCAAGACAGAATTGCAAGAAAGAGATTTCAAGAGATAGATTGGACTCGTCTTTAACGCACATGAAAAGCGGCAGAATTTCGACAATGATGCAGTTGGCCCAAAAGGGCGTATGCGTTTTTTCCTGATTATATCCAGGAAAAAACGCATACGCACTTTATGGGCAACGAAGCAAGCAAGCAATGCAAATGTGCACAACAAAGAAGTCTCACTTCCCACCGGTCAAAAGGGCCATCCTAAAAAATTGTAAAAACCAGAAATGCAGGACAGGCCATGGAGAACAGGGAGCCTTTATACGCTGATGGGCAGTGTGTGAACTGCCGAGAGCCACTCTGGAGAAGTGTATGGTGGTTCCTAAATCATCTAAAAAACAGAGCTACAGAGCATAGGACACTTCCAATCATGGGAGTATATCTAGGGAAGTCTAAAAATCAACAAGACACAAGCACACCACAGTTTAGGGCTACTCTGTTTACAAGAACCTCAACTTCAGTACACCTTAAATATCCCAGGAAAGAGAACAATGGATAAAGAAGATGTGGTACTTATGTACAATGGAATATCTCTTCACCATGAAATCAATGTAATAAGGCTAGTAGAAGGATAAAGAGTGGATTTAGGTCCGATAATACTACTTGAAATAAGTCAAACAGAAAAAGAAACATATCATAAGATATCACTTATAGAGGGAGGGTAAATATGGCTGCACAAGAAATGAATTACAGAACAGAACAGTGTCTCACATTTAGAAAACACACTTATGTCAGCTTAAGGGGAAAGGAGAGGTGGGGTGATGCATAAAACCAGAGTTTGAAATTAGCACAGATACCGTTCAATAAACCAAATAGGTATTAGACAAGATCTACACCTTGCTCAATGAACTGGCCTCAACACACCCTATACACCGCAGAGAAATATATCTGAGTAATAAGAATCCTAAAACCCATGTATTGATATATCTCCATAAGGGAATCAAGTGTGTGCAGAGCGGCACAAACACAGCAGTGAAAATGAGCTAAACCCCATTATAGAAATAAATTTTAAAAACAAAACGCTGAAACAATGAAAGAGAGAAAAATTCTTACAAAATTTGCTCAGGGGCTGTGATGCAACCTGGATTGACCACATATAAACCCACAGCTGGATAAGACATAAGGCTGGACACTTGGGGCTGACAGGATTGGTGAGCTTTGGTGAGCAACTGCCGAAAGTTTAATGCAATACTTCATGCTACTCAGTCCAAGGGTCCCAACACTCCAGGTTGAAGGGAATCTTCCTACAGCTAAACCATGCTTGGGAAACCCAGCGACTGGTATACCATATGATCGGGAAAGGTTTCTAAAACGCACCTCATTTTTCCTCTCCTGGGGCTCCGGATCGACATTCCAGCCACTTTACTAACAACATCCCCACATGGAGTCAATGCCTTTAAGTTCTGGTATCGCACAGTCTGCAGTTAGTGCAGAGGATGAATGGGAATAGGAGGAAACAGTGAGAAACTAGCTGTAGCGGTTTCAATGGGCACATGTCACTCTAATATCACATCAGTAAGAAGAATTAACCAAAGGCACAGCAAGGTGCCCAAGAAGAAAAATAGGGCTTCAAGGAATCCTGTGGTTACGGGGCAAGACCACAAAAATAAGAGCTAAAAAATGGAGCTAAGGGCCACTGCAATTCAAAAACCTGCAGAGTTATAAAGGCCAACTATTTTTAAAAAATATATTGAGGTAAGGCTATGAAGAGGCATTGAAAGCAAGGCAGAATTGCAGGAAACCGGTTTCAGGAGGTAGACTGGAATTGCATTGAAAACATATGAAGAGAGTCAGAAACTCGACAATGATGCACTTGGCCAAAAAGGGCGTATGCGTTTTTTCCTGAATATATTCAGGAAAAAACGCATACGCCCTTTTTGGCCAACCAAGCAAGCTTGCAAAGGAAATCTGCACTACAATGAAGTCTCACTTCCACCCGGTCAAAAGGGCCATCTGAAAAAAGTGTAGAATCCATAAAGGCACGACAGGCCATGGAGAACTGGGAGCCTTCTTATGCTGATGGGCGGGATGTAAATTGCCAACAGCCACTCTGGAGAAGTGTATGGTGTTTCCTGAAACATCTAAAAAACAAAGCAACAGAGCCTAGGGCACTTCCACTTATGGTCCTATAGCTTAGGGAAATTAAAATCAAAAAGACACAGCCACCCCAAAGTTTGGGACGCCTCTGTTTACAAGAACCTCGTTTACGGTACAAGTTCAATATCGCAGAAAGTGAAAAATGGATAAAGAACTTGTGGTACTTACGTACAATGCAATATCACTCAGCAATGAAATCTATGTGATCAGGCCCGTAGCAGCATAATGAGTGGATTCCGGTATGATGATTCGAACTGAAATAAGTCACACAGAAAAGAAACATCATAAGGTATCACTAATACACAGAATGTGAACTTGGCTACACATGAACTGAATTACAAAACAGAACAGTGTCTCAAGTTTAGAAAACCAACTTACGCTTGCTTAACGGGGAAGGTGAGTTGGGGTGCTGTATAAAACCAGAGATTGAAATGAGCACAGATAAAGTTCCTTAAGCCAAATATGGAATAGACAAGAGCTACTCCTTGCTCAACGAAATGGACTCAACACCCCATATTAAACGCCTAAGAATGTACCTGACTAGTAAGTATCTTAAAACCTATGGATTGCTATGTCTCCAAAAGAGAATCAAGCGTGTGTACAGGGGCATAAACGCAGCAGTGATAGGATTGGAGAGGTTCTGTGAGCAAATGAAGACCCTTTGAAGTCATATTGCATGGTACCCATTCCACGGGTTTCAACTACCCAGGTTTTAGGTATTCTTCCTTCAGCTAAAACATGCATGTGGAACCCAGAGTATGATCAACCATGTGATCGGGAGATGTGTTCAAATATGTCTCAGTTTTCGTACCCTGGTACTCGGGTGCCACATTCCAGACGCTTTACTAACACTCTCCCCACTTGGAGAGTCAGCACCTTTAACCTCCTGTTTGGCACAGTTTGCAATTTCTGCGGAAGATGAACAGGAATAGCGAGAACCAATCAGAGACTAGCTGGAGGTGTCTGGACGGGCAAATTTAACTCTCATTTCCCACCAGGAAGAGGAATTAACCAAAGGCTCAGCGTGCCGTGCCGGAACCAGATTAGGGCCTGAAGCCATCCTGCGGTGTTGCGGCCAGCTCACAAGAAAGCGAGTTGAAGAAAGGAGCTCAGGGGCACTGTAATTCACAAACCTGCAGAGTTATAAATGACAGCTATCGTCCAAAAATAGACTGAAGTAAGGCTGCCAAGAGGACTTGAAAGCGGGGCAGAATTGCAGGAAACCGATTTCAGGAGGTAGACTGGAATTGCATTGAAAGCATAGGAAAAGAGGCAGAACGTCCACAATGATGCACTTGGCCAAAAAGGGCCTATGCGTTTTTTCCTGAATATATTCAGGAAAAAACGCATACGCCCTTTTTGGCCAACCAAGCAAGCTTGCAAAGGAAATCTGCACTACAATGAAGTCTCACTTCCCCCCGGTCAAAAGGGCCATCTGAAAAAAGTGTAAAATCCAGAAAGGCAGGACAGGCCATGGAGAACTGGGAGCCTTGTTATGCTGATGGGCGGGATGTAAATTGCCAACAACCACTCGGGAGAAGTGTATGGTGTTTCCTGAAACATCTAAAAAACAAAGCAACAGAACCTAGGGCACTTCCACTTATGGTCCTATAGCTTAGGGAAATTAAAATCAAAAAGACACAGCCACCCCAAAGTTTGGAACGGCTCTGTTTACAAGAACCTCGTTTACAGTACAAGTTCAACATCGCAGAAAGTGAAAAATGGAGAAAGAAGTTGTGGTATTTACTTACAAAGCAATATCACTTAGCAATGAAATCTGTGTCATCAGGCCCTTAGCAGCACAATGAGTGGATTCAGGTATGATGATTCTAACTGAAATAAGTCACACAGAAAAAGAAACATCATAAGATATCACTAATACATGGAATGGAAACTTGGCTACACAGGAACTGAATTACAGAACAGAACAGGGTCTCAAATTTAGAAAACCAACTTATGCTTGCTTAAGGGTAAAGGTGAGTTGGGGTGCTGCATAAAACCAGAGATTGAAATGAGCACAGATAAAGTTCCTTAAGCCAAATATGGAATAGACAAGAGCTACTCCTTGCTCAACGAAATGGACTCAACACCGCATATTAAACGCCTAAGAATGTACCTGACTAGTAAGTATCTTAAAACCTATGGATTGCTATGTCTCCGAAAGAGAATCAAGCAAGTGTACAGGGGCATAAACGCAGCAGTGATAGGATTGGAGAGGTTCGGTGAGCAAATGAAGACCCTTTGAAGTCATATTGCATGGTACCCATTCCACAGGTTTCAACTACCAAGGTTTAAGGTATTCTTCCTTCAGCTAAAACATGCATGTGGAACCTAGAGTATGATCAACCATGTGATCGGGAGACGTGTTCAAATATGTCTCAGTTTTCATACCCTGGTACTCGGGTGCAACATTCCAGACGCTTTACTAACACTCTCCCGACTTGGAGAGTCAGTCCCTTTAACCTCCTGTTTGGCCCAGTTTGCAATTTCTGCGGAAGATGAACAGGAATAGCGAGAACCAATGAGAGACTAGCTGGAGGTGTCTGAACGGGCAAATTTAACTCTCATTTCCCACCAGGAAGAGGAATTAACCAAAGGCTCAGCGTGCCGTGCCGGAACCAGATTAGGGCCTGAAGCCATCCTGCGGTGTTGCGGCCAGCTCAAAAGAAAGCGAGTTGAAGAAAGGAGCTCAGGGGCACTGTAATTCACAAACCTGCAGAGTTATAAATGACAGCTATCGTCAAAAAATATACTGAAGTAAGGCGGCCAAGAGGACTTGAAATCGGGGCAGAATTGCAGGAAACCGATTTCAGGAGGTAGACTGGAATTGCATTGAAAGCATAGGAAAAGAGGCAGAACTTCCACAATGATGCACTTGGCCAAATAGGGCGTATGCGTTTTTTCCTGAATATATTCAGGAAAAAACGCATACGCCCTTTTTGGCCAACCAAGCAAACTTGCAAAGGAAATCTGCACTACAATGAAGTCTCACTTCCCCCCTGGTCAAAAGGGCCATCTGAAAAAAGTGTAAAATCCAGAAAGGCAGGACAGGCCATGGAGAACTGGGAGCCTTGTTATGCTGATGGGCGGGATGTAAATTGCCAACAGACACTCCGGAGAACTGTATGGTGTCTCCTGAAACATCTAAAAAACAAAGCAACAGAGCCTAGGGCACTTCCACTTATGGTCCTATAGCTTAGGGAAATTAAAATCAAAAAGACACAGACACCCCAAAGTTTGGGACGCCTCTGTTTACAACAACCTCGTTTACGGTACAAGTTCAATATCACAGAAAGTGAAAAATGGATAAAGAACTTGTGGTACTTACATACAATGCAGTATCACTCAGCAATGAAATCTATGTCATCAGGCCCGTAGCAGCATAATGAGTGGATTCAGGTACGATGATTCTAACTGAAATAAGTCACACAGAAAAAGAAACATCATAAGATATCACTAATACACGGAATGTAAACTTGGCTACACAGGAACTGAATTCCAAAACAGAACAGGGTCTCAAATTTAAAAAACCAACTTATGCTTGCTTAAGGGGAAAGGTGAGTTGGGGTGCTGCATAAATCCAGAGATTGAAATGAGCACAGATAAAGGTCCTTAAGCCAAATATGGAATAGACAAGAGCTACTCCTTGCTCAACGCAATGGACTCAACACCCCATATTAAACGCCTAAGAATGTACCTGACTAGTAAGTATCTTAAAACCTATGGATTGCTATGTCTCCAAAAGAGAATCAAGCGTGTGTACAGGGGCATAAACGCAGCAGTGATAGGATTGGAGAGGTTCGGTGAGCAAATGAAGACCCTTTGAAGTCATATTGCATGGTACCCATTACACGGGTCTCAACTCTCCAGGTTTAAGGTATTCTTTCTTCAGCTAAAACATGCATGTGGAACCCAGAGTATGATCAACCATGTGAACGGGAGACGTGTTCAAATATGTCTCAGTTTTCCTCCCCTGGTACTCGGGTGCAACATTCCAGACGCTTTACTAACACTCTCCCGACTTAGAGAGTCAGTCCCTTTAACCTCCTGTTTGGCCCAGTTTGCAATTTCTGCGGAAGATGAACAGGAATAGCGAGAACCAATGAGAGACTAGCTGGAGGTGTCTGAACGGGCAAATTTAACTCTCTTTTCCCACCAGGAAGAGGAATTAACCAAAGGCTCAGCATGCCGGGCCGGAACCAGATTAGGGCCTGAAGCCATCCTGCGGTGTTGCGGCCAGGTCACAAGAAAGCGAGTTGAAGAAAGGAGCTCAGGGGCACTGTAATTCACAAACCTGCAGAGTTATAAATGACAGCTATCGTCCAAAAATAGACTGAAGTAAGGCTGCCAAGAGGACTTGAAAGCGGGGCAGAATTGCAGGAAACAGATTTCAGGAGGTAGACTGGAATTGCATTGAAAGCATAGGAAAAGAGGCAGAACGTACACAATGATGCACTTGGCCAAAAAGGGCGTATGCGTTTTTTCCTGAGTATATTCAGGAAAAAACGCATACGCCCTTTTTGGCCAACCAAGCAAGCTTGCAAAGGAAATCTGCACTACAAT